>NC_030818.1:92000507-92605507 GCF_001704415.2 Capra hircus | reverse complement strand
GCAATAGAATAGAAACCACAGCCTGTATGAGTGAGTGCCCTTGGGGTCATCTGGTTTACCTGACAATCTAGAGTCAGGAGATGACAAGTGCCTCCCTCTCCCCCAAGATCTCAGAGACAGTCGAGACTGGACCCCAGGCCTCCCTCCTCAGGGTTCTGTCCCCTGAGGAGGGCTCTGAGATTGGAGTGACAGTGAAAGTGTTAGTTGCTCAGTCGTGCTGCTCTTTGCGACCCCATGGATTGTAGCTGGCCAGGCTCCTCTGTCCATGGGATTCTCCAGGCCAGAATACTGGAGTGGGCTGCCACGCCCTCCTGCAGGGGATCTTCCCGACCCAGGAATTGAACCTGTGTCTCTTACATCTACCAGCATTGGCAGGTGGGTTCTTTACCACTAGGAGCACATGGGGAGCCCCTCTCATGTAGTGGCTTACTGGAGACCAGAATCCCAGTCCCTGCTTTTAGTTCAAGGGAGCCCTCTCTCAAATACCCTCTGTCCCATCCTGACAGCCCTGCCACACTGAGGACGGGGGAGGGGAGGACAGAAGAAGATGGGGGGGTGCGGTTAGGAGCCCCCCTGCCCAGCCTCCCATTATAGGGAACAAATCTCCAGGAAGCCCAGCGGGTGGCCAGGTCCCAGCGCTGATTGCAGGAGATGGCACAAGGACGCACTGGTTGCCATGACGACTTCCTGAATCGCATGGCCTGTTCCTGCTGAGGCTCTGGGAAGTTGAGACATACCTGGGCAGCTCCTGGGCCCGGCTGGGCCTCTCTGAGGGGGAAGACGCCTGGGCATGTGGCACGCTGGCTCACACAGAATCTGAACAAGATATTTGACGTTGTTTTCTTGGTACCGAAAAAAAAAAGACATGAGTTTGAGCAAGCCTGGCGTGCTGCAGTCCGTAGGGGTCACAAAGAGTCGGACACAAGTGAGCAACTGAACAACAACCACCTTGAAAACCAGGTGTATTCCACACTGACAGCACACCTCCGTTTGGACTAGTCATGTGTCAAGAGCTCGGTAGCCACACATGGCCAGTGGCTACTGCCTTGGACAGCGCAGCTCTGGACCCCGGAGCCCACCCACCGGAAGTGAGTTTCTGGGTGGGGGGTGCTGGGTGTGTAGAGGCACTCAGGGACACCAGCTGATGGGGGCTGGGGCAGGGAGAAGGGAACTATAAGGGTCAACACTCAGGCTTCTTCTGCTGCTCTCTTCAGATTCGGCCCTTCTCACGCACTGGCTCAGGTGATAGCATTTTATTGAGCACTTACTATGTGTGAGGCTCTGGGCTAGGTATGAGTGAGACGGACATGGGGTAGTAATTGAGGAACCCCCTGAGCCCTTTTCCCTGAGTTCACATCACATGGGTCACCTGGATGCAAATCATAGATGCAAATAAAGCTCCCAGGATGGAGGAGGTGGGGGTATATAGGTAGGATCTGCAGATGGTCTTCCTCAAGGAGACCCAGGCCTCTGGGCTCTACAGCTCCCTGGAGAGGTGCTTCCTTCCCCTGTTCCTCAACCCCTCTCCCCCCACCACCTAAGCTCTGATGCCCTGGGCCTTGGAACCACTCTTTCCTGATGAACCTCCATTTAGGCCTCCTTCTTACTGGGTTCTACTCTCCAGCAACCCTGCCAAAGGGACAGTGACTGGTGTCCACTGCTGATCTGCTGGCTTCAGAGGCTGGGCTGGAGCCAGCCCGACACGCCAGACCTGCAGGAAGGCCCATCTCTCGCAGGGGCAGGGGAAGCGCTGTTCTTAGTGGGTTCAAGTCTAGACTCCTGTTGTCCCAGCTGGTGACCTTGCCGAAGAGGCCTTTGGCCCTCGAGTCTCTTTGGGTTTTACCTCCATAAATGAGCAAATAGTCTATCCTCCAGCATAAGGTGACATGATGGCTCTGAAAACACATGGTCTCAGAGAAGTGTCACACAGGGACTTCCCTGCTCGTGCAGTGGTTAAGACTCCCACTTCTAATACAGGGGTTCGATCCCTGGTTGGGGAACTAAGATCCCACGTGCCGCAGTGCAGCTGAAAAAAAAAAAAAAAGTCCTGGAAAGGGACTGTTTTTCAAGAAAGACCAACTTGTGTGAATTTTGGTTAGAAACCCTGACTGAGTTGCCTCCAGCAGCTGGGTACCTGGCAGGGGCTCCTCACGAGTGAAAGCTCTGAAACGTGTCTGGAGCGGGGACGTGGGGAGATGACTCTGGCCCGAGGTGAGGGTCTCTTCCTTTGCGCCCTCTTCACTCTGTCAATACCAAGCACCAAGGGGCATGTGGACGCGGAGGTTAAACAGCTCTTCTTTACAGATGGGGAAACCGAGGTCTTCCAGCCAGGAAACCGCAGGGCTGGACGTTACCCCTTGGCCTCCTCATTCAAAGCCATTCCCTCTGGCCACTGCCCAGCACGCTGAGGTGCCCACTGGCTGTCCCTGGAGCCACTCATGGGAGCAGGTTCATGGAGAGCCTGGGTCGCCCAGGGCTGGGGTCAGCCCTGCAACTAGACAGGGAGGCTGCGAGGGAGGGCGCGGCCGGATCCACAGGTTGAAGCCTGTTTCTCGGGGCTTCCGGACTTCGTGCCTTCCCCGCAGCCCCTTCCCCGGCCGCCTCCCTTCCTGGCCTGGTCCTGGGGGTGACTGGTGGGTGGGGAGGGGTATCCGGGCTGCTGTGAAGAGAGTGTCTGCACAGACTGATGGCCTGTCAGTTGGCTGCCGGGACATCCTCAGAGTCTGTGTGTGCAGAGGGATGGGTGTGGGGCACTGCAGAAGAGGAGGGGGTGGGGTGGTGAGCGGGGGGGGGGCACCTCTGTGGCGTGCTGTCCAGGCCTGGGCCTCTGTTTCCCCGTCAGTGCAATGGGTCAGTCCAGCTCTGGCACGCTGTCATCTACGTAAACCTCTTTGGGGTTGCAAAGAGTCAGACAGGTCTTACCGACTGAACAACAACAAGAATGTAAAGCTGAGCTGATGAGAGCATTGGTCTGAAATTCTGGGGGCCCTGGGGTTCTCCTGATGGATGGGGGCTGAGTCCCGGCGCTGACTGAAGGAGGCAGTGAGGTCTGGACAGGTGAACCCCTCCACGCCACAGAGCCTGCCTGGAGGGAAAAAGCTGCCTGCTCTGGTCTGTGCAGGGGAAGTGAAGCTGACGAAGGAGCCATCAGGGAGGGTGGAAGTTGTCATCTGTCCTGAAAGAAACAGTGCCCACCCCATGCTTGAGTCACACACACACACACACACACACACACACACACACACAATCCTTCTGGGTCATGGCTCCAGAGGACCCACATCCACAAACAGACACACACCCAGAGTCACACAGCCCCACAGCTGCAGCCTTCCCTCAGCCACACAGCCACACTTGGCCCCTGTCCCTTAGCCATCAGCGGGCAGCCAACTCAGCTCAGTGATCTCACAGGGAACCAAGCAACCACATACACACATGCATGATCACAGCCCGCCGCACTCAGCAGGTGTATCTGCAGATGGACGGGTGCACACACACTCATCACACACTCATACACACATACACAACCACAAAGGCTCAGAGCTGACTTGCACAGTCTCGGGTGCCCCAGTATTCACATGGGCACAGGGCCCAGGGCTGTGGCCAGCTCCTTGAAGAACCGCTTTTCACAGACACACACAGCACGACAGAACCCCTCTCTGGATGGGGCCTGGGACGATGAGCAGCCCTCTGTGAGACCCAGATCCCCTCTTTTAAAAAGAAGGAGCTCCATGGCCCCTCCTCCATCCTCTGGCACCCCCAGCCCCAGCATCCAAAGCACCGGGCATCCTTTCTCTCAGCAGATACCCGTCTTGTTGAAAAGGGGTACAGTTAGCGCCTCCCCCAGGGGAGCAAGCAAAGGCTACGAGGAGGAGAAGCCGGATGGTCCAAGGTCAAAGCCAGGAGATGGCAGAGGCAGGATTCGAACCCGAGGCTCTGGGCTCCCCAAGGCCGCGCTCTCCTCCGCCGCCCCCTCCTCAGTCCGCTCTGCCCGGGACCCCGCCGCGGGCTCCGTGCCCTCCAACCCCAGCACCCGAGGGCCGCCGGGCACAAAGCCACGCAGCGCCGCTCGAGGGGGCGCGCGTGGGAGCGCGCGCGGGGGCCCGCGCCTCCGGCCAAGATGTTCCCTCTCGGCGTGATTGACAGGCTCGAGTGCCGAGAAACAAAATTGTTTATGCGCTAATGAATAAGGCCCTGATTGCAAGATCCTGTTTGGAAAATTATAGTGCGGCGGCGGCGGCGGCGGCCACGGCGGCCCAATTACAGCCCGCGCTGCATATTCATTTCGTGTCTCCTTTGCATCGAGATGAACGGGCGGCCCTGCGCCCTGCAAAGGCAGCGCCAAATTTAGTCCCAGGTTCCGCACTCCTCCGCGCCATTGTCTGCCCCGACCACCTGCCTCCTGCCGGCCTGATTGCCGGCCACGCGCCCGCCCCGGAGGCGCGAGGAGGGAGGCCCAGAAAGTTCGCCCTGACACCCCCCGCCTCGCACCCCTCTCTCCGTGCTCCGCTGGCCTTCCTCGCGCTCCCCATCTCTCACTCCCTCCTTCTCTCTCTTCCTGTTTCTCTCCCCCAGGCTCTCTGCCTCTCTCCTCTCTTCCTTCTCTGTCTGTCCGACACCTTTCTTGGATTCTAAGTCTCTAACTCCGTGCGTGCGAATCTCATGGACTCTTTTCAGCCCTGTCGCCCCTCCCCCTTCAGTTGCAGAAATTCCCTGGGTTCCTGGGTCCTTAGGAACAATGGGGGCAGTGACGGGGACCTGCCCGTTCTGCGGGGGCCCTGGAGGTAGGAGGAGCAGCCCACTTGGCCTTGGCTTTGAGGATGGGGTGGCTTGGCAGTCTCCCAAACCGGGTGTCTGGGGAAAGGTTCCTCCTGTGCGGTATCTTCTGTCTCCCCAGAACATCACCTGCACACACCCCGCAGTGAGGGCACCTGGCCTGGCCAGGCTCTGCACTCACACCTCAGTGCTGCCTTCCTGTCCGACTCTTTGCGACCCTGCGGGCTGTAGGCCACCAGGCTCTTCTGTCCATGGGATTCTGCAGGTGAGAACACTGGAGTGGGTTGCCATGCCCTCCTGCAAGGAATCTTCCCAACCCAGGGATGGAACGGGGGCCTCCTGCATTGCAGGGAGATTCTTTACCATCTGAGCCACCAGGGAAGCCCCAGGGCCTTTGCACCTGCTATTCTCTTGCTGGCACTCTGTCTTGTCCCCCAAGACCCATCTCAAGTATGGGCCTAAGAAGCCTTCCTTCTCATCACCGTAGGCAACAGGACAGCTCCCTCCCCCAGGCACCCTCATATCCAGGCCGGTCTCTCTGTTACAGCTGTGGGCAGAGTTGCACCTGCATCCTTCTCTGGGGCCCTGACCCCTGAGGCCTGGGAACAAGGGTTGAGTCTTCCTGGTGCCCTGGTGTGTAGCTCAGGGCTGACACTGACCAGACTAACACGCCTGTTCCGTAATATGGGTATATAGCCACTCCTCCTTGCAGGGTGTCAGTGGGCAGCTGGGTATATAGCCACTCCTCCTTGTAGGGTAGCAGTGGGCAGATGTAGATGTGAGGCTGGGAGGGAGGGCCTGGGGGCTCCAAGCCCACGTGGATCCCACAGGTCACAGTCCGTTCTGTCTCAAAGCCCTGGGCCTCCAGTCAGCATCAGGCCTGTTTACCCCTTCTCACTGATTAGGGTCATTGCCCCAGTCTGATGAATGCCTGAGGCTCAGGTGTGGCAGCGAGTCTCGTGACAATGGTGAGGGTGGCAGGGGGCTTTTCAGAGGGTGAGGACTGCGTGGGGTGAGGCTGTGCTTTCCGATGTCTGTTCCTGGGGTTCCCTGAGTGACCAACACACTCTTTGATGGGGTGGGAAATAGGGACTAAGATGTGAGCAAAAATGGACAACCGCATACACACTGGCCTGGATAAATAACCTCATTGAAGACGCACAAAGTAACACACACACACACACACACACACACACACTCCCTGAAAAACCCACACCATTTGAGACACAAAGACAGGCTGGTCCCAGGGGCTGTGTATGGGGCAGCACTGCCCTCTGGTGGCCTTTATGATCATCTCTCTGTAAGACCCAGACTGACTTTCTAGAGCCACAGCTGAGCTGTTACAGGGGCTCCCAGACCCAGGGAACTGGGGCTCCCAGGGAGGAAGAAGCATGTAAATGCCCCCGAGGATGAGGTTTGTACAGTTCCAGTTCCCTGCCCCTATCCCCATGTACTCCAGGAGCAGAGCTTGCAACATAGGACCCATCCGGCAAGGCGAAGAGGAAGGGAGCTCCCCATCATTGGAGGTGTACAAGCTGAGCTAGAGCCCCTTGAAGACTGGTGACCTGATGGTGGCCTTAAGTGGCAGAATAGATAACTTTGGAAGTCATCACCAGCTTGGGATGATACGTCCAGGCTTTTCCCACCCCTACCCAGTCCAGACACCCTCCTGTTCAGTTGTTCAGTAGCTATTAAACTTTGAGAACTTCTCAGCACGCGGAGCAGCAATGTGAGATCATGGATGATGGGAGATGAGGTCACGGGCTGACAAGGCCACATCTTGGGGAGCTTCAAGGCCAGTTTTGAGAGCATTGGCGGTACCAATGCTTTATTTGGGGGTATCAGGAATCCGGGGACAGGCTCAGACAAGGAAGCAACAGCATCAGATGGGCATGTGAGTGCCAGCTAATGAGATGAAGCTGGAGTGGGAGAACCAGTCGGGAGGCACAGTGGTGGCCTGGACCAGGGCAGGGCAGCTGTGGGGTGGTGAGAAGGATGAAGATGCCAGAGCTGTTAAGGAGATTGAGCCAGCAGGTTTTGGTGAGGGATTGGCCGTGGTGGGAGGGAACTGGAGGAAGTGAGCGTGATGGTGGAGTCACCTTCGGGGATATCAGCGCTGGCTAGGGGTTGGGGGAGAGATGATGAGAATGGTTTGGATCTGGTAAGCCTGAGAGCCTGGGGACCTTTAGAGGAGAAGTCCAGGAGGCAGTTGGAATCAGGTCTGGTGACATCCTAGGAGCTGGAAGGTTGTTGACAGGTGACTGAAAGTAACAAATAGATGAGGTCACTCAGATGGGGCCTTCGTCTTATCTCCGTTAGCCAAAAAGAAGGATGCTAAATTATAAAACGTAGCACTTACAGGTATTATAAAGATTTCATCGTCACCAAATGGATGAATTCTTAGAAACAGACATTTTCCTCCTGGTCTTCCTTTCTGGGGCTGCTGGTCGGATGGCACCGTGAGGCTGTCTGCCTACCTGCCTGTCTGCTGGGCGGTCCAGCTCCCAGTCCAGGTAAGAGATGGGAGGTCAGAGGCTCAGGGACAGAGGGGAACAAGAGGCTCCCCAAATCCAAGAGGGAACAGTCGGGGAGGTGGGAAGAAAACCAGGAGAGCCTCTCTCCATCAGGGCCAAGGAGACAGAATTCAAGAAAGAGAGTGTGATCAGAGGAGGCAAAGAGGTGAGGACTGAGGATGTGCCCCAGACGCGGCAGTGGGGCTTTCACGTGGGGGGTTGCAACCCCTCATTCAGCAACAAGGCCCCCCTCTAGGGGGTCCCCACCCAAGGGAGCTAGCCTGGCATGGGGAAACAGGAGTGCCCTTTGACCTCGAGGCTCCTCCAGACTGAGAAACAGGCTGTAGGTGGTGCCCCAGGGTGGGGTTTGACGGGAGGTGGCCTGGGAGGGAGCAACTGGCTGCAGTCCCTCCTCTGACCACGAGGGGGCAGCATGAGAACAGGTCATTCCTTGGCCCAGCCTTCTGCATTAAGCACTGTATTTCCCAGATCCTGCAGGGTGATCTGGAGCTCCCTGTGTCTCAGTTTCTTTTCCTGCAAAATGGGGCAGTTGGGCATTATTGGAATGTGAGCATGGATGCAGAATGACAAGCCACAAGCGTGCAAGTAGGCAGGAGCCTGGGCTTCCTGTCTCAATGCATGAGCCGGCCACTACGTCAGTGCTTAGCTGGGCCTCAAGGAGCTGACCTCAGGGGCCACGGCCAGTCAGGCCTGAATCACTAGGATGGTACCCACCCACCCTGCTCATCTGCCCACTAGCCACTGTCCCGCATGCGTCAGCCTTCTGTATCTGCTGCTGTTGGGGCGAGACTGAGGGTCTGGAGCCATGGCAGGTGCTCCATAGAGAGGAGAGACGCAGGTGCTGGGAGAGGCTCAGGTGGGAGGAGGGTTGTGAACTCCACGCTCTTCACACCGGAAGCACCTCCTAATCCTTATACCTAGACTCCACCCACCTGTGGGCAGCCTCCCAGCTGCACCTGCACACCTGCCTTGAGTACCTTGAAGCAGTTGAAGCCAACAGCTTGTCTGGGCCCTCCAGGATCTGGGGCCCCCTGGAGCCTGGGAGCACTGCTGGTCTTGCTAGTCACGGTGATGCTGGAGTTGTGTGTGTTTGAACATCCATGGCGTGTCGCTGGTCTGGTGTGCCACGTGCAGTGGGTTCTGGTGAGGGCTGGCAGGCTCCGTGCAGGCGAAACAGACTGTGTACACCAATGTGGGGGCAGGCATTAGGAGCACAGCCCCTTCAGGCTGAGGCAAGTGTAAACAGCGGGGCTACAGGAGTGCAGACACACACACACACACACACACACACACACACACACAGGCCTAGATCAGCGAACACGAAAGTGTGGACATCGGTAGGTCTGTATAGGCCTGGGGGAGGGAGCTTCACCTTTTTCTTGGAAGACATGATGCTGGAGGGTGTCTTGAGGGAGTCAAACATCTCCAGGTCCAGGGTGTCGTGGCACACACAGAAGATTCTGGAGAATGGGGAGATGCAAAGCATGAGCTACACCTGGCAGCCACCAGGCCAGGCGGGAGCTGAGCCCAGGCAGGTCAGGGGCTAAGGCTGAGCTGAGGGGTCTCCAGACCTGTGGGTGGGATCACGCAGCCATAGAGCTGAGCCCTCATCCTCTGGCAGGTCTGGCCTCTGCAGAGAGATGGGAGATATGAGAAGGGCCAGGCCATGCCCTGGGTAAGAGTTGTGAGGTCCCAGCCTCCCATGCAGGAAATGAACAGACCCAGGCTCAGTGCAGAGAGGGCAGGATCATTAGGGGCTACCTGAGTTCTCCATGGGAATGGGGGCTCCTTGGGACATGAGGGCAGCTGTGACTTGCAGGGAAGCTGGCCAGCCCTGCCCTGCTCACAGTCCTTGACCAGAGCCAAGATTGGCTGTGGCCTTGGCCTCTAAAGGTAAAAAGACTCCAGCCAGATCTTGACCATACAGAATTCTAGGAGGGAAGAAAAATCCAGGCAAGTCGTCAGAAGCCCCCAGCCCCCAGCCCCCAGTTCCAAGAAGGGGGCCAAGCCAACTGTGGCTGGGGTACTTAGAATGTACCCATTTGGGGCCTGGTGCTTTGTAGCCCATTTCTCACTTGATCCCATCAAACCTCATACCAGGCGAGCCTTGACACTCCCCTTTTGGAACATTAGAAATTGAGATAGAATTCACCTACCATGAAACTCAGCTTTTTAAAGTACACAATCCCATGCTTTTTAGTATATTTGCAGGGTTATATGAATTCTTTCTGGTTCCGTCTGGTTCCTGAACATTTTCTCTGCCCCATAAGAAACGCTGTACCCTTGAGAGTCACTCCCCACCCCCCAGCCCTGGGCAGTCACTCACCTAACTGTCTCTATGGATTTGCCTTTTCAGGACATCATGCTCCAAGGGAACCGTTCCCTGTGTGGCCTTCTGTGTCTGGCTTCTCTCAGTTTTCCAGGTTCTGTGCTTCTGTTTATGAAAGGGGAAACTGTGGCCCAGACAGACACAGTGACCATCCAGAGTAACTTGGCAACCAAGAGTCAGGCCCCTGTACAGTGCCCTTTTAAGGGCCTCAGCTTGGGGTTTGTGGTGCGGGGAGCTGCAGGTAATGGAAAATCTCACTCCCCATCTGATAGGCAGCATAATTCGGCGGTGCTGTTTTTTGCTGCCATGCATGAGGGAGAATGTGGAGTCAGCATTGCCTGATACTAACACTGGCAAGCGATGATAAAAACAATAACAGCTAACATCTTGAATGCTTCTTTCGTATATAGAGCTTTTTCTTTTCTTTTGGAGGCAGGGGGGTTGGTGCACTGCATGGCTCGTGGGATCTTAGTTCTCTGACCAGGAATTGAACCTGGGCCCCAGCAGTGAAGGCACCGAGTCCTAACCACTGAACCACCAGGGAATTCCTGAAAAGAGTGAAAGTGTTAGTCACTCAGTTGTGTCTGACTCTCTGCAACCCCATGGACTGTAGCCTGCCAGACTCCTCCATCCATGGGATTTTCCAGGCAAGAATACTGGAGTGGGTTGCCATTTCCTTCTCCAGGAGATCTTCCCGACCCAGGGATCGAACCCAGGTCTCCCACATTGCAGGCGGACGCTTTCCCGTCTGAGCCACCAGGGAAGCCTGGGGAATTCCTAGGGCTGCCCTAAAGACGCGATATGCAAGCGTCTTCTCGTGTAGTCTTCGTGGCAGTCCCGAGGCAAGCACTGTCATCGTCCCCGTTACACAGACGCGGAAACCACAGCACAGGGAGGTTACGTAATTCAAGGACACGCCGTGAGTTAGTGGCGGAGGTGGGCTCGGAGTCCACAGAGTCTGACTTCACAGCGCCTGCTCTTATTACCTGTACCGGTGAACTATCTCTTACAATCTTTTCGGAGAAAAGCAGTAAATACAGATTTTAATGTGAAATCTCAACATTTTGAAGGTTTCTAACTGTTAGTAACTAACCACAGCTGGTTTTCAATACTGTACAGCCTAGGAAGTTTGGTTTAACACAAAGGGAGGGGAGGGGGGGCACCTTTGCCACTCTGCCCCCCTCCTTCCTCCTGATGGCTCTGGCCGAGGCGGGGAGAGCCTGTCCCGCGCATCCTGGGTCCAGCCACCGGCCACGCTGAGGCGGGCTGCCCTGCACCTGGCGGTGTGATCCTGGCCCACGCCCTGCCCACGTGCCCTCAGCAACCTGGAGAGAGAAGGTTCTTCCTCACAGGATGAAGAGCGATTAACTCAGCGCAGAGTCATGACTCAGTAACTCTTAGCTGTCTCAGAATCAACTGGAGATACCGCAGGCCAGTGATAGCGTTTACTGAGAGCTCAGACATTCCAGCTATAGTGCAATGCACTTTCCACGCATTACCTGGTTCAGCCTGAAGTTTGCCTTGCTGGTTATGAGCCCAGGGCTGCAAGTCAAGCAGCCTTGCTCAAATCTGCCACTTCTTAGCTGTACGACCCGGGGTGGGGGGCTGTTACTCAGCCTCTGAATGCCTTTATTTCCTTTCTTGTAAGGTGGGGAGTTCCAGAAAAATTTCTATTTCTACTTTATTGACTATGCCAAAGCCTTTGAATGTGTGGATCACAATAAACTGTGGAAAATTCTGAAAGAGATGGGAATACCAGACC
This sequence comes from Capra hircus, assembly GCF_001704415.2. Lineage (NCBI taxonomy): Eukaryota > Metazoa > Chordata > Mammalia > Artiodactyla > Bovidae > Capra > Capra hircus. The sequence goes on along the minus strand of NC_030818.1, from coordinate 92,594,109 downwards.
ACCTAACCTGCCTCTTGAGAAATCTGTATGCAGGTCAGGAAGCAACAGTTAGAACTGGACATGGAACAACAGACTGGTTCCAAATAGGAAAAGGAGTACGTCAAGGCTGCATATTGTAATCCTGCTTATTTAACTTATATGCAGAGTACATCATGAGAAATGCTGGACTGGAGGAAACATAAGCTGGAATCAAGATTGCCGGGAGAAATATCAATAACCTCAGATATGCAGATGACACCACCCTTATGGTAGAAAGTGAAGAGGAACTAAAAAGCCTCTTGATGAAAGTGAAAGAGGAGAGTGAAAAAGTTGGCTTAAAGCTCAACATTCAGAAAACGAAGATCATGGCATCTGGTCCCATCACTTCATGGGAAATAGATGGGGAAACAGTGGAAACAGTGTCAGACTTTATTTTTTTGGGCTCCAAAATCACTGCAGATGGTGACTGCAACCATGAAATTAAAAGACGCTTACTCCTTGGAAGAAAAGTTATGGCCAACCTAGATAGCATATTCAAAAGCAGAGACATTACTTTGCCGACTAAGGTCCGGCTAGTCAAGGCTATGGTTTTTCCTGTGGTCATGTATGGATGTGAGAGTTGGACTGTGAAGAAGGCTCAGTGCCGAAGAATTGATGCTTTTGAATTGTGGTGTTGGAGAAGACTCTTGAGGGTCCCTTGGACTGCAAGGACATCCATCCAGTCCATTCTGAAGGAGATCAGCCCTGGGATTTCTTTGGAAGGAATGATGCTAAAGCTGAAACTCCAGTACTTTAGCCACCTCATGAGAAGAGCTGACTCATCGGAAAAGACTCTGATGCTGCGAGGGATTGGGGGCAGGAGGAGAAGGGGATGACCAAGGATGAGATGGCTGGATGGCATCATGGACTCGATGGACGTGAGTCTGAGTGAACTCCGGGAGATGGTGATGAACAGGGAGGCCTGGCATGCTGCAGTTCATGGGGTCGCAAAGAGTCGGACACGACTGAGTGACTGAACTGAACTGAAGGTGGGGAGAATAAAGCCCACCCTTAAGGCTACAGTGAGGATTCAATGAATTAAAACCTAAAACTCATAGTAACTGAACATATTTAGTGAGCACTAATGCAAGTTAGCTTTTCTCCTAGGCCACCGTTGATTCCCCTTTTATGTTTCGGGAAACAGAGGGCAAACGAAATGGAGAGATTTGTCCAGGGCAGACATTCTCAGCCAGGGGTACTTTTACTCTTGGGGGACGTTAGTTAATGTTTGGAGACATTCGTGGTTGTCACATCTCAGGAGGTGCTACAGGGATGCTGCTAAACACCCTGTTAAGCAGAAGACAGTCCCTCCGGTCTTACCCAGGAGGGTGTGACCTCTGTCCTTAACCAGGTCAGGACTCCACAGGGGAAGGGTAGGGAGTCCACCCTCCATTCCCTGACGGCAAGAAGGCTGAGGCTGAGAGGCTTTAGTCTGATTTCAGTTCAGTTCAGTCGCTCAGTCGTGTCTGACTCTTTGCAACCCCATAGACTGCAGCATGCCAGGCCTCCCTGTCCATCACCAACACCTGGAGTTTACTCAAACTCATGCCCATTGAGTCGGTGATGGCATCCAACCACCTCATCCTCTGTCGTCCCCTTCTCTTCCTACCTTCAATCTTTCCCAGCATCAGGGTCTTTTCAAGTGAGTTCTTCATATCAGGTAGCCAAAGTATTGGAGTTTCAGTTTCAACATCAGTCCTTCCAATGAATATTCAGGACTGATTTCCTTTCCTCTGATGTAGTAACCTCACTAAGAAGTGACACCATCGGGGTCTGGGCCCAAGCCTGGAAGCGGGCTGGTGCAAGGTGGCGGCCACGACTCCCCTGCTCTGCTGCCCCTCGGGGCGTCCCATCTGAGTCCTGGACAGGAGCAGGCTCCGAAACAAGAGGGTCATGCAGCCCAAGGTCTGGAACTGCAGGACTGGGTCCCAGGTTTGAGGCCTCCCGGCCCTGCTTTTGCCCACAGCCCCTGCCCCTCTGAGATGGCCAGCTGGCAGGCACCACGAAGAGGCAAGGTTCATGTGATGCATGGGGGGAGCCCCACCCTCAGTAACCCCACCCACTCCAGCCTGCACCTCTGACCCATCATTTGAAGGCTGATGCACCGCACATCAAGAGCGGTATTTTGCCCCCAGGGACTTCCCTGGTGGCTCAGAGGGCCTGCTTGCGGGAGACCTGGGTTCCATCCCTGGGTCGGGAAGATCCCCTGGAGAAGGAAATGGCAACCCAGGCAAGTATTCTTGCCTGGAGAATCCCATGGATGGAGGAGCCTGGTAGGCTACAGTCCACGGGGTCGCAGAGTCGGATATGACTGAACTACTTCACTTTCTTTCTTTCATTGGTACAAGACATCTGTAGGGGCTCCAGGGACAGCTCTGAAGAGGCTGGGACTGCTACTGGCCAAAGATCAGCTCTTGAGGTCCCTGGCTGGGCAGTTGCCGGAGAGAAGATGTCCTTGTCTCTCGGGGAGTCTGGCTAGGTACCCCAGGAGGCTGGCCTGAAGCCTCCATCCTGGGCTGGCTGGCAGGGGTGGGCGGCTGCAGACAGACCCCTGCAGGATCTGGTGGGCTCATCTGCCTGCCTGAGCTGCTTCCCTGTGCAGCCCGAGAAACAAGGAGCTGCTGGGAGGCAGCCCGAGAGACAAGGCAGAGGACTCAAGGTCATGTGGAAGGATGACCAGGGTTGGGGGAGCACAGAGCCTAGAATGACGCATTTGTTTGCTGAGGAAAGGCCATTGGAGCTGGGCTTTGAGGGCCAAAAAGTGGCAGGAAGGCCAATGGAAAAGCCGGAAAATGCCAAGACAAGAGTGAGAGGGGATAGCCTGTCTGGGGAGCCCGGCTCCTCCTGGTGGGAGCCCTCTGTGGCCGCGGAAGATGGGTAGCCTGGGAGGCAGGCACTGCAGAAGGTCCTCGGTTCAGAGACCTGGGGATTATCTGAAAGGGGGTGAGGACCCAGGGCAAGGGCAGGAAGAGGGGAACTGAGCTCAAGTCCATAGGACTTCATAACCCGACACTGCCAGTTCACATGGTGTCAGGCACATGGCGGCCGTGTAGGAAGCTGTCTCATCCAGGAGGGCGTGGCCTCTGTTCTTATCCAGGCCCGGCCTCCACAGCCCAGGGGTTGCGGGGTGGTCCACCCTCCGCCCAGCATCAGAGATGCCGCCGGGGCCGGGACGCCGGGAGTGGAACACATTGGACAAAGTGGCCATTTTCCAGTCCTTAGACTCGGGCAGTTTCTGTTTCTGGTGGAACAGGTGACAAAAAGCAAACATGGAAACACGAGAAACGGAGCCTGCGGCAGAAAAAAGGCAGAAACAGACACGCCGAGCAAGGGAGAGACGAGTGGACAGGACCGCTGCAAAGCAGGCAGAGACAGAGAAAACAGAGAGATGTGGGAGGGGCACCCGAGGAGGGGGCGGAGCTGCAAACGCGAGGGGAAGGGAAGCCCTGCAGAGAGAGGCAGGGGAGCACGGGCTGTGTCGCATCCCTGCCCCAGCGGAGCTGTGGACCACGCCTGGGATGCTGGCCCCAGGAGGTCAAGTCAAGACACTGCAGAGGGCCTTTGCTCATGAGTGGGGGTGACGGAGGCTGTCTTCTCCTGTCTGCAGTGCTGAGCCAGCCCAGTCCTCTCGCCACACCTTTTGCCCATCGGGGCTGTCTTTCCCCAGGACAGCCCCCCTGAGATTTGGAGACAGAGATAGCCATTGAGTTCCCCCAGCCTCTTCCCTTACGCATTTACTGAGCGTGTGTGCGCTAAGTGGCTTCAGCTGTGTTAGACCCTTTGCGACCCTATGGACGGTATCTCGCCAGGTTCTACTGTCCATGGGATTCTCCAGGCAAGAATGTTGGAGTGGGTTGCCATGCCCTTCTCCCAGGGGATCTTCCCTACCCAGGAATCGAACCCATGTGTTTTGTGTATCCTACATTGGCTGGCGGATCCTTTACCACTAACGCCACCTGGGAAGCCCCTTACTGAACTCTGACTGTGTTGTAGAGCTGGAGAAGGCTTGAGAGTCCCTTGGACAGCAAGGAGATCAAACCAGTCAATCCTAAAGGAAATCAATGCTTTGGAAGGACAGAGGCTGAAGCTGAAGCGCCAATACTTAGGCCACCTGATGTGAAGAGCCGACTCATTAGAAAAGACCCTGATGTTGGGAAAGATTGAAGGCAAAAGGAGAAGGATGAGATAGTTAGATAGCATCACCGACTCCATAGACATGAGTCTGAGCAAACTCTGGGAGACAGTGGAGGAGAGAAGAGCCTTGCGGCTATAGTCCATGGGGTGGAAAGAGTTAGATGTGACTTAGCGACTGAACAAGGACAACTGTTTGCCAACCACGGTGCCAGCATTGTCTCCCCAAACCTCTCAACCTCTCTGCCAGGAATGTGAGGCTCAGAGAGGTTAGGCTGATGGCCTGAGGTCACACGGGAAGTGTGCCCTGAGAGAAAATTCAGGTCTGTCTGTCTGATGATCCAAGGATTTTTTCCCCTACTGGCCTCTTCATCCTCCAACTGCGGGATTTTAATCGCCTCTGCCTCAGAATGTGCTTCAGTTTGTTTCTATATTTTTAGGAATTTTTTTCCCTCCCCTTCTGCCAGCTTTGGTTGGAAAGGGAGGGAGCTTGGAGGGGTCAGAAGTGGGTTCAGAAGGGTCTCCTCTGCTTCCCAAGTTTCATCTGGACCCTTCTCTTGAAGCCTGGCCTTTCCCCAGGCTCCCTCCCTGCAATCCCCTGGCCTCTTAAGAAGCTGGAGGAACCATTGCTAATCAGTTTCTGAGACAGCCTGGGGGATAAACGGAGGAGCCACGGGCACTGGATTGCTAACAGCTGGTTCCCTCCCCATGGGCAGTCCTGGCGCTGGTGCCTCACTCCCTTTCTCAATTCCAGTGTTTCCTTCTTCTGCCTGGTTCTCTCTGGTCACTTCAGGGTTTATCCTCGACTTGATGAAGCCACAGAGGTTGAGAAAGGCTCCCTGCCTGACATACCCGCTTCCTTCACTCACCTCCCCAGGGTGAGGCCCTCAAAATGCTCATCACACTTTCATCTCTGGGCCTTTGCACACCTTACTCCTTCTGCAGGGACAGCCCTCTGACTGGCAAACTCCTATGCAACTTCCAAGATCCAGCTTATGTGTCACCTCCTCTAGGAAGCCCTCCTAGGCCTAAGGCCTGGCCATGTGGGCAGCTGGTGCGGCCGCATGATCCCTGGGAAGAGCACTGGAAGCGGAGTCCAGGGGGTCTAGTCGTGGCTCTGATTCGTGGTGGGCGAGTACTAACCTGAGCTGCTTCTCTGACCTGCCTTTTGTCTGCTGGCCCTCCTCCGTCGCATCTCAGCTTCTCTGTTGCCTGCTGTGCAGACTTCTTGGACCCCTCCCCTCCTTCTACCCTCCTCCTCGCGCTAAGAATGACTCCCTCAGTGTCCCTGGACTCCTCCCAGGGCGGGGTCCCTGCCTACCTGGTGGCCACGACGTCCTCATGCCTTCATCGTGACGTGAACGAATGAATGATTCATGAGAACCAAGATGCTCGTCTGAAGAAGAGAAAGAGGAGGAATTCTGCCCTCCCGGGACAGCTGTGAGCTTTGGCTCAGTTCAAAGTTTGCTTTTCCCTGGCTCTCAGTACTCAGCTCTACTGTGATTGTAAATATTGATTGAGGGGACTCCACTTCCCCTGAGGCTGTTCTAATGGGATCCCAGCAGGCCCAGCACCTGAAGGCTGCCTTGGAGAAACCTGGGCGCTGGTGGGAGGGTGGAGGATGTTGGGGGGTGGTGGGCTGGCAGTGGTCCCCAACCCTTTTGGCACCGGGAACCGGTTTCAGGAAAGACAGTTTTTCCATGGATGGGTGGGGGAGGGATGGCTTTGGGATGATTCAAGTGCATTACATGTGTTGTGCACTTAATTTCTATTATTATTCCATCAGCTCCACCTCAGGTCATCAGGCATTAGATCCTGGAGGTTGGGGACCCCTGTGCTGAAGGATTGATAGAATCAGACTTGGGGTACAGGCCCAAGAGCCAGACTGATAACTCTCCCATCACGGCCCCAAACACCAGATGGAGCCCCAAGTCACAGTTGCCAATGAAGCAAGAACAGGGTGGAGGGGGCCATGCGGGGCCAGCAGAAGGGCAGGCCTGGGGGGGCCTGTACACGCTGGTAGAGCCGCCAGTGGCCCCCGCCTTGGGCATCACGCAGAGCCCCTCAGTCTCCCTCCCGTGTTGTCTTCCCAGCTAGCCTGTGAGCAGCAGAGCAGGCTTAAGGAAAGAGAACAGAGACTTTGGGGAGGCCTATTCAACCCCAGGCTGGAGAGAATCTTACACAGCCAGGAAGGAGGGGAGAGGGAGCCAGGGTTGGGGGGAAGCTGAGAGCGGAGGAGAGAAGCCCCTTCCCAACCGACTCCTACAGACAGAGGCGGCCTGGGGCGCATCCCAGTCAGCTCTGCATCACTTGGCCCAGTCTTGATGTCCACAGACCCAGCTGAGTTGGGTACCACCCTACAGGGCCCCCTTACCTGATGAGCCTTCTCTCTTTCTCCTGTGGAGGAGGGGGACTGAATCCAGAAGGGAAAAAGGGAGAGGGGCTTGGCTGGAGGATTCCAGCCCACACCAACCCCCAGAGATCACACTGCAGGTCTCCTGGTACACCTCTACCCACCCTTTGGGGCTGAGCTTCAAGGCTGCCACCTCCAGAAAGCCCACCCTGCCCATCCCTCCTCTTTCTCTCTTCCATCAAGTCAGAAGGCTGGGCCCTCATCTCCTCTTCTACCTAGATCTCGGGTTTCTTCCAGAAGGGGCGGCTTCCCCTGCAGAGGCCGTGAACCCGAGAGTCACATCAACAGGTGATGTTTTTGAGCACCTCCCACGGGCCCTGTGCCTTGAGAATAAGGGCACTCACTCTGTGTCTCTGGATCTACCCCTCTGGCCCTGGAAGTGGGCAATGAGGCCATCCCCGCTTTGCCAATAGGAAAACTAAGCCACTTACCCAACAGGTGTCTCAGAGCTAGGCACAGTAGCAGCAGGAATTTTACCCACCTCACCCTCCAAAAATAAGGCGTGAGCACTCAGGGCTGATAAATGACCTTATAACAAAGTTGCTTAAAATAATGGGAATTAACTGTTTTTCCTGGTCAGAGGACCGACTGAGCTCTGCTGGGATGTTCTTGTGCTCCATGCAGTGAAGCTGAGGACCCTCAGTGGCTGCATTCGGCTGGGAGCCCAGCTGGGGCTTCTCACCCTTGAGGGTCTCTCCACGCGGCCTCTCATCACTCTGCGGTCTTGCCTGAGCATCTTTAGAGCATGGCATTGGCATCCATCAGGGGCCATTCCAAGGAGACTAGTCCTAGCATGGAAGACCCTCTTGGACGTTTGCTCGCACCATCCTTCCTAACATTTCATTGGCCAAAGTAAGCCATATGTCCGTTACTTGATCTGTTCATTGGGGTCATCCGTGTGACTGTCCACCATGGTCGTGTCTACCTTTGTAGAAATGGCGCTGACTACAACTGTCGATCAGTTGTAGTTAGGTCCCGTCAGGTCAAGGCAAGCTGAGTTAGTCAAGTGAAGTGACTTCTGATCCCCTTGCTCTGAACCTAAGACCTAGCCAGAATTGGGACCTGTCCGATTAATGGAATCTGCAGATGAAACTGTCAAGGAGACACCCAGCTCCAACCTCTGTATGCAGCACCCATGTTACCCCTGGGAGCCTGGGCCTTTGATAAAAAGACCCCTCCTGTGGGACACCTGTTGCTAAATCAGTGGACGATGGAGTGGTACTTTTTCTTTCCTACCAGGAGTGTAACAGCAGGGGTTTCCCATCAATGCAGGGCTTTGCTGCTTGGAGAGGGCGGGTGAGAAGACTCTCCCCCTCCCTTTCCCCACCTCCCCATCTGTCCCTTCCTCTTTCTCTTTCCCCATTTCTGATTCAGAAATTTAGGCTAAATGACCTTAAAACCTTTAAGATGTTTATTCTTCCATCAGCATCCTTTTGGTACCAGGTTACGCTTTATTTATTGAATGCCTAGTAGGTAGCAATGGCAACCCACTCCAGTACTCTTGTCTGGAAAATCCCATGGACCTAGGAGTCTGGTAGGCTACAGTCCATGAGGTCACAGAGAGTCAGACGTGACTGAACGGCTTCACTTAGCAGGTACCTGGGCAATTCATCTGCTCTCACCCTCGAAGCTCCCTGAATTTCATAGACTGTCCTTTGAGGTTTGGTTCCTGGTCCCTCTCTGAGGTGCATGGTGGTTGTCATGAGACGGTTCACTAGACATCTCCGGTTTTCCTCCCTTAACACATGGGAAGGCTGCCTATCTTCCCTTACTCTGCTGTTATGCTTACTCTGGTCAAACTGGCATGAGCAGAGCTTTCATGCGCCGCTTCCAAGAGAGACTTTACAAGTCAGTGTGTAAGTCTCCACATTGCCTTTCTTCCCATCCACGGAGGTCAGAGAAGCACATGTTGAAATGGAGTTTCTGATAGACTGTGATCTGGTGTGAGTATAGGTCCAGAGCCCCTGCCCTGGATGTGTGATGAAGTGGGGAATAGACTTTTCTGTTAGGTCACGGAGATTTGGGGAATGTTTGTCACTGCAGCTTAACATAAAGCCTCTGCTGACTAATACACACACTCGGGTTAAACACAAGAGACCATAGGGCTGCTAGAATCACCTATCTAGTTCTCATAACCCACCTTTCAGGAAAACAGAAGCTCTTTCAAAATCCGTTTGATAAATTCCATGGAAGTCAATATGGGTCTTGGTGGCTAATTGGTTATGGAGGGGTATGGGAAATGAAGGAGCCGGGCTCCAAAAACAGAAGGCAATCCCCTCCCTTAATTCATCCCTGAACCAACCAGGAAAAAGGAATTCTTCCATCCCAGGCCACTGGGAATATTAGGGATTTATTTTTCCCCTCCCCCTCTTCCTCTCTCTCTCTCTTTCCTATCTTCCTCCTTCCCTCCCTTTCCTTCACTCCTTTTTTCCTTCTTTCCCCTTCCTCCCTTTCCTTCCTTTCTTCTTAAAGCACTGCTTTCCAAAGTTGTGTTAAGCTAGAACTGTCCCTACTGTGTTCTTCCCCTAATACAACTCCACTGAAACACTTCAGCAGGCCCCACTTTCTGACCTGAGGAGGCACCTCTCTTGATTGCATACCGATGATTGCTTTATAAAATATTTTTGAACCCTGACAGCTCTCCAGGAGCAAAGCCTGTTGTCAGAAGAGTGCAGTGGCTTTCAACTTCTCTTAACATTTAAGGAAAAGTATTTTGAAATGTGTTGTTTATTATCCATCTCCACCAAGCATGTGGAGAATGCAAGGTGGCATCATATTGTCAGTTACATTATTTCTGGCTTAGAGCTTCACAGACCTGGCCGTGATGCTATTACCTGCAGGTAGAGGGTTGTGAATCTCCTCTTCTCCAAGGGCTGGTGTGAGAGTCCAGCCAGGGAAGTAGGAAATCCATCTCTAGGCTTAATGCTCACGGCCCAGATGCATGGTGCATGGAGCCAGGAGCTCAAGACCCAGCATTTCCACACCATCTTCTTCACCAGTTTATCAAAATGTCATACTTTTTATGAGCATCCTGGCCAACTTCTTCACTTGGCATGGAGCAAACGGAAGCCCAGAGGGCACAAGGCCGGGTCAGGGCCTCTCGGTGGGTTAGGACCTACCTGGAGGTGACAGCACAAAGGACAGGAGGAATGGAAAGAGCTTGGGCTTAGCGCTGGTCACACTGAACTTTGGACTTCAGTTCTGTTACTTAATCACTGACTTCCTCTTGGTCAGCTTCAGTTCCCTCACCTCTGAAATGGGAACTATAATGATCATCAACATTCACAGGCCACTAAATGCAAGTTCTCTATTTCAACTCACTTTTTACAACAGCACTCTGAGATAGGTACTGTTATCATCAGCCCAATTTTCAGATGAGGGAAGTCAAGGACCGAGGAGTCATAAGATTTGCCTGAGGTCACAAAGAAGAACACAAACTGCAACCCAGTCATGTGGGGGAACATGGTACTTTCCTGCCTGGAGAGTTGCTGGGGAGGATTAAAGTGCTGGAATACACAACAGGGCTTGATAAGCAGGTGTGCTCAGTGAAGATGGCTAGTATTGCCAGTCAAAAAGAAACCACCTATTCTAGAAGCAGTCAACCCAGAACTGCACACGAAGCCCTTTGCCCACTCGTTAGGATTGCTCACTCCCCCTTCCAGGAACTCGCATGCTCCCAGGTACTCTATCACACCTTGTTTAGAAGGTGGAGATTTTGGATCTGAGCCTTAAGAATAAACAGCTCACTTAGCAGATAGGAAGCCGTTGGGAGGATGCACCAGGCAGAGCGAGCAATACTGGCAAAAGCCTAGAAGTGCGAGAGTGTGTGTTTGCAAGTAGAAGCCGGCCGAGGTGGGGGCGGGAGGTGGTGGGGCTGTTGGATTTGATTCAGATGCTTGCTGCTAGGGGATCTTCTCTGCCCCTCCTCCTTCAACCTCTTTGATAACCGGACCTCAGGCGCCACCTGGTGGCAGCTTCTGAGACCAACAGGACAGAAACCAATGGGAGTAAGTGCTACCCACACTTCTGTCCCCTGAACTATCGCTTCCTGCCTCTCTCCTTGGAAATGGACTTGCTATAAAAGCGATAGAACAATCATCAAGAAATTTTTATTTAAGGATTACATTTTCCCGTTATCAAAACAAAGCATGGGAGAAGGAAATGGCAACCCACTCCAGTATTCTTGCCTGGAGAATCCCATGGACAGAGGAGCCTGGCAGGCTACAGTCCATGGGGTCACAAGAGTCAGACACAACTTAGTGACTAAACCACCAGCTTGTTTAGAAAAATGAATACTTAAAGAAAAAAAAATTTAACTATAAAATTAACAAACTATAAAGATTAATAGCAGAAGGAATTATACTTGATTTTTCCCTAGCTAAGAAAAGAAGGTATAATGTTCAGCTTCAAAACTCCAACATTGTCACTGACTCTCTATTCTTAACTGACATACTGCCACGAAATTGTTTTTGAGTTCATGAAAAGTTTCAACAGCATTAGGCATTTTAAAAAATGTTTTGTTTTTAAAGTACCTTTTATAGCATTTTATTTACTTCCTAAAGATTCAGGGAATCTGAATTTTAGATTCTGTGAACCTGAATTTTAGAAACATCTGGTCTACCTCAGTTAGATGTTGGCTGCAGAGATAGAGCTGAAGTGATCACCACAGCCATAAAACTGATTGACTAAGAAGGATTTATACAATGTTTACAAACCTGGAATCAAGTATGGATTTTATCTGAAAGTTAAAAGTTAGATATTAGAGAAAGTATTTAATTCAGGTATTTTCAAGTTTTAAAACTTCACTTGTTTACCTACTAAAAATAGTTCTAGTTTTTTCTACTTAGGAAAGTCCATTAAAATGATAAACCCTAATTTGCAGTGCTTTCCTCATAAAGTTTTGGGTGTGAAAGAATTGTAATTTACTAGATATGTTTGGGATGGGATATTTTGTTGGGTAGGTTTTCCTTTTTCTTTTTAACTTTTAATAGGCTTCCAACAAGAGTACAGTTGTTTCAGAACAAATTTTTTTAACATTATACTTTTCCCTTTCTCTTCACAGTGTTTGGAGAGTAAAATGAAAAACTGTGCACTCTGTGATTTTAACTTCTCTAATATACTCTTGAGATTTTTGCTTTAATTTAAATTACCATCACATGGCCCTTTCAGTAGTAAAACCAGCATTTGTTCCCTCACCAAACCCCATGCCAAATTCATCATAAAGAAAGCTCAGCATCCATAATTCCAGTAGTGCTTATCAATTTAGAGGAGGGGGCATTTAGTAAATATCCCAACTGGTTGTTTTATGCACAAGGCTTCAGTCGGAACATAGAAAAAAAAAATTCTGTGAATGAAATAGTGTACGTTCAGATTTTATAAAAGACATTTTTAAAAGCCCAATTTACACCGTATATTTTCTTATGATGTAATTTATGAAAAAGATGTCTGTACTAACAGGTGCTGTAACATTACTGTTGTTGGATTTTATTGTTTGGTGATAAATGTATACAATATTTCTAAGGGAAAAACTATGTACTGTGATGTAAAAGTCTGGGCAAAATGTGTATTTGATTATAATTACTGATTTTAAAGATTTAATAAAATATGTAAATATCAAAAAAAAAGCATGGTCATTGTAGATAACTGGGAAAATATACAAAAGTTTAATCAAGAGGGAAATAGTCACCCTTCGTTCCATTGCTCAGAGTAACCACTAATAACATATTGACATCTTTTTTCTTTTAATTTGTTATCCAAACTTTTTATTGAAATATATATAACCTACAGAAAAGCCCAACTCATTCAAGCTGATGAATTATAAAAAGTGAAAATATCAATGAGATCATCGCTAGGTCCAGAAATAGAGCAATACCAGAATCCTAGAAGTCTCTTTTTGCCCAACCACATCCACCAACCTCCTTCCCAACTGTAGCAACTAAGCTGACTTCCAATATCACAAAGTTCTGGAAGTTTATGTAAAAATAAAATTACGCTTTATGGCTAGCTTCTTTTGCCAAAGGATGTGCTGGTTGGTGTAGTCAGTCTTTTCCACTTACCTGCTGCTGCTGCAGCTGCTAAGTCGCTTCAGTTGTGTCCGACTCTGTGCGATCCCATAGACGGCAGCCCACCAAGCTCCCCCGTCCCTGGGATTCTCCAGGCAAGAACACTGGAGTGGGTTGCCATTTCCTTCTCCCATGCATGAGAGTGAAAAGTGAAAGTGAAGTCACTCAGTCGTGTCCGACTAGTGGCGACTTCATGGACTGCAGTCTACCAGGCTCCTCTGTCCATGGGGTTTTCCAGGCAAGAGTACTGGAGTGGGGTGCCATTGCCTTTTTGTCCACGTACCTATTGTGGCTCAAATGATCAATTCCCTGATGATGCATGAAGTTTCTCAATTCTTTATGTTCATTGGCTATTTGGATATCTTCTTTTGTGAATGACTATCCGCGTCTTTTCCCATTTTTGAGCATCTCTTTGTTATATAAAAAATTCTTTATATTTTCAAGGTACAAGTCTTTTGTGGATTTTACATATATTGACTAAGATACTGATATCTTTGAATCCAGAGATTTTCTCTGCATGTAATTTTCATGTAATCTACATGCAATGAGGATTTGTGTGTGTGTGTGTATGCATGCACTGTGTGCTAAGTTGCTTCAGTTGTGTCTCTTTGTGACCCTGTGGACCATAGCCCACCAAGCTCCTCTGTCCATGGGATTCTCCAGAGAAGAATACTGGAGTGGGTTGCCATGCCCTCCTCCAGGGGATCTTCTCAACCTAGGGATTGAACCTGCATTTCTTGTGTCTCCTGCATTGGCAGGCAGGTTCTTTACCACTAGCACCACCTGGGAAGCATATATATATATGTGGTCTAAATACATATACATATATATGGACACAGTTATGTTTAAACATATGTGGCTTATGTTTTGTGAACAAAGGCTTGGTGTGGGGGTTAGTGTGGGTTTGGCAGCTGGGTGTAAGTGTCAGATAATTCTGAATTTGAATCATATCTTTGCCTTTACGAGCTGTGTGACTTAGGCAAATAACTTCTCTGGGCAGCAATTTCCTTCACCATCTGCAAAATCTGCTGATCCCAGGGCTGCTGTGAAGCTTAAATGACACAACATTTGCGAAATGCTTAGTGCAGTGCTCAGGACAGAGAGGCTTCTCACTGATACTAGGTCACCATGGACGACCTAGCCTGCCTTTCTGATTCACAGCAGAAACCTCCAGACATGGGATGAATTTCTGGAACGAGGGGGTAGGAAGAGCCTCCAGGTGGATAGTTTGCCAAAGCTAGAGGAAAATTTCAACCAAGATCGCATGACTCCAGCATCACAGCTGTTCCCATTTGTCTCTAGCTTCTCCCAGGCCTTGTTTACTCGGAACAGTCCTTAAGCATTGTGATCACCAGGCTTGCACCAGTTTGCTCGATGTTACATCACCGGGATGATGTTTACCCTACACGGCTAAAGCTGTGATGGACATTTGCCATAATTTGCCTAAGTATTTTCTTATCGTCAAATATCTGAGCAGCTTAATTCTTTCATTCATTCACTCATTAATCAATCAAAAAATGGTTGTTGAATGCCTACTGTCTGCCAGGCACCAACTGTGTGCTGGGATATGGTAAACGAGGGCAGGACACCCTTACCTGTGACACTGGGACTCTGGTCGGTGAGACAGTCCATCATAAGTAAACAAAAACACTCTGACTCTAAGATGTGGTGCGTGTGTGAAGGAAAGAGAGGTGCTTCTGGATGTGTTTGTGTTTGGGGAACTGTTCCTGGTCCCCGAGTCTCCGCTGCTCTTTGCTCCTCTGCAGCCACAGCTGAAGCTTCTCTGTGAGGAGACCCGCAAGGGCTTGGGTTTTCCACCAACACATTTTAGAGTTTCCTGAGAAGTCAGAGGTCACCACAGCATCCAGAGCCCTGATGGGATTTGCCTCTAAGGCTTGCGTCTCTACAATTCTAGTCTGTTCCCTGCCCTCCTGAAAAGGCGTATGACTTTTGTGCTATGCAGTCGCTCAGTCGTGTCTGACTCTTTGCGGCCCTGTGGACTGCAGCACGCCAGGCTTCCTCCCTGTCCATCACCAACTCCCAGAGCTTGCTCAAACTTATCTCCATTGAGTCGGTGATGCCATCCAACCATCTCATCCTCTGTCTTCCCCTTTTCCTCCTGCCTTCAATCTTTCTCAGCATCAGGATCTTTTCCAACGAGTCAGTTCTTCGCATCAGGTGGCCAAAATACCGGAGCTTCAAACTTCAGCATCAGTCCTTCCCATGAATATTCAGGGTTGATTTCCTTTAGGATTCACTGGTTTGATCCACTTGCAGTCCAGGGGACTCACGAGTTTTCTCCAGCACCACAATTTGAAAGCACCGATTTATCCCCTCCCCCCTCCTTTTTTACAGGATTAATAAATTTTATTTTTTCTTCCAGTTTTATTGTGATATAATTGACATAAGCAGTGTATAAGTTTGTGTACAACATAATGATCTGATTTACATACATCACAAAATGATGAGCACAACAATTTACTGAACATCCATCATCCCAGACAGGTACAAGATTAAAGAACAGAAAAAAATGTTTCCTTGTGATGAGAACACAGGATTTACTCTAAAATGTTTATATATAGCACACAATGGTGTTAATTATATTTAACGTATAATAGATTATATTCCTAGTACTTATTTACCTCATAAATGAAAGTTTATATCTTTTGACTGCCTTAATCCAGTTTTCCCTCCCCCAAACCCTTCACCTCCCCAACTCTATCTGCTGAGCTTAGTCACTCGGTCCTGTCTGACTCTTTGCTACCCATGGACTGTAGCCTGCCAGGCTCCTCTGTCCATGTCAGTCAGTCAGTTCAGTCGCTCAGTCGTGTCTGACTCTTTGCGACCCCATGAATTGCAGCACGCCAGGCCTCCCTGTCCATCACCAACTCACGGAGTTCACTCACACTCAGTGGTTGCAGCCATGAAATTAAAAGACGCTTATTCCTTGGAAGGAAAGTTATGACCAACCTAGATAGCATTTTCAAAAGCAGAGACATTACTTTGCCAACAAAGTCCATCTAGTCAAGGCTATGGTTTTTCCAGTGGTCATGTATGGGTGTGAGAGTTGGACTGTGAAGAAAGCTGAGCACCGAAGAATTGATGCTTTTGAACTGTGGTGTTGGAGAAGACTCTTGAGAGTCCCTTGGACTGCAAGGTGATCCAACCAGTCCATTTTAAGGAGATCAGTCCTGGATGTTCTTTGGAAGGACTGATGTTAAAGCTGAAACTCCAGTACTTTGGTCACCTCATGCGAAGAGCTGACTCATTGGAAAAGACTCTGATGCTGGGAGAGATTGGGGGCAGGAGGAGAAGGGGACAACAGAGGATGAGATGGCTGGATGGCATCACCGACTCGATGTGGTAACCACAAATCTGTCCTCTTTTTCTCTGAATTTGTTTTTGAAGTATAATTGAGTTACAACATTATGTTAGTTCTTGATACACAGCACAGTGATTTGATATTTCTATACATTTCAAGCTGATCATCGTAACCACTCCCTTCTTAAATTTACTTGTACTGCACCTTTTCCTCAGCTCCCTCTCAGCACAGGGCCTCCATTAGCCCTGGGAGCCTTTGAACCAATCAGCAAAGTTGCCCCTTTCTGCGGAACAAAGCCTCAGTGGGTGAGGCTTGGTGGGCAGAGAGCAAGTTGCATTTCAGCCCCCTGGAGGCCCCCGGGTCATCTGCATGACTGTACAGGTTGCTGTGTCCACAGCCTCTGGAATGACTACTCCACCTGCTTTCTTTTTATTTATGTATCTATTTGTTTGACTCTGGGTCTTAGTTATGATGAGCAGGAACTTTGATCTTTGTTATGGCATGTGGGATCTTTAGTTGGGACATGTGGGATCTAATTACCTGACCAGGGATCAAACCTGGGCTCCCAGCATCAGGAGCATTGAGTCTTAGCCACTGGACCAACAAGGAAATCCCTTTCCTTCTATCTACCTGATTCTATCTTGAAGACTCAGTTTATATTCCCTCTCTTATATGAAGTTTTCTCTAACTTTCTAATTCATAGTAAATTCTCCATTCTTTGAACTCCTAATTTTTTTTAAACTCTTTGGCTCATTTGGCACTGAATTGTATACTTCCTTGTGATTCCTCTGCTTTTCCTCTCTTGTATCATTATTTCATCTGGAAAGTGCGGCTACCAGTGAGGGCCACTGTCCTCAGTATGAAGTGCTATCCCTTCCCAGCCCCATTCCCTGAAAAAACTGAAATGTGGTTTCCTGAGGCAAGACGGGAAAGCCCTCTCCTTGGATTGGCTTTAAAAATACAGGGCAACCCCAAAAGAATTGAGTGCAGGGAGTGGAATAGGTATTTGTGTATTCATGTCCATATCAGCATCATTCACAATAGACAACAAAGGGAAACAAGCCAAATGCCCACTGTCAGATGAATGGATAAACACAATGCGGTCTATCCATACAATGGAACACTATTCTGCCTTACAAAGGCACGCAATTCTAATAATATTACAACACGGATGAACCCCAAAGGCATTATGCTGAGTGAATAAGCTAGACACGAAGGGATAAATGTTGGATGATTCCACTTATATGAGGCAGTTTCATATAGACAGAAAGGATAATGGAGGTCCGGGGGCTGTGAGTAAATGGGTACAGTGAGTTTAATGGGTACAGAGTTTCAGCTGGAGAAGATGAAAAGTTCAGAAGATAAATGGTGATGTTTGCACAATGTGACTGTTAATGCCCTTGCTGCTGCTGCTGCTAAGTCGCTTCAGTCGTGTCCGACTCTGTGCGGCCCCACAGGCGGCAGCCCACCAGGCTCCCCCGTCCCTGGGATTCTCCAGGCAAGAACACTGGAGTGGGTTGTCATTTCCTTCTCCAATGCATGAAAGTGAAAATTGAAAGTGAAGTCGCTCAGTCCTGTCGGACTCTTCGCGATCCCATGGACTGCAGCCTACCAGGCTCCTACATCTATGGGATTTTCCAGGCAAGAGTTCTGGAGAGGGGTGTCATTGCCTTCTCCCTTGGCTATACCTAAAAAAAAGGTTAAAATGACACATTTTATGTGTATTTTATTGATACCAAATTTCTTTCTTAATGACATAATATGAAAAGGGTCTGGTTGATGTCCTCAACTAAACCGTGAATCTGCAGTTTCCCATGGCTACCCCATTCCTTTACGAGCTCCCAACAGGGAAAGGTGTCCCCCCTCTCAGTCTGGGGGCTCTCCCAGGACGAGAAAGCGATTTCCTCAAACGAGCAGCCGCTCCTTGAGGGTCTGGACTTGCTATCTCCATCATCAGGCTGAGATTCTTTCTGAGGGTGGAAGTGCCTAGAATGGATGAGGTTGTGCCTCCTCCATTGGATCAGGAGTTATCCCAGTGAGTGCGCGTGGAGTGGAGGAAAGTGGGTTTCCTGTTTGAAACTATCGTCTCTCCGGCCCAGTCCCGGGGCTCAGAAGCCCTGCAAGCTCCGATAGCTGTTCCATCCTCAAGCTCACCTCCAGCCTGTCGGCTCCAAGTTCTGCGAGCTCAGCTACTCAGCATGTTCTCCCAGTGGGCGGGCCAAGGCCCCTTCCGCCCTCTTCCAAGATGTCCGCCGCCGCCTCTGTGACAGGCCTGACCACGTGAGCAGCCTCGCCTATGAGGTCGCCGGGCCTGTGACGGCGATTGTCCCTTCTCGGGCCCCGTCCAGTGGGCGACTGCCCTTGTCAACCGGAGCCTGAGCGATCATGGCAACCGGCTCGGGAGGGGAGCGCGCGGCAGCGGTGGCAGCGACGGCAGTTTGGTCGGGGGCCGGGGCGGCGGAGCGGCGGCGGCGGCGGCTCCGTCACTGGCGTTGGCACCAGCCCTGAGGGCCATGCTGCGGGGCAGCCCCGAGAGGGAGCTGGCGGCCTGGTGGGAGGCGGAGGCCGTGGCCGCGACCAAAGCGCAGGCGGCGAAGGAGCAGGTCCGCGTGGACCCCGGCGCGGCCGGGGAACCGGAGCGCAAGGCGGGGGAGGAGCAGCCCAAGGAGCCGGCCCCGGCGCCACCCTGCGCGGCCGAGGAAGGTGACGCCCGCATTCCCCCGCGGCCTCCGCCCACGCTGCCCGTGTCCCTGGCGAAGCCGGAGCCGGTGTCTGGCCTTTGCCCGCACGGGAAGTCTAGGATCAAGGGCCGCAGTTGCAAGCGGAGCTCGGGACAGCCCGACGAGTACTGCTCTCTGCGGCCGGTCACCGTGGACAGCTCCAAGGCCAGGACCTCCCTGGACGCCCTGAAGATCAGCATCCGCCAGCTCAAGTGGAAGGAGGTGAGGCCCGGCCCGGCCGCGTGGGCACAGGGGGGTGGACTGGAAGACCTCAGAGGAGCCTGCTGGCTCAGGCCAGTTCTCAGGGCCAAGCTCCTGCTGTGTGCCACGCTTGTCAGCCTCTCACTGCTTCTCCTTCAAAGCCTAGGCCCCAAGTCACTTCCTCAAGACTGCTCTAGATCCCTCCAGGTCGAGTTAGTTTGTCCTTCCTCTAGCTCCCCTGCAGCTACCTTTGGCTCCATGATCTCCAGCCATCAGCACTCGCCTCCCCCACATGATAGATATTTGTTTATATGTCTGTCTCCTCCGGCAGCTGTGAGTCCCGGAAGCCGTCGATCCTCTCTTTCATTTCTTCCTTAAGTTTTATTTGTTTAGCATTTACTGGGTGGCCCCTTGCGGAAATCGAACCGTTTGTACTTTGGAGGCAGATAGACTAGGGTCTCAGCATCATGTCACTTAGCTGTGTGACCTTGAGCAACTTGCTTCACTTCTTTAGCCTATTTCTTCCTCTGTAAAGTCAGGCCAAATGTACCTATCTCATAGTTTTCTTAGTATTGGAAGACTCACTGTGTATTATAATATAACCCAAGTCTGCAATAAATGGGAACTCATCTTACCACGCACTCCTCTCTCTTTTCCACCATCACCATCACATCACCATCAGTATCATTGTCAACAGTGTAGGTGCTGGGGTTTTTATGTCCCAAGGCTTGACATATAAACAGGCCTCAGGAACTGGTGGGCAAAAGGGTGAGTGAAGGAATGGATTATTTGTCCTTGAACTTATTTTAGATCTGAAAGGGGTTGGGATGAAGCACCGGTGACATCCAGAGATAATCTGTTGTAGTTGACTGAGTGGATGTGACTTTATTTGCAGTGCCTAATGTTATTTAATGTGCTTTGGGGAGTGTCAGGATGTGGTTTAGGGTAGTCGAATCTGGAGGCTTGGACCCATGTGATCTGCTGCTGGAACAGAATCTGTAACAGGCGACACGAGGACGCAGGACCTTAGCAGCCCTGGGCCTTGGCTAGAGAAGACTTTCAGGAATGGTATAATGAAGTTGGAACATACAGAGAGATGGACACAGACAGAATTAATGAGGTCAGAGGGTTGCTGTCCCAGCAGTAGGAGTCACGTGGTTTGGAGGGGAGTTGAGAGTCAGGTGGGGCAGATTTCCAGACAGGGAGGGGTTAGCCGTTGAATAGTCTGATTCTGGGTGTCAGGGCCCCCCAGCCCTGGGGCTTGGGGATCAGGGGAGGGCTTTCATGCCCATGAAATCTGGAGAAAGTGAGGGCGGCTCCCAGTACTAGGTGTCTGGGTTTTGGGACAGGGGCCTAGGTCAAGGTGGTAGATATGAAGACCAGAAGGAGATGAACATGGAGAGCTTGTCAGTACCATAGTCCTAATGAAGGGAGGGTCCAGGGGCTGAGACCAGGCCACAGAATGAAGGAAGGCTGATTCGCCCAAGCATGGCCTGTCCTTAGCTTAGCCCTGGGGCAAGGGTTGGGGAGAGAGACACAAAACTGGCCAGATCTCAAGAGATGGAGCCATCCAGACTCAGAAACCAGCAGCCACACATGCTGGTCCAGCTTCAATCATTCATTCTGTAAGTGTCCACTATGGATGCTGGGCCCTGCGAAGCAAAGATGCTAAAGAGGTAACCCTTGCCTTCAAGGACCTCCAAGTTCAGTAGGTGATAAGACACAAGTAAGTGACCACTGCAGTAGTTACAGGGCCTCTGCTGCTGCTCCTGAAATGCTCCTTTCCCAGCTGTTGGCATGGCTTCCTCTATCACTTCAGACCTCCGATCAAATGCCACCGGCTCAGAGAGGCCTTCACCTATAACTGTGCCCCACCCCCCGCCAACTGATGCTTGCTCGTCTTTATTGGTTTTTCATAGCACTGAACTCTAGTGACACTGGATTTTGTATTGGTTATTGTCTGTTTCCCGCATTAGAATGTAAGCTCCATGAGGGCAAGGGCCTTGTTTTATGTACTGCTGTTTCCTCAGGTGCTTGGCACACAGAAGGTGCTCAATAAATATGTGTTGAATGGATGAACGCCTTATGTGATGAGTGTTTCTGTGTCTGTGTAAAGGTGTACCTGCTCTAGGAGGTAGAGGCGCGTCATGTCAGGGCCATGTCCTGGAGGAGAGAGCCCCGAGCTGAGTTCTGGGAATTATTCATTATTATTATTAGGGATCATTGACTTTGGATCCCTGGAACAGGGAGTGGGACAGACAGAGCAGAGGTGCGTTCGGGGCTTCACACTTAATTCGGTAGGGCTGGGTCACAGAGTGGGCGGCAGAATGGTGTGAGCGGAGGCAGGAGGGGTGAGCAGGGGTCAGATCGTGTGCCATGCTGTGGGATGTGGACTCTTTTGGAAGCCTGTGTGAGCCACTACGAAACCTTAAGCATTTTCCGTTTACCTGCCTTGGGACTTTGGCAAGTGAGTTCAATTCTTTCAGCCTCAGTTTGCCTGTCTGTCAAATGGGAGTGGGTCCAGCTAGGTCCATGGTTCCCAGTCTCTCTGCTGCTACATAATGGTAGTGTTAGTCTGTGTGAGGCCCTCGTGCAGGTGAGCTCGAAGGGGTGAGCAGTTTCTGAGGTGCCACCCGTAACCGTCTCCTCCAGGCCCTGCTTTGCCTGTTCTCCTGCTCATACTGGCATGTAAGTGGAGATGCTCATTCTAGGATGTTTTAACATAATTTACTCCCAACAGGACTTTACTATTAGAGGGGTGATTACCTACCTAGCATCACGCTTCCGTGTTTGCCTGTGAGGTCCTGAGGACAGGAGTGGTTTCTGACTTGTGTCCCTGATGCCTAGCAGGTGGTGGGTGATCCATAAATGAATGAATGGATGACTTAACCACAGAGCTGACATCTCATCTTCACACCATAGAATGTGGAGTTCGAAAAGTGCCAGGCTAGGAAAACTTTAAAGTTCCTTCCAGGTTTAAACGATGATTATGGTATTCTTAGTACCTGCAGCAAAGTTGGCTTCATGATAGGTAACATCTCTCTCTCTATATATATAAACTGGGTACTAACAAAATGCAAACACAGCCTCGCCAGGCTTGTTTCCCCATCTGCTACACGGGTGCTGTTCAAAGAGTGTACCTCTAATGCTCAGCACTGATGTTCTAGGAGCACGAACCCTGCTGGGGGCTGGGTTGCAAGGAGGTGAAGGGCAGCGTCCTCTGTATGTCATGCTGTGCCATCACTGCAGGATGTGGGGGTCCCCAGCCAGCTGGCTTTGGCAGGGGTCAGTTGGGCAGCCCAGGCGAGAAACAAGGACATGAGCACCACCCAGAGTGAAAGGTCTGTGTCTCCTTTGCGAGTAAGTGGTGAGGGGCTCCCCGACTGGGCCGTTCAGCAGGGCGGGAGCTCAGCATTTGCTTGGCTTCAGGGCACAATCTCCCTTCTTCCCCCACTTTTCTCTATTAACAGACACTTAACAACAGTAACCAATAGTGACAGTGATAAGAAACAACTATGATGAATCCTTCCTTCCACAGCCCTTCCCCTGTGCCAGGCACTCTTCTGGGTGCATCACATATAGCCAAGGATTTGATTCTCCCAACAACCCTTTGGTCTCCATTTCTACACAGGAGGAAATCGAAGTACCCAGAGGTTAACTTACACAAGGTCAGAGAGCTGTGAGGGGCAGAGCTAGCATCTGAAACAGGTTTCCATTCGAAACCGGCCTCCTGTTCTGTGCCCTTGCTACTGCTCCCTGCTGCTGATGCTGGTGGACCCTGGAGGGTGGCAGGTACAGACACAAATGGGATTCTCTCTGTACCCTCCAGGGACAGACATGTTCACTGACAGTTGCAGTCCAGCCTGGGAGTAGAGTTGGGTACAGGGCATTCCATACAGAGGAGGAGCCAAGGCCGGGAGATCTGGTTTTATACACAGGATGGGGTGATGGCGGCTTAGAGAGCAGAGAGAGATGAAGAAGGAGCCAGATTGGAGGACGCTGAAGGCCATGCCAGGAAGCTTGTGCTTCTGGCTGAGTATGATCACAGATTCCTGCCATATATAGACCATGCTTCCCTTGCCCACGCTGGCAGTCTCAAGGGAGCCACACCAACTCTCTGAAATGATTCAGTTTTCAGTTGGATCCACTCTAGTCAGGTTTAATGCAATGGTGCCCACCGTGTTTCTCAAAGGACAGTTCATAAACATTAGCTCTGTACACTTGTAGGTAAGATGAAAGTTTATTTTAGAAGAGCAAAATCATGTTTATAGAGTCACTGTGAAGTTGAGACATGAAAGAGAGACATGGTTCCTCGCTCATAGTAGAAGCTCAATAAATATTTACAAAAATGTGTGGTTCTCCTCTAATCATGTGAGCCTCTCTCTGCCTCTCCTGTATATTCTTTCTGCAGTTTGGACACACATTAAAGAAAACTTTAGGGAAAAGACACCATGGAGAATAGACGCCACTGTTTTTGCAAGCTGCTCTCCTTGGAGATGTCAGCTGTGTATATGTACTCAGTGGTGTCATGGACACCAGCTAACGTGATCAAGGGCACTGAGAGATTTGATAGAGGGACCTTTGTTGATAATAGTTGGCATAAGCCCTATCCCAGGATCTATTAGGGCTCCCCTCCTGGGTCATTCGGTAACGAATCTGCCTGCAATGTGGGAAACCTGGGTTCAATTCCTGGTGGGATGATCCAGGGAGAAGGGAATGGCTACCCACTCCAGTATGCTGGCCTGGAGAATTTCATGGACAGAGGAGCCTGACATGGGGTCGCAAAGAGTTGAACACAAGTGAGTGACTTTCACAAGATTTGTTACAGTGTGAGCTCTTTGCTTCAGTAGTGTCCAAATCGTGTGTTGTTTTCAGAAATGTATCCAGCCTTTCTTCGAAGCATGTATATACTTAGGATATCATCCTACTTACAACTTGTGTGATGTTAGTTACTGTCTTTGAAATATCATATTACATGCTAGGCTTTATGTTCTAAGTGCTTTCTGCTCATTAAAACTTGTATAGAACACTTATTATGTATTATTTTATTTAATCCTCACAGCAGCCCTCTGAGGTGGATCCCATTATTTCCTTTTTATTTTTCCCCATTATTTCCAGTTTACAGCTGAGAAAACCGAGGTTGAGAGGAGATTAGTTCAGGGGTAGCCCAAGGCCGCACAGGTAACAGGTGTCTGAGCCATCCAGGGCCTGTGCTTATAGCCAGTACACAAGCCTCTACTGTCTTCTTTGCTAATCCTTTGCTAAAATCCACCCTGCAAGGAGTTATTCTGTTATTACTATTCCCAGATAACATTTTTTTTTTTTGGCAGCACCATAAGGCTTGTGGGATGTTAGTTCCCTGACCAGGGTTGGAACCCGGGTCCTTGGCAGTGAGAGCATGGAGTCCTAACCAGTGGACCACCTGGGAACTCCCCCGAAGATAACAATTGAAGAAATGGAATTGGGCGCAGAAGTGGGAGAGTCAGGGTTCAAACAGTCTGCCTTGCTCCCAAGCCCACTTTTCAGTGTGTTGTATAATCCTCCACTTCTGAACCCTCTCATTCCTCATCTGACTCATAACTCTCGAATGGCAATGGTGTCACTTAGAACCAGGAGGCTGACGTTGCAAATAGGACTTAAAATAAAACACAGTGAAATATATCCTGCCTGGCAGAGGGAGCCTTTGGTGTCTGCACTTTCTGAATCCTATCTCGTGGCTGCCCACGAGGGGAAAGAGATTCTGGTGCACTGACTAGCCGAGTGGCCTTGCTCCTCTGTGGGGCCTGAGCCTGCTGCATGAGCCACTGTGTTGCAGACTCTTGGTGGATGAAGGCAGATTAGAAAATGAAAAATTGGATAGTTTAACCTTCCCCCCCTTCCTCATTTTAATGATAGTCATTGCAATTTACTTTCCAGTTTTTGAAAACAGCCTTATGTTTAAGGACAGTTTATAGCCTACTCCATCCAATGTTCTCCTTCAACAGACATGTTATTTTAACACCTAGCACACTAGAATTTTTCCTTTACAAGTTAAATTTGTCACACCATAAAAATCACAATTCACTACCACTCCTACTTGAACAATACAATATGTATAAAAGCCTCATGAATCCACACTAATGCCTCTCATTTAAAAGACAGTGTATTCCAGGAGCTCATATTCCAGTTCTATAACTAGTACAAATTAAAATTTTAGTTTTTAAGCAGGTATTGCAATTGTTAGAGCAGTTTTCTGTGTTACAGGAATATGCTCTCTATTGTAAATGGCCTCGATTTTGGAGGTATTCTGGTTTTCTGCCAGAAGTTGAATACAAAAGTTCAAATATACATTTTCTTTTAAATCTATCCCTTGAAAAGAACATGTTATGAAAGTAATTGGCCACTCTTTAAGTGGCTTCTCTAGAGGGAAAGTAGTATGTCCTGGAGCTAGCAGGGACTTTGAAATTCACACAGATGGGTTAAAATACTTGTCACTAATTCCTTGTGTGACCAAGCAGGTTGGGTCCTGCATACAGAACCACTCTGAGAGTCAATTTCTTCAGCTGTATCAATGGGCCATAGTGATTCTTGCTGAGTTCTTGTGAGATTAAATGAGGGGAAGTATGTAAATTGCCTTAACCCAATGCTGGGCACATTGTTTGCGTTCAGTTCATGGTACTTTTCCTTTTATTGGGTAACTATAGATATTGGTTATTTGATATATATGTATTTTAAACTAGAAGACAACGAGTATAGAATTTCATCTTCATATATAGGTTACTGGTTAAACACACTTGACAGCTCATTTGAATCATTGAACAAATACTCTGAGACCTACTTTGTGCCAGGCTTTATTTGAGTTCTTGGGATACAGCAGATAACAAACACACCCAGAACCCTCTGTGTGATAAGGGCAGGTACATTTTGCACAAATATCAATGTGATATAGTTTAGGTTTAAAAAAAATTTTAAGATTTTTTTTTTTTGATGTGGACCATTTTTTAAAGTCATTATTGAGTTTATTACAAACTTTTAGTTTGTTAAAACTTCTGTTTTATGGTTTGGTTTTTTTGGTCACGAGGTCTGTGGAATGATGACTCCCCGATCAGGGATCAGACGTGCACCCCCTGGATTGGAAGGCAGAGTCTTACCCACTGGACCGCCAGGGAGGTCCCTAAATTTTTTTAAATAACACTGTTTTAAAATTCTTTTCTTTTGAAGTCAATTATATTTTTAAAGTTTTGTGGTTTTAACTGAATATTTTAAGGCTTCCCTTCTGAGCCTGGTGCCAGTCTCATACTCTGGTGTATTAACTATGTATGTCAACACTGGAAATTTATTTTAGCTATTTGAGTGACATCAGTACTTACCTTTTGTGGTCATAAAACAAATAAGGAGGTTGTTGATGTGAACAGAGAAGCAAATTCCCTGGGCTGATGTCTTTACTTCTTCCTTCCATCCCTAAGCAGCCCTCCCCACTGACCCTGGAAAGACCATACCAGACATGGGTTTGAATCTTGGCTCTGTGGCCCCGGACGAGTTCCTTTATCTCTCTGAGCCAAAGGCTCCTCATCTCTAAGAAAGAGCCTAAAATATGTGGTAGGCTTGTGAGGATTAATTCTGAAAATCTTGAAAGTGCCTGGTACTTTCAAATAAGAGTGCTTGTTAGTTGGCTTTCCCTCTGATGAATTTCCATGACATTTTAATTCAGTTTGGTAATACAAAATTGATGGCGTCAACAGGCAAATAACCTTATTGCTTTGATAAGTTTTGAACCCTCCTTTCCATGTGGTTGCTCCCCTGTAGCCCAGTCATTCCCTGAGATTCCTCCACAAAGGCTGTGGTTTTGCCAGAGAGAACGATGATGTTGTTTCTCTGTTCCAGATGGACTGACATCTCTCGTTCTGCATCACATCACACCGGGTCCTGCCTTCACAGCTGCCTCGGCCGCCATTTGCGTGCATGTTTGTTTCTCTGCGTGTTTGGGAACCGTCATCCAGTAATTTTTATAAATGCTTCCTAAGTCCTAGCTAGCAGCCGTTTGCTAATGGCTCCTTCTCTTCCCCCATCTGCTTCTGTGTCATCTGAGTAAAACCTTCGCATCCTTAATGGAGCTGAAAGAATAGGGCGGTTTGTCTAGTGGGCATCCCTAAGTACAGTGTTACTTTTCAAAGGAGCCCTTCAGTCCCTCTGCCTAGAATTCTTGCAGAGGCCAGTTTTCATATTCTGTTCTTTATGGTCACAGGGAGATTTTATTTCTCTTTGTGTTAGAACTGCAGTTATTGGAATTTTTAAAAGCAACAATCTAAAAACTTCGGGACATCTTCCATTATTTACAAATACCTTGTGTTCAAATTCTAAAAACAATATGTGCTTATGAAAATTTATATAATTCCCAAGTATATAAAGTAAAACCCCACAGTGCCCCCCCCCACCCATTCCCTGCCCTTTCTGTCTCTATCCTATCTCTTTTCCTTAGGGTAACATCAAGAATGCAGTTTGGTATGTATTTTTCCAGATATTTTTTCTTATTCCTGTGTGTATCAGGAATTGATACACACTCAATTGACACACCACTCAATTGTGCTGGAGTATCAATAGAAGTACAACAGAAGTTTGCTTCTTGCTCATACTTAGCGGTTTGATGTGGTTTGCTGGGGGTGTGGGGACAAGCGTCTCCTGCCATCTTGATTATCCAGAGACCCGGGATTCCAGCTCAGCACCTGCTTCAGTGAGTCACCGAGAGGAAGGGAACATGATAAATGCCGCACCAGCTTTTAAGCCTTCTACTCGGAGGTGATTGTGCTCACATCTCATTTGTCAAAGCGAAATCCTTAGCCTGGTGAACTTCGGTGGGGCTGGGATGTACAGTCCTGCCATGAGTGTGCAAAGAGGAGAATCAGAACATCCTGCTAATGACCACCAACTAGACATCATATGTAGAGACACAAGTATGTATGTGTGTGTGTATATATATATATATATATAGAAATAGAAACAATTTTCATGTTTTAAATGCCACCATTATACAGTGTATATGGTATATATATATATAGAAACAATTTTCATGTTGTTTTAAATGCCACCATTATACAGTGTATATGGTGTATATATATATATATAAACAATTTCCATGTTGTTTTAAATGCCACCATTATAGTGTA
This sequence comes from Capra hircus, assembly GCF_001704415.2. Taxonomy (NCBI): domain Eukaryota; kingdom Metazoa; phylum Chordata; class Mammalia; order Artiodactyla; family Bovidae; genus Capra; species Capra hircus. Next base: position 92,566,099 of record NC_030818.1, on the reverse strand, counting down.
TATGGTATATATATATATATAAACAATTTTCATGTTGTTTTAAATGCCACCATTATACAGTGTATATGGTGTATATATATATATATATATATATATGTAAATAGAAACAATTTCCATGTTGTTTTAAATGCCACCATTATACAGTGTATATGGTATATATATATATATATATATATATATATATATAAACAATTTCCATGTTGTTTTAAATGCCACCATTATACAGTGTATATGGTGTCTGGCAAGTTCTTTAGCAGTACTTTGTGGACATCATTCTCTGTTAGTACATATGGGTTCATTTCATTTTGCTAACAACCAAAGGGCCCATCTGCTGGATGTACCATCTTCAAATGTATTGATGGATGTGTTTCTGTGTTTTGTTTGCTATTACAAAGGATGGTGTAGTGAACATCCCTCTTCAGACATTAAGTATTTACTTGTGCAAATGCTTCTGTAGGACTTGTTGGGTCAAAGGTTATGTGCACTTTGTATTTTGATAGTTACTGTCAAGTTGCCACCAGTAGTGTTTGAAAGTGCTTCTCATGTTGTCTCCAGTGCTGTATCCTGTTAATCTGCTAAGTCTTTGCCAAACTAATAGGTAAAAATGTGAGTTTTTAAAAAAATATAAATTTATTTATTTTAATTGGGGGTTAATTACTTTACAGTATTGTATTGGTTTTGCCATACATCAACATGAATCCGCCACGGTATACACGTGTTCCCCATCCTGAACCCCCCTCCCTCCTCCCTCCCCGTACCATGCCTCTGGGTCATCCCAGTGCACCAGTATCCAGTATCCAGTGCATCCCAAGCATCCAGTATCATGCATCGAACCTGGACTGGCGATTCGTTTCATATATGATATTATACATGTTTCAATGCCATTCTCCCAAATCATCCCACCCTCTCCCAGAGTCCAAAAGACTGTTCTATACATCTGTGTCTCTTTTGCTGTGAGTTTTTAAGTTACATTTTTGTGATTGTCATCAGGGTTTGGATTTTTGTGTAGGTTTTTTAGTCATTTGTACTGTTTCATCTGTGAAAAAGCTACATGTATATTTTTTGTTCAGTTATCTTTTGGGTTGTTTATGTTGATATTTTGTGTGTTTATGTTTTTCTTATTGGTTTGTAAATATTATGAGTATTTACTTTTTTTCTCATTTGTATTGTAAATATTTCCCCTCCTGTTGACATTTAGACATCTAATACTCATTTGCCTTGCATGATTTACGTTATTATAATTTAAAACATTTTTGTCTTGCTAGTCACTAAAAGCAATCTCTATTACTGACTTGTTAGCTTAAGAAGGCAGAGGAAACACACAATTTCATCCTCAAGTGCTATTAAATCCTTAGAGAATTAGGAGGCAGTGTGGAGGGCGTTAAGAGTCTTGCCTTTCAAGAAACTAGATACTTTTTGGGGAGCTGTCACATACATTTATCTCAGTTGACTTTTACTTTGTGCAGTAAGCACGGTAGACTCCTTGGTTCTGCTTCACAGATGTCAGTGTGGAGTGGAGTCAGGTCTCAGTTTGAATCCCCACCATATCACATGGGGCACTGTGATACTTGTCCCATTTCAATAACATACGTAACCATGTTCCAAAGTCAGCATGCAGTACGTATGTCATCTGTTTTAACTCTCCCCTTCTGCAAAGGTGTTGAGTCACACACTGCTCGGAATTCGAGGGTAGAGTCCTGGCTCTCGTCTTATTCAGTGGATCATACTGTTTCTCTAAGTGGAGTATGATTTCCTGGCTCTTGGAAGCAAGACCACTGGAAGTTAGTGTTTACTGAAATTTTTCAGTGCAGGACTGGGCTTTGAGCCTGGTTGTTAGTTTTATTTAAAACCATATTTATCACTTATGTAAATCATCCTTGTATATTGCTTAAATATTAAAAATTTGCAAAAAATAGGAAAAAAAAACCCCGTTTATCATCCCACCACTGAGATGCGATGACTTTTTATTTTGAAGAATTCGACTCCAATATTTCTTCTAGGCATGCATTTTTATATTTTATAAAGCTGATAAAATTATGTTAATGTTCAACAAAGCTAATATTATTTTATGTTAGTATTAATACCCACATTATAAACATTTTTCACAGTATACAAACTTGTCATAAATGTCATTTTAATTGTATAAAATATCTCATTCAGTGAAATGTATTTCATTATTTATTTTCATATTATTAAATGTTTGGATTGATGTTTCTGTGAAAAAATTTATGGTTTAAGTTTTTTCCCCTTTATTTCACATTATTTTAAGACAACTCTCCAGAAATGAAATAATTAGGTTAAAAGGCATATACATCTTGAGGCCTTTGGAATGTATTGCCAAACTGCTTTCCAAAAAAGTTGTACCAGTTAATAGTGTATGAGAGTTCCTATAAATGCTCAAGTTTGAAGAATATAATGACAAATATTGGGGAAAGAGTGAAATAAATGAATCTTCTCTTGGTCTTTACCAAATCTAATTCTAATAATCAGTGCCTAGCTCAAAGCAGGGCATTATGACATGGCTCTTTTGATATAGTCATTATATCTAAATCAAAATAGCCGTATCAAAATATAAGCCACTTTTAACTTCTCGAATAATGTATTCAGTGGACATGCTTGATTTTCTACCCATCCCTGACCGTCTCCTTGCATCTGATTTTTTATTCCATCCCTGTTCTTCTACCCGTGAGGTAAGGCTTGGACATGGCATGTACAGTTGGGCAGTGAAACTGCTGGAAGTCTCCATAGGCATTTCTTAGGTTTTGTCAAAAATATCTCTTGTGTGAAAAGAGGCTACATTAAGAGCCAGTTAAAATGTCATGTCATCATTAGCCGTTAGGAAAGTGAATATCAAAACCACAATGAAATACCACTTTGTATGCACTAACATCTCTGTAATAAAAAAGACAGATAATAAGTGTTGGTGAGAAGGTGGAGAAATTGGAACCTTTGTACATTGCTCGTGGGAAAGTAAAATGATTTGAAGAACAATTTTGCAGTTCCTCAAAGTGTTCAACACGGAATTGCCCCGTGCCAGCAATTCACTCCTAGGTGTAAACCGAGAGAACTGAAAAACATAGGTCCACACAAACACTTGTACACTAATGTTCATAACATCATTATTTGCAATAGACAAAAAGTGGAAAGAACCAAAGGTCCGTCAGCTGAAGGATAAATAAAATGTGAGATATCCAGATAGTGGAATAGTATTTGACCTTAAAAAGGAGTGAAATACTGATACATGCCGCAACGTGGACAAGCTTTATAAACATGTTAGGTGAATGAAGTTAGTCACAGAAGGCCATATATATATGATTCCATTTGTATGAATGTTGAGAATGGGGAAATCTTTAGACGCAAAGTAGGTTAGTGACTGCCTAGAGCTGAGGATGAGGGAGGCTTTTGGTGTGGGGAGTGAGGAGTGACTTAGTGGGTACAGGATTTCTTTTGGGGGTGATGAAAATGTCCTTAAATGTGTTGACTGATGGTTACACGACTCTGTGACTATACTGAAAAATGTTAAATTGTACAATTTAAATGGGTGAACTGTATGATCTGTGAATTATATTTCAATAAAGCTGTTGAAAAAAATGCTGTCTTCTGATCCAGTTCTCATCATTGAACAGTAGTGGTCTTCTCGGTAGTAATGGGAAAAATGCTTCAGGAGCTCAGTTTGGTCCAGTGCCTCCTGTTGTTGATTCCGCCTGTTAGTTCTGTGTTACAGTGTTGCCTATTAGCAGTACATGGACTCCTTGGATACCTGTATCTAGCAGAATCCTGTCCTGGTGACATAAAGTAGTGGCAGCTGTAACAGCACCCCAGACTTGCGTCATGAGGAGTTTTGTTTTTTGGGGGGATTCAAACATTTGCCTGAAGAATAAAGTTTGGTCTGGTTATGGAGGCTCCATTATGAAGCCTTTCAGTGGTGCTGTATTACATGGCAATTAAAAGTAAGGGCTTTTTTTTTTTTAAAGTAAGGGCTTTTGAGCCACATTGTTACTATTTTGAACAACTGTGTTCAGCAACTGTTGTTCCTGTTTTGTCACACTGGGTAACCCTGGAAAAATCTTACTGCAGGCCTCAGTTTACCTGTGGAATACGTGTAATACAGTCACGCCTCGTGGAGTTGTTTTGTTGCCCGAGTAGAAAGATATAACCATGTAAAGTAAGTAAGTGAAGTCGCTCAGTCGTGTCTCACTGTTCGTGACCTCGTGGACTGTAGCTTGCCAGGCTCCTCTGTCCATAGGATTTTCCAGGCAAGAATACTGCAGTAAGTTGCCATTCCTTCTCTAGGGAATCATGTAAAGTACTTAGCCTATAAATACCTGGTACAGTTGACTATTTTTTAATTCACATTTGGTCCTAAGGTGCTCTAGACTCACTTCACATATTCCATGCTTTGAACTTTATCTTCTGCCGAAACCACACCGATGACATCTTGAACCTTCATGCTGGGCCATTTCCCTTTGTTCATGTTTTCCTTTTCCTTAGAATGTCCCTGTCCTTTCTTTGGCTAACTCTTACACATTCTTTAAGTATCTCAATTGATAGGTTTTCAAAGATCATCTCCGTTGTAACTTAGTTTTCTGTTTCATGGCTTTCTGCTGTTTATTTCTTTTCTTTGACTTTTTGAAGTTTATTCTGTACCCCCCACCCCCCCACATTAGGTTGGATGCTTATTCTACCATCTTCTGATAAAAGTATTCAACAATACAAACTTGCCTCTTAAGTGCTACTTTTAGCTACACCCACAAATTTTGCTATGTAGCATTAAAAGAATCACCCTTTAGTTCTGTATATTTTAAATTTTCATGAAAATTTTTTCTGTGACCCACAGGTTACTTGGATTATGGCTTTCTGAGTTTCTAACATATGAGGTTATTTCTTCTTACTTTATTATTAATTTATAACTTAATGGCAGTATGGTTAAAGGATGTTCTTTCTTTTTTATTTCTTTCTTTCCTCCCTTCTTCATGTCCTCTATCTTTACTTTTTTGTTTTACTTTTTTTCCTTGATAGCCTAATACATGGTTATGTATGTGATTAAAAGGAGTGTGTATTCTCTAGTTACTAAATGCAGTATTTTATATATGTACATTAAATTAGCTTGTGTATTGCACAGTACAAATTTTGTATCCTTGATATTTTTGTATGACCTATTAATTACTTGAAGAGTTATGTTATTAATAACATTTCCCTCTGTAATTATAGACTGCAAAGCTTTTTATTATTTATTTATTTATTTTTCACACCTGCAAAGCTTTTTAAATTCTTTTTTTATTTTTCTTTTTCCATTCCCCCCCACCCCCGATACTAGTCTGGAAGTTATACAATCTGTTTTTGTTCTTCTAGGGTTTCTCTTAGAAAACTTAATATATGTATAATTTGCAAGTAACTTTACTGTCCTTTTAATAACACAGGGATCTTAGGATGCTTTCACTGTGGTTGCATTTCTCCTGACTTATGTGCTTTTGTTGCTCAATATTTTCCTTCTGTTATGCTGTGTCTTCGTTTTAACTTCACAAAGTAGACATTAACTTCATGTTACCCAGTCTCAGTGTACGTTAGATTTACCCACACATTTACCATTTCCTTTGTTCATTATTCTATTTTACAACTCAGACCTTCTGCGATTATTTTCTTTCTCCTGAAGGTAATCTTTTAGAAGTTCTTTCAGTGAGGAATTGGGCTTCCCTGGTGGCTCAGCTGGCAAAGAATCCGCCTGCAATGTGGGAGACCTGGGTTCAGTCCCTGGGTTGGGAAGATCCCCTGGAGAAGGGAATGGCTATCCACTCCAGTATTCTGGCCTGGAGAATTCCATGAACTGTACAATCCATGGGGTTGCAAAGAGTCTGACATGACTGAGTGACTTTCACTCACTTGCTGCTAAGTCATGTCAGTCGTGTCTGACTCTGTGTGACCCCATAGATGACGGCCCACCAGGCTCCCGTCCCTGGGATTCTCCAGGCAAGCATACTGGAGTGGGTTGCCAGTTCCTTCTCCAGTGCATGAAAGTGAAAAGTGAAAGTGAAGTTGCTCAGTCCTGTCCAACTCTTCACGACCCCATGGACTGCAGCCCACCAGGCTCCTCCGTCCATGGGATTTCCCAGGCAGGAGTACTGGAGTGGGGTGCCATAGCCTTCTCTGTTCACTCACTTAGTGAGGGACTATTTGTAGTAGACTAATGTTTTCTGTTTGTTCAAAATTACATCTTCATTTTGCCCTCTTGAGAGATAGTATTGCTGCACACGCGTTGCTGAGTTGATGTTTGTGTGATCCCAGCCTTTTGAGGCTATGCCGCTGTTTCGTTGTGTAGTTCCTAAGTTGTGTCTGACTCTTCTGTGACCCCATGGACCCAGGCTCCTCTGTCCACAGGATTTCCCAGGCAAGAACACTGGAGTGGTTTGCCATTTGCTTCCTCGGGGGATTTTCCTGACTCAGGGGCTGAACCTGCGTCTCCTACATTGGTAGGTGGTTTCTTTCCCACTGAGCCACCAGGGAAGCCCACAGGCCATTGTTTAATCGTTTCCATCTTTGCTGTTGAGAAGTCAGCCCTCAGTCAGTTTTTCTTTCTTTCTTTGTTTTTCTCATAAAGTGTCTTTTTCTTTCTGCCTGCTTCTAAAATCCTCTTAGATGTTTTCAGTGTCATGAAGACTTCCTAGGACTTTTTTTTGGAGATTTATTGAGATTCTTGTTTATTTGTTGAAATTCTTGTTTCTGAGGTTTGTTATCTTTTATTAATTCTAGAAAATTCTCATCTGTTTTCTCAGTTGGTATAGTCTCTCACCCAATCTTTCTCTTCTCTCTTCCTGGAGTTCTGAGTTAGGTATTTATTAGATTTTTTTTTTTTTTTAATGGTGAGCTCTGGCTTCCCAGGTTATACGGTGGTAAAGAATTTGCCTGCCGATGCAGGAGATGCAAGAGGCATGGGTCCGATCCCTGGGTCGGGAAGATCCCCTGGAGCAGGAAATGGCAACCCATTCCAGTATTCTTGCCTGGAGAATCCCATGGCCGGAGGAGCCTGGTGGGCTACAGTCCCTGGGGCCACAGAAGAGTCGGACACGACTGAGCATGCACACACGAATGTTCCTTGGAATTTTAATCTCTGATAGTTCTTCGAGGTTTGGGTTGAAAGTGAGGATTTTCATCTTTTGCAGCTGCCCCAACGGGCTCTACTAACCCAGAACACTTAAAACCAAAGTTTAGGTGTTGGGTTTTTCCAGTTATTGGTGTAACTGAGCTCTGACTCCAGGTTGCATGAGGAAGGTGTTACAGGGGCAGTCTGAGAGGAGACGTCTTTCCTTGTGTTTCCCCTTCCCCGAGCCACAACCAAGACAAGGCAGGTCTTCTTCTAGTTCACCCTCTGAGGATACAGCCTTGCAGACGGTCTGGCTTGATACAGAGTTTCCAATGTGACTCCCATCTTGCCAGCAGATGATATTCAGGGGCAGATACATGCAGAGGTTAGACCATTGCCTACTGCCTATGTACAGGGGAAAAGATAATTCCACTTACGCTTCAAAAAGTTCTCTCTGGCTGCCCTACAGAGAATGGGTTAGAACTCCAGAGTGGAGGCAGAGGCAAGTTCGGATGCTATTATAGACCGCAGGGAAGAGACAGGGCTGCCTGGGCCTGGATGGCACCGGCACCGGGGCCGGGGCAGGGGGTGGGGGTGCGGTGCGGTGGCGGGGGAGGTTATTGATTGAAATGGTCTGTCTCTCCCCCTAGACTGTAAGGCTTTCAGTAACAGGGAGCTTGTCTTATTCATCTTTGAGTCCTTCACGCCTGGCACAGAGAAGGCATTCAGCAACAGTTAACTGAATTGAACTGTGTAATCAGGAATGGTTCTAGTTCTGTTTTTTTGGACTGCCTTCAAAGTGAATACTTTCTTTAAAGGGAAATGACAAAAAGGCATTACAGGCAGTGAACTCGTCCTGTCTCTGGCATTGTGAAGCTCAAGTCAGAAATGGAGAGCCAGCTATTTGTAAGCCCCTGACAGTCATCAGTTTTGGCTGGGTTTTCTTTCCATGATAGCATAGTTTCTTTTAGCCTCTGCACTTGCTCTTTCTTAAGGAATCTCAGACTCTCATTGAAGCTACCTACATAAAACCTTACCATCTTACAGATTTTTCATTTTCCTAGGCAGTTTGCAAAGATGTTTCTCTAATGGTATGTTATAACTGTGAAAACTTCTAACTCCTAAGACATTCTTTCTGGGAAAAAGTGTTCTAAGGAACAAAAAGAGAGGCAACTGGTCCCTGCTGGGTGACAGTTTAATAAGCTTCTGCTGGCTACTTAGGACCTCTTTTTCTGAGAGTTTAGGCATTACTATTCCATTAGAAGGGCTTCCCAGGGTGTGCTAGTGGTAAAGAACCTGCCTGCCAATACAGGAGACATAAGAGACGCAGCTTCAGTCCCTGGGTTGGGAAGATTCCCTGGAGAAGGGCTTGGCAATCCACTCCAGTATTCTTGCCTGGAGAATCCCATGGACGGAGACGCCTGGTGAGCTACTGTCCACGGGGTCACAAAGAGTCAGACACGTGTGGCACACACACATTCCGTTAGACTAGAAGTATTTCTAGAGAGTACAGTGAAATAAAGCATACGTATATGATTTTAAATTCTGAGACCTTGAGGATTTTTATTTGAACAAATATATGCTGTCTGTTTGCTGAGCCCCAAACCCTGTGCAAGGTACTGGCTCTAAAAACACAAACACCATCCCAGACCTTGACCCAGGATCACTCCTGGCCCACAGTGTACCTTTGGTGTGAATTAGAGAAAGGTGCCCTCTCCTCAAGTGAAAAAAAATATTAGTCAATATATTACTTCCGTTTCAACAACAAATTTGTTGTTGAAAGTCCAGCAAATGGATTATTAAGGACAAGTGAATATTATCTATTAGATAATATGTGCATGGTATCATAGTGAAGTACTTACTGATCTAAACTTAGAATTCAGAAATATTCTGGCACAATACACATCAGATGATTGAACTACAATATGAAACTTCAGGTGTAGCTAGTGTGCTAATCCCAATGAGGGATCTTTTGTAGAAGTTGAAAGTGGGATTTCCCCAGTGGTCCAGTGATGAGGACTCTACACTTCATTGCGTGGGGCCAGGCTTCTTTCTGGTTGGGGAACCAAGACCCCACATGCCATGACCAAAAGGATTTTAAAGGTAAAAGTAATCACCACTTATATGTTAGAAGTAAAAACAGATCTTATTTAGAAATACAGTCTGTTTTAGGTTTTATTAGGACTTCCTTGGTGGCTCAGACTGTAAATCGTCTTGCTTACAATGCGGGAGACCTGGGTTCGGTCCCTGGGTAGGAAAGATCCTCTGGAGAAGGAAATGGCAACCCACTCCAGTACTCTTGCCTGGAAAATCCCATGGACAGAGGAGCGTGGTGGGCTACAGTCCACGGGGTCGCAAAGAGTCGGACACGACTGAGAGACTTCACTTTCACTTTAGGTTTTATTAGATCAACAGAGTATTTTGATAATCTAGTTTGTCAAAGGGGAACGATATGCATTGGCTTGTTAACATGAGAGACTTGACCATCACATGCCAGAAAATTCTCATCATAAATATAAATTGGCCCAAACTAAATCATCAGATTTAGTCTGTTTACCAAATGAGAATATTTCTGAATTCCCAGTTTAAATCAACAGATACCTTCATTGCACTAATATGTATTATCGCTTATATTTGTTATCATCAATAGTCCATTTGTTGTAAATGTGAAATGTGAAAAGTACTGTATTCCAGATACTAAAGATGCCTGCACGTGGGCAGCATCACCACATCCTCGGGCATGGCTTAGATGCTGCACATGGTGGCCTTGGGAGGCCCAGTCTTGGGGGTGCAGACACAGCCGGTGATTCCAACACGAGACACTAAGCGTTCTATTAGAAGTATGCACAAAGGTGCTGGGAGACACGGAGGCGGGATGAGCTGAAATGGGAGGTATTGGCAAAGGCCGCTGTGTGTGAGACGCACTCAGGTGACTAAGGGGCTTAGTCTTTTGGACATATTTTGACTGTTAGAAGCCTCAAAGCCTTCCTTCCGGGCGCCTGCTGCATTCTGTTTAAGTGAGGTGGCCTGGCTGAGCTCCGGATTGGCGAGGCACTTCTCTTGTTAGGTGCACTGTGTTGACCTCTCCTCCTGCTGAGTGTCTCCTCCTGTCCTCTGTCTCCAGGTCTCTGCTTTCACAGCACAAATCGACTTGATTTTGTGACTTGCTAAATTTTCTTTCTTTCCCACCCGATTTTAAATTCAACCAGTGAAAGGGCTTCCCTTGTAGCTCAGTCAGTAAAGAATCTGCCCGCAGTGCAGGAGACCTGGGTTTGATTCCTGGGTTGGGAAGATCCCCTGGAGAAGGAAATGGCAAGCCACTGTAGCATTCTTGCCTGGAAAATCCCATGGACAGAGGAGCCTGGTGGGCTGCAATCCATGGGGTCGCAAAGAGTCGGGCATGACTGAGTGACTAACATTTACTTACTTAGTGAAAGGGCCAATATCTGTCCATATCTGTTTGTTACTCACACTCCAGTGCACAATGCCCAGAAAATAAGCTTTTCATAGACATTGGCTGAAATGATTTTTTCATCCATTCCTCAGACATTACCTGAACTCTTTATTTTGTGCCATGGACTCTGTTGAGCCCTGAGTGAGCAAAGAAATGACACCCCACAGGCCCCTTCTGTCAGGGAGCTCACTGTCTGGTTACTGCACCTCCATGGAGGAACAGCAGTGTGAACAGGGGTGGGAGGGTAGAGCTGACTCAGATGCAGGGTCAGTGAGGGTCTCCCAGAGCAGGGGTCTCTGAGCTGAGTGTGGAAGGAAGAGAGGGGTGAGCAAGGTTTTGGGGGTATAGGCAGGCTGAGGGTTCAGCATGCACAGCTGCACAGTGGCAGGTGAGAACCCCAGGCAAACATCTCACTCGGGCTGGAATACAGGATCTGAGGAGGGGAGGGCAAGGGAACCTGTGACCTGAGAGGTAGGCGGGAGCCACGTCCTCAAGGTCCCATCTGCACACTGAGAGCTGGAGCCACTGGAGGGACTTCAACACGTGTGTGTGTCTGTGTGAGAGAGAGCTGCTGCTGCTGCTAAGTCACTTCAGTCGTGTCCAACTCTGTGCAACCCCATAGATGGCAGCCCACCAGGCTCCGAATCTCCAGGCAAGAACACTGGAGTGCGTTGCCATTTCCTTCTCCAATGCATGAAAGTGAAAAGTGAAAGTGAAGTCGCTCAGTCATGTCCGACTCTTAGCGACCCCATGGACTGCAGCCCACCAGGCTTCTCCGCCCATGGGATTTTCCAGGCAAGAGTACTGGAGTGGGGTGCCACTGCCTTCTTTGGAGAGAGAGACAAAAGCCACATGTCTAGATCAGAGCCCTCTGTGTGGTGTGGAAGGCCTGTTTGCATTTAAGTCACTTCAGTCATGTCTAACTTTGTGCGACCCCACAGACAGCAGCCCACCAGGCTCCCCCCTCCCTGGGATTCTCCAGGCAAGAACACTGGAGTGGGTTACCATTTCCTTCTCCAATGCATGAAAGTGAAAACAGGAAGGCCTGTTTAGGTGTGGTGAACTGGAAGTAGGGACAACCTCCCCAGCGGCAGAGAGAGGCTCTTCCTGGTCAAGTCGCAGCCTCTGGTGAGCGCCGGGGCCTGCCCAGCGCTGAGCTACTGTGTGACTGGCCACCGGCCCTCGCCGCGGGGCGACAGCGGAATTACCGCTGTGCTTTAGGGGGCCTCCCAGCCACCCCTCGAGGCCAGTCAGGTAGCCGTCCTTAGCTCCACTTCACAGATGGGGAAGCTGAGGCGGAGGCCCACACCCAGGGCTCTGTGGACGCCAAGTCCAGTGCGCTGTCCTGCGCCCCAGGCCGGGGGTTGGGGGGAGCAGACAGCCATGCTGGAAGAGGACTGGCCCCCTGGAGCCTCCCTCCCCTGGGGACCGCCGCCCTCCTTCTTCCGGGGGCGGGGGCTCAGGCGTTCAGCCGCAGCGGTATCTCCAGTGACCCGCGAAGCTGTCTTCACCAAAGCAGTGGGGAGAGATTTGTGGGCTCCCTCACACCTCGGCGCCTGGGTACCACGCTGCTATTTAATAAAGGCCTCGTTGCTTGATGGGCCATTAAGTAAACAGTGATATATTTCAACCTCGTTGAGGAGGAAGACGCAGAGTTAAATCAAATTCAGGCCGTGTGGAGATAAAAGAAGAGGCGACACCCAGGCATGGCTCTCCTCCTGAGGAGAAAGGGAAGCGGACAAGCATCATCCAGGGTCCTCCCGGGGCCAGGCGCCACCTGGGAGCCGCCTTAGCGGCAGCAGCAGGCAACTAGACCTGGGGGTGGCACTGGAACCCCAGCCCTGGTCCGACGCCGCGGCGGCTGCTCCTCCCATCGCACCCGCCTCCACCAGACAAGCACTGACCCGCTTTTGTGCAGAGGACGAACAGTGTGGGTCAGCAGCCTCCACCCGTGTAGACCTGCAGCACCCAAAGGCAGGAGCTTGTCTGTTCGCCCTGGCACACACGGCCCGTGGAGTCTTGCACGTCCTTGCCACCCGGGGCAGGGTGTCCCTGGCCTTTCCATGCCTTCCCTCTGCCCTCCCTTTTGTCTGGCCCTGCCGGAGGGCCCTTGTTTTATTATTCATTTGTTGTTTATTAACAAACATTTGTTAAGGCTGAGCCAGACAGACCACTGCTCTATTAAGTCACATGTTCCTCAGAATAACTCCACAGAGAGTGTGTTATTAGCCCCCTGTGCAGCTGGGTAAAATGAGGCTCAGAGAAGTTCATGACCTTGTCCATCTCGAAAGTGGTAAGGCCTGGAATTTGAACCCAAGTGTTTGGATTCTGAATCCATAACCCCTCCCAGATGAAAGCCAAGGCTTGTGGTTTCTCACTGTCTTGCTGCCTCGGTTCCTCTATTCAACTCCTTAGTGATGACGCCAAATTAGCAGCATGTTACTGAGTCTTCTGGCGTGGAAATGGATCCTGTTTTCACATCAGTCACAAAATTATACTACTGAGAAGACACTACTTAAATCCAGAAGGAAGAGCCGATAGAAATCCATAGAAAATCTGGAAGAGAGTGAGACCATTACATTTGGCTGCCTGATGGATCTCTAGAGAGTTTTTATTTACTTTTTGTCCATCTGTTTTCTTTTTGAAAGGCTGAATTACTTCCAGGAGCTCCACCCAGTTCCTAAAAATGTCCAGGAGATTGCCACTGTAAACTGCCAGCGTGTTGGGTTTTTGGTTTTCTAAAGCCATGACTCATCATTATCTCAAACTCCATGCGATCATACTAAGCACCTGGGGCATTTGTTAAACTTTGATTTCCCAGTAGGGGTAGGACTGGGGCGAACCTTTCTTTTTTTTAACAAGCCCCTGTGGACTGATTCTTCTGATCAGACTAGCTTGGGAAACAGGGAGTATCATTGCTGGGAACTAGCTCCACTGTGGACTGTCCCTTTTAGATTTGAAGCGCAGCTCGTCACATTGTATTTACAGTGAAAAGAACGTGAATTCTGGAGTCAGAAAGCACAGGATTCAAAGCCCCAGTCTGACCCACTGGTAAATTGTATTGTCTCGGGCACGTAACTGAACATTCGCCCTTTGGGATGTCTGCTGCTTCCTGTGCCTGGAAACAGGAGATTGTTTCCCTTTCTCTCCCACCTCTTCTCAACTCCTGTCCTCTTGTTCTTTTCTTTTTCCCCAATGTACACACACACACACACACATATTTAATTTATTTTTTTATTGGAGTGTAGTTGATTTACAATGTTGTGTTAGTTTCTGCTGTACAACAAAGTGGATCATTTATACATCCATCCACTCTTTTTTAGATTCTTTCTCCATTTAGGTCATTACAGAGTCTTGAGAAGAGTTCCCTGTGAAGGTCCTTATTAGTGATCTATTTTATTTTTTAATTTAAAAGTTTATTTATTTGTTGGCTGTGCTGGGTCTCTGTTGCTGCGAGAGCTTTTCTCTAGTCGTGGCAAGCAGGGGCCCCTCTCTAGCTGTGGTGCGTGGGATTCTCACTGCGCTGGCTCCTCTTATTGTGGAGCTCAGACTCTAGGGCATGCGAGCCTCAGTGGTTACAGCATGTGGGCTCAGTAGTTGAGGTTCTTTGGCTCTAGAACACGGACTCAATAGTTGTGGTGCACAGGCTAGGTTGCTCTGCAGCATGTTGGGTCTTCCTGGACCAGGGATCAAACCCGTGTCTCCTGCATTGACAGGCAGATTCTTTACCACTGAGCCACCAGGGAAGCCCTATCTATTTTATATATAGTAGAGCATATGTGTCAACCTCAGTCTCCCGTTTTCTCCCTCCCCCTCGTTTCTCTGCTGGTAACCATAAGTTTGTGTTCTGTGACTGTTTTTGTTTTGTAAATAACTTCACTTGTACCATTTTTTTTTTTAGATTCCACATACAAATGATATCATATATTTGTCTTCCTCCCTCTGCCTTACTTTACTCAGTGTGACAGTCTCTAGGTCCATGCATGTTGCTGCATATGGCATTATTTCCTTCTTTTTTTAATGGCTGAGTAATGTTCTACTGCACATGTGCACCACGTCTTTATCCATTCCTGTCGATGGACATGTAGATTGCTTCCATGTCTTGGCTTCTGTAAACAGTGCTGCAGTGAACATAGGGATGCGTGTATCTTTTTGAGTTATGGTTTTCTTTGAATGTACGCCCAGGAGTGGGATTCCAGGATTATGTTGTTGTTTAGTCACTGAGTTGTGTCCGACGCTTTGCGACCGCATGGGCTTAGCCCACCAGGCTCCTCAGTCCGTGGAATTCTCCACGCAAGAATACTGGAGTGGGTTGCCATTTCTTTCTCCATTGCAGGATTATATGATAGCTCTTATTTTTAGTTTTTTAAAATTTTATTTATTTTAAGGAGACTCCATACTGTTCTCTATAGCTGCTGCACCAATCTGCATCTCCACCAACAGTGTAGGAGGTTTCCCTTTTCTTCACATCCTCTCCAGCATTTATTGTTAGTAGATTTTTTTAAATCATGGCCATGTGTCCTTTTATTCATCAGCTCTCCAGCACATGCCTTGATTTCCCCCTGTGCTGGGTCACTCATAATTGTTTTTGTAATAATTTTTAAGTGTCTAGCATTCCCCACTTGACTCTAAGTTCCATGAAAACAGGAACCATGACTCTAATTTTTATTGCTTGTGAATATCATGTTTTCTATTTATCATTTTATCTTTATGACTCCATGTTTATTATTGCATATCCAGCACCTAGCATAGGGTTGTGTGAATGCTTTCCTCTTCTGTAAAAATGGAAAAATATAATCTTTCATTGGGGTATTAGGAGATTGTATGATTACCACGATGGTATGATCACTCACCTAGAGCCAGACATCCTGGAATGTGAAGTCAAGTGGGCCTTAGAAAGCATCACTACGAACAAAGCTAGTGGAGGTGATGGGATTCCAGTGGAGCTATTTCAAATCCTGAAAGATGATGCTGTGAAAGTGCTGCACTCAATATGCCACCAAATTTGGAAAACTCAGCAGTGGCCACAGGACTGGAAAAGGTCAGTTTTCATTCCAATCCCAAAGAAAGGCAATGCCAAAGAATGCTCAAACTACCGCACAATTGCACTCATCTTACATGCTAGTAAAGTAATGCTCAAAATTCTCCAAGCCAGGATTCAGCAATACATGAACCATGAACTTCCAGATGTTCAAGCTGGTTTTAGAAAAGGCAGAGGAACCAGAGATCAAATTGCCAGCATCCGCTGGATCATTGAAAAAGCAAGAGAGTTCCAGAAAAAACATCTATTTCTGCTTTATTGACTATGCCAAAGCCTTTGACTGTGTGGATCACAAGAAACTGTGGAAAATTCTGAAAGAGATGGGAATACCAGACCACCTGACCTGCTTCTTGAGAAACCTATATGCAGGTCAAGAAGCAACAGTTAGAACTGGACATGGAATAACAGACTGGTTCCAAACAGGAAAAGGAGTGGGTCAAGGCTGTATATTGTCACCCTGCTTATTTAACTTATATGCAGAGTACATCATGAGAAACACTGGGCTGGAAGAAACACAAGCTGGGATCAAGATTGCTGGGAGAAATATCAATAACCTCAGATATGCAGATGACACCACCCTTATGGCAGAAAGTGAAGAGGAACTAAAAAGCCTCTTGATGAGAGTGAAAAAGGAGAGTGAAAAAGTTGGCTTAAAGCTCAACATTCAGAAAATGAAGATCATGGCATCCGGTCCCATCACTTCCTGGGAAATAGATGGGGAAACAGTAGAAACAGTGTCCAACTTTATTTTCTTGGGCTCCAAAATCACTGCAGATGGTGACTGCAGCCATGAAATTAAAAGATGCTTACTCCTTGGAAGAAAAGTTATGACCAACCTAGGTAGCATATTCAAAAGCAGAGACATTACTTTGCCAACAAAGGTTTGTCTAGTCAAGGCTATGGTTTTTCCAGTGGTCATGTATGGATGTGAGATTTGGACTGTGAAGAAAGTTGAGCGCCGGAGAATTGATGCTTTTGAACTGTGGTGTTGGAGAAGACTCTTGAGAGTCCCTTGGACTGCAAGGAGATCCAACTAATCCATTCTAAAGGAGATCAGTCCTGGGTGTTCTTTGGAAGGAATGATGCTAAAGCTGAAACTCCAGTACTTGGGCCACCTCATGAGAAGAGCTGACTCATTGGAAAAGACTCTGATGCTGCGAGGGATTGGGGGCAGGAGGAGAAGGGGACGACAGAGGATGAGATGGCTGGATGGCATCACTGAGTCGATGGACATGAGTCTGAGTGAACTCCGGGAGTTGGTGATGGACAGGGAGGCCTGGCGTACTGCAATTCATGGGGTCGCAAGGAGTCGGACACGACTGAGCGACTGAACTGAACTATTAGGAGATTAAAATGAAATAGTGAGCATGAGAGCAACTGGCATACAGTAGGCATCTCATGATTGTTAGTCTTTGCCTTCCTTTGGAGAGCCCACTTAGGATTACCGTACTGAATACAACAGGGTATAACCAAGGCTTTAAAGCTGTTTGCTTGACACTCTGTTCTGAAAAGTCTCTAGTATTCTTATTTTTAAGGTTTTTAGAACCTAGTCTTCTTTCCCCACAAAGTCCAAAGATGCTTCCACCAGACTTTGTTCTGGTGCCCCGTTTCAAGGTCTGTAATAATTTCACCTGATTTCCTGTGGGCAGCGTATCTTTAAGGTTTCTTTATTCAGCTCAGTGCTGAGAATGAAAATAGTATGATGGTAGATAGAATTGAATATTTTAAAAGGATCATGGGTGGTAGCATGGGTTTCAAAGGTGGCCTTTTGGAATCCGTTTTCCTGAAATTCTTTAGAAGAGAATTCTTTAGAAGAGAATTCACTTCACATTGACTTGTGAAGTTTTCTTCTAACCCTTTGGCTGTGAAATCAAGGCTGGTATTATTAGGTGAACCACATGCAGAATTTTGTTTTTTTTTCCCCTACCAATAAGGAATAATTCTCAGACATATGACTACCTTTCAGGTTTAAAGTACGGGAGAAGGTCTTGCTACTATCATGCCTTCCTCCCATGCACCAGCGAAAGGAAGCTGCCCAGCTGTTCCAGCTTGCCTGGGAATAAGAGGGCTCCCGGGCACTGGACTTCCGTGTTTAAAGTCAGGATAGTCCCGGGAAGGCTGGGATGAGCTGGTTGGCTCTCCGCCTCAGTGTAGAGGAGCTTGTTGATGGAGTAACAGTGAGGTTAGCATTATTAGCATGGCTTCCTGTTGTTTTAGAAAAGACAGGAACCACGAGAAGTTAAAACTGCCTTTTGAAAAATTTTGTGAAAGTTTTTGAAAGTTAGTTTAACTTTTAAAGCTACTAAACTAAATATAGGCAGTCTTATATCATAGTAATATTATGAGGTATTAATATTAATAAATAATAATAATTTAAAAACTTAGTGACAATCATTTAGAAACAAATGATGTGTGTGTGTGTGTGTGTGTGTATTGTACTATAAAACCCAGTCCTGGGAGGGAGGGGTAAATTGGGAGATTGGATTGACATACAAGCACTAAGATACATAAAACAGATTACTGATAAGGATCTACTGTATAGCACAGGGAACGCTACTCAATGCTCTGTAATGGCCTAGATGGGAAAAGAATAAAAAAAAGACTGGATATAGGTATATGTATATGTATAACTGATTCACTTTTCTGTGCAGCTGAAACTGACACAATATTGTAAATCAATTATACTCCAATAAAAATTAAAAACAAAAAAACAAAAACCCAGTCCTGTATGTTTTGCACCTGAATTTCAGGCTACAGCTTTGAAATACTGCCAATTTTCTAGTCTTAATCATCTTCATTGACGTTTTGTGAATAGTTCATCTTTGAACTAGTTTTTTCAGGTTAATCTCAACAGTAGAATTTATATTATCTTTGGTGAATCTTGAAAATAGTTCCATTTTAAAAGAAAGGCCTTAACTCACATAAATGTATTTGTTGTTGTTAAGTTGCTAAGTCATATCTGACTCTTTGCAGCCCCATGGTCAGCCCCATGGACTGTAGCCCGCCAAGCTCTTCTATCCATGGGATTTCCCAGGCAATACTGGAGTGGGTTGCCATTCACTTCTCCAGGGGATCTTCCCAACCCAGAGATCGAACTTGCTTCTGCTGCATTGGCAGGTGGATTCTTTACCACTGTCTGACCAGGGAAGCCTCAATAAAGCAGTTCCTACCATTAATACAGTGCTTCTTCCCTGGGAGGCACTTCCCAGGCGGCTCAGTGGTAAAGAATCTGCCTGCCAATGCAGGAGATGCAGGTTCAATCTGTGGGTCAAGGAAAATCCCTTGGAGAAGGATATGGAAGCCCACTCTAATATTTCTTGCCTGGAAAACCCCATAGACAGTGGAGCCTGGCGGGCCACAGTCCTTGAGTCAGACATGACTGCACAACTGAGCATGCATGTACCTTCCCTGGGTCCAGGCTTCAGTCTCTTGTCATGCTTTTCAGCATTCAGATTCCTAGCAGCTCACCTCTGCTAAATCATCATCTCTTTTGAGAAGATCCTGGATAATCCTGATGTGGAACCACTTATTTAGAGTTAAAAAAAATTTTCAAAGAGGAAACCCAAATGTCCAGTAAATGCAAAAATGTTCGATCTCACTAGTATAATCGTGAAGATGAGATACCATTTCACATCAACTAGACTGGCAAAAATATTTAGCAGTAGCTTGCAGAGTTGAAAATGTGTTCACTCTGTGATCCAAACAATTCCACTTCTAGAGAAATTCTTGTTCATGTACACAAAGAGATGCAATGAGGATGTTTACTGCAGTGTTCTTTGAAATAAGGAAAAATTGGAAATCACCTCTATTCCGTCAACCATGGGATCCATAAATCAATTTATGATGTGGGTTGAATTGTGTCCCCCTCAAAAGATATATCCAAGTTCTAACTGGTATCTGTGAATACAACCTTATTTGGGAATAGAGTCTTTGAAGATCTAATTAAATTAAGGATCCTGAGATGAGATGATCTCGGATTAATGGGGCCTAAATTCAATGATGAGTGTCCTTGCAAGAAACAGAAAAGAAAAAGACACAGAGACACACGGGGGAGAGGGAGGGAAGGTCATATGGAGACAAAGCAGGACCTGGAGTGATGCATGTGCAGAGCAAGGAACCCCCAGGGTTGCCAGCATCCTCCAGGAGCGGGAGAGAGACACGGGGCAGGTTCTCTCTCAGAATCCTGTGCAGCGACCAACCTTGCCAGCACTTTGATTATGGACTTCTGGGAACCAGGACTGTGAGAATATGAATTGCTGTTGCTTAAGCCATGTTGGCCCTGGGAAAATAATGAAATGGAAAGATTTCCCCAAACCACAGGGATACCTGGATGAAGGGTATAGTTATATATTCTCTCTCAACCAGGAGAATGGAATCTTCCACTGTGCATCTGAAGCATTTCTGTCCTGATCTGAGGCTGAAAGAGCCCCTGGAGACTGAGTGGCCCAACTCCCCCCATTTTAAACATGAGGCTGCCCAGACAGAGGAAGTGACTTTCCCAAGATCCTGGAGCTCATAAGGGGCAGAACTTGAATTTGAACCCAGGTCTGTCTGACTCCAAAGCCTGTGTTCTTCCTGCTTCAGTCGCTTCCAGTCCTCTCACATCATCCTTTTAGCATGGGCTTGAGGAGGGGGCCCAGATGCTAGAATCAGGACTGGCACTAAGGCTTTGGTCTCCCAGGCTCTACCAGCATGGCAGGGGGAAGGTTAACTCCTCTGATCCTCGGTTCCTGTTTCTGACAGACAGTGAGACTAACCTTGCTCCCAGAGCGCCTAAATCTCTGTATTGTAGGGCTCAAATAAGATAAAATATGTGAAAACGTCTTTAATAAATGTAAATCACTATATAAGTAGTAGATAGCACTGTTATCTAGTCTAGCCTCAGACTAGGAAAGCAAAACAGAAAATTTAAAAAAAAAAAAGCAGAAAATGTGATAGACAGAATCCTAAAATAGCCCCTAAGGATTTTCCCACATGGATAGTCTTCTCCCCTTTGAGTGTGGGCAGGGCCTGTGTAGGCTGAATGCCGAAGAATTGATGCTTTTGAACTGTGGTGTTGGAGAAAACTCTTGAGAGTCCCTTGGACTGAAAGGAGATCAAACTAGTCAATCCTAAAGGAAATCGACCTTGAATATTCATTGGAAGGATGGATGCTGAAGCTGAAGTTCAAGTATTTTGTCTGGCCACCTGATGTGAAGATCTGGCTCATTGGAAAAGACACTGATGCTGGGAAAGATTGAAGGCAGGAGGAGAAGGGGACAACAGGGGATGAGATGGCTGGATGGCGTCACTGACTCAATGGACATGAGTTTGAGCAAACTCTGGGAGACAGTGAAGGACAGGGAAGCCTGGCATGCTGCAGTCTATGGGGTCTCAAAGAGTTGGACATGACTTAGCACCTGAATAACAACAACAGGGCCTGTGTATATGATGAGATATCACTTCCGTGACTATGTGCCATTATACAGCCAAAGGGGATTGTCCTTTGATGGGCCTGACCTAATCAGGTGAGCCCTTGAAAGACAGTTTTCTGGGGGAAATGAACTTAAGTTTAAACTTGGTTTGAGTTTCAGTGTCCCTGAATGGAACATCCCGTGTTGAAAGAAGATGCATTTGGGGGCTCCAGAACTACAGTAGAAAAGTATAGAGCAAGCAGGAAAATCTTCTAGTGAAAACTTACATGCAGGACAACAAAATGAGGAAAGATATCCAGGTACCAGATAATCCACCAGGAAGGCTTTTGTTTAGGAATCTCTTTCATGAGGAACAAGGCATGGGGGAGAAAAATCAGTTTTATCCATCAGAGTCAGTAATACAACATTGCCTATTAGGGTAAAGGGAAAATGTGAAGACGATTAGTACACACAGCATGAGCCCAAATGGCTTAGGGGAGTCTGACACCAGCCTCAGAACAGGGATAGTCGAGCCCATTGTAAGTATCACTGAAAACAAACAGCGTGCCAGGCAGACACCACAGAAGATGGACGAAGGACAGCGAGAAGGGGATCTGGAGATTTTGTTGACCTTCATGGGTTTACAGCCTCTGTCTCTAAACAAAGTGTGGAAACAGTAGAGCTTTTATTTTGCTTTTGTTTTGTTTTCCCCCCACTACATAGAAATGAGAGTTCTTAGTCTGTTTCTGGCCAATCTGTTAATTTATTAGGATAGTTGTCTTTCGTTTGCTTTCCAGTAGGTATAGTGAATTTAGTTGAAGAGCAAGCACATCTGTAAGCTACAACTTGATCACATCTTTTTTTCTAGCTGTTTTGCATTTTTTTCTTTTACCATATTTTAGTTTCTGCATGTAGAATTAAATAAGCAACAAAACTGTGAAGTTGTAACATTTCACATGGAAATGCTGCCCGATCTTCACCAGCTTCAGAAATCTGACCTTTGCTGATGCTGCAATAAAGTGTCGTAATTAAAAAAAAAAAAAGAAAGAAAGACAGTTTTCTCTGGCTGGTTGAAGAAGAGGAAGTCAGACAGATGTGATCTGGCTTGTCTGAAGAAAGTGAACAACCACATTCTGGGCTGCCTGTGGGGGGCATTATGGCAAAATGACTGCAGATGGTCACCAGTGCTGAATGTGGTCCCTGGCTGATAGCTGGAAGGAAAATGAGGGCCTCAGCCCTCCAACTGCAAGGAGATGAATTCTTCCACTGAGCATGGAAGATAACCCTGAGCCAAGACAAGAATGACCAACCCTGGCCACACTGTGATGTCAGCCTGTGATGACCCAGGCAGAGGATTCAGCTAAAGTGGACGTCTGACCTACAGAACTCTGAGCCGATAAATGACTATGGTATAAAGTCACGAGGCTTGTATTTGTATTTTTTGTGCAGCAATAAAAAACTAGTAAAGGAGAGGAAAAGATTTTCCCTGAGTCACAGAGCCATTGAGTGCACAGGTCTATGTATCCCTCCAGGAAACTCTGAGCCCCTCTAAGGCTGAAACTATATCTTATTTGTCTCTGGAGTCAGACTGGCTGGGTTTGGTCCCTGGCCCTGCCGCTTGTGAGGCTGAAAAAGGAGGTAAGTTGTTTTACTTCTCTGTGCCTTGTTGTCCTCATCTGTAAAATGGGTGTGATAATAGTACTTATGCCCCAAGGTTGTAAGGTGTGTTAAATGACTCTGTGAAGTGTAGAACCATGCCTGGCACACAGAAAATGCTCAGCACATGTAGTGGTGATGGTTTTGTTAGACCCAAGAAGAGCCGACTCATTGAAAAAGACTCTGATGCTGGAAAATATTGAATGCAAGAGAAGAAGGGGATGACAGAGGATGAGATGGTTGGATGGCATCACCGAGTCAATGGACATGAATTGGAGCAAACTCCGGGAGATGGTGAAGAACAGGGAAGCCTAGCGCACTGCAGTCCATGGGGTCACAAAGAGTCAGACATGACCTAGGACCTGAACAACAATAATAACAATACAGCATTTAGCCTAGTAGCTAGCATGTAATAGGCACTAAATTAATGTTTGTTGAGTAGATGGATGGATGAATTAGAATCTCGGTCTCCTGATCTTAATCTAATAATATTTCTACTAATCATTATTTGCCATAGGATACAAAGCTAATTTTACTGGCCCAGTTTCTTCAGAGTGCACTGAGAAAGCACTTGATTCATAACACTGTGAAAACACAGAGGTGTTTAAACTGGTACCAGAGTGCTTAAAAACCTGTGCTCTGCTGAAGCCGACTGAAAGCCATACGTAGGCTGGCTTTGTCTTAACAGACCTTGTCGCTTGATCAGGGTGACATGCACTTAATGCAATTGCCTAATTATCTGGTCATCAGGGAAATAGCCGCTGTCATTGCCAACTGAGCTGGGCCATCAATCAGTTTGTTCCGAGTTCATTAAGTAAATTAAAAGGTATGGCTTAAATACTTAAAGGAGAGGAATAACAACTTTCATCTCTAGGAGCTAGTGAGAGCAGGACTTTTTGTCACAGCTATTGGCCATGTTGAGCTGTGGAAAATGAGATTTGGAAGTTGACAATACAACTCAACATTCAAAAACAAAAGAAGATGACCAAAATTTGATGCAAGATCCTCAGATATCCCCTTACCCATCACATTTGGATTGTAATTGTTGGTAATTCCTTTTTTAAAAAACTTGATTTATTTTTGGCTGTGTGGGGACTCAGTTGCTCTGCACAGGCTTTCTCTAGCTGTGGCGAGCGGGGGCTCCTCTCTAGTTGCTGTGTGTGGGACTTGGTCACTCTGCACAGGCTTTCTCTAGCCATGGTGAGCGGGGGCTCCTTTCTAGTTGCTGTTCAGGGACTTGGTCGTTCTGCACAGGCTTTCTCTAGCCGTGGTGAGCGGGGGCTCCTCTCTAGTTGCTGTGCAGGGACTTGGTCGCTCTGCACAGGCTTTCTCTAGCCGTGGTGAGCGGGGGCTCCTCTCTAGTTGCTGTGTGTGGGGACTCGGTTGCTCTGCACAGGCTTTCTCTAGCCGTGGTGAGCGGGGGCTCCTCTCTAGTTGCTGTGCAGGGACTTGGTCGCTCTGCACAGGCTTTCTCTAGCTGTGGCGAGCGGGGGCTCCTCTCTAGTTGCTGTGTGTGGGATTTGGTCGCTCTGCACAGGCTTTCTCTAGCTGTGGCGAGCGGGGGCTCCTCTCTAGTTGCTGTGTGTGGGGACTCGGTTGCTCTGCACAGGCTTTCTCTAGCTGTGGCGAGCGGGGGCTCCTCTCTAGTTGCTGTGCAGGGACTTGGTCACTCTGCACAGGCTTTCTCTAGCTGTGGTGAGCGGGGGCTCCTCTCTAGTTGCTGTGCAGGGACTTGGTCGCTCTGCACAGGCTTTCTCTAGCTGTGGCGAGCGGGGGCTCCTCTCTAGTTGCTGTGTGTGGGGACTCGGTTGCTCTGCACGGGCTTTCTCTAGCTGTGGCGAGCGGGGGCCTCCTTTCTAGTTGCTGTGCAGGGACTTGGTCGCTCTGCACAGGCTTTCTCTAGCCGTGGTGAGCGGGGGCTCCTCTCTAGTTGCTGTGCAGGGACTTGGTCGCTCTGCACAGGCTTTCTCTAGCCGTGGTGAGCGGGGGCTCCTCTCTAGTTGCTGTGTGTGGGGACTCGGTTGCTCTGCACAGGCTTTCTCTAGCCGTGGTGAGCGGGGGCTCCTCTCTAGTTGCTGTGCAGGGACTTGGTCGCTCTGCACAGGCTTTCTCTAGCTGTGGCGAGCGGGGGCTCCTCTCTAGTTGCTGTGTGTGGGATTTGGTCGCTCTGCACAGGCTTTCTCTAGCTGTGGCGAGCGGGGGCTCCTCTCTAGTTGCTGTGTGTGGGGACTCGGTTGCTCTGCACAGGCTTTCTCTAGCTGTGGCGAGCGGGGGCTCCTCTCTAGTTGCTGTGCAGGGACTTGGTCACTCTGCACAGGCTTTCTCTAGCTGTGGTGAGCGGGGGCTCCTCTCTAGTTGCTGTGCAGGGACTTGGTCGCTCTGCACAGGCTTTCTCTAGCTGTGGCGAGCGGGGGCTCCTCTCTAGTTGCCGTGTGTGGGGACTCGGTTGCTCTGCACAGGCTTTCTCTAGCCGTGGCGAGCGGGGGCCTCCTTTCTAGTTGCTGTGCAGGGACTTGGTCGCTCTGCACAGGCTTTCTCTAGCCGTGGTGAGCGGGGGCTCCTCTCTAGTTGTTGTGTGTGGGGACTCGGTCGCTCTGCACAGGCTTTCTCTAGCCGTGGCGAACGGAGCTTCTCTCTAGTTGCTGTGTGTGAGCTTCCCATTGCGGTGGCTTCTCTTGTTGCAAAGCACAGGCTCTGGGGTGTGTGGACTTCAGTAGTTGTGGTGCTGGGGTCTAGCTGTCCCTCGGCATGTGGAATCTCCCTGGACCAGGAATCAAACCTGTGGCCCCTGCACTGACAGGCAGATTCTTAACCACTGGACCACTAGGAAAGTGCTGATACTTCCTTTTAAGATTCTAATCAGTAAGGTAGACTCTAGCTGTGAGCTAGCGCCTCCTTCTTGAGCTGGCCACTTTGAGGGTATGCGTCCCCTCCGCTGTTCACTTGCCGAGATGGATATGTCAGTTAGCATCGAGCCCTGGGCTGGAGAAATGAACGACCAAAGTCTGCCTGTACCTGCTGTAGGCTGAGCAGTTTCACATCAAAATTTCTTCTGAGGCTTATAGATTCTGGTTCCATTCAACTTCCCTTCTGTTGCAGGACTCCACAGTCATGCTTTATTCCTCCACACTCAACTTCATGCCATCTGTTCCTCCAGCATCTGTTTTGTGCCACTCCCTGCCCCAGGCACTGGGCTAGGCACCCAGAATTCAGGGAAAATTAAGTTGTTGTTCCTGACCTGGGGAGACTCCTAACCATGCTCTGCTTTTGCACACAGGGCTCCTTTTCCAGCCTAGACAATGTTCCTGGCTTCTGGGCTTAACAAATTCCAGCTCATCTTTCAATAACTCATACCTTGCTTCGTGCTCCTATAGCCCTTTAACCCAAATGGGGAAACAGGCATCTGCTGGAGTGTTTGCCACTTTGCATTGTGATGTATTTACAAGTACTCATCCCAAGGACAGAGACTGTGCCTCATTCTTCTCAGAATTCCCAGTGCTTGACATTGAGTTGATGCATAAATTGAATGAACGACTAAATTAATAAAAGAGGATAACTAGTCTTATGAAAGGTGTGTGGGAGAGGAGAAGTAGGGATGGAGCCAGAGAATAAATGTGCTTTTCTAATATCTCTTTTGCCAGTAGGGGGAGAGATGTGCTTATAAATAAATATCCCATCATGTAAGCCTTTAGGATCTGTGGTTCTGAAAGGCCAAAGAGAGGCTTTCTGGGTGACCTCTTGAATTTATAAGGAATTGTTTTACTTCATGTAAGAGTGGGTATGATCTTGATTAACTAGAATCATGTGACCATATGGCAGTTTATTTTCTATTTTTTCCTTGAATACTTCTTTGTCATTCTCTCTTCCTTTTTCAGGGAGTAGGGAGAGGAGAGGTTGAGGGCAGTGGCAATTATTTATTCACAGATTCAAACCTATAGGCAACACAATTCTGCCCTCTTTGAACTCCTTTTAGTGAAATATCAGGGTTGGAGAGTCTAGTTATTTGTTCCTGGTACCCACTGTGGAGGGCTGCTAGGAGGAGTCCCCTTCCCTCTCTGCTTCTCACCCTTTGCTTTTCTTTCTCAGCAGCCACTCCAAAAACACACTCAGTCTTTCTCCAGTACTGTCTTCTCTAACTCACAAGTTTACATCTCTTGCTTTGGCTTCCCTCCACTCCCACTCCTGTATTTCTAATCCCTTGTAGGATAGTTCCCATGAGGTGTTCCCGTCATCCCCTCAAGCTCGCTAACTCTAGAAGTTAGCTGTTTCTCTCCCAGGTGTTCTCCCACTTCCACTCACTCTATTTCATCACTGCCCTATTAGACACTGAAACCAGGAGGTGAGGGTTAGGACGGGCACGGGTGCCCAGGTGGCAGGCTCACTGTGAATCAGAGGACATTGGCAGAAGCAGTTCAGCACTCTGGAGAGCTCCCAGTGGGGCCAACTGCCAGACTCTGGTCCCTCCCCTGCACCTTCCCTGCACACATCCACCTCATATGTACTTCCTAGTCACTGGACTCCTATGCTTGTTAGAGGAACCTTATTCATTTCTTCCAGGCTTAATTTTCTGGGGACTGATGACTTAACCGGGCTGGGTCCTACCTTTGCTCTATCGCTAACTGGATGCCGTACCAGGGACTGAGTTGTCTAGTTGCTCTGAGCCTCAGTTTCCTCTTCTGTAAAGCAGGCAGTGTAGCTACCTGCTTCAGAGTGCTGTTTTGAGGGTGAATTGAGACAGCACGTATAAAGTACACAGCACATAATATAAACTGAAGGAATAATAGCTAGAATGTTTATTATTATAGAAGTTATTGGAAACATTGTATTCTTTTTAGTAAGGTGTAATGGTATGATTTGAGGTTCTCATGGCAGTGGTATGTCCATGAGAATTGATGGACTGCTCTTGTGGGTCAGGAGGAGCAGATGAGTTTAGTGGGGCAAGTGCTCTGGGAAACTTCTTCTTTGTCCCTTGGGTACCTTATTAAGACAGCACTGGTACTTCAGCGTTGGCCCAAGTCATAGTCAATTGTTGGAAAAGAACAGGCCCTTACAGATTTACATAATAGGTAATACCCTGCTTGTGCCAAGTGGGGAAATAGGCTCAAGAGATCCAGCGATGCCCAAGCGGCCACAGACAGGGTCTCCCAGGCTGTCGGTTGCTCTTCACCAGGCCTTGGCATATCCTGTTGCTTCCTCCCCTGAGAAGTCCTTTCCCTGTCTAGTCTTCTTGCCAGCTTCTCTCTTTCTCACCAAGAGTCAGCTCTCTGAACCTCAGTCACCTCTTCTGTGAAATGGGGCTACGCTGCTGTTCACCAGGTTGTGTGGAGACGGAGAGTGACAGTGTGAGGAGAGAGCTCGGCTCTGACACACGCACGTAGTAGACGCTGAGCTAAGATGAGGCCGCAGGCGTTACCGCGACCTGTTCACGTGTGTGACTCGCCTGCTGTACGACAAGCTCCTCGAAGGTGAGGACCGCGTCTTTTACCCTCCTGTTTCCACCTCTCCAGCTCTGTCTCCTGCCGTTAACCCTCTGCCCCTATAATGTGGGGCCTCTCAGCATTCCCTGAACATGCCACCCGCCTCAAAGGCATGCACTTGCTGGTATGTTGAATGAATTGATGTTGCAGCTAAACACGGTGCATTTAGACTGAATTTCTGGAGGGCATTGCCATCATGGAAACCATTCAACTGGCCTGGGTAGCGGGTCAACTGGGGATGAGCTGTCAGGAATGACTTTGGGAAGAGTTGTTTGGTATCCCTAGTTGGGGGGACTTCTCCAGTGGCTCAGCAGTAAAGAATATGCCTGCAATACAGGAGATGAAGGTTCAATTCCTGATTCAGGAAGATCCCCGGGAAAAGGAAATGGCAACCCACTCCATTATTCTTGCTTGGGAAATCCCATGGACAGAGGAACCTGGCAGGCTACAGTCCATGAGGCCACAAAGGAGTCAGACACACCTTAGCTATTAATAACAACAATCCCCAATAGGAGGAAGGGCTGATGAAACAGAAACCTGATTCGCTTTGTTTCTGTTCCAGTTAATAAGCACATTTGAAGTTTTGACATGGGAGAGACTGGGTAATTTGAGGCCTTGTGGTGAATTGAGATCATTTACTCACAGTGAGGGAGGGAGTAGAGAGCAGGGAGATTACTGTTGAGATTTTTGCAAAGCATAATGGAGTTAATTTATAATTTATGATTGATATTAGAGCTCTTTTCCATAGGCTGAATTATGATGGGATGGAGTAAGAGTCATTAAACGCGTTATTTTGTTGTTTGTGTCTCCCTGATGAATTGGAAAGTGGGAAAAAAACATAGCGCTAAATTGGTATCTAATCTTTTCAGAGCTATTTGCTAAATAAACTGGAATTTTAATTAAAACTGCAAGCCAAGAGGTAAATCACTTTAGAAGTTTGCAAAGTTTTTCTTTTCCCTTTGCCTAATATAATTACCACTAATAAAGCTTCTTTACGGGTGGGAAATCAGACACTAGAATAAATAACTGAAGGAGGTTGCTACAGGGCATGGAAATTACGAAAGGGGCAAGGTTATCTTCCCTGCCTGCTAACATGGGCTTTTTTTTTTTTTTGCTGTGGTTAAATTATTTGGTAACCGTTTTGATCTCACTAAAAGTATTAAGATCAGAAGCAGATGCAAAAGTGGACGACGGCTCTCACCGCAGCTCCTCCAGGTTTAATTCATATGAGTCAATTATAATGAATGGATTTAATAAAATAATACAACATGCTTTGGCGATTAACTCAGCGAACAACGCACCGCATGCTTACCAGGAGTATCCTATTTGCAACAACAAAGAAGTGAACAGGAGAAGAAACTCCATAGATCACAAGAATTGCTCCTTTCTGGAAAAAGGTTGTTAATTACTTACCCTCTCACTATATTTATTGGCTCTATTAGAGGATGAGGAATTACTGTCTTCCTGGGAAATCCGCTGGAGCCAGGCGGTGCCTTTGCTACAGCGGAAGTCTCCTTAAAGGGCTGGTTATCCCTGCAGAATCCTCTCCCGTCTCCAGTGACCAGAACCTCGGAGACGGTAAGAGAGAAAAGTCAGCCCATGTGCACAGAAGACATGGCTCCCTCCGAGTGCAGGGGCTGGGACTTCCCTGGTGGTCTAGTGGTTAGGACTTTGCTTTCCAATGCTGGGGCTGCGGGTTCAGTCCCCCTTCAGGGAACTAAGATCCCGCATGCCTCATGATCAAAAAACCAAAACATAAAACAGAAACAGAATTGTAATAGATTCAATAAAGACTTTAAAAATGGTTCACACACACACAAAAAAACAAAGTGAAGGGGCCTGTCAGAGCAGTTCTTTCTCTTGAACTACTGAGGGACTTTCCCCTTCCTCCTCTTCTCCCCCTCCCTCCTGTGCCTTCCCCCTGTGCCAACTCCCAGCATATCCTTTTTCTCTTTGCCAGGTCATTTCCCCTCCACCCACCACTCTAGCCCCTTTCTCCCAGCCTTGGCTCCTTCTTGGGTCTGGCTGCCTCCAGTCCCTCTCTACCTTCTCTCCGTTTGGATTCTAACCGGGTCCACACAGCCTTGCTTAATTAAGCATGTCCCTGGTTCTCTTCCACCTGCAGAATCAAGTTCAAGCCCCTCCGCCTGTTCTGTGAGCCCCTCACCATCCATCGGACCACGTGGCTCCCTCTAGCTTAGTCTCTCTAGTGACCCTGGGCTGCGGGCACCCCTTGCTCTTCCAGGTGCCCTGCCTAGCCCACACTCTCCCCTCAGCCGATTTCTTTCTCTTCATCTCTGCCTGGCAGACACCTGCTTCACGTCCAGCTCAAATGACCCCTCCTTGGTTTAAACTTTCCTCACCTGGAGCTGGAGCAGTGGCTCTCCTGGGCTCGGACATAGCATGTTGTCACACAGAACCTGTTCATCTGTTAAGGATATGCCTCTACCCCCAGGTGGCTCCCCACATCCCTGGAGCTATGTCTGATTCACTGTTGTTTTTCAAGAAGTGCATTTATGCAGGGCCAGCCTCTGCTTTCTCTACCATCGGGGGAAAAAAAATCTGGGACCCTTCCTCTCTGCCCTTCTCGCCAGGAACTTCATTTGGTGAAGAACAATCTAAGAGGTCCGCTCTCAATATTCTAAACTGGACTAATTTAGCTCCTACTGTGTGCCAGGCTGTTCATAAACATCCTTTCACTTGTGGGGTTGTGTCTCATCTTTCCAGCACCTTCTGAGAGAGGGCGGGTTTGCTAGTCCTTTTTTTTCAGATGATGAAACTAAGGCCCTTGGTAGTTGCCAGGCCTGTGATTTGAATCCAGGTTCCTGAACTTGAGTCAAGCAGCTTTTGTGCCTGTATAGGTTTGCCCTGGAGCTAGACACACACACAGGAAGACCTGCATGGCTGTCCCTGCCCTGAGCTAACTTCTGTACGTTCAACCTTGGGCTCATCCTAGAGAACACCCTCGTCCACGGGCTCCCTGGGTGATATCTTATGAGTCAATAGGTGTGACCAAGGGTGATGAGAGAGAATGGAAGAAAAGAAAGAAACTAGCTTTTTTTTTTAAAAAAAAAAAACAAACGTGTGTGTGCACCAGGCATTGTGTGCCAGTGTGTGTGCTCACTCACTCATACGTGTCTGACTCTTTGCAACCCTATGGACCGTGGCCTGCTAGGCTCTTCTGTCCATGGGATTCTGTAGGCAAGAATGCTGGAGTGGATTGCCATTTATTCCTCCAAGGGTTCTTTCCGACCCGGGGATCTGACACGTATCTCCTGCACTGCAGCGGATTCTTTACTATTGAGCCACCTGGGAAGCCCCATTGTGTGTGAGGCACAGTGCTAAACAGATTATTAATCCATCTAATAACCCAATCATGTTACCGTGATTGTTCCCACTGAAGAAACACGCTTGGAATTGCCCCACCTGCAGATTCTCCCTGAAGCCCCATCCCAGGATGCTGCCTTTAGGAAGCTCGCAGGTCCCTCGCCAGCATGGGGAGGCCTTCTCTCATGAACCATGTTTTGCACTGGCCAGGAGGAAGCCTGGAACTGATTTCGGCGAGGCAGCAGTGAGGGGTGACATGAGGCAAGATCTTAATTCCCTGACCAGGAATTGAACCTGGGCAGCCTGGATGAAAACCAGGAATCCTAGCCACCAAACGGGCAAGGGCTAGAGGCTAGAAGCTACTTTTCCCTGGATCTTTGCCCCCAGTGAAAAATGTGTTTATTACAGAGGCAGAAACTGTAAACGCAGGTACAAAGTTTATTATTAGAGACACAGCACAACAAGTGGGAGAGCACACAGAGAAACTGTTTAGTTGAGACAGAAGCAAGGCAGAGATGCATACCCGGAGAGAGGGGGTGTGGGCGTCCCCCAGCCCAGGGTGAAGCACAGCAAAGAGGTGGTTAAGTCATTTACATAAGTCATTTCTTCTGGGTCTTTTGTCTTCCCTCAGGCCAGTTATCTGGTTTCTTTTTCCACACCTGACCTCCTCTGGGACCCTCCCCTGGGGTGCACACACACCCCTCAGCCGTGAAGGATCTCCAAGTGGAGGCTTCTGGGAGGAGCAAGACTTGTTATAGCCTGGAGTTATCCCCTAACTTTTGACTCCAAGGAGCCCTTGTGCGCATGTTTAGTGTCTCCTGTATCCTTTACTTAGGGTTTTCCCTCTTTTGTTCTTGATTATTCCCTTGAGATGTTTACAGGATATGAAAACTGACTCATTACCCTGTTTCTGTTGTTACTTCCATTTCTGAGAGCAAACAGGGGGCTGGTTGTAAATTACTCAACTGGAGCCCACCTATCTCTCACCTCAGGAAGTGCAAAGAAGAGGCTGGCCAATGGTACATGTCCAATCTGGAGCCCGTCTAGCTCCTACCTCAGAACCTCCTGGTGGCCCCTCAGTGGGTGGCCCCTCAGCTGGGTCTCTTCTCATCTGTCTGGGAGGAGAGTGATGCTGTTAGCTGGGATTCCAACAGTAGAGAAGGGTGAACCAGGCTTCTTCTCCCAGGCTCAGGAGGGGCTCCCCTTCTTTAGAGTCACTCACACTTGGCAGATACAACTGTGTTCCATCTGGGCACACCCTTCAGAATCTGGTGGATTTCCACCAGAGTTTTCTCTGTCGGCTTGCTTTCTCCATTGAAGAAAAGAGTGCTGGATTTTCAGTCCATCCTTCAAGGGCAATTGCTTGGTCCTTTCCTTGTCTTTGGGGCTTCCCTGATAGCGCAGTTGGTAAAGAATCTGCCGGGAATGCAGGAGACCCTGGTTCAATTCCTGAGTTGGGAAGATCCCCTGGAGAAGGGATAGACTACCCACTCCTGTATTCTTGGGTTTCCCTGGTGGCTCAGCTGGTAAAGAATCCACCTGCAATGTGAGATACCTGGGTTTGATCCCTGGATTGGGAAGATCTCCTGGAGAAGGGAATGGCAACCCACTTCAGTATTCTGGCCTGGAGAATTCCATGGACTATAATAGTCCGTGGGGTCGGACACAACTGAGCGACTTTCACGTCACTTCACTTCCTTGTCTTTGATTCTTTGCGACCCCATGGTCTGTAGCCTGGCAGGCTCCTCTGTCCATGGAATTCTCCAAGCAAGACTACCGGAGTGGGTTGCCATTCGCATCTCCAGGGGATCTTCCCAACAACCCAGGTCTCCTGCAGTGCAGGCAGATCCTTTATCTGCTGAGCCACCAGAGAAGCCCTCGCTTTCACTTTCCTTATCCTAATTGGCCTTCTGCTGACTCTCTGCTCCATTCTTCCTTGAAGTGTCAACCACAACTCATTTACTAATAGACGTGTGTGCTCATTTGTTTGTTTGGGCTGTGCCAGGCAGTTTGCAGGGTCTTAGTTCCCCAACCAGGGGTTCAGCCCAGGCCCATGCCAAGTGAAAGCACTGAGCCCTAACCACTGTATCGCCAGGGACCCCCCCCTAATTTGCTTTTCATAGTTAATCCATCTATCCAGCCATCCAACTTAGTGGAGTGAAAAGAGCAAAATCCTTGGAAATAGATCCAACATGGCTGTAAATTCTGGGACTGAATTTTTTTTTTTTATTAGCAAGGGGATTGTATTTTTTCATGTCAAAATGGAGGCATATATGTAAGATGCCTGGCACATAACTAAGCTTTCAATAAATAGTATTATATTCATTTTAATGATATATGAGTCTTAAATTACTTCATCCTCAGAATGCTTTCTTTCTCTCGGACCCTGTTCTAGAACCGGCATGGTATATCCATCGTCTTCTCCTGTGTAACCAGTTTCCTCTCAGTTCAGCAGCTTACCACAGCAGCTTCTGAGGGTTAAGAATCCTAGCGTGGCTCAGCTGGGGGTTCTGGCTCAGAGCCCCTCTGGAAGCTGTGGTCAAGCTGTCGGCCAGGACCACAGTCTCTGAAGACCTGACTGAGGTGGAAAGGTCCGCTTTCAAGCTCACTCTCGTGGCTGTTGGCAGGGGGCTCTGGCTTCTTACTTCTCCCTGGCCTTCTCAAAGTGAGTGATGATGAGAGAGAGAAGGATAGGAGAGAGAGGAGGAGAGGGGGAGACAAAGTCGGAGAGGGAGAGGGAGGAGGCCGCAGTCTTTGTATAGAGACGCCCTCCAGAAGTTTCGTTCCCTTAACTTCCTCTGTCTCTATTGCTGTCACAGATCAAGCCTGTGACAGTGTGAGAGGCGACAACACAGGGTATGATTCCAGGAGGAGGGATCCCTGGAGACCATCTTAGAGGCTGCCTCCCACCGATGGGTAGGTGGGGGAGAGAGTAGAAAGAATAAAAGTCTCTACCCTGAAGCCTCCTGTCTCGTGGGGAAGCAGTCATGTAGACATAAACACCCTGCAAGGTGGCAGCTGGACCGCAGGCATCCACGGGGCACAGACAAATCTATAACTCTGCCTGAGGGCATCGTGGAAGGTTTCCCAAGTGCAAGTCCATCGCGGTGTTGCTGTTCTTACCCAAGAGCTGTCCTAAAGATGCTTGATATTTGGTGGGCCTCTCTTTTAATTGAAGTTGCTCATTGGGGTGATTTCCTTGGACATTAAAAATAATAACTATCCCATATAACAGCAATTGCCTGTTTACAGAGTGCTTTCCCGTGCATTACCTCAGTCTACATAATGGCCCTGGGAGGTAGACAGGTTTTACTGCAGCCATTTTCCTCCGCTGCAGATGAGCTGCTGAGGCTTAGAGGGGCAAGGTCAGTGTGTCAAGGTCTCTGGGAGGGCTGTGGTGGGTCAGGACTTGAGCCAGGGTCTCCCTAGTCCGAATGCGTTGCTCTGGCTACTACGCCTTCCTTGTATCACCCTTCTCCAAATGCTTGGGGCCCCTCTTTTTTTTTAAGTTTTTTTTTTTGATGTGGACCATTTTTAAAGTCATTAATGAATTTGTTGCAATATTTGTGTCTTTTTTTTTGGCCCGGAGGCATGTGGGATCTTAGCTGTCTGACCAAGGATTGAACCCGCACCGCCTGCATTAGAAGGTGAAGTCTTAACCGCTGAACTGCCAGGGAAGTCCCAGGACCCCTCATTTTAAAGCAGCAGTTTGGGTCATTTCCCTCGAAGATGCTTTTTACACATATGCTTGCCCATATCAAAGCTTATTTGCTACTTTTATGTCCAGTCCCTTGAAAGGTTTTCTGTTCATGAAGAGGCTTTATGGAGAAAATCATTCACAAAGTATAGAAACATGAATTGTGCTTTCATCAACAGTTACTGTGAAATTTCAATTTTATAGAATCCTCGGGGGGCTTGAACTTCCTCTCTGGGCCATTAGAAGATTGACTGGAACCTCAGTCCCTCAAATGCAAATATGTTCAAAGGACATAATGGTTTCAGTTCTTGTTAGAACCCGGCTAGTTTGCAAGCATTTTTTTTTAAGCCCTTCTGGGCAAGAGGGAAGAGAATTTGGGTCCACACAGGCATATGCACTGAGGGAGGAACTTCCCTTATGGCAAAGATGGTAGCGCATGGGCTGAGAGTAGGTTAGTTACTATAGTCCATGACTGAGAGTTACCACCACAGCGATCAGCTCAAGACCAGTTGTGTGCAGTGGTTAAGAGCTTGGGCCTTGCGATCAGGCAGGACTGGATTTGCTCCTGATTCTGCCTCTAGTTGGAGAAGGAAATGGCAACCCACTAGAGTACTCTTATCTGGGAAATCCCATGGACAGAGGAGCCTGGCAGGCTATGCTCCACAGGGGTCACAAAAGAATCAGACATGACTGAGAGACTAAACAACCACAACAGCAACTGGTCCTACTAGCTCTGTGTCCTTGGGAGAGTTATTTAATCTCTCCAAGCTTTGGTTTCTTCATCTGTAAGTAGGATTTATAGGAGCCCCCTTCTCATGAGGTTGTTGTGAGGATTAAATGAGGTGATATATGTAAAGACTTAACATAGACTTCGAAATAAGCCTCACATAACAGCTCTCTTTCATGATGATGGTGATGACAGTGTCTTTGAGTAGCTGCTATTCACAAATCCTTTTATTCATGTGTTCATTCATGAAACGAGCTGCAGATGTTGCTAACAATGGTGTCTGTGAGCAAATAGGGGTTTCATGGAGTCTTTAAATTCTCCTAAAATCACATGGAAAATTTTGTGCCTTTGTGTGTTTTTCTAGAGAGAATCTCAAAGTGCTCCTTGACCCCACAAAGTTTAAAAATAGTCTCAGGCTTGGTCCAGTGGTAAAGACTCTGAGCTTCCAACGCAGGGGCACAGGTTTGATCCCTGGTCGGGGAGCTAAGATCCCACAAGCTTCGTGGTGTGGCCAAAAAAAAAAAAAAAGAGATACACCAGCTTAGAAAGGTGCTTTCATCTTCAAAGAGTCCAAAGAGTGTGAAGGCAGACAGACTTAACAGGCAAGGTGCTGCTGAATGACCTGTGAAGGGTGT
Source organism: Capra hircus (assembly GCF_001704415.2). Lineage (NCBI taxonomy): Eukaryota > Metazoa > Chordata > Mammalia > Artiodactyla > Bovidae > Capra > Capra hircus. The sequence goes on along the minus strand of NC_030818.1, from coordinate 92,529,614 downwards.
AAGTGCTGGAGGCCACATAGAGGGGAGAGCAGGTAAGATAGCTTCTTGGAGGGTCAAGCTGAGTCAGAAGATCCCAAGCAGAAGGAATAGCATGCAGAAACTCAGGCCACAAAACAGAAAAGTGCTGTACATTGTTGCTCAGTTGCTAAGTTGTGTGTGACTTTGCAACCCCATGGACTGCAGCATGCCAGGCTTTCATCCTTCACTATCTGTCTCCTGGAGTTTGCTCAAATTCATGTCCACTGAATCAGCGATGCTATCTAACCATCTTATCCCCTGTCACCCCCTTCTCCTTTTGCCTGCAATCTTTCTCAGCATCAGGGTCTTTTCCAGTGAGTCAGGTGGCCAAAGTATTGGAGCTTCAGCATCAGTCTTTCCAGTGAATATTCAGGGTTGATTTCCTTTAGGATTGACTGGTTTGATCTCTTTGCTGACCAAGGGCCTCTCAAGTCTTCTCCAGAACCACAGTTTGAAAGTATCAATTCTTCGGGGCTCAGCCTTCTTCATGGTACAACTTACATCCGTATCGGATTACTGTGAGAATCCCATGACCAGCATAAAAAGGAAAAAGTGCTACATACTTAAAGTCAAAGTAGTCTGGCAGGAACAGTGTAAGTGCCCAAGGTATGTGGCCCAACTTGAGGCAAGCAAGTTGGCAGAGGGGAGTTTTGGAAGCGTCTTTGAGTCCAGGCTTGGAGCTTAGCCATGGGAAGAGTTGTTAAGCAAACGAGTGACGTGGTCAGAGCTTTGAAAAAAAAAAAAGAATCCCTGTGTGTGTCAGGTAGACCAGAAGAGGAGGCCTTGGTTGGGGTGGGGAGGAGGATGGTTGGGGAGGAGGCCAGTGTAGCCCTCATCCTGGTGTGAAAGGAGGCCCTGAAGTAAGGCAGCGGGGATTAAAGGAGAGGAAACTTAAATATAGGAGAAGAGGGACTTCCCTGGTGGTCCAATGGCTAAGACTCTGTGCTCACAGTGCAGGGGATCTGGGTTCAATCCCTGGTCAGAGAAGTAGATTCTGCATGCTGCAACTGAGACCCATTGCAGCCAAATAAATAAATAAATATTTAAAAAAGAGAAATAAGGAGATAAATCTGAAGACTTGCTGAGCAGTGGGATTTGAGGGAGGAAGAGGGCGTCAGGAGGGTTTTCAGGATTATGCTTCTCATTTTTCTGTGAGCCTAGGGTCCACTGTACGCCTGGTTAGATATCACTGGAGACCTGAGACAGTATGTCCCATTGTTCTGGTCCTAGAAATTCAGTGTTATGCCGGAGTCAGAGTTACACATGAAATACTTAACAGGGCAGACCAGTTATAAGCATAAATTCAGTTCAGTTCAGTTGCTCAGTCGTGTCCAACTCTTTGCGACCCCATGGACCGCAGCATGTCAGGCCTCCCTGTCCATCACCAATTCCCCAGAGCTTGCTCAGACTCATGTCCACTGAGTCTGTGATGCCATCCAACCATCTCATCCTCTGTTGTCCCGTTCTCCTGCCTTCAATGTTTCCCAGCATCAGGGTCTTTTCAAATGAGTCAGCTCTTCGCATCAGGTGGCCATAGTATTGGAGCTTCAGCTTCAACATCAGTCCTCCCAATGTAAGCATGGTGCCTGCTGAATCAATCAGCATGGAGATCGTTGCGGGCTGATGTGGCTCTGAGGTGGCTGATGTGGCTCTGATGTGGCTCTCCACGTTATCATGTCCTAGTTCCCATCTTGGTTGACCTCCTGGCCACATTCACACTATTCCCCTTGGCTGTTTAGGCTTCATGCTCTCTCTCTCTCACAGTCCCTCTTACTCATTCTGCTCAGCAGGTTCATCCTCCTCCCCCAGGACCTCCCTCCTGCCTCACTGAGCCCTGGGGTCCAGGCCCACGTGGGTGGCCTCTGCCCCAGTCTTCAGCCTGGCCTCACACGCCTTTCCTCTCGCCCTCTGTGCTCCAGCCACACTGACCTTTCTGCAGGCTTTCCAGTGTGGCCTGGTCAGTCCTGCCCTAGGCTTTCACACACCTGTCCTCTCTTCCTGGAAAACTCTTCCTCTCCATCTTTTATCCGATCTTCCTCCCAGGCTCAGCTCTAATAGCCCTGTCTCAGGAATAGGATGACCATTTAATTTGTTGCCAAAACTAGGATATATTTGAAAGCAAAAAGAGGTGCTATCAATGATGACACTGGGTCAGCCCGGCATTGGCTGGTGGACATGGGGCCTCCTGACTCAGGGTACGCTTCTCCAGCCCCCCGGGTCTGCTCTCCTGCTCTCCAGGGCTCACAGCCTTTACCATGGTTTGTAGCGATACACTGGGATGACTTTGATTCAACCTTTCCACTGCAGTACTCTTGCCTGGAGAATCCCACGGACAGAGGAGCCTGGCAGGTTGCAGTCCATGGGGTTGAAAAGAGTTGGACACAACTGAGCAACTAACACTTCCAAAAACACTTTCTCCTCATGGACTGTGTGCCCCAGGAAGGCAGACGTGTTCCCTTGTGTCTTTGGCATCTGAGACACTTTGTACCACTAAGTAGGTGCTTAACACTTAATGGGTAAAACAATTACCCATTACCATTGTGGTGCCTACGCAGAACAATACAAATCTCAGTCCATCATTAATTGTTTTACCCATTAAGTGTTAAAAGGCAATGGCACCCCACTCCAGTGCTCTTGCCTGGAAAATCCCATGGACAGAGGAGTCTGGAAGGCTGTAGTCCATGGGGTAGCTGAGGGTCGGACACGACTGAGCGACTTCACTTTCACTTTTCACTTTCATGCATTGGAGAAGGAAATGGCAACCCACTCCACTGTTCTTGCCTAGAGAATCCCAGGGACGGGGGAGCTTGGTGGGCTGCTGTCTATGGGGTCGCACAGAGTCGGACACGACTGAAGCGACTTTAGCAGCAGCAGCAGTGGTGCCTACAAGCGTTTTTGTTTCCATTATCTTGTTCGGTCCCTGTCGGTACCTGGCGGTTTTCTCATCTGGGTCTCCCAAGGACAGAGAACAGAGGTCCTGGTTGCTTAAGCTCTTATAGTTAGTAAGTGAACAGAGACAAGTCTAGGATTTTGAGGCTTTCTGACCCCCCAAATCCAGTGCTTTTTCCGAAAAAGGTTTGAAGAAGAGAAAAGGGAAGATAATTCCCAGGTTTAGAACCCAGGTAACCTGGAGGATGGCGATGAACTTGAGAAAAATGGGGAGTGGGGGGAGTCTGAGAAGCATTTGTCAGTTTTCATTTACCTGCGACAATCCACACAGCGTTCCAGGCTCCAGAGAGTCCTAGTAGAGCTACGAATGGCCCCTTAGCCTGGGGTGGGTGGGGTGGGGCGTAAGCAGACACTTTCGTTGTCATGTTATTGTAAAATATACATAACATAAAACTGACCATCCTAAGCGTCTTTAAGTGTACAGTCCTGTGGTGTTAAATACATTCACAGAGTTGTCCATTCATCACTACCAACCATCTCCAGGACCCTTTTCACCTTCCCAAATTGAAACTCTGTGCACATTGAGCAATAACTCCCCATTTTTCCCTCCCCCTAGCTCACGGAATGGGCTTCCCTGGTGGCTCCGTGATAAAGAATCTGCCTGCAGTGCAGGAGACTCAGGTTCGACCTCTGGGTCAGTTAGATCCCCTGGAGAAGGAAATGGCATTCCAGTATTCTTGCCTGGAGAATCCCATGGACATAGGAGCCTGGTGGGCTACAGTCCATGGGGTTCCTGGAAAAGCTGAACTGAGTGACTAAACACTAAAGCTGACTTAGTGACTAAACAACAACAAAGCTGCTGGAAGCCACCATTCTATTTTCTGTGGCTCTGAATTTGACTGCTCTAGCTACCTCACTAGGAGAGGTAGTGGCAACCCACTCTAGTACTCTTGCCTGGAGAATCCCATGGATGGCGGAGCCTGGTAGGCTGTGGTCTATGGGGTCTCGAAGAGTCTGACACGACTGAGCGACTTCGCTTTCACTTTTCACTTTCACTCATTGGAGCAGGAAATGGCAACCCACTCTAGTGTTCTTACCTGGAGAATCCCAGGGACGGGGGAGCCTGGTGGGCTGCCGTCTATGGGGTCGCACAGAGCCAGACACGACTGAGCTACTGAACAACAACAACAAGCTACCTCACAAAAGTGGAGTCAAGCAGTGTTTGTCCTTTTGTGTTTGGCTTGCTTGACAGTGTAATGTCTTCAGCGTTCATCCATGTTGTAGCGAGTGTCAAAATTTCATTCTTGCTTAAGGCTGAGTAATATTACCGTGTGCCTGTATTCCACTTTGTGTTTATCCACTGATGGATAGTCAATGGACACTTGGGCTGTTTCTGATTTTTGATTGTTTGAATAATGTTGCTGTTACATTTGCTGTACCAATATCTGTTTGAGTCCCTGATTTCATTTCTTTTTGGGTATATATTCTGAAGAGAAATTGCTGAATCATGTGGTAATTTTTGTTTCCCCAGTCGTTTGTTTTTTACATTCCCACTGTGCAAGGGTTTCAATTTCTCTATATCCTCATCAACACTGATTTCCTTTGTATTATTATTTTTATAATAGTCTTCCTAATGGGTGTGAAGTGGTTTTGATTTGCATTTTCCTAATAATTAGTGATGTTGAACATCCTTTCATGTGCTTATTTGCCATCTGTATATCTTCTCTTGAATAGACATAGAGAAATGTCTATTCAAGTCCTTTGCCCATTTTTTAAATTGGGTTGTTTGTGTTGAGTTGTAGGAGTCTTTAAAAATATATTCTAAATATTAATCCCTTATCAGATTTATGATTTTCAAATATTTTCTCCCATTCCATGGGCTGCCCTTTTATTCTGTTGACAGTGTCCTTTGATGCAAAAGTTTTAATTTTGATGAAGTTGAAACTTCCCTGATGGCTCAGACAATAAAGAATCTTCCTGCAATGCTGGAGACCTGGGTTCGATCCCTGGGTTGGGAAGATCCCCTGGAGGAGGAAATGGCAACCCACTCCAGTATTCTTGCCTGGAGAATCCCATGGACAGAGGAGCCTGGCAGTCTACAGTCCATGGGATTGCAGAGTTGGACACGACTGAGTGACTAACATTTCTTTTCACTTTTCACTTTGTTTATTTTTTCTTCTGTTGCCTATGCCTTTAGTGTCATGTCTAAGAAATCATTCCCAAGTCCAAGGTCATGACACTTATTGCCTCTATTATCTTCTAAGAGTTTCATTTCTTTAGCTCTTATGATTAGGTCTTTGATCCACTTTGAGTTAATTTTTATCTATGGTGTAAGGTAAGAGTCCAACTCCACCTTTTTGTATGTAGATATCCTGCCTTCCCAACACCAATTCTTGAAAAGACTCTCCTTCTGCAAATGAATAGTCTAATCATCTTTGTCGGAAATCATTTGCCTGTATATGAGAGGGCTTTTTCCTGGCTTCTCTGTCTTATTCCATTGGTCTATACGCCTGTCTTTATGCTAGTACCACACTGTTTTAAATTTATTTTTATTATTTTTAATTTCAAGATGTTTTAGGTTCATAGCAAAACTGAGCAGAAGGGATGGAGATTTCCCGTATAATCACTGCCCTCACGTATACACTAGCAAAATCCCACACCAAAGTGGTAGGTTTGTTAAAAATCAATGAACCTCTGTTGTAGATCATTATCACCCAATGTCCATAGTTTATATTAACGTTCACTTTTGGTGATGTACATTCTGTGGCTTTAGACAAAGGTGTGGCAGCGTGAATTCATCATTATGGCATGAGATAGTGTCATTTCACTGCCCTGAGAATCTTCTGTGCTTTACCTATTCATCCCTCCCAAGACCAGCCCCTGGCAACCACTGATCCTTTTACTGTCTCCGTAGTTGTGCCTTTTCCAGAAAGTCATATAACTGGAATCATACCATATATAGCCTTTTCAGATGGGCTTCTTTTGCTTCAGTTCAGTTCAGTCACTTAGTCGTGTCCGACTCTTTGCGACCCCGTGAATCGCAGCACGCCAGGCCTCCCTGTCCATCACCATCTCCCGGAGTTCACTCAGACTCACATCCATTGAGTCCGTGATGCCATCCAGCCATCTCATCCTCAGTCATCCCCTTCTCCTCCTGCCCCCAGTCTCTCCGAGCATCAGAGTCTTTTCCAATGAGTCAACTCTTCCCATGAGGTGGCCAAAGCACTGGAGCTTCAGCTTTAGCATCATTCCCTCCAAAGAAATCCCAGGGTTGATCTCCTTCAGAATGGACTGGTTGGATCTCCTTGCAGTCCAGGGGACTCTGAAGAGTCTTCTCCAACACCACAGTTAAAAGCATCAATTCTTCAGCGCTCAGCCTTCTTCACAGTCCAACTCTCACATCCATACATGACCACAGGAAAAACCATAGCCTTGACTAGCCGGACCTTAGTCAGCAAAGTAATGTCTCTGCTTTTGAATATACTATCTAGGTTGGTCATAACTTTTCTTCCAAGGAGTAAACATCTTTTAATTTCATGGCTGCAGTCACCATCTGCAGTGATTTTGGAGCCCCCCAAAATAAAATCTGACACTGTTTCTACTGTTTCCCCATCTATTTCCCATGAAGTGATGGGACCGGATGCCATGATCTTAGTTTTCTGAATGTTGAGCTTTAAGCCAACTTTTTCACTCTCCTCTTTCACTTTCATCAAGAGGCTTTTTAGCTCCTCTTCACTTTCTGCCATAAGGGTGGTGTCATCTGCATATCTGAGGTTATTGATATTTCTCCCGGCAATCTTGATTCCAGCTTGTGTTTCTTCCAGCCCAGCGTTTTTCATGATGTACTCTGCATATAAGTTAAATAAGCAGGGTGACAATATACAGCCTTGATGTACTCCTTTTCCTATTTGGAACCAGTCTGTTGTTCCATGTCCAGTTCTAACTGTTGCTTCCTGACCTGCATACAGATTTCTCAAGAGGTAGGTTAGGTGGTCTGGGGTCCTCCATGTCTTTTCATGGCTCAATAGCTCATTTCTTTTTAGCACTGAAGAAAAGTCCATTGCCTGGCTGTACCACGGCTTATTTGTCCACTCACTTACTGAAGGACATCTTGGTTGTTTCCAAGCCTTAGCAATTACGAATTAAGCTGCTATAAACATTTACATGGAGGGCTTTTTGTGGACATAAGGTTTTAACTAATTTGAATAATACCAAGGAGCATAATTGCTGGATCATATGATAAGAGTATGTTTAGGTTTGTAAGAAATTTCCAAACTGTCTTCCAAAGTGGCTGTACCATTTTGCATTCCCATCAGCAGTGGATGAGTGTTCCTGTTGCTCTTCACCCCCATCAGCACTTGGTATTGTTAGTGTTTTGGACTTTGGGCATTTTAAGGTGTGCAGTGGTATCTCATTATTGTTTTATGTGCTGTTTTGATTACTATAGCTTTATTATAAGTTTTGGCATCAGAAAGTGTGATACCTCCAAAATTGTTTTGGCTATTTGGGATCCCTTGATATTTCATGTGAATTTTAAGATGGATATTTCTATTTCTACAAAAAAAAAAAAGTCACTGGAATTTTGGTTGGGATTTCATTGAATCTGAGGATCACTTTTGCCGGGAGCCAGCATGAGGAACTCTGCCCATGGCAAAGGTCATGAGGAAGGAGGCTTTGGCATATGCAAAGGTGGGATCGAGCCTCAGGAAACCCCCTGTTCCTGAGCATCTGCCCCCAAAACCAGAGTCTGCCTACTTTACTGCTTTATGCTCTCACCTACACCTCTGACTTTATGGGGGGCTGTCCCCCACCTCTCTCAGAGAAGGAGTTAACCTACAGCTCCAGTTAATAAAAATCCCTGGGCATGACAAGGGTGTCTCAGGTCAAACCTCTCTGCTGGCAGACTAGATTGTGTGACAGGATTATCCACACTCTTGCTACTATGTACATAATCAGGACTGCTGACCCCCGCGTGACTTTAAAATTTCCATTTGTCTCTATGTGTAACAAAAGGTATATAAACAAGTTCAGTTCAGTTCAGTCGCTCAGTCGTGTCCGACTCTTTGCAACCCCATGAATCACAGCACGCCAGGCCTCCCTGTCCATCACCAACTCCCGGAGTTCACTCAGACTCATGTCCATTGAGTCCGTGATGCCATCCAGCCATCTCATCCTCGGTCGTCCTCTTCTCCTCCTGCCCCCAATCTCTCCGAGCATCAGAGTCTTTTCCAATGAGTCAACTCTTCGAATGAGGTGGCCAAAGTACTGGAGTTTCAGCTTCAGCATCATTCCTTCCAAAGAAATCCCAGGGTTGATCTCCTTCAGAATGGACTGGTTGGATCTCCTTGCAGTCCAAGGGACGCTCAAGAGTCTTCTCCAACACCACAGTTCAAAAGCATCAATTCTTCGGCGCTCAGCCTTCTTCACAGTCCAACTCTCACATCCGTACATGACTGCAGGAAAAACCATAGTCTTGACTAGACGGACCTTAGTCAGCAAAGTAATGTCTCTGCTTTTGAATATACTATCTAGGTTGGTCATAACTTTTCTTCCAAGAAGCAAGCGTCTTTTAATTTCATGGCTGCAGTCACCATCTGCAGTGATTTTGGAGCCCCCCAAAATAAAATCTGACACTGTTTCTACTGTTTTCCCATCTCTTTGCCATGAAGCGATGGGACCGGATGCCATGATCTTCGTTTTCTGAATGTTGAGCTTTAAGCCAACTTTTTCACTCTCCTCTTTCACTTTCATCAAGAGGCTTTTTAGCTCCTCTTTACTTTCTGCCATAAGGGTGATGTCATCTGCATATCTGAGGTGATTGATATTTCTCCCAGCAATCTTGATTCCAGCTTGTGTTTCTTCCAGTCCAGCGTTCCTCATGATGTACTCTGCATATAAGTTAAATAAGCAGGGTGACAATATACAGCCTTGATGTACTCCTTTTCCTATTTGGAACCAGTCTGTTGTTCCATGTCCAGTTCTAACTGTTGCTTCCTGACCTGCATACAGATTTCTCAAGAGGCAGGTCAGGTGGTCTAGTATACCCATCTCTTTCAGAATTTTCAACAGTTTCTTGTGATCCACATAGTCAATAAAGCAGAAATAGATGTTTTTCTGGAACTCTCTTGCTTTTTCCATGATCCAGCGGATGTTGGCAATTTGATCTCTGGTTCCTCTGCCTTTTCTAAAACCAGCTTGAACATCAGGGAGTTCACAGTTCACGTATTGCTGAAGCCTGGCTTGGAGACTTTTGAGTATTACTTTACTGGCATGTGAGATGAGTGCAATTGTGTGGTAGTTTGAGCATTCTTTGGCATCGCCTTTCTTTGGGATTGGAATGAAAACTGACCTTTTCCAGTCCTGTGGCCACTGCTGAGTTTTCCAAATTTGGTGGCATATTGAGTGCAGCACTTTCACAGCATCATCTTTCAGGATTTGAAGGAGCTCAACTGGAATTCCATCACCTCCACTAGCTTTGTTCGTAGTGATGCTTTCTAAGGCCCACTTGACTTCACATTCCAAGATGTCTGGCTCTAGATTAGTGATCACATCATCATGTTTATCTGGGTCATGAAGATCTTTTTTGTACAGTTCTTCCGTGTATTCTTGCCACCTCTTCTTAATATCTTCTGCTTCTGTTAGGTCCATACCATTTCTGTCCTTTATTGTGCCCATCTTTGCATGAAATGTTCCCTTGGTATCTCTAATATAAGCAAACCTGAAAATAAAGAAAATGGATCAGTTTCTGGAAAAGACTGATTCCCCCATGTCATTCTTTCTTGTTCTCCGTTTTTCTGGCTGAATTCCCATCTGGAGCGTGGGTGCTTGCCAAGCCTGCTAATTTTGCCCTGGCTTTTAAGATCCACGCAAGAGGGAGTCCAAGGAGGGGCACTCTCCGCTCTTCAAGTGGGCTCCAGTGGCCTACGTAGGTGGTGCAAGCTACTTGTCTCAAAGCTTTATTGGGATCCCACATAAACCAAGTTATTCAGCCTCTTTTTCTCCTCTAATTTTCCTACTACAGTATTCCTTTCTAATCTCTCTTATACTTCTAATTAAATAGCTTTTTTCTAGGACACCAACTCCGTCTCTGTTTCGAATTACTCTGGATCCACCAGGGCTGGACCTGGCACACTTTGAGTAATGTTGACATCTTAATAATATGAAGCCTTCTCATCCTTGAACATGGGATATCTTTTCACTTATCTGTGTCTGCCATTTCTTTTGGCAACATTTTGTAATTTTTAGTGTACAAGTCTTTGTCTCCTTGGTTAATACCTAGTTATTTTATTCTTTTTGATGCTGTTGTAAATTGAATTGTTTTCTTAATTTTCTTTTTGGATTGTTCATGGCCAGTATATAGAAAAACAACTGATTTTTTTGGTATTGGTTTTGTATCTAGTAACTTTGTTGAGTTCATTTATTGCGTGTGTGTGTATGTAATCTTTAGGATTTTCTATATATAAAATCATATCATCTGCAAACAGATAATTTTACTTCTTCCTTTCCAATTTGGATGTCTCATTTCTTTTTCTTGCCTATTGCTCTGGTTAGAACTTCCAATACTATGTTGAATAGAAAGTGGCAAAAGTGAATCTCCTTGTCTCCTTCCTGATATCAGAAGAAAAGCTTTCAGTTTCACCATCGAGCATGATGTTAGCTGTTTAAGCGGTTTTTCAAAGGATCTTAAAAAGACATGGGATTATGAGATGCTGGTTTGGTGGTTTAGTTGCTAAGTCATGTCTGACTCTTGCAACCCCATGGACTGTAGCCCACCAGGCTCCTCTGTACATGAGATTCTCCAGGCAAGATGGAGTGGTTTGCTATTTTCTTCTCCAAGGGATCTTCCAGACCCAGGGATTGAACCCCGGTCTCCTGCACTGCAGGCAGACTCTTTACCAACTGAGCTACCAGGGAAGCCTGAGAGATGAGATGCTGGGACCTACTTAATATTGTGTTTCTCTGTTTTTTTTCAGCACTGAGCAAAGTGCCTGGCACATAAAAGTTATTGAATAAATTGATTTAGAAAAAGACAGTTTCTCAAAACTGAATGAGCTAAGGGCTCTCTGAATAAAATGTTGACTTAGAAATCATGAAAGTGTCAAGGATTGAAAGGCGATCCTAAGGGTGATAAGGATTCTTAGGCTATCCACTGACGTGGAGCAGGTGTTGATCCCACAGCGTGGGCAGCAAAGCCACTTGGATCCTAGTAAATGTTGCTTGGATAATATGCTTTATAGAGGAACCTCCTCATAAAGTTATTTTTCCCTCTTCTATATTAGTACTTAACAGCTGGAAGACAATAACATGTGTTTTATCTCCTTGTATTTATGACTGCCGAATTAATAACTTCAATCCACTGGATACAAAGAAAATGAGTGAAGTGCTATAAATTATAGATGGAAGTTGTTAATGCTAATAGAGTGTGTAACATATGCCTCACTTTGGCACAGTTTTGAGACAATGTGAATGATTTAAAGGGCTTGAGTCTGTTTGCCTTCATTTTAATATGGAATCATTGGGAAGCATTGAGTCACTGCCATTTCACTGGTAACGCCATGTTCTTTCATTGGAACGTCACCCTCTTAGCCTGGAGTGAATAAAAATCCTGATTAACTCTAGTCTTAGGATGGGAAAATTGGATGCTTTTACTTAATATGCTGATATTTCTCTTCATTTGGACTTCTAACAAGTAGGTTCTAAGTATGAACTAACATGTCCTCGCTCTTTTCCCTTAAGGAGGGTCGAGTGACGCATTTAAAAACTACATGGTGTAAATGCAGAGCTTGTTGATAACTGGGAGAGGAAATAAGATGTAGAAAGAGCAGGCCCTTTGGTCTTAGCAAAGGATTTTCTGGTTGCAAGTAATTGAAACCCTCTAGCTTGCACAAAGGGGATGCATTCTAAGGGTATGAGACTGCCTCACAGGATCCAAGGACAGAAGGGACAGTGGGGCTCAGAAGGGCCTGGGCCCAGGGTCTAGAAGCCCTGGGAACTGAGGTCACTCGGTCTGTGTCGCCAGGGCCACATGGCCTCGTCTCTGCTTTTCTCTTTGCACCTGCTTCTTTCTCCTCTCCTAGTAGACTGGCTGCCTTTGCTTCTCTGTGCACATGGCCAAGCACAGCTGCCCGGCTCTGGCATTTGATGACTTTCAGTTCAAGGGCCGGCCGAGGCTGCTGGGCATCTCTGATTTCCATATTCCTGGAAGAGAGAATCTGGTTATCTCATCATGAGTCAGAGGACTATTCCTGGTTTGTTCATTTATTCATTCAAAAAGTCTTTGTTGAATGCCAGGAACAGTTTTAGGCACCCGGGAATACATCCTGCCCTTGGGGACTGTGTATGTGTGTGTGTGTTGAGAAACAGAGGGAGAGAGAGAGAGGTTGTGAGAACTTGTTTTAGGGGCACCAGTTTGCACATTGCAGTTTTCAGAGAAAGAGAAGTATGGTTTGGAATTCAGATAGACCTGGATTCAGATCCGCCTGTTACCAGCTCTGTGAAGCCTTGGGCGTGTTGCTTGCCTCTCTCATCCCCGATTTTCTCATCAGTGAAATGGGTATCATCCTTTCTAGAATGGTTATGGGGATTCTAATGAATGAGTGCCTGTAAAATCACTTGTAGAGTGCCAGCCATGCTGAATCAGAACCCTGCCTCTCAGTGGTCATGACCCTGTGAAAGTTACTTAGCCTGACTGAATTTGTTCCCTCCCCTGTAACACAGGGAAGAATGTCAGCAACTTCACCGGCTTGTTACAAGCATTCAATCACGTGATGTGTGCCAGGGCGCGGGGAATCAGTACAGAAGAGACACTCAGGGCAGTAGTTAATCACATTTCCCCTCTTTCTTCCAGTTCCCATTTGGCCGACGCTTGCCTTGTGACATCTACTGGCACGGAGTTTCATTTCACGACAATGACATATTCTCCGGTCAAGTGAACAAGTTTCCAGGTATCTACTGTTATTGCTGGCATTTAAAAATGTGTCTAGGGCTGAATCTCAGGGTAAACTCTTGGACAAAACATGCCAGTGTTTTGAGATAAAACTGGAGAGCTCTTAATTGGGAATGGCTGCCACTGTGCTGTGATCTTGGGAGGGAAGATGATCAGGACTTAACCCACCAAGGGCTTAAAGACTGAAAGTTCCAAAATGTGAAGAGATCAGCTCTTCTGGTCTATTTCCACTGATGGAAGAACATGACTTTCACTTTGGGGTTTTTGGTATAATATGGGTGTGTCATGAAGGGACGAGGTTTTCAAAATGAAAAAAACTCACCATAGTTTGTGGAGCATTTCAATGACTCAGTGAATGTGGGCTCTGAATGCCTCTATGTGTGTGGCTTTCCCTAGTAGACCACGAGCTCCGGGGAGGGGCCATGACTCCCGCACCTCTGTAGATTCCTGTGGCTCCTGCAACCCTTCCAGACACACCTGAGGTGCTCTGTAACTGCCTTCTCACTGACTGACAGAAACTCAGAGGCAGCCCCTGTTTTATGCCTATCGCAGGGAATGAGAAAGCCTGACATTAAAGCAATAAAATGAACCATTTCCCCTACAGAGTTAGTCTAACATTAATAAAAGCTTCATGATGCACTAAAATAAATAAACAGACCATTTAAATTTCTAATTAATTTGCAGGAGACAGAGGTTCTAAAATTCCGGGACTTTGTCCCAGAAATGGGATTCACAGTTGCCATTTCCTTTAAGTGTCATGTTTGGAGGTATTGTTTTAAAGTCAAAATGCAGCATCTCCATACTGGGAACAGGATGTTTGGACAGCCTCTGTCTTTATACCCTGAGGGCATTATCTAGTGAGATGATTATCTAGTGAGACTGCATGGGAGACTTGGTGCCAGATAAGTGCCACAGCCAACGACACTCTGAGACCTCCCCATTCCACTCCCAGCCACCCGATAACTTCTCCTTTTCCTTTTAATCTCTTCCACCTTCTTCTGCCCCGATTACTCTTCATTATTGCCATTGGTTAAGTGAAGAGGAGAGGTTAAGGTGAGTGGGAGTCTGTAAGGAGAAATGAACATTTGGTTAATCAGGGTATGATTTCAGCAAAAGAGATGCCACTCATTTTCAGAAATTTTTACATAAGACACAAACCATATAGAATACGATAACAGATAAATTTTTAAAAGAACAGGGACTTCACTGGCAGTCCAGTGATTTAAGACTTTGCCTTCTAATGCAAGGCATGCAAATTAGATCCCTGGTTGAGGAGCTAAGATTCTCACATGCCTCGCAGCCAAAAAAAAAAGAAAACATAAAAACATAAGCAATACTGTAACAAATTCAATAAAGACTTTAAAAATGGTTCACATTAAAAAAAAAGAGAGAGAGAGAACATCACCCTGAATCCCATTCCTCATTGAACGAAACCATGAGGTGAATATTTCTATTTATTGTTGCTTAGTTGCTAAATCGTGTCTGACTCTTTTCTGTATTTATTTCCTCCCAAACCTTAATCATGTTTGTGTATCATCTTTACATAGTTCCCTGACTATAAGATGTTTGCTCTAGTGTTTCATTTATGCTTATTTTTAAGAGGAGAATCAACTGATCTTTTCCTTTGGCAGTCCATGCCACATCGTTAAGAAAATACCTCTCAGAAAACCCAATTTCCATACAGTGGCAGGTTATATTATGTCCACTAGGTGGGGGGGTTCAACTAAGCCAACCGACTATCACAGGCCCCTTGGCTCAGATTCACTTGGAAGGACACAGGACAGGAAGCACAGCTTGCCAGCCAGTCAGTGTCATGCGCTTCTTTTTAGCTGGGTCTTTGCAAGGGTTCCAGAGCTAAGTCTTTGGCTCCTCCAGTGAGCGCTCAGGTGCAAGGAGACACGATCCACGCTGGTGGCCTTGACTCAGAAAGCCTGTGGGAGCCAGTAGCCCACGCGGCTCCTCCATAGCGTAGCTTCCAAGGTCCCCGCCAGGGTCTTGCTGTTACAAGATTCATTCCACGCAGGAAAGCCCGGAGCTATGGCTCCTGACAAGGTATTTATGCGAGATGCCAGTAAGTGATCATTTTAACCATATGCTCTGTTGTCTAGTCACAGAGCTAACTTTCCCCCTTTATTGGTTTCCTGGGGAACAGAGCTAGAAAATTAACTCAAGATCAGATAGGTTCTTGGAGGAGGCAGGGTTTTGTCTGAGGACGAGGAGAACTCTTGCACGGTTTTAATAGGATAGCTATTATTTTCTCTATCTGGCTGCTCATAAACATGACTTTTGGGGGACTTCCCTCGTGGTCCAGTGGAAGAATCCTTCCAATTTGGGGGATGAAGTTTCGATCCCTGGTTGGGGAACTAAGATCCCACATGCCATGGGGTAATTAAGCCTGTGCAGTCTAGAGCCCATGTTGCACAAGATAGAAGGCCATGAGCTGCGATAAAGAGGCTACACGCTGCACCTGATGCAGCCAAATAAAATAAATAAATAGATATATATCTTTTTGAAAAAAAGATGACATTTTAATGCTACTAACAGGACTCACTGTGATATTCAGAGAGCAGAATTTGGAAGAAAGCAACTCTTTGAATGAGGGCAGAGTTCCCAAGACATGAATCATCAAATGAGCTTCATTGACATTTTGCCCATTTGCTCTTGTTTCATCTGATGGCTGAGAGCAGGAAGGAAGGAGTCGCTATAGCTTTTAACATTTGGGATGCAGATAGAAATACAGGAAAAATTACCTTCAGAGGACTAGTTTCACTAGAGGTGATAAAAGAACATTCATTCTAATGAAGAACGCTCACCCCATCTCACATTCCAAGTGCCACTGATAGGAACATACAATTATCCTCTTTACTAACACCAGCTAATTAGCTTTAATGACAAAGAAGGCTCTGGAACCTCTAGGCAGCAGACTAGTACTGCCACACTCTCTGCCCTGTGAAAGACAACATCCTGAGCGACGATTCCAGAACTGTTCTCAGGTTGGTGTCCACACTTATCTTCTGTCTCTGATACATCCCTTTATTCCAAAGCTGCATTTCATATGCATCGTGTATTACTTACAGCAAGTTCCAGAGGACGTGCCAGGCAAGGATAAGCACTGCACATGCTGAATAAACTGAAAACTTTTGGATAAACATATGGAAGTAATTTATTTTGTTCATGTCAGCATGTTAGATTTTAGCCACTTTTCTATGGGCAATTTCCTTCAAGATATGTTATTACATCTTAACTGATGAATTAAGACTTTCACTAAAAATAATCTGATTTAGATAGGTCTTTGCTTTAAGAAAGCCCAGAACTGTCATTCTCGACTTTACAAACAACGGGTTTTGTTTTTTCTTTTGCTGAGTTGCCGGCTCTGGAATATATGACAGCACGTGGCAGGTGGTGCTTCAGAGCCGACCATGAGGAGGGGGCTTTGTCAGAGAAGGAGGGGGCCCCAGGGAGAGATCTCTGGGGGTAGCCATCTGCTACTCTCTGGTCTGGGCTAGGGATATAAAGACAAGGAGAAACGCGTTTAAAGAGAGAAGTTAAATACGAGGTAAGTGCTATGCCAGAGGAAGCTTGGGGTGCTGTAAGAATAAGGAGCAAGAGCACGTGACCTGACCCAGATTTGCCTGGGGGGAAGGTGGGGCAAGAGATCCTGAAGAAGAGGATTGCAAATGTGAACTGAGCCTTCAGGGCTGGATAGGCCTGACCACCACACTAGACAAGGGTGCAGAGGTGGTGCAGGAGTGTAGAGTGATTTGCACGTTGCTCGTGCAGTGAAGGGCAAGTGGCCCGTGGTCGTTAGAAAGGGTCACGTGTGATGGGACAGTGGGGAGGTGAGAGGCAGGGACCAAGGTCACAGGGAGTCACTGAGAAATTTCCAAGCTAGAGAGTGACACGGGCCGGCGTGCAGTTGGAAAGAGGGGATGCACTGGAGGTGGGGGTAGCGGAGTGGGGGCGTGGAGAGGCTGAGAGAGGAAACAGCTAAGAGGCTACTGTATTTTTCAGAATCTGAAAGTATTGTTTGCTGCTTGATGGTTATAATGTGTTTTTGCCAAGAATTATTGTTATAAACAATACTTTGATTGAGTAGTACTCCCAGCATAGCTCACATTATGTTTTGTTTTTAATTTGGATTAACTAGGTCTGTGTAGACAGGCCGAAGGATCAGACTGTTACACTTCTGTGTAGCTCCAGTGGGCTGAGAGGCCCCCACCTCCTGCCTGCACTGCCTCAGGCTGTGAGACTGCAGTGAGGCAGACAGCAAAACCCAGGCTCAGAAGCAGTGGCAGGAGGCAAGCTTTTGGGTGAGAAGCTCTAGCCTGAGTGAGGGGTATTTCCCACGCGGTAGGGTAACGGCCACAATAAGGACATCTAAGAACAGACCTTCCTGAGAAGCCCAGGTAGACAGTCAGCCTCAGGAGAACCTGTTAGGGGCAGGAGCCCAGCCCCTGGGCTCAAGCCACAGGAGGACTCCAGCCCTTGCAGCGGAGGCTTAGGGGCAACATGGGAGGAGAAACATGGGAGATATTGGGCAAAGGCATCGCTGAGGCAGCCACTTAGGCACCAGGAGCCAAGAACTGGTGACCAACATTTGAGGACAAGCAATGGCACCTCAGAGAAATAGCTAAAATCCTCCTTATCTGGCCCTCCCTGGTGGTACAGTGGTTAAGAATCCTCCTGCCAATGCAGGGGACACAGGTTCTATCCCTGGTCCAGGAAGATCCCACATGCACCACAGCTCCTGAAGCCCGTGCACCTAGAACCCATGCTCCACAAGAGAAGTCACTGTAATGAGAAGCCCAGGGCCACAACCAAAAGTAGCCCCCACTTGCCACAACTAGAGAAAGCCCGTGAGCTGCAACAAAGACCCAGCACAACCAAAATGAATGAATAAGTAAATTAATTAATTAAAAAATATCCTCCTTATCTAGCTGGAGTACAAAGGAAGGGTCCCAGTGTTAGCAAAGGGGAGCTGGTGGTGGGACCCAGAGCTTCTACCTTAGGTCAGAATGGGTCCCAGAGCCTCGGGCAGGGGTCACAGGTAGGGGTCAGGTATTACAGCACCCTAGAGAAGGGAGGCAGAGTCTGCAGCCAGCAGGGTCTGGCAATGACCTGCCTCTGTACATGTTTACTCTGGGAACGTAAGCTCTGGCCCAGCTAGAAACCCAGCTACTCTTGTCAGCATCTTCCTGGGTGATGGCACAGCCCACATCTGACTCTGAGCTGCGGCCCCAGGCAGGGCTAGCTAGCAGCTTCCTCCTGGGGCCTAGTAGGGGCTCAGAGATACTGTCCCGAAGCACTAGGTGGGAACGCAGCTTAGACAAAGGTGTCAGTGGTAAGTGGATTGAGGGAGGTCTGCACTGCTGCCTTCTGGAGACAGGCGTTCAGGCAGGGTTAGGGGTGAGCTGTCTAGCCTGCTGGTCAGAAGCATCTGCGAAGAGTAGCCATGGCTTGTCGGGATGGCTTCTTATGTTGGCTGTTGTTTGTAGAGAACTACCTGGAGACAGATCCAAGTGTAAAGTCAGAAAACGGGTCTGTTAGCTGGTGTGGGGGAGAAGCGATCCACATGACAGAAGGAGCCATCACAGATTTCAGATGAGTGTTTGTTCAATTTGCTGGACACCGATTTCCATAGAACTTCTCTGGAGCGTTTGAAGCACACTCCTGTACTCAACAGCATTCCTATTTGTGTTGTGCGAGTCCTTCCACAGGCCGAGGGATTTCTGCAAGCAAACATTCCCTGCCGTTACAGGGCCATTAAAACGGGGAAACCCGCCCCAGCACTATTTGGCCCATCATGTATTTGCTGCAAGAT
Source organism: Capra hircus (assembly GCF_001704415.2). Classification (NCBI taxonomy): domain Eukaryota; kingdom Metazoa; phylum Chordata; class Mammalia; order Artiodactyla; family Bovidae; genus Capra; species Capra hircus. The sequence continues at coordinate 92,510,940 of NC_030818.1, read as the reverse complement.
GCTGTATTATAGGGAGCTTCCCAGATGGGGAACCCACCTGCCAATGCAGGAGACGTAAGAGACATGGGTTTGATCCCTGGGTCGGGAAGATCTGGTGGATCAGGGCACGGCAACCCACTCCAGTACTCTTGCCTGGAGAATCCCATGGACTGAGGAGCCTGGAGGGCTACAGTCCACAGGGTTGCAAAGAGTCAGACACAACTGAAATGACTTAGCACATATGCACACAGTATTACAGTCTGTTATGAAGGCTTTTAGTTTAATACTGAAACTAAAACTTGAAATTGAACTAAGCAGTCTCCAAAGAAGTTGGAATTTTGTGTACTTTGTGTTCAGCTCCCATGTTTGTAACTCAAAACTTCTAATTTTGTGGGGGAATGAAAGGAAAGAGCTCTAATTTTCTGAACTCATACCGATTTCTTAGAAGTTCCGAAAGTGTCCTCAGTGTTTTCTCTAATATCAGAGAATCCATGTTAGGGCACAGTTTATTAGTACCTTTAAAGCTCCTTCATTTCTTACTTAATCCTTCCCTATCTCCTTCTAAACAAGAAGTAAGAACCTGACATCTTCAAGCTGTGATCTTTTAGATTTTTGTTGCTCTTTTTAATATGCTGGGGGGAAGCAAGAAGTAGCTTATTAAAACCTTCATCTCAAACATTCACCCTCGGCTTCTTGAACATGGGAGTTTAGAGAAACCTCACGCGTTCTGACCCTGCCCATTGGAATGTGGTAATTTGGACAGGCCAAGCTGACGTGGAACTTTGTACTTCCTAGTAAAAATTACTTTGCTGGCAAATTTCAAGTCATTAATGGAGTTGTGTGGCCTCTTTTGGGGTGAAGGCCATTTTTAGTGTCCTTTATTTATTTATTCTTTTTGAGCAGTGATATTCGCCTTAGGAAGTAAGCATGCTAAAGTTTAATTTTTACCTGTTTGCCTAAAATTTGCTAAGATATATACAAAGTTCCTTTTTTTTTGGTCAGCATTTCTAAAGATGTTACAAGGAAAAAAATCTACCAGTCCTTTAACATGTTTTATAAGTGAGACTTTTCTATTCCCTCTGGGCAAATTAATGAGATCTGATCAATGTCAATGTCAGTACTTAAATAACTGAAGAACTCCTACGGTTTCCATTTTTTCCCCTTAAATTATACTGTAATATCCTCTCTACTTCCTGTCCTGATTTCAAGGAGACAGATTTTCTGCTGAAAGGTGTATATATTTTTCTACTTTATGCCTTTAATACTCATGAAAGATGAAAACAAAGCAACTTAATTAAGCTTCTCATAATGTAGCCAGAGTCCACTAGATAATATTCTCCAGGGTATAAGATGGAAAGAATCCCAGAGGTGTGTGTGGTGGACCAAAATTAAAGAGGATATTAAGTTTTAAGTGCAAGATATAAATTCTTCTCTTTATTCATTATCTAGGGGGCTGACAAAGAATGGAATAATAAACTAGGTGGAAACTCATTCTTTCAAATTGATGCTTCATTTTTACAAGGAGAAGAAAAAGATCTGTCTATTCCCTCAAGTTTTTCATTAATTTGGCAGGTCTTTCCAAACCCTGAATCACCGCTGCGGAGAACTACTCATACCTTTTTTAAAAATCCCTTCTGAAAAAGTGAATGTGTCGGGTGGGTGGTTTTAAAAGTCCCCAGTAATGGCTGTTTTATAGCTAGTGGCCCACTGTTGTTGAAACCCCACAACTTCTCTTCTCCCCAGGCATGACGGAGATGGTGCGGAAAATTACACTGAGCAGAGCCGTGAGAATCATGCAGAATCTCTTTCCAGAGGAGTACAACTTCTACCCTCGCTCATGGATTCTGCCTGACGAGTTCCAGCTCTTTGTGGCTCAGGTAGGTAGTACCCCATCCCCATGACGTGTAAATTCTATGACAGCTGCAACTGGATCCTGGGTCATGTGTGCTGGAAACTGGGGCAAGGGGTCCCTAGGAAGCTGAGACTGGCCCAGGGGGTGTCTTAACAGGACATAGCAGATATTGTAGTGATCAGGGCAGCTTGCAGAGTTGAACAGATAGGATGACAGGTAAACTGAAGAAGTGGGTCCTGACACCAGGAGACAGGCCTGAGGATGGTTATCAGGAGCTAAATCATGAAGTCAGGGCATTTGAAGAGCCAGGAAGACATAGAGGAAGCAGGTGGCTGAGCCCACAAGCGGACTGGGGCTGTTTGGGTGAATCCCAAAGATGTGGTCTCCCCGGTGTCTCGTGGTGTGAAACATGGGAGGTCAGGCTTTGTTTCAAGGCCAGTGAGTAGGTCTGACCAATGGGGAGGCGGGTGGGGGGGGGGTGGAAACCTTTTAAGTGTCTTGCTTTAAACTTGTTCCAGCATCAATTTTCCTGTGACCCATTCCATATCCAAACACTTAAAAAAAAACAACTTGAAATGGTAATTTTGAAAAAGCAACTTTCTCTGAAATGGTGGTTACATGGATTTGTAGACATTTCTTAAAATTCTTCAAATTATTAACTTAAAATGGGAGCAATTGTTGTATGCAAATTACAGTTAATTAAAAAAATAAATTTTGGCTGGTCCCTATCCTTACCCCTCAATTTCCCACTTCTGTTGATCTGCTCAGACAATTGTCACTATGTGGAATACCTTTCTGTCCCATTTCTACAACTCATTATTTAAGTATTCTGCAAGGCTGAGTTTAAATGAGATACCAACTATGTCTTCAAAACCAGATAAGTGAGAGGAGCATTGCTGTCATCCCCAGAAGTCCCTCTGTGCCTTTTTTCTATCAATCCCCACAACCCCTAGTCCAGGTAACTGCTGATCTGCATTCTCATTATAGATTAGTATTGCCTGTTCAAGAAATTTACATAAATGGGATCATACAGTAGGTACTCTTTTTTTTTTTTTTTGAGAATTATGGTTTTGAGATTCATCCATGTTTGTTGTGTCAGTAGTTAGTATTTTTTATTGCTGAATAGTGTTACATGATGAATATACCCCAACTTATTTATCCATTCACCAATGGATGTTCATCTGGGTTTTTTCCAGTTTGGAGATATTATAAATAAAGCTGCCATGACTAATCATGTACAGGTCATTTTGTGAATCTATGTTTTCATTTCCCTTGGGTAAAACCTAAGAGTGGAATTACAGGATCATATGGTATGTGTGTGTTTAACTTTGTGAGAAATTGCAAAATTGTTTTCCAAAGTGGCTGGACCACTCTATACTCTCTCCAGCAGTGCGTGAATTCCATTTGTTCTGTGTTATTGCCAGTACTTGGTATAGTTAGTCTTTTGAATTTTATACACTCAGGTATAATTGTATAATTATATTAATACAATTGTATAATTGTATCTCTTTATGGTTTTAATTTACACCTCCCCAATGACTAGATATTGAGCATCTTTGCGCTGTGCTTTTGGGCCATGTGAATATCTTCCTTTGTTAGGTGTGTATTCAAACTTCTGCTCATTTTTTTAGCATTTTATTTTAAAGTTGTAGGTTCTTTCTATACAACTCTTTTGTATATGTATTGTGCTGTATATTAATATATTGTGAATATTTTCTCACACTTGGCTCTTCAGTCTTAACCTTGAATTTTCACTTTTTAATTCTGTCTTTGGAAGAGCAAATATTTTTAATTTTAAAAATTTATTTATTTTTAATTGGGGGATAATTACTTTACAATGTTGTATTGGTTTCCGCCAAACATCAACACGAATCAGCCATAGGCATACATATGTCCAGGCTTCCCAGGTGGCTCAGTGGTAAAGAATCCACCTGCCAGTGCAGCAGATGCGGGAGTTGTGGGTTCAGTCCCTGGGTGGAGAAGATGCCCTGGAGGAGGAAATGGCAACCCACTCCAGTATCCTTGCCTGGAGAGTCGCATGGACTGAGGAGCCCGGCAGGCTGCAGTCCCTGCGGTCACAAGGAGTCAGGCACGACTGAGCATGCGTGCAGCTGCACATGTCCCCTCCCTTGTGAACCTCCCTCCCAACTCCCACTCCATTCCGTCCCTCTAGGTTGTCACAGAGCACCGGATTTGAGCTCCTTGTTTTTAATTTCTATAACATTGAATGTATCAGTTCTTTCCTTTTATAGTTTGTGCTTCTTGCATGACGCCTAAGACACTCTCGCCTAACTAAAGGTTGTGAAAACTTTATGTTTTGTTTTTTCTAGAAGCTTTATACTTTTAGTTTTACATTTATGCCTGTGACCCATTTCAAGTTAGTTTTTGTGTACAGCATGAGATAAAAATCGAAGTTTACTTTTCCCATATGTATATTCAGTTGCTTCATCATTCCCTGCTGAAAGGATTTTCATTTTCCACATTGAATTACCTTGGCATCTTTGTAATGTTATGAGCTTCTCAATACAGTCTGTCAGCAGACACAGGATGTCAAGATGCCTTAATGCTGGTGATGTTAATTTTGATCACTTAGTTAAGGTAGTATCTACTAAGTTTCTCTCCTGTACAGATATGATTTTTTCCTTTGTAATCATTAAGTATCTTGTGGGGAGATATTTTGAGGCTGTGCAGATAGCTTGTTTGTCTCATACTTAAAAAAAAACAACAGCCCTAATTAAGGTACAGTTAAACTGAAAATATTTAAAGTGTGCAGTTTGATATGTTTTGATATATGTAAAAATGTGTAAAACCATCATCACAACCAAGATAATAAACATATCCATCACTCCAAACTGTTTTGTCATGTTCCATTGTAATCCTTTCGTTCTTCTCCTCCCTGCCCTCTACCTCCCATCGCCAGGCAACCGTGGATGTAATTTCAGTCAAGATTAGCTTGTACTTTCTAGAATTTTCTATAAATGGAATCATACAGAGATACTTTTCTGTATGTGTTTTGGGGGTGGGAGAGTCTGGCTTTTTTTTACTCAACCTAATTATTTTGAGATTCATCCTGTTGTAGTTTCATCAATAATTAATTCCTTATTAGTGAAAGTGAAAGTGTTAGGCCCTCAGTCATGTCTCACTCTTGCAACCCCATGAATAGTAGCCCACCAGGCTCCTCTGTCCATGGAATTCTCCAGGCAAGAATACTGAAGTGAGTAGCCATTCCCTTCTCCTGGAGATCTTCCTGACTCAGGGATCAAACCTGGCTCTCCTGCAATGCAGGCAGATTCTTTACCATCTGAGCCACCAGGGAAGTGCTCTTGTTAGTAAAGAGTATTCTATTAAATGTATTTACCACAGTTTGTTTACACCTTCAATTGCTGCTGAATATTTTTATTGATTCCATGTTTTGGATGTTACAGAATGTTACAAATAAATATACTATGAACATTCCTGTATAAGTGTTTGTGTAGACATATGTTTTAATTTCTTTTGAATAAAAGGTTAGAAATAGAATGTCTGGATCACAGAATAGGTGTCCACTTAATTTTAAAGAAATTACCAATTGTTTTCCAAAAAAGGTTGTGCCATTTTGTATTCCCAACGCAACATATGATAATTCTAATTCTTCTACATCCTTGCAAACACTTGGTAATAGTCAGTCTTTTTAATTTCAGCCATCCTGACAGGTGTGCAGTGGTTTCTCATTAGTTTTAATTTGTATTTCCCTAATTATTGAGGATTCTGTGCATCTGTTCATGTGCTTATTTGTCATCCAAATGTATACTTTGATGAAATATCTATTCACATCTTTCACTCATTTTAAGAATTGAGTTATTTTTACTGTTGAATTTTGAAAGTTCTTTGTATATTTTGAACACATGTGTTTATCAGCTATACCAATTACAAATATTTTCTCTCAGTTTGTACCTTGTCTTTTCATCCTTTTAATAGAATCTTTTGAAGAGCAAGTTCTAAAATCTGATGAATCAGTTGATTGACTTTTTCCTTTATGGATCATACTTTTGGTGTCATGTAGCAGGAATCTTTACCTGACCCAAGTTCACAAGATATACTCTTACGTTTGTGTCTACAAGTTTGTAGTTTTAAGTCTAGGTCTGTGATTTGTTTTGAGTTATTTTTTTAACATGATGTGACATATAGATTCACTTTTTTTTTTTAACATGATATCCAATAGCTTCAGAAACATTTGATGAGAATGCTAGCCTTTCCCCCCATTGCTTTTGCACTTACTTTGAAAATAGTCGCTCAAGTATGTGTGGGTATATTCCTGAATTCTCTATTCTATTCTGTCAATATGCATGTCAATCTTTAAGCCAATACCTCACTGTCAAACAAAGATGTTGCTAAAAAGAAAAAATAAAACTACAGACCAATATTCCTCATGAATATAGATTCGGACATACCAAATGAAATTTCAACAAGTCAAAGTCAGTCATATATAAGAAGGATAATATGTCACGACGAAGTAGAATTTGCCTTAGGAATACCTGCTTTGTTTAACATTTTAAAATCAATTTCTTTAACAGACATAGGCTATTCATATTATCTACTCTTGAATAAGCATTGACAGTTTGTATCTTTCAAGGAATTTGTCCTTTTTTTTTGTTTTCACTTTTATTTATCATAAAGTCCTCATAATGTTACCTTTTATCCTTTTACTATCTGCAGAAGTTTTACTGATGTCACTTCTAATTGCTAACATTTGTAATCTATGTTCTTTCTTTTTCCTCATCAGTGTGGGTAGAAATTTATCAGTTTTATTTACTTCCTTTGTTAGCTTTGTAGTTTTAATTCTTTTGGTTTTTTATTTTTTGGTGGTTCCTTTAGGATTTATGGTATGTATCTTTAACTTACGACAATCTATTTTTTAAATGCTACTCTGTCATTTAACTTATAGTATGAGAACATTATAATACTATACTCCCATCTTTCCATTCCTGGCTTTTGTGCTTTAATGTCATACATTTTACTTTTATACATATATTATAGACCCAACAATACATTATTATTATTTTTGTTTAAAAAATCTATTGTATTTTAAAGAGATTTAAATAACAACAAGAAAAAAATCATATATGTACTCATATGGTTACCATTTCCAGTGGTTTTTATTCCTTTATGTTCAGTTCAGTTCAGTCGCTCAGTCGTGTCCGACTCTTTGCAACCCCATAGACTGCAGCATGCCAGGCCTCCCTGTCCATCACCAACTCCCGGAGTTTACTCAAACTCATGTCCATTGAGTCAGTGATGCTATCCAACCATCTTATCCTCTGTCATCCCCTTCTCCTCTTGCCTTCAATTTTTCCCAGCATCAGGGTCTGTTCAAATGAGTCAGTTCTTGGCATCAGGTGGCCAAAGTATTGGAGTTTTTAGATTCACATTTCTGTTTGTATAATTTTTCTTTAGTCTAAAGAGTTTCCCTTAGTACTTTTTGTGTTAAGGAATCTTTTGGTGATGAATCCTTACAATGTTTGTGTTTGTTAAAGTTTATTTTGCTTTTGACTTTGAAAGATATTTTCTCTAGGTATAGAATTCTTGGTTGACATTTTTTTCTTTCAGTGCTTTTAATATATTACTCCTCTGTCTTCTTGCTTGTATTGCTTCTGACAAGAAATCTTTTTTCATTTTTATCTTTGATCTTCTTTATATAATGTGTCCTTTTTCTCCTGTTTTCATTGGTTTTTCTCTGCATTATGACTCATATTTCCTTGCTTCTTTTTGTGCCTGATAACTTTTAGCTGGATGCCAGATGTGGTGAATCTTACCTTATTGGGATGTTGAATATTTTTGTATTCTCATAAATATTCTTGAACTTTGTTGTGGGAGCCAATTAAGTTACATGGAAATAGGTTTGGAGTCTTGTTTTCAAAGTCTGCTAGGCAGGACTGGAGTAGTGCTCCATCTCAGGCTAGTTATCCCTCTCCACTGAGGCAAGAATCCTATGTGGACTCCACTCAGTACTCTGTGCATCATGGCATTTTTCAGTCTGGTTGGTAAAAACAGACACTACTGCAGGTTCTGTGTGGTTCCAGGCACTGTTGCCTCGAATCCTCTTTCGTTGGCCTCAGGTGGTCTCCACTCTTGCATGTGCTGATCTGTACTCAGCTAAATATACAAGGGAGACCCTCGGTGGACCTCCAGGTCTTGGTGGATCTCTCTTTGTGCAGAAGTCTCTCCAGTACTCTTCCCTAAGAACTCTGGCTGCCCTAATTTCCCTGACTCATAGTTTCATTTCCTCAACTCAGATTGTCCACTGGAGTTCTCTCTCTCTCTGTGCTACAGCTCAGAATCTCTCACAAGATAATAAACAGAGACAATCACATCGTTTGATGCCCATCTCTCAGCATCACTGTTCTTTGTTGCTTGGTGTCCCAGGGCCTTGAAAATCATTGTTTAATGTATTTTCTCCATTTTGGGGTTGTTTCAGGTGGGAGAAGCTAAAGGTACTTAGAAGAGGATCGTTCTCTAATATAAAGGAGGATTTCTTTGTCTTCTAAAATAGCACAGATTTAGAATCTGCTGATTCAGGGTCTGGCACAGGCAGAGTAACACTATAACCTCCGCCCCCCGCTCCTCCAATGCTGTTTACTGGAAAGCCCTGGCCCCGTGGTCGCTTATTCCTTACACGGTCCCAGGCAAGCCCCTCCTCTGTTCAGTCCCATTTCTCCATCTGCTGCTGTGTGGGGAAGTGCCTCTATAACTTCAGAATGGTGATGGCATTCAATGAATATTTGATGATGAAATGCTTTTTTGGTTGCAAACGTGATAAAACTCCTAACATTCTTATTTTAATATCTCATTTGTTTTAACACAAAACAAATGTATTCATATTAAGAATTCAAATAATATAAGATATATAAATTAAAAGTGGGAAAAGTGGGAAAATGTCCCTACCCTCAGAAATGGACATGTAGTGTGTAACCTTCCAGCCTTTCCTGTGTATAAATATACACTGTAACATGCACAGCCTTGTTTCTTTAACACATGGGATTATTCTCTTCTCTAGCCCACCTTTGCCCCACTGGATACGTTTGAGGCATCTTCCCATGTCACTACCACATAGTATTCCATTGTATGAATGCACCCTATCTTTTAAAAGCATTCCCCTGTTGATGAATGTGATGTAGTTCTCATATTTTTTGGTTCAACCTGAGGGGAACACTCTCCTACAGGTATTTTTATACACTTGCACCAGCATTTCCTTCAAATAGAAATCTCAAAATGGTATTGCTGCATTAAAGGGTATGTGCACTTACATTTGGGGCTTCCCAAGTGGCTCGATGGTCAAGGACCCGCCTACTAATGCAGGAGACCTATGTTCAATCCCTTGGTCAGGAAGATCCCCTGGAGGAGGGCATGGCAACCCACTCAGTATTCTTGCCTGGAGAATCCCAGGGACAGAGGAACCTGGCAGGCTACAATCTATAGGGTCACAGAGAGTCAGACATGACTGAAGTGACTTAGCACGCATGCACGCACACTTAAATTTATGACATGTAGGGTCAAACGTGAGGCTTCATTAACTGCACACTTTATTGTGAGGGTACACAGTGTCTTCCCAGTGCCTAGGAAGTGAGTCCTGAGAGGTGTGAGTGTGTATGGGGGGTTGCTGTGGAATTCCTGCCAACAACAGGAAGAGGTATGAGTAGTTGTAAAGCCTTCTAAAACCTGGCAATTTGTGGGTATTTTATTTCTCACACTAATTAGGATTAAATTAACTTTGTTCAAGAGAGGGGAGAGATCCACACTTCCCCCTGCCCAGCCCCACCCTGCAATCCGTTTGCAAAACCGGTACCCAAATACCATCAGCAGGCGGCACTAGGCAGAAGAAAGTAGGATTCTCAGTGGAAATTTTTGGGAAGTCTAGAGGAGGATGCTGGCTTTCTTTCCAATTTGCGCAGATGGCCAATAAAAAAAAAAAATCCTTGGAGTTTATTTTGCATATGGTCTTCCATCTGGGTATTTGAGAAAAGTACAGTTTTGTTATCACAACAGCATTTATTATGGCAAAGGAGTTTGCATTTCGTCGCAGAAGAATTTTTCAGCAAATCAAGCCCCCAAACCTGTCCAGTCATGTTTTGCAGTTTCTTGGAGGGAGCCAGAGAATATAGGGTCCTTCCATTTTCCTCTCTGGCTCCATCCTCAGTTAGCTTTTATTGATTCAGCTCCTTGAGGCTGAATCAAATGCATTCTTTGCAAAAAAAATCCCCCAGAGAACAATGTTCTCCGCTGGGTTTAGGAACTCTGAAAATGTGGAGTTGTAAGTGGGTCAGAGTCAAGGCGGAAAGAAAACCTGCAATGTGGAGCTGATATTACTTGTCCTGATTCCACGCTTATCAAAGAACCTGCTGGTGAGCTGATGACTTGAATCATTTCCCTTCATACACACGAGATGCTGATATGGCTGACTTTGGGCGACCTGATGGTTTGCCCAGAGGATGAAGCTTGACTCCTGCACCTGCTATGTAGAGCCCCTCCCACCTCTGCAGCCTTAGCTCGCACCATTTCTGGCCTCTTCCCTGGTTTCCTTCCATATTCGACTTTAAAACAAAAATGACTTATTTATTTTTGGCTGCGCTGGGTCTTTGTTGCTGCACGCAGGCTTTCTCTAGATGCTGCGAGCAGGGGCTGCTCTCTAGCTGTGGTGTGTGGGCTTTGCATTGAGGTGGCTTCTCCTGTTGCAGAGCTCCGGCTGTAGGACAGGCTGGCTTAAGTAGCTGTGCACTGGCTTAATTGCCCTGCAGCATGTGGATCTTCCTGGACCAGGTGCGGAACCTGTGTTTCCTGCACTGGCAGGCAGATTCTTAACCACTGGACCATCAGGGAAGTCCCATATTCAACTTTCATAGGCCCTTAGCAGCACCGTAGCCTCTGCTTCCTCTGTTCTCCCTGCGCCTGGAACACTTGCTCCCACCTCCAAGGCTGCCTTCTTTCACCTCACATGTTTTGCTAATTCTTCAGACCTCTGCTCATCTTTTACCTTCTCTATAAAGCCTACTCTGTGCCCCCCACAGCTGTGGGTATACTTTTGTTTTCCTCCTTTTTACGGTCCTTACGCCTGTCACACTGCTTAGTGACCACCCGTCTAATTATCTTTCTCTCCTGCTCTAAGGACCGCAAGAGCAGTGAGTAACTGGATTCATCTTATTTACCTTTGTGTGCCTGTTGCCTATCCCAGGGCCTGCACACAGCTGGAACTCAAGTATATTTGCTAAATTGAACTGCAGATTAATGTGCAGACACTCTGGTTTAAAAGTTTCGTCTCTCGTGACTTTAGTCATCAAGAGTTAGCTTCTCTGCAGCCAAGGGTATCAGCATGACCCAGCCTGTCAGCTTCACAGCTTCGCAGGCCTGACTTGAGCCGTGAAGAACTCACCAAAGTGATGCCAGCCAGTGAGGGCGTTGGGTGGTCAGTGATGCCCCTGTGATGTCCCAACCCCCACCCACATCCAGAGGTCTCATTCATCCTCAGCAATCTTGAGAGCTGACACAGAGGCCAGAATGCCTTCTGCTGGTGCAGCACGGCATCCTGGGAGGCTGAAGCAGTGGCCCAGGGTTGTGTGTAACTAGTGAAAGATGAGAGATGGAAGCCAGGGGACTCCAGCTGTCAGAAGAAGGCAGATGATTCAGGGCTGCTGGCAGAGACTCTGTAGGAGCCTTGTCTTCACCTCCCCGTCTGCTTCAAGTTTTATTTTCTTTGTTGCCCAGAATAGAACTTCACCTCCTGCTTAGATCTGTCCTGCTGTTCTTGTGCCCCCTCACTTAACAGCTCAATTTGTTTATTGGAGAAATGGTATCATCCGAAACTCAAGATGCTGCTCTTATCTGGACCTACATCCTTAGGTCGTGCTTGCCACAAAGTCCTTGTGAATAGCCCAGGAGAAAACTGGCATCTGTGCAGGGCTTTGCTGTTTGCCAAGTGCCTTTTATAGACTTGACCTTTTTTCCTCCTCACTCAATTTGGGGAGGTATCACTACCTCCGATTTGCAGATGAGAAAATAGAGATTCAGAATTGAAGGTACTTGCTCATGGTTGTACCATGACTCTATAACTGTTAGTCCCCTCAGATCTCTGACTTGGTTTCGTTCAAACATTTTCTGAGACCAGCTAGGTATGCTGGGGATACAAAAAAAGTTAGATGTATCCTTGCCTTTGTGATTTCTGATATAGAAGGGTGATCACTCATTCATTCACTCAGGCGTTTTTTGGGGTCTAGATCTCATTTTCTTTCCACTGCATCATGTTCTTATTCATCATTTTATTTATGAGGGAGCTGAAAATCAGAGGGCTAAGTAACTTGCTCAGAGTCACATGGCCTACAGGTATGTGTAGCCATGGCTGAGACCTATGTCTTCTGACTGTCCCAATTTCCTTTAATAAACAAATATATACTGATTATCTTTTATGGGTCCAGCACTGGTAGACTGGAGAGTCAAAGCTGAAAGTTGAGGGTCTCTGTTTAAAAGGGAGGGTTCTGCTTAACAGAGGAGATAGATGGTCCAAGCTGATAAAGACTGTGATGGAATTAAGTGCAAGGTGTTATGGAAACCAGAGTAACATGTAGTGGGAAAGATGGGGAAATGGAGGACATCAGGAAATGCTTCTATGTGATCCCTTAATGTGGGATGACATAAATGCTGGACCAGAGTCAGGACACCTGGGCTCAATTCCTGGCTCCTCTCTTTATTTTCCTTCCCCCCTCCAGCTTTATTGAGATGTAATTGACATAGAACATTGTGTAAGTTTAAGATGTACAACACGATGATTTGGTCCACATATATATTGTGAAATGATGGCCACAATAAGGTTAGTTAGCATATCCGTCACCTCCCATTATTACAGTTTTTTTTTTGTGGTGAGAATATTTAACATCTACTCTCCTAGCAATTTTCGGGTACCTAAGTAGTTAACTATAGTCACCACTCCGTACATTCGCTCCCCGGAACTTACTCATCTTATAACTGGAAGTTTGCATCTTTTGACCAACATCTGCCCATTTTCCTCATCCCCCAGCCCCTGGCAACCATTATTTTACTCTCTGTTTCTGTTAATTTGACTTTTTAAAATATTCCACATTTAAGTGACATCATCCAATATTTGTCTTTCTCACTATCTAAATGAAATAACACAATATTTGTATTATCTCACTTAGCATAATTCCCTCAAGGTCCATCCAGGTTGTTGCAAATAGAAGGATTTCCTTCTTTTTCGTGGCTGAACAATATTCCTCTATGTGTTTGGGGGGTGTGTGTATATGTACAAAACTCTAACAAGGATACATAGCTATACCTATATATCAGATTTTCTTTATCTGTTCACTCAATGAGTGACATTTAAGGCTGTTTTCATGTGTTGGTTACTGTGAATAGTGTTATAGTGAGCATGGTGATGCATGCAACCTTTTGAGATACTGATTCTAATTCATTCAGATATATACTCAGGAGTGGGATAGCTGAATCATATGATAGTTCTTTTTTTAAATTTTTTGAGGAACCTCTATACTATTTTCCGTAGTGACTATCAACTTACATTATCACCCGGAGGTGTGAGGTGGCCTCTCATTGTGGTTTCGATTTGTATTTCCTTGATGATTAGCTGAGCAGCTTCTCACATTCCTCTTGGCCACATGTATATCATTTGTTTGGAAAAATGTCTGTTCAAGTCCTCTGTCCATTTTAAAATTGGATTATTTGGGTTTTTTGTTTGTTTGCTTTGCTATTGAGTTCTATAAGTTCCTTATATAATTTGGATATTCATCACTCATCTGATATATGGTATGCAAATGTTTTCTCCCATTTCCTAGGTTGCCTTTTCATTTTATTATTATTATTTTTTATTTTTATTTTTTTTGCTGTGCAGAAGCTTTTTAGTTTGCTATATTTCCACTTGTTGATTTTTGCTTCTGTTACTTGTGCCTTTGGTGTCATATCCTGGTGCCACCCCTTAACTGGTTCTGGGAATCTGGCCAAATCATCTGTCTCCTCATCCCCGAGGCTTCTGTGCTTCCTCTGCAAGAGGAGATGATTGTACAGCATCTCTGGGTCCCTTCCAGTTTGAATCTTCTTTGATTCAGTGAGTATGGCTTTTCTGGACATCCATGAAACTCCCCGCTGGAGTTAACGTTCTGCACAAATTTTTGCTGCCCGGGTTTCAGTCGGCCTTATGTAGTCAATCATCTTCTTGCTAAAGCTGGCTCATTGTAGCCTGGGGTGTGAAGTGCAGCTGATGAAGGTGGACCTACAGTTGCTTCTGGACCTGCCCTTCAAGGCTGGCTGGGCCCCGCCCCGGGCCCTCTGGGCAGTGACAGTCCCCTTATCTGCACCCGCCCCCTCCGAGGAGAGTGACTGAAGCCATGTCTGCACCTTCCTTCCAGAGTCGTCCTGTGGTCTGGGCAAATATTGGCTAAGCCAAGACATCCTTCCTGTTGGTTCCCTCCAATGCCCATTCAGAAGGATTCACACCCGCCCAGGCTCTCACCCCTTGTGGGTATTTCTTTGGCTGGGGATTCCCTTCTTAAGCTCGTCTACTTGACAAATTCTTACTGAGTTTCCCTGTGTCAGAGGTGATGTCAACAAACCTCTGAAGACTTTTTCTGCTAAATCCCTTCCCCCTCCCTGCCCCCTCCCCTGCTGTCCTGACCCAGGGACCGTTCCTCTGAGCCTCAATTCTACCTCAGTGATGGGACCCCAAACTCAGCATTTTCTTTCAGTGTTCCTGGTTGAGAATGAGGCAAAGGTTTGGGGTCAGTATGGAACTAGGTTAAAACTCTTCTGTCATCACTTTCTCCGTATGTACCTTGGGTAAGTCAGTCCCTCTGAGCCTCGGTTTCCTTGCCTCGGTAGGCCAGAGAAATGCTATGAGAACCTTGTACCCCTCGGTGAATGGATCTCGACTTACCTGCTGCCCTGTTAGACTAGGGACCCCGGGGAGCTGGAACCTGGTTATGTTCATCTCCATCTCCCCAAAATCCAGCACAAAGAGGACCTGCAGGCATTTGAAATGAAGGAATGCTGAAAAAGGTTTTGCAGTCTTCAGACAGAAATTTAAGCTGGAACCAGGAATGCTTAGTTAGATAAAGCATTCTGGGTGTTTCTGGCTTATGGGAACTGTGGAAATGGACTTATTTTAATTTTTAATGAAAAATCTAGTCTTGAGACTAATTATCTCATTATTCAATGATAGATCATTTAGGAGAGGAAAAGAGCTAAGATTTTTCTTTGACAGAATGGCATCCCAGCTTGGCTTAACTTCCTTTTTCCCTTTAGCTTCCCCACCACCCCTCCCCTTCCCAAGACAGCCCTGCGCATTAATACTGTTTAAGAGTAGAAGCTCTATTGCCTAATTTTCTAAACTTCAATCGGGCCCCCAGTGCATGTAGCGTTTTAAATCACAGCTGTTATAATCTTGCTGCTTTGCAATACTGATCCGTTATGTGGAGTTTTACAATGCATATGATCATTAGCGCGCCGTTGCCTTAATGTGTTTCCCCCCGCCCCCCCTCTAATGGCAAGCTTTACAGAAAAAAATAAAAGTGAAAGAGGTAAACATTTTTCTGGGAGTCTATTTTAAAGGTCAAGAAAACCCTGCTTCCCAAAGCGAGTAAAAGGTTATCTCTCACCCTTCAATTTCTGTCCTTTCATTTCTTTCTGCAAAAGTTGTGGGTGATGTCCCCTTCATCACTTGAGTCAAGATGTCTAATTTTCTACAAGAAAATGGTGGAGTCAGTCTTGACTTCAGAGCCTGTTTCAAAGGGAAATTATGAAAATTGCTCTTGCCTGTACCTTCTTTCCTCATCTCCAAAGAAATGAAAAAAAAAAAAAAAAAAAAAAACACTCCCTCCTGCTCTTTCGCTCCACTTCCTTTCTGTATAATTGCTTCTTAGAGGAGTCCTGATGAAAGGAGAGGCAAAGGAGAGATTCGCATTTAGAAAGGGGCTGTAATCGAATTCTCTGGCCTCGTTAATAAAACCACTCTCTTGTCCTTTCCTGTCACCCAAACATGCCCCCCTGCTTCCCCCCTCCTTCTGAAATTACCCCCCTACACTTTCTAGAAGCATCAGAAGAGTGAGATACAAGCATTTCTTTGGCTGAGATGGATCAAACTAACAGTGTTTCTCTATCCTCTTGGACCTAAAGGCACCTTTCTATTTTTGTTAATGTCTTATTTTGATGAATTTCAGGCTTACTGGAAAATTGTAAGAATGATACAAAGAATTTTCATACATCCTTCACTCGACCCCAAATGTTAACGTTTTTCCACATTTACGTTCCCTTTCTCTCCCTCTCCTCTTTGAGAAGAAGTTGCATATCATGTCCCTTTATCCCTAAACTCTCCTACGTGACTTTCCTCCATAAAAGAGTGTTTTCTTACATGACCACAGTGTAATTATCAACATTGTGAAATGAGTATTAAACCGAGGCTATCAGGTAGTCTAATCACATCCAGAATTTATGCGGGTTTGGACCATCGTCCCACTGGTGTGTGGCACCAGAAAGTCCCTCATCACACGTTTCATCTCTTTGTCGTATCTGGTTGGCCTCCCGGAAGCTGGAAGAGCTTCTTTGTCTCTCTGTGCGTTTCATGACATGGGCATTTTTGACGAGTGCAGGTTAATTACTGAGCAGGCTGCCCCTCCGTCTGGGTTTGTCTGGGGCTTCCTCGTGGTTACAGGGGATATGCGTGTTCAGCAGGGCCAGTGCAGAAGCAGTGCTGTGTTTTTCTCAGGGGTATCATCTCTGGGGGTGCATGATGTCAGCGTGTCTTATTACTGGTGATGTTAACTTCAATTGTTTGGTTAAGGCGGTATCTGCCAGATTTCCACTGAAAATTTACTCTTCTCTCTCTTTCTAATAATGTGAATATCTTGTGGGAAGATGCTTTAAGACTGCCTACTATGCTATTACTCCTCAAACTTTCACATCTACTTTTAACCTCTATTAATGATCCTTGCTTGAATCAGTTATTGTGATGGTTGGCAGATGGTGATTATCTAATTCCATCATTCCTTCAACACTTGTTAGTGGAGTTTCTACTGTAGGGAAGAACTTGACCTTCTCATTTATTTACGTATGCAGCCTATTGGAGAAGGCAATGGCACCCCACTCCAGTACTCTCGCCTGGAAAACCCCATGGACGGAGGAGCCTGGTAGGCTGCAGTCCATGGGGTTGCTAAAAGTCAAACACAACTGACTGACTTCACTTTCACTTTTCGCTTTCATGCACTGGAGAAGGAAATGGCAACCCACTCCAGTGTTCTTGCCTGGAGAATCCCAGGGATGGGGGAGCCTGGTGGACTGCTGTCTATGGGGTCACACAGAGTTGGACACGACTGAAGTGACTTAGCAGCAGCAGCAGCAGCCTATTAGTGTGGACTTGTGGAATCTTATTTTATTGAATGGATTGCAATCCTTTACTATTGTTATTTATTTCGATGTTCAAATTATCCAAGATTTGGCCAGTGGACTCCTGTGTCCTTTCAGCAGTCCCTGTGACTCTCTCTCTCTTTTTTTGGGGGGGGGGGTTGTGCTGGGTCACCAGTCCCCGTGACTCTCTCTCTCTTTTTTTTGGGGGGGGGGGTTGTGCTGGTTCAGCAGTCCCCGTGACTCTCTCTTTTTTGGGGGGGTTGTGCTGGGTCAGCATCCCCATGACTCTCTCTCTCTTTTTTGGGGGGGTTGTGCTGGGTCAGCAGTCCCCGTGACTCTCTGTCTTTTTTGGGAGGGGTTGTGCTGGGTCAGCAGTCCCCGTGACTCTCTGTCTGTTTTGGGAGGGGGTTGTGCTGGGTCTTTATTGCAGCACGTGAGCTTCTCGAGTTGCAGCGCACAGACTTAGTTGCCCTCCAGCATGTTGAGTCTTAGTTCCCTGTCCAGGGATTGAACCTGCATCCCCTGCATTGGAAGGCGAGTTCTTTACCACTGCCCCCCCAGGGAAGTGTCCCTCCCTGTCACTCTTTTGAGCACTTTTTTACTTTTGCCCCAAAAAGATGCTCCAGGCTTTTCTTCTGTTTCCCCCACAGCAGGCTTGAAATCATCCAGATCTCCAAGGAGCCAGCCCTAGTTTCTTCTGGTGGGTGCTGAGTGTGCTTGCTGCTACAGCGTTGTTATTCCAACACCCTTTTCCTTTTATAAAAAATATTTTGTGACATCCCCTTTACTATCCTGAAATGAAATACAATCAACCTACGCATATAGAAAAAAACAATCAAACTCCCCCTAAATAATTCTCTAAAACAGAAAATAAGGAAAAGTTCTATATGTCATACATTTTAATGAGTAAATACTTTGGCACCGTTACACTCAACAACATAAGGAAGTGATCAGATGCTTGGATCTACCTGTAGTGAATACATTTGGATATAAGAAAATAAGACAATCTGATCAAACATAACTGCTCTCTCCCCTGTTCTCCCTCTGTGTATGTATGTATGTGTATATATATATATCTCAGTTCAGTTCAGTCACTCAGTCGTGTCTGACTCTTTGCAAACACATGGACATATATATATATATATATATATATATACATACATACATACATACATACAGTGGTAAAGAATCCACCTGCCAATGCAGGAGACACAGGACACTTGGGTTTGATTCCTGAGTCAGGGAGATCCCCTGGAGTAGGAAATGGCAACACACTCCAGTGTTTCCAGTATTCTTGCCTGGAGAATCCCACGGACAGAGAAGCCTGGTGGGCTACAATCCATAGGGTCGCAGAGTCCAAGCACACAAACATGCATATATATATTTGAGATTTCCTAATGTTTGACATTTCAAGCTATTTTTCATAAGGAATCACTGCACATTGTGTGGGTGACTCAGATACCATAAGCCACCAAGTCATCAGTAAATAATGAAAAACTCTTGACAAAATACCAGGAAAAAAAAAAAAAGAGGGCAAAGTATAATTTTCCCTCTGTTTACATGAACGTTGCCTCCCTGGAAAATTCTGATGCTCCATTTAAATTGTGTGGAAAATTCTTTGGTTTGATGTGACCTGGAGCTGGGGTCTCAGGTCTCTTCATGTCCGCTGTAAATAGATCTTTCTCTTCCCAACTGCCCCCGTGCACTGTGGCGGGCCTGCCCCTGCCCACCCAATGCCAGCGACACTCTGTGCTCACTGTGGTAAGCAAACACGCTCCTGGAAATTCCCCAAGCCCTCCCTAGGTGGCAGCACCAGCCTCATTTAGAACCGTGGGTCCATCTCTAGGGAACAGAAACACTTTCATCCCTCTTCCTTCAAACATAAATCCTGCTATATTGCTTGAAGGTGTTTAATTTTTTGAACAGTTTCCAGAATTACGTCTACATTACATCTTCCATGATTCCCACCTTGAAATAAGGAGGACCCTGATAGGATCCTCTGCCTGGGTAGGGAAGTGGCCTCAGCTCACTGCCTCCGGCGTTCAAAGCCAGCATGCAGGAGGGTGTCGGTGGGAGGAAGGAGGGTCTGTGCCCTCTGAGGGCACAGCCCCATGCTGCTGGCAGTCTCATAATAACCCTTGCTTATCAGAGTGTGGAGGGAGAAAGCTGGTAGCCCTAAGCAGACAGAGACCTCCACTGCACAGGTGAAGAAACTGAGGCCCGGAGAGGGAAGGCACCTTGGCCAAGTCACACCACACATCAGAGATACTGATTAGGCCTAGAGCTGAGGAAATTGGTACCAAAGAACCACAGGGATCAGAAAGGACCTGAGGGAACTTTCCCGCTGCACCCTTCTGGGTGAATCCCCTCTGTGCCTGGATAGGTTATCATCTTCAGAAACGGGCAGTTTGATATTTTTCTAGGTGGTTCATGCCACCTTGTGACTGTTCTAGGATTTAAAACATTCCTAAATTTAGACCTTTTCTTTTTAATAAGTACTAAAGCCATGAAATTAAAAGACACTCCTTGGAAGGAAAGTTATGACCAACCTAGATAGCATATTCAAAAGCAGAGACATTATTTTGCCAACAGAGGTCTGTCTAGTCAAGGCTATGGTTTTTCCAGTGGTCATGTATGGATGTGAGAGTTGGACTGTGAAGAAGGCTGAGAGCCAAAAAATTGATGCGTTTGAACTGTGGTGTTGGAGAAGACTCTTAAGAGTCCCATGGACTCCAAGGAGATCCAACCAGTCCATTCTAAAGGAGATCAGTCCTGGGTGTTCTTTGGAAGGAATGATGCTAAAGCTGAAACTCCAGTACTTTGGCCACCTCATGCAACGAGTTGACTCATTGGAAAAGTCTCTGATGCTGGGAGGGATTGGGGGCAGGAGGAGAAGGGGATGACAGAGGATGAGATGGCTGGATGGCATCACTGACTCGATGGATGTGGGTTGGTGAACTCCGGGTGTTGGTGATGGACAGGGAGGCCTGGCGTGCTGCGATTCATGGGGTCGCAAAGAGTCGGACACTGAGCGGCTGAACTGAACTGAACGGAAAGGATTATTTCCAGTTTTATGTTGTTCTGGTTCTGGAGCGTCTTCCTTTCTGTGGCTGCATCAGGCCTTAGTCGCAGCATGCAGGACCTTTGTCGGGACACACAGACTCAGTAGTTGTGGTGCACGGGCTTCATTGCCCCGTGGCAGGTGGGATCTTCCAGGATCAGGGATCAAACTCATGTCCCCTGCATCAGAAGGTGGATTCTTAACCCCTGGACCACCAGAGAAGTCTCGTGAGTTAAAGCTTTTCTACCTCCCTGCCCCCACTGGATACAGTTGGCCCCTCGTGGTCCCATGGAACATGTATGTTCCCTATAGACCCTATGACAGCCTTTCTGAAATTTCAGAACGGTGCCCATGTCTGCTGAGCTCTCGGCCTCTGGCATTGTGCTCAGCACTGAGATGATTGTGGTGAACATGCTGGACGTAGTTCTCGTCCTCACGTCACTTTTAGCGTAGTAGGAAGGCAGGTATAGTACACAAGTAGGGACGGACGGACTGGGGCTGAATACCTCCGCTCCCCTTTCCAAAGTGGCCCAGTGGAAGAGCTTGCATTCTGAAGCCGGCCACACCTGCAGTGATGCCGTTCACAGCTACACATGTGGCCTTGAATTATTTCCATGAAATTCAGACAATGACTGCCCTGGGGCTATTGGTCGATGAACATGAGATAGAGGGCTAAATAAGAATGCCACGAAGCACCTGGCAGGAGATGCTCAAGAGATGGTCACTTCTTTCTCTTATTCTTTCCTTTCCCACTGTGTAACATGCTTGAAGTAACTTCTAGATCTTTAGGCAGGGCTTAAGGCTTGGAATAAAACGATTTATCAGAGTAAAGCCAATCAGACTTATCTCTGCTGCTCCTGACCTTTGTTAGATAACCGTGGGATACTTCCAGAATGATACAGGCAAAACGCAGACCAAGAGATGATGCCTATTTGGATTCAAGTCGAAGGCAAAAAAGTAGATGGACTCTCAGATTAACTGTTGTACGTTTAATGTTGTAATACGTGTTGACTCCTGTCACCCTTGATTAACGTCACCATATCACCATATCTCATACATTGGAACTATAGTCGGGGGACTTCCCTGGTGGTCCAGTGGCTAAGACTCCACACTTCCAATGCAGGAGACTGGGTTTCCATCCCTGGTCAGGGAACTAGATCCCACATGCCACAGCTAGGACCTGGTGCAGCCAAATGAAAAAAAATTACAGTCAGTCCACATTATTAATCTGAATATATGTGAGCTCCTCCGGTGTTCTCCAAGTACGCTATAATTTTTAAAGTGTTCTCTGGTCACTAGAGTCTGGGAAATCCTGGATCAGAGAGGTTTATTCTAACCCCCACTTGATGGGTGAAGATATTTATGCTCCAGTGTTGGAAACCCTACTATTTCTTAGACGTAAGTCTCTGGGCTATTTAGTTTATGGGATTGTATCCTGAGATCCTGAAAAGCTGTTGTGTTGAGGTTGCAGGGTAGCTGTCCTGACTTCATGGGTCATAGGTGAGGCCTCCCCTGGAGAGGGTGGCCTTTTCAAGGTCACCATCAGGGGATCTGTTGGCCGAGCCTCCAAGGAACCTGGCTGTGCTCCTAGGTCATGAGAAGACACTGTCTTCTGCCAGCTGAGGGCCCATGGAAGAGCCCTGTCATGCTGGGATGAGAGTGTCTGTAAACAGAATGATCTGGTAGCTCGTCTTTGTGTTTATTTCCCTCCTCTCTCCGACTCATTAATAAAGTCTTTGAGAGGCTGGTGGCATCTGGGCTTCGGGGGAGCTGAGGAGGGTTAGAGCCCACATTTGGTTCAGAGCACTAAGGGGGATGAAACTCCCCTCTTGTCCATGGTGGGGACAGTGACTTGTGAGATATCCCCAAGGGGAAGGTGGATTTGGGGGAACAGTCAGGAGAGCTTGTTCCTGCCTCCACCACCCCTCTATGGCTCATGACAGAAGCAGGGAAGTTTCCCACCAAGGTCAGGAAGGGGGCATCGGGCCAACAGTGCCAGGAACCCATCCAAGAGCTTAACCAAAGGTCCCGTTGTCCAGGCCACCTGGTATACCAGTGAAGTAAAGAGGGAAGGGAAATGGTATTTATTTAAGGAAAAGTGGCTTGCGGAAGGGGCACAGTAAGAGTTTCTTTGTAAAACTCCACCCAGCTTGCCTTCCAACCATCAGGCTCACTTAGAGTGCCGCAGCACTGCAGAGTGATCAAAGGTGTGTAAAAGTAATTCCTTACATGTCAACACCATCACACTTCTCCTTGAAATTTAAACCCATGGCTGAAATCCTGGGGCTTGCAGGAGGTCTCCATCTCACTCTCTTAGTGTGAGCGATCAGGCCTTCCCGGGCAGGCACTTGGCTGCCAGGCCAAGTTCTCAGAGGAGACTGGCTTCTTGGTTGGTTTCCATTCAGCACGCTTCCGGTGGAGTCAGCACCGACCCGGCAGCATCAGCAACTCACTGCTGTCCGTGGCCAACCAGCCACCCCGAGCCCGGTGGACCCAGCGACAGACTGTGCCATGGGGACTTCAGGAAGCAAGCGCCCAGGCTTGTGGCCCGGGTCCCTGGAGTCATCTCAGGCTTCCCTGCCTCCCCACCCTTGCTCTTTACTGTTTTTCCCTCCTGATGTTTTGACACCGCTTCCCGACTGTGATTCACAGGGCTCTTGACTTCTCTGAACCGCAGACCTTTTATTTAAACAATACACAATCATGTACGTACACAAAAGATACTAAAGACTAAAACAAACAAAAAATAAAAATATTTGGGGTGAAATGGGTGAAGGTGGTCAAAAGTATAAGCTTTCAATGATAAAATAAGTAAGTCCCAGGGATATCATGTACAGCATGGTGACTGTAGTGAATAATACTCTGTATAGTATATTAATTTTTTATTTTATTTTTTAAACTTTTTATTTTGTGTTGGCGTGTAGCCGATTAACAAACAATGTTGTGACAGTTTCAGATGAATGGTGAAGGGACTCAGCCATGTATTGTATATTTAGAAGTTGCTGAGAGAGTATATCTTAAAAATTTCATCCCAAGGGGATAATGTTTTTAATTATGTAAGGTGGAAGGTGTTGGCTAGACTTATTGTGGTGATCATCTTGCAATATATGCAAAAATTAAGTCATTATGTGGTGGCTCAGACGGTAAAGAATCTACCTGAAATGCAGGAGACCTGGGCTCAATCTCTGGGTTGGGAAGATCCCCTAGAGGAGGGCATGGCAACCCACTGCAGTATTCTTGCTTAGAGAATCTCATGGACAGAGGAGCCTGGTAGGTTATAGTCCATGGGGTGGCGAAGTGTCGGAGACGACTGAATGACTAACACTTAACTTACGCTGTACTACCTGGAAGCTAATACAGTGTCGTGCGTGCGTGCTAAGTCACTTCAGTCGTGTCTGACTCTTTGAGACCGAATGGACTGTAGCCCCCCAGGCTCCTTTGCCCATGGGATTCTCTAGGTAAGAATATTGGAGTGGGTTGCCATGCCCTCCTCCAGGGGAGCTTCCTGACCCAGGGATGGAAACTGCGTCTCCTCCGTCTCTTGCACTGGCAGGCAAGTTCATTACCACTAGCGCCCCCTGGGAAGCCCAATATAATGTTGCATGTGATTATATTTTAATTTTTAAGAAGCTTATAAGCCTATGGTGTTTCCAGTAGTCATGTATGGATGTAAGAGTTGGACTGTAAAGAAGGCTGAGTGCCAAAGAATTGATGCTTTTGAACTGTGGTGTTAGAGAAGACTCTTGAGAGTTTCTTGGACTGCAAGGAGATCCAACCAGTCCATCCTAAAGGACATCAGGCCTGAATATTCATTGGAAGGACTGATGCTGAAGCTGAAGCTCCAATACTTTGGCCACCGATGCAAAGAACTGACTCATTGGAAAAGACCCTGATGCTGGGAAAGATTGAAGGTGGGAGGAGAAGGGGACAACAGAGGACGAGATGGTTGGATGGCATCACCGACATGATGGACATGAGTTTGAGTAAACTCTGGGAGTTGGTGATGGACAGGGAGGCCTGGCATGCTGCAGTCCATGGGGTCACAAAGAGTCAGACACTGCTGAGCGACTGAACTGAACTGAAGAAGTGATAGCTCATAAAGTGAAAATTTGATCATCCTACCCTCTTAAAAATAGTAATAGTGAATACTTGCATAGCACTTAGGGTTTCGTCAGTGGCAGAGTGGTAAAGAGTCTGTCTGCAGTGCTGGAGACTCAGGAGATGCGACTTTGATCCGTGGGTTGGGAAGATCCCCTGGAGGAGGAAATGGCAACCCCCTCCAGTATTCCTGCCAGGAAAATCCCATAGACAGAGGAGCCTGGCAGTGTAGAGTCCATGGAGTCATAAAAAGTCAGACACAATTGAGCATGTGCATGCACGTGGCACTTACTGTATGCCCAGCACCTTTACATATAACTCATTCAGTCCTCAAAACATCCCCATCATATGGATGGGGTAAATATATTATCCCCATCACATTCTTGAGGAAAATGAGGCAGAGAATGTAGATGTGTTGCCCCAAAACACAAAAAGATTAAAAAAAAAATCAAAAAGAAAAATCAATATCCATAGATTTCTCATAGCATGGTTGTGAAATTAGGTAAAATAATTAATGTAAAGCATATAGTAAGTGCTCATAAATGGTCGTTTGTTGTTGTTCTTTAGTTGCTAAGTCATGTCCAACTCTTTGCAACCCCCTGGACTGTAGCCCACCAGGCTTCTCTGTCCATGGGATTCTCCAGGCAAGAATACTTGAGTGGGTTGCCACTTCCTTCTCCAGGGGATCTTCCCAACCCAGGGATTGAAACCATGTCTCCTGCATTGCAGGCAGATTCCTTACCACTGAGCCACCCGGAAAGCCCAGTATGGTAGTCATTAATATATTATTATTAATTATATTTTAAAATGTTAAGTGGTGAGCTTTCCTCTAAGAACTGGTATATGAATCCTGCAAGATGGTACAGTTTAGCAGAGAGAAGTATAGCCTTTGGGGATGTGAATCCACACCTGGGTTCAGATCCTGAGCCCCCCAGGGTACAACTTCTTTGACCTTGGGGAAATAACTTACCCTCTAAGTCCCAGTTTCCTTACCTGCAATAGGGGGGCGATAATAGCATTAATATTAGTTTGGACCATATGAAATTGCTGGTGTCCATATGGCTGTTTTTGACCTATAAAAATAGCTATTTTCTTATGCTGTAATGCCTGATTTATGGGGTTGCTTGTAAGGACTGAAGAGGGTACACGGGACCACTCAGGATGGAGCCTGTATTGCCAGGCCTCAGGTGACTTAGCAAGCTCTTCCAGTATTACAGGTGAGGAATGTGCAAGGCATTGAGGTCTGAATGATGTGTAAAGGAATCAGAGTTGGGGGACTACATGGGATGGGCAATGTGGAGGAAGGTAGGTGCTAGGGACTCCCAGGTTTCCAGCTAGGGGACATGGTACCACTTACTGATGCAGGAAGCACAGGAGGCGTAGATGTGAGGAGAGAGGCAAAGGGTTAGTATTGGCCACGTGGAATTTGTGATGCCTGTGGAGACGTCTAATTCTATGGGGCTGGAGCCCATGGACAGAGTCAGGAGTCACCCGCATCCAGGGCGTATGGAACGGAAGTCCTGGGCACAGCAGAGATCACCCAGCGTGAGCATTTAAAGTCCTATTTCCTGTGATCCCGGACCAAACAGAACCACACTGAACAAAGTGAGAGGGTGAGTCGAGTTCCAAAGAGGTTCCCTTCTGGGTGAGGACAGGACGGGGCAGGAAAACCTAGAGAGGCGGGAGTCACGTTCTCTGCCCTGGAGGAATGAGCGGTTGAGTTAACTCAGCCTCTTTTTTGAGGGTCTTGGAGTGTGTAGGGGAGACCTCTGGTTACAAAATATAAAAGTGAAAATACCATTGCCCATTTGTAGGATTGGATCTCATGGATACATCCTGATGAGCCTAGCCTGAAGCTTGGCGCTAATCAGTCCTGCAAACAGCAGTGCTGCTTTAGCCTGAAGAGCTGAAACATTAGAGGGGAGGGCACATGGTCTCAGTGTTGTAAAATGTGTCATTGATCTTCTTGTATTTTTTTAAAGTTCAGTGTAAAGTGTGGTAAGAACGCCAGGGGCAGACATCAGGACTATGGTGCTGGGAAGGAGGAAAAGCTAGGGCTGGTGGCCTGAGGCCCTTCTGATGATAACCTTGTCCCGTCTGTATCTGGAAGTAAGCCTAAGATTGTTCAGTTCATTCACTAGCAGGAAACCCTCAGTACTGGAGAAATGTGTTTAGCTGGCAGGGACACTTACTCAGCAACCCAGGGTGGTACGTTCCAGGTGGGACCAGCTGGAATGCTTCTGGAATCTCAGTAGGAAACTGTGGGGAAGAGAGGGAATGGGGAGGGGTAAGACCAGTGAGGCCAGGGGTGACCCACTCAGGAGCATGGGAACGTGAGGCTGCCGTCCAAGGGGAACAGCCAACAGCGAGGGTCAGAGACAGGTCACCAGGGGCAGCATGGTGCACAGCGCAGGCAATCGTTCAGACTCCAGCCCAGAAGGTCAGGGATGAGCTGGGAATCAGAGGGTGATCAGAATATGGAGGCAGAATAATAGCATTGAACTCAAGTGAAATAACAAAAAATGATACTGTGTTAAGTACAAAGGCAAGGCACTGTCTAATCCTCACAGTGGTTGTAGGAAGCAGGCCCTGTTCTTCCAGGTTTATGGGTAAGGACGCTGGATTCAGACAGTTTGAAGAGCTTGGCCAGGGCTGTCCAGCTCAGCGGTGGCTCAGAGACGCGAGCCCATGACCTGGGCTCTGCCGCTCCCCACAGACACTCAAACCCCAGGGACCCAGCGGAGGTGAAGGTCAGCTGCAGCCTGGGGGTCCCCATGGGCTCAGGGACCCCCAAGTCCCATAGGCTCATCCTCAGCCAGCCTGGTTAGAGCCCCCCATGCTGGGGGGATGAGAGTGGCGGGGAGCAGGTGGGGAGGCCTGAGCTGGCTGTCCTTGTGTTCGCCCCCCACTGCCCCGCACTTAGCTCCAGCAGTAAGGAGTTGGATGCTGAAGGCGGACCTGAGAGGAAAATGGGCAGTTTCACGAAATGACTGGTTCCTTTCTATTAAGCAGGTTTTATAGTCCCAGGTGCGTTCTATCCAGAGTGGCTTTCTGATTGCTCGCTAATGATGGATAGATTACGGCCCACATAAAGTTGCTGTTCACTAAAAGTGGGATCCGTTAGGTAGCGTTGACAACAAGCTGGGTTTGGGGCAAAGCTGATGGAAAGGCTCCTGTCTTGTGAGCAGAAGTGCTATATCCTCCTTTGCGGCCCGGGGATGCTGTGTCTGCCTCCCAGGTAAATGGGACACTGTCTGCAGAAGAAAGGGCAAGGGAGCCAGGGTTGCTGCCTTTGCCTTCTCGCTGGGTGACTGCTGGCTTCGGGCTTGACTCTCTGGTCCTCAAGTTTCTCGTTCTCCCCAGGATGGAGATTCGAGGCTTCAGTAAGGTGATCTCTCTGGAAAGCACTGAAATTTATTATTAGGACCATGATGTTACTATTGAGAGCAAAGAGAGAGGACTTACTCCTAAGGTCTCTCTCTCTCTTTCTTTTCCTTTTTTTTTTTTTTGACTTTTTATTTTGTTTTGGAGTATGGCCAATTAACAAACAACCTGGGGATGGTTTCAGGTGAACAGCGAAGCGACTCGGCCATACATACACCCAAGGCCCCTTCCGAAAGACCTCTTCAGGTGCTGAATCCATCAGGGTAGAAAGAACTCTAGGTTGAAATCTGGAGGCTTTCTGTTTTAGTTCTGCCTCAAGCACTGTCTGTGTGGCCCTGGGCAAGTCTCTGGTTTCTTTGTTTGTAAAGTGTGTGTGTGTGTGTGTGTGTGTGTGTGTGTGTGTGTGTGATGGTTCCTCTCTGGGGGTAGAGGCTGGGTGTGAAGGCTCAAAGGGGCTCTGGGCTGTGGAAGAGGCCTCTTCTTACCATGGGGGCCCCAGCAAGGCCCTGTCAGCTGGGCTGACACTTTGTCAATGTCACACAATGTCACTTTGCATTCCCTCACCCTCTCTCTTTGCCTCACTTTACCTATTAAACCAAACATTCAACTGCTTGGAGTTTTCCCAAAGGACGTGGTTGTCATGGAAAGATCTCAGACTTTAGACCTGGCTGTGTGACGCCAGCCCTGGGTCTCCACTTCTCTGAGCCTCAGTTTCCTTGCAGATTGCGAGGATTCAGGAGATCACGGCTATAAAGCACAGAGCACCGGGCATGGGTTCTATAAATAGTTGTTTTCCCTTCATTTTCTTTCTTTCTTACTAGAGTAATCTTGTTTATTTCCAGAGAAGCTGGTTTATCTGGCAACCTGTCAACTAGATACCTATTAACTAATGTCCCCGGGGCTCATAAACGCCATTGTAATCAAGCTTCCTAATAATTTCACTTCAGAAAATGTTTCTTGAGCCCCCACTGTGCTACATTCTGGGATTAGTGAGGAAAATAAGGCTTGGTCTTGATCCTCAACGAGCTCATGGGGGAGAGAACACAACAATAAATAATAATAATAGCCCACCATATGTTAGCCCGGGCAAGTCACATGCTTTAACTCGTGGAATCCCCTCAACTGCCCCATGGTGGAGGCACTGCTCCTACTCCCATTTTCCAGCTGAGCAAACTGAGGCACAGAGAGGTCAAAAACCTGTCGAGGGTTCCACTAGCTGTGGAAAGGGCAGCAGCGCTGGGCTTTGGAGCACTGCAGGCAGAGTCTGTGTTCTTAGCTCCCACGATAGACTTAAAGATGCAGCTATTAAACACCATAGCTCTAGACTTCAAAGACACACAGGCAGTTGCGCCACAGTGTGAGGGAGACGTGCTGGAGACGGGTTAGAGGTCACAACCTCGGGAGTGCAGAGGACAGACGCAAGGGACCATTCTGCCTGGAGGCTAGGCCTAGGGCAGGAAAGGATTCTCAGAGGGATCCTTTGAGCTGGGCCTTTGGTGCTGAGCGGGAGCCCTGCCATCGAAGAAGTGGGAGGAAGACTTAGAGGTAAGGGTTAGAGGTGTGGAAGAGGGATGGGCAGAGCAGGAGGGGCAGGAAGTGAGGCTGCTCAGATGCCAGGAGCAGTTCTGCCCAGGAAGGAGGGTCTTTTAAGCCACTCTGTTT
Source organism: Capra hircus (assembly GCF_001704415.2). Lineage (NCBI taxonomy): Eukaryota > Metazoa > Chordata > Mammalia > Artiodactyla > Bovidae > Capra > Capra hircus. Next base: position 92,481,514 of record NC_030818.1, on the reverse strand, counting down.
TCAGGAGTTGCATGGGAGTGGTCAGCTGTGCATCCTTGGGAATAATTCATGTTATTCCTTTTAAGCTGTTCAAGTAAACCCAAAACACTCATCAGTGATCAAAACCAACAGGTTTTTCTTTTTTTGGTTGTTGTTGTTTGTTTTGTCTTACCATTTAGGTTTTTCTTAATTCAATCAGTCAGTTCAGTTGCTCAGTCATGTCCAACATTTTGCGATCCCATGCACTGCAGCACGCCAGGCTTCCCTGTCCATCCCCAACTCCTGGAGCTTGCTCAAATTCGTGTCCATCGAGTCGGTGATGCCACCCAACCATCTCATCCTCTGTTGTCACCTTCTCCTCCTGCCTTCAATCTTGCCCAGCATCTTTCCCAAGTCTTTCCCAATGAGTCAGTTCTTCGCATCAGGTGGCCAAAGTATTGGAGTTTCAGTTTCAACATCAGTCTTTCCAATGAATATTCAAGACTGATTTCCTTTAGGATTGACTGGTTGGATCTCCTTGCATTCCAAGGGACTCTCAAGAGTCTTCTCCAACACCACAGTTCAAAAGCATCAATTCTTTGGCACTCAGCTTTCTTTACGGCCCAACTCTCACATCCATACATGACTACCGGAAAAACCATAGCTTTGACCAGATGGACTTTTGTCAGCAAAGTAATGTCTCTGCATTTTAATATGCTGCTTAGGGTGGTCATAGCTTTTCTTCCAAGGAGCAAGCATCTTTTAATTTCATGGCTGCAGTCACCATCTGCAGTGATTTTGGAGCCCCTCCAAAAATAAAGCCTGTCACTGTTTCCATTGTTTCCCCATCTATTTGCCATGAAGTGATGGGACCAGGTGTCATGATCTTAGTTTTCTGAATGTTGAGTTTTAAGCCAACTTTTTTACTTTCCTCTTTCACTTTCATCAAGAGGCTCTTCAGTTTTTTACTTTCTGGCGTAAGGGTGGTGTCATTTCTGGCTTAAGGGAGGTTATTGATATTTCTCCAGGCAATCTTGATTCCAGTTTGTGCTTCATGCAGCCTGACATTTTGCATAATGTACTCTGCATGTAAGTTAAATAAGCAGGGTGACAATATATAGCCTTGACGTACTCCTTTCCCAATTTGGAACCAGCCTGTTCCATGTCCAGTTCTAAGTGTTGTTTCTTGACCTGCATACAGATTTCTCAGGAGGCAGGTAAGGTGGTCTGGTATTCCCATCTCTTTAAGAATGTTCCACAGTTTGTTGATTATATCTCTTCAAAAGCCAGGGAGTGGGCAGATGTTTGACAGGTGCAGTAAGAGGCCCCCCGCTCCCAGTAACTGCTAGGCTGAGCAGTTTCTTTGGATTCTCTTCCTCCAGTTCAAGATGTTCCCCATCTGAGTTTAAAATTGGCGTCTCAGGCCAGCCAGCCAGCAGTTCTTATTTTTGCTAATGCCGGGAGAGTTGCTATATCAGTGTTAATCATCTGCATGAGATATTGAACGATGTGGTCCTGTTCTGATGAATAGCGAGGGGCTTATGGGAGGAGGTGATAGAAAATCTTAAATTGGCTTTGTGGCTGCAAGTGCTCAATTGATAAGTCAGTCAATGAGGTGAACTCACCGCCCTCCTCACCAGGACCCACTCCTGTTCCTGAGTTCCCCGTAAATTTGTAATGGCACCGACCCTCTGCCCCTTCACCTCCATCCAGCCACCAGCTGCCCCTGAATCCACCTCTGTCCCATTTCTGCATCCCGATCCCATTGCCACTGCCCAGCTCAGCCCCTTGGGCCTTGGATAGCCCCATATCTTTCTGCATTTAATCTTGTTCCCGTCAAAGCATCCCCCCTCTGATGCCAGAGTGATGTGGGTTCCAGGTCACCTAGCAGTTTAAAACCCACTAGTTGCCTACAGATCATGTAAAAACACAAGGTGTTTGGGGTCTTTTCTACCTTTCCAGCCTTCTGTTCCCAGGGGCATCTCTCCCCTCCTTACTTGCCCTGTGTAACCTGGTCCATTGCAGACGCTTCCACATCATCATGGGGCCTGACGACCCCAGACCTCTCCCCTTCCTCCTAACTCCACTGCTGGCATCAGTTCAGGCTCATCCTCTCTGTCCCCCCAACCCCATGTCTGTCCCCTCCAGTCCAACCAGGGGGCTTTTCCCCACAGAACCCACAGAATTCAGTTGTGTGATTAAGTTCTCAAAGGTCTTGAGTGGCTCACCATCACTTTAGAACATTATCCAAACTCCCCTCAAATGATATTCAGGACCCTTCCCTGTCAGGCCCCGCCTCCTCCCCAGGCTTGGTCGTCTTCCATTGCCCTTTTCCACACACATCCCACACTCCATTCTAGACATAAGCCCAGGAGCCTGACTGTGTTCAGTTCCACGTCCACTTGGCTGTGTGACCTTTGGCAAGTTACTTAACCTCTCTGGGCCTCTGTTTCCATATCTGTAAAATAGAGTTGTTGAGGGTTAAATGAGATGATACAGGTAAAGTACCTAGAACGGCACCTGACCATAATAAATCCCTGTAGGTGTGTGCTAATGTTATTGCCCGGGTGATCTGGCCCCTGAAAATCTCAGGGCACTCCCCACTCTACCCGCTGGCTGTTCTCCAGCCACTGGGATGAATCCTGCTCTCTCCTGCCTTCTCTAAACCCCGCTGCTGCACCACTCTACCTGTTCTTCCTCTGGGCCTTACCTGGCTGCCTTCCACCGTGCCCCTTCCTGCCTGGCCCTCAGTAACCTAGCTGCAGACCGCCGCCTCCTCTCCTGACTCAGAAATTGCCTGGTACATGGTACACTGGGAGGAGAAATTTGCACCCCTCCTTCCCCCCTCACCCCCCACCCCTGCCCCTGGCCACGTGAGGATGGGTTGGCTGAGACCGGAAGGGGCTGCTCCCTGCCCCCGCCCGGCATGTACTGTATAACATCTGCTTGTCTACCAAAGCCTTGTTTTTTGCTGCCAAGCTGCTCCCTGTGCCCGTGACACCAGGGGTCTCGGTTGCTAAGATTGGATGCAAATCCACCCGAGTGACAGAGGACCGCTCTCACTGGCTTTGACGTCCCCGCTATCGCAGACACAGTATTTCTTCGGCAGTTGTCCTCTTACCTGTCCCTCGCTGCTAATAATGTTTTGTGGCTTGGTATTCCAGTGGCTGAATTTCTCTCTTGAAATAGTTTAGCCTGAGTCCCCCTGCTGCCCAGCCGACTCCCTCAAGTGCATCACAAATCTCCCATGGGGGGCGGGGGCGGCTCCTGCTCCCGTAGATCATCCCCGTGCACTGATCACCGCAGCCCAGCATCAGCCATCCTTGTCTAATTCACATCACTCGCGTGTTTGTAGCACAGCCTTCCACTGGGTGATGTCAAGATAAATCATTGTTCAGAACCTGTTAGCTGGCGGGAGCCAGGGACCTCAGCGTGACCCCCTTTATTGTATAGGTGAGTACCACACAGTCTAGGAGGTCAGGTGACTTTCTTACGGTCACGCAGTCAGATGTTTCCTGACTAAACTGGGACTGGAATCCAGATTTTCTCACTTCAGTACTCTTTCTAACTCACCAAAAACTATTCCTTTTTTTTTTTTTTTCAATGAAAAAATGTTAACTCAAAGTGGTAAAACATGTGTAACATAAAATTTACCATCTTAACCAGTTTAAAGTGTGCCGTTCAGTGGTGTTAAGTATATTCATATTAGTGTATAGCCATGGACGGAGGAGCCTGGTGGGCTGCAGACATGACTGAGCGACTTCATTTTCACTTTTCACTTTCATGCATTGGAGAAGGAAATGGCAACCCACTCCAGTGTTCTTGCCTGGACAATCCCAGGGACGGGGGAGCCTGGTGGGCTGCCGTCTGTGGGGTCGCACAGAGTCGGACATGGCTGAAGCAACTTAGCAGCAGCAGCAGCAGCAGCAGCAGCAGCAGCAGCAACCATCATCTATCTACAGAACTTTTTTCTCTTCCCAAGCTGAAACTCTGTGTACATTACACAGTCACTCCCCAGTCCTCCTTCCTAGTCTTTGGTAACCACCTTTTCACTTTCTGTCTCTTTGAATTTGATTGCTCTAGATACCTGATTCAGGTGGCCCTAGTGGTAAAGAACCCGCCTGCCCTCGCAGGAGACGTAAGAGACTCGGGTTCCATCCCTGAGTCTGGAAGATCCCCTGGAGAAGGGCATGGTAACACACTCCAGTATTCTTGCCTGGAGAATCCCATGGACAGAGGAGCCTGGCGGGCTACAGTCCACGGGGTCACAAAGGGTTGGACACGACTGAAGCCGTTTATCATGCATAGCATACAGGTACCTCATACAGTGGAACCGTATAGTATTTTTTCCTTTAATGTGATGGATTATTTCACTTAGCACAATGTCTTCAAGTTTCACTATAGTGTATGTCAGAATTTCCTTCCTGTTTATAGCTGAATAATACTTGACTGTATGTACATACCACATTTTGTTTATCCATTCATCTGTTGATGGACACTCAGGTTTCTCCCACATTTTGGCTAGTGACAATAAAGCTGCTATGAACATGGGCGTACAAACATCTGTTTGCCAAGAGCTATCCCTTATGAAAATATATTCACAGACACTTGCTGCTACTGGTATTTTTTTTTTAATGGTAAGTTTGGAAAAGAACAACAGCAACAAAAAACCACCTTGAAGAATGCAAACATCACTAATTTTACCTGGTATGTATCTCCTGTATTTCATACTCATGTTGCCCATAAGTCTAAGTTTTATACAGAGAATTTTAACTGAGGGAGACTTTTTAACCATCTGTGTATTAGGGAGAACACTTGAAGTGTTTTAAAGGGACAGACAGTATGAGAACCGAGTATGACCTTGGCTAACCATGGCGTTCTGGAGATTTCATTCATTCAAAGCATGAGCTCACCTTGAGAGTAGTGCAGAGGGAACTTTTTGTGGTGGTGCTTCTTTAAAGCTGTGTGCGTGGGTCCTAAGTTGCTCCAGTCGTGTCTGACTCTGTGTGATCCTGTAGACTGTAACCCACCAGGCTCCTCTGTCCATGGGATTCTCCAGGCAAGAATACTGGTTGCCATTTCCTTCTCCAGGGGATCTTCTCGACCCAGGGATCGACCCTTAGCATTTTGTAGAGTGCTTTTGTTGTTGTTATTCAGTAGCTAAGTTGTGTCCAATTCTTTGTGACCCCCTGGACTGCAGCACACTAATCTTGCCTATCCATCTCCACCTCCTGGAATTTACTCAAACTCATGTCCGTTGAGTCAGTGATGCCATTCAACCATCTCATCCTCTGTCGTCCCCTTCTCCTCCTGCCCTCAATCTTTCCCAGCATCAGGGTCTTTTCTAATGAGTTAGTTCTTTGCACCAGGTGGCCAAATGACTAAGAAGAGTCACATTTTGAATGGGGGCCCAGGAGGCGAGTCTTTCCTGGTCACATTTCTTAAATATCCACTAGGGGGCAGTAAAAGACATAAAATTTTCAATAGCGCCAATGAGTGCCTAGCAATCTGGCCACCGTGCCCTCTGCACATCTCTCTCAGTTCTCTGTGCACAGTTACAAGATAATGAATTTCACATGCAAGGGCATGTGTGGGTGAAACTGGTGATACCGTCAGCTGTAGTCCAAGTGCAAGATTTTCTCATATTCTGGCTAGCATTAATGAGTAAAACTTCATTCAGTATGTAGGGTCCAGATTGCATTTTTATTTAATTCACGTTAGCCCAGTGATTCTCAAAGAGAGTGAACACCAGAATTACTTGTCATGCTTTTTCTCAAATACATATATGCTCAGGTCTCATCCCAGATCTATTAAGTCAGAATTTCTGGGCCTGGGGCCTAGTTATATAGACTATCTTTAGATTCTGGTCCATGCCTTCTTGCTAAGAACCAATGCGTTCATTCTTTAATAACTTTAATAACTGGGGGGAAGAGGTCACCTTTGAGTAAAACCTCTGAGGAAAGTGAATGTGACTTCTAAAATTTTTTTTCTTTTTAAAATAGAAGTTACTGAAGGGGTCTGATGGCTTGGGGAATGACATTCAGAACAGCTATGACGCTTTCCCATAAATGGTGCCTATATTGGAGCAAGCCAGGAGCTCAGACAGAAGATCTGGGACTAAGGCAGGCCTGGCAAACTCAGGATCTATGGTGACAGTTCCAAGAAGGCCAAGCTCAGAGGCCAGACTCTTCAGTGTGTGGCCATATTAAAAGAAACTTTCCAATAGCATTCAGGGAAAAAGAGACCTTTTTTAGTCAGAGATAAAGGTGGCACAGAGAACTTGCCGTGAGGTCAGAAGGCTTCAGTTCCCATCCTGTGTGTGCTAAGTGGCTTCAGTAGCATCCGACTCTGTGTGACCCCGTGGACTGTATCCCACCAGGCTCCTCTGTCCATGGGATTCTCCAGGCAAGAATACTGGAGTGGGTTGCCATTTCCTTCTCCAGGGGATCTTCCCGACCCAGGAATAGAACCCGCGTCTCTTAGTTCTTCTGCGTTGGCTGGGGTGTTCTTCAGCACTAGCGCCACCTGGGACACCCCAGTTCTCATCCTAACCATCCCCATAGCCAGTTAGGGGACCCAAGGCCACGCATGTCACCTCTCTGAGCCTCCACTGCTCCGTTTGAATTATGAGAGGATTGGGTGCCATTGATCTCCGAGGATCTTTCCAGTTCTAAAGGTTCCGTGGTCCTGTTGGTATTAATAATCTTGATTTGTATGATACTACTCTGGCAAAGAGCAGAAGAAATATTCAGTAATGCAGTGAATGACAGAGACTATTGACCATGTAGTTTAATTTATTTAAGGCATATACAGTGAATCCAAAGGAGAAAATATTGTGGCCAATAATGTATTGAACTGTTAGTATCTTCAGCATAGCAAAAGCTTTCCAGAGGGAAAAATTACCCATCAGTGCAAACCTGACATTTTTCACTTCTTGATCCATAACTGCCATTTCTCCAGCACACTTATATTTACTGTAAAGGGCCAAACGTATGAATGCTTCAGATGAATATTAAATAACTACATAAGCGTCAAGGTCACTGTTGCGAGGGAGGCTCGGTGGAGGCCCTGGGAGGCCAGCATTGATCTCCTGTGAAGTTCCATTCTCGAATCCTGCTGACGAGGGGGAAACAATGGATGTGGACCATTATTAAGGCTTTAAGTGTTTCCTCCATTGTTAACGATCTTTTACAAGCCCGGAGTAACTGATAGTGGCCAAGGAATTGGCAAAAGCTTCACTTAGAAATATAGGCTGGTCGGAGAGATAAGTAAAACCCAGAGCACAGATGTCCCGGCTTGGGCTTACGCAGCAAAGGTGTGCGGCCAGGCGAGAGCAGCGCTGGGGCACGCCGGCTCAGCTCTGTTAGGGTTCAGCAAGGAGGGGAAGCTCACCCTCGGGCTCTTTCAAGCCAGAAGCTGCAGAGAGAGTGGCTCCCTCTTTCAAATTCGCCAGTTAGGGGCTTTTCTGGTGGTCCAGTGGTTAAGACTTTGCCTTCCAAGGCAGGGGATACCAGTTCAATTCCTGATCAGGGAGTGCAGATCCCACATGCCTTGCAGCTAAAAAAACCCAAAGGATAAAATAGAGGCAGGGGACTTACCTGGTAGCTCAGCGGTAGAGCATCTGCCTGCCAATGCATGAGACATGGATTCAATCCCTGATCCGGGAAGATCCCACATACCTCGGAGCAACTAAGCCCGTGCACCACAACTACCGATTCTGTGCTCTAGAACCCAAGAACCGCAACTACCGAGCCCACGCGCTGCAACTACTGAAGCCTTCGTGCCCTTGAACCAGTGCTCCCAGCAAGAGAAGCCATCGCAATGAGCCGCCCATGTACTTCAGCAAAGAATAGCCCCTGATCGCCGCAACTGGAGAAACGCCCGTGCAGCAAAGAAGACCCAGCAAAGCCACAAATAAATAAAAACCCAAAGGCAATAGTGTGGCAATTTCAATAAAGACTAAAAATGGTCCACATTAAAAAAAAAAAAACCCTTTTTTAAAAAAAAATTAAAAATTTAAAAACAACAACGAAAAACCAGATCCACCTTTAGATTTCCTCCAGCTCCCCTCCCCTGGTGAAAACCTCTCAAGGATCAGACAAGTGTCTGGAGGAAACTGGATGTGTGTGAGTGGTGCAGAGCCAGGCTGAGTGTCTGTGCCGGTCAAGCGCCCCGGGTAATTATGTGGGTGTCCTGCTGACCTGGAGCTGGGAGGAGAGCGGATCTTAGGATGACAGAATCTAGTTTCAAAAGATCTCAACAGATGGAAGGATTGAGTGAGACTATCAGATGAACCTAATGAGAGACACAGAAGCTGAAACTCACGGTTCCCGTGCGCGAGCTCTCTGTGGTGGCGCGTTCTGCCCTGTGCACATTTCAGTTTATTTCCCCTTTACGGTGATCCAGGGGGGGAAGGTTTTTACATGCCCATTTTTAAAACGAGGAGACTGAGGCGCGGAAGTACAGAGGACGGTGTGCACACCTCAGAGCCCTTGATCCAGGTTCCAATCCCGCTTCTGCCCCTCAGTCTTCCAGAAAGTTACTTCATCTTTTAAAAAAAACAGCAATGCTATAATCGCTTTAAATAAAGACTTTGGAGTTTCTTATAAAGTTTCACACACACAAGAAAAAACAACCAACCAGCAACACCAGGCTTTATGGCTGCCTTTTGTGTGTCAGCTTCAGTGAGCTTTATCCTTTGCATGTGTTATCTCGTTTAATCCTCAGAACAATCTTGCTCCTATTTTACAGATGGAGAAGACACAGATAATATACATAGCTTGCATGGGGTCACACAGGAAGCACCAGGGCGGGGATATGAGCCCAGACCATCTGACTTCCAGGCCTGCGCTCCCTGTTTCCTATATTATGGAAAGGGAACAACCATATGTTCTGTGAGGGCTGGATGAAATAACTTCTGTAAAATGCCTCATATAGTCCCCACACATAGTGAAGTGAAGTGAAGGTCACTCAGTCGTGTCTGACTCTTTGTGACCCCATGGACTATACAGTCCATGGAATTTTCCAGGCCAGAATACTGGAGTGGGTAGCTTTTCCCTTCTCCAGGGGATCTTCCCAACCCAGAGATCGAACCCAGGTCCCCCACATTGCAGGTGGGTTCTTTACTAGCTGAGCCACTAGGGAAGCCCGAGAATACTGGAATGGGTAGCCTATCCCTTCTCCAGCAGATCCTCCCAACCCAGGGATCGAACCCAGGTCCCCTGCATTGCAGGTGGGTTCTTTACCAACTGAGCTATCAGGACTTGCTCAGGGTGATAGCTAATAACCAGCTAATACCTGCGGTTGGAACCCCGGTCTCATGATTGCAAATTGGCTGCACTGTGGAGGACAAGATCGGGGGCAATCTGGGGGTCCCTGTCTCAGCACCTGGCACAGTGTTACCTCTCTGGCAGGCGCTGAGTGAGTCCTTACATAGGTGGGGTCATTCTATCACTCATTCACCATTTGCCAAGTCCTGCTGTGTCTCGGGGACCAGAGAGGACAACAATATGGTGCTAACCATCCTTTTTCTGCCCCCAGGTTCGAATGGTGAAAGATGGGGACCCCTCCTGGAAGCCCACTTTTATTGTGAAACCTGACAGTGGTTGCCAGGGTGACGGAATCTACCTCATCAAAGACCCCAGTGACATCCGCCTGTCAGGGACGCTCCAGAGCAGGCCGGCGGTGGTCCAGGAGTACATCTGCAAGCCCCTCCTCATCGACAAACTCAAGTTCGATATCCGTCTGTACGTCCTACTAAAGTCTCTAGAGCCTTTAGAGATCTACATAGCCAAAGACGGGCTCTCTCGGTTTTGCACAGAGCCGTACCAGGAGCCCAGCCCCAAAAACCTCCACCACATCTTCATGCATCTGACCAACTACTCCCTGAACATCCACAGTGGGAACTTCATCCATTCGGACAGTACTAGCACAGGCAGCAAGAGGACTTTCTCTAGCATTCTCTATAGGTTGTCCTCCAAGGGCGTTGACATCAAGAAGGTCTGGTCCGATATCATCTCCTTGGTGATCAAGACCGTCATTGCCCTGACTCCAGAACTCAAGGTGTTCTACCAGTCAGATATCCCCGCGGGGAGGCCGGGCCCCACCTGCTTCCAGGTAAGCAGCGCCAGTTCCCAGCCGGAGTTCTTGGCCTTGACCGGGCCCTTGGAGGGCTCCCTGGTCTCCTGTGGGGTGAGGGATGGGGGCGGGGTGGTCAGAGGGGTGGAGGGATGGTTGCCCGCATGGGCTTTGGTGTGAAAGCAGGGTCCAACTTGCTGCTTTCTATTTGCTGGCTGTGTGACTTGGGGCAAGTTCCTTCCATTTTCTCACCTGTAAAATGAGACCAAGAGTAAGCCTCCCTTAAAGGATGCCTGTAAGAGTCAAATGAGCAGTATGGAAAGCCCCAGTGCCTCCTATTAATCCTTTCCTCCTGCAGTTTTCACCAGCTGCTTAGCAGGGGCCAGGCACTGTTCGAGGTACTAGTGAGACAGGAAGTCAGGTCCCTGCTGGCTGATGCAGAGACTCTGTGCTCTTGTGGGAGACGAATAAGTTAAAGAGCAATTCGTGTAGGGACTTCGCTGGTGGACCAGTGGTTAGGACTCACGCTTCCAGTGCACGCGGCCTGGGTTCGTTACCCGGTGGGGGAACTAGGATCTAACATGCTGTGTAGAATGGCCAGAAAAAAAGGAAAAAAGCCATTAGTATAAAAGTGTCACGAGTGCTGGAAGAGAGGAAACATACCAGGTGCTGTGAGATTGTGGGGCCATCTAACACTTTCTGAGTGGGAACGAGGGTGGTCTGGGAAGACTTCCCAGAAGTAGCAGCAGTTAAACTAGGACCTGGAGTAAGAGTTAGATGGAGCAGGTGAGACTGGAGAGGGCTGGAGAGACAAAGCATCCTGGGGGGGACATGCTTGCAGCCCCAGAGGTGAGTCTGGATGGAGGGTGGGGTTTGGAGCAGAGACATGGAGGGAGATGAGGAAGTTGAGGTGGGAGAGGTCAGTGGGATATGTCCTGGAAAGCTGAGGGCAGTGGGGTCCACGGGAGGGTGCCCAACGGGCACTGATGTACTCAGGTTGGCATGTGACAAAGACCAAACTGGCCACAGGGTGAAGACCAGACTGAGGGGAGACTAGGAGCAGAGTTGTAGGGGGAGCTAGTGAGCTGGGTGCTTTCCTACGAGCAAGAGAGGATGCTGGCTTGGGTTGTGAAGGGCTTGGTGGCGTTCGAGAGAACAGATGTGAGAACCATGGTGGTGCTGGTGGTTTAGTCGCTCAGTTGTGTCTGACTCTTGTGACCCCATAGACTGTAGCCCGCCAGGCTCCCCTGTCCATGGGATTCTCCAGGCAAGAATGCTGGAGTGGGTTGCCCTTCCCTTCTCCAGGGGATCTTCCCAACCTAGGAATCGAACCCGGATCTCCTGCATTGCAGGCAGATTCTTTACTGACTGAGCTTTGCGGGAAGCCCATGTGAGAACTATGGAAAGGGTCAAACAACCAGACTTGGTGATTGGCTGGGGCTGGGGGACAGTGAAGAGACTGTGGTGGGGAAGAGGCGGAGAACCCAGACCGACTTCCGGCTGGCTTAGGTGCTTGGATGGATGGAGAGAAGCTGCCGGAAGGGGGCCAGGCTTGTGCGCAGGGGTCAGGAGTTGGACTGGAACATGGCTTTGAAAGGCCTGTGTGACATCCAAGTGGGGAGGTTAGGTGGACATTGGGCATCTGATCCTGGAGTACAGGAGCGAGAGGGCTGGGCGGGAGAGAGATGGGGAGCAACAGTGTTCAGATGGTCACGGGGCCGTGAGACGCTGCAGGGTGAGCAGAGGCCCGAGAAGACTCCCTTGGGCACCGCCATTCAGTAAGGGACAGGGTGATGTGTGGAGCACTGGGTCAGCCGGTGGGCGGGGAGGAGATGGACACGGGGGTGGCGCATCCTTCCAGGTTATTCTGCCGTGAAGGTGGTAGGGGGGACCTGGCGTCCAGGTGCTTGGTGGACAGACAGTTTCCTGCAGGTGAATCGGGGTAGGGAGCAGATGATACGAAATACCACCTCTGGGACCCCCTCGATCTAATCTTGAAGCAGTTAGTATATAAGAAAGAATACGTGGAACATGTGTGTAAGCTATGAAGCAGAAGCACGAAGCCATCGTCTCCAACCTACCTCCCAACCCAAGGTCCCCAATTATGGTGCTGCTCCCTGATCCCGTTCCTCACCCGGAGGTAACCATCGTCCTGAATGTTCTCATTATCATTTCCTTGCTTTAAAAAAAATACTTTTATTATATGCAAATATATCCCTAAGGAATATATCATTTTGCTTGTTTCTGAGCATCATGAAAGCACTGCAATCATGTACATAGTCTTCTGCCACTTTCTTTTCCGGCTCTGCATGGAGGTAGGTCGTTGGTTTCGTTTCATTTGCACGGCTGTACATCCCATTGTAAATACTCACGCTTTGTTCATTGGTTCCTCTATCACTGAACATTTGAGTTTCTAGTCCTTTAAAGGCTGTGGCAGGAGAGACGCAGGTAGTGTGGAACAGGAAGGGGGAGGGGGAGGCAGCGGGGCGGCATCTCTGACGGAGAGGATGCTCATTCAGCAGCAGGAGAGGAGGCTGGCCCCAGGATACAGCCCCAGATCGAGAGAGGCTACCCTGGTAGTGGGAACCAGTCAGCAGGCTTTCCGGGAAGGCTGGTGGAAGCCTTTGGCGGGGCATTCAGGCAGTGGTCAGTTTTGGGGGCGGGGTAGGGGTGGTGGTGGTGGAGGTAATTGTCATCCAAAATCTGTCCTTAGGCACTTGGACCTCAGCCTTTGGACCCCAGGCAGGATGTCCAGCTCAGCCTTCAGGCTTACGGCATTAGAAAGGGGAAGTGGGCACAACTTAGAGGCAGGACCAGAGGAAACAAATCCTGGCTTGAACCACTGGAAGGTTAGGGAGAAGGAGAAAGTTGCAACGTGGAGGCATGCAGGGGTCATCCCAGGGGACTGCGTGGTCACATCTGTTCGACAGTGACAGCTATTCTGGGAGCGTCATGTGGGCCCTCGTGCGTGGCCAAGCCACAGAGCCCTGGCACAGTGAGGGTGCAGGGTGGAGGGCCAGGGCCGTGGTTTTTCTGCCTGTCTTGCTGTGGACCAGCGGCACGGGGCAGCCATGGGGTGGAACCAGGGCCCCAGCTGGAGGGCAGACAGAGAGGGAGCCGCTGGTTTGGACAGAGCACAGCTGGCGCATGGAACCACAGGCCCGTAAGCGTTTTCTACTGCTCGACCATGCTGAGTGCTGCCCAGCCTGGGGTCGGGAGAGGAGCACAGGGCCGGAAGCAACCCTCCGGGAGGAGTTCATCCTCTTCCCGGCTGGGGGCCCCGTGGGCATGTTTCCTCGCCACCCTGAGCCTCTGTTTCTTTCTCTGTGAGTCACCTACACTCTCCTCCTTACCTGCCATCTTGGGAGCAGTGTGAAGGAATGAGGGGAAATCCTTTGATGTGGTATAAAGCATTGTGGTGGTTTAGCTGCTCAGTCGTGTCCAACTCTTACAACCCCAGGGACTGTAGCCCACCAGGCTCCTCTGTCCATGGGATTCTCCAGGCAAGAATACTGGGGTGAATTGCCATTTCCTTCTCCAGGGGATCTTCCCGATCCAGGGATCGAACCCACATCTCCTGAACTGCATGAGGGTTCGTTACCCACTGAGCCACCAGGGAAACTCACAAAGCATTAGATAACTTGAAATCTGTTTTAACCTACACTTCAGACTCACAGTGATTGAGAAAATAGTATCTTTTTCTCCTTGGAGTCCTCTCTTGCTTTCTTTTTCCTCATCACTTGTCGAAACCCTTGTTAGTTTAGGTCTCAAACACCTGAACTAACTTGGAACCCAAAGCTTTGGGGACAACACATGGTTCTGACATTGACTTGCTGTGTGACATTATATAAGCTGCTTGACTTTTCTGTGCCTCCGTTTCCTCACCTACATCACAGGGCTGTCGTCTAACTCACATGAGATCAAGATGATAAAGGGCTTTGCAAACTATAACGTTTTGTGCATATATAATACATTTTTTCTTTGTCATGGATGCCCGTTTTGCTTGTAGCCAGGCCGGGCCCAGACTGCAGCATTCCAGAACATACACTCTAAGCCAACAAAATTACATTTATCCTAAACATGTGACTGTGACCCCTTTCCAATCACAGCCACAATAACTACTTGGGAAATTGTGAGGCCCGGAGCAGGGGCTGGCGTGGCTGGGCTGTGGGCAGCTTTCCTGTAATCTGTTGCCTAGGAACGTGGCTGCCCTGTCATTCTGGCCTGTCCCCCTGTCATTGCCCAGACAGCCCCCAGCAACATTTCCCCCTGTCAGTCTTCTGGAGGGCAGCTCTGTGACCCTGGCTTACAGGGTCAGGCCCGTCTGGGTCTAGACGATTCATGTGGCAGAAATACACACGCAGGGGAGAGCTTTCCGGCTCAGCTTTCGCGAACTTTTCTATCCCAGTTCTGCAGCTGGGTTTCTGTCTTCCTCTCGCTCTGGGTCCACTTCTCTCCTTGGCTGTGATCCTTTCCCTTCGGTGTCTGGAGGAGGCACCTTCTGTGAGTGCTAAGGTGCTTCTTCTCTCCCTTCTTTGCTCTTCTGATCTCCACCACCATCAGCCCCAGACACCCCTCAGGAAGGAGGGGAAGGAATAGGCCAGCACTCACATGTGGGCTTGAGTTTAGTTCTCAGACGCCCTGGATTTGAGCTAACCCCAGCTCCTGCTTCCAGCAGCTCCAGCTGGAGAGCTTGGCAAGTTAACTTTTCTCTGCCTCAGTTTCCTTATCTGCAAATAGAATATTGGTCCCTGCCTCACAGAGTTGTTGTGAGACTGAGTGAGAGAAAATTGAGTTGAAAATTACCCAGCGGGGGCAATCACTTAATAAATAAGGTCATATAATTTGCTATTGGTCACAACAGTTGTTCTTAAACTGGTCTACGAAGAAGCGCCTTGAACTTAGGGGGAAACCAGGAAGCAAGTCACATTTCCAGCTTAATGGAACACTGGTGTTCCAAGGAGCACAGTTTGAGAAATAGGTCCTGACCCCTGCTGCCTCCCAGCCTGGCCCCAGCCTTGCTTCCCCGTTCCTCCCAGATCCACGCGAGTCTGCCAAACACAGCTGACTCCTGTCTCTTGGACATCCTCTGTGTTTCCCCCATCCTGCCCTTTTGTTCCTTCCTGGCTTGGCCCCTTCTGTCACGCTCTCCCCTCTTCTGCCACGCTCTCTTCTTCCTCTCTTGTAAAATCTAGTGCTGGCAAGGTACAGCTTGAATCCCACCTTCTCCATAAAGCCTTCCTCGACCACTTTTGACATGTAAGCTTTTTTTTCCCTTCTGTAAGACACATATGCTGGCCGCCCACTGACACAAGCCCTGAGCTAGCTGTGGGCATGTGGTGTGGGCGAGGTTGCAGTCCTGCCCCTAAGAGGTGTGCGGTGTGGTGGGGAACAGTGCCACGTGGGAGTCGTGAGCACCGTGGGGGGACATGTGCAGGATTATGGGAGAACACAGACAAGGCCGCTTGTCTGCACTCCCTGCGTTGGAAGTGTGGAGTCTTAGCCACTGGACCACCAGGGAAATCCCAGTGTAACTTCTAACCAACGCCTCTGCTTCCATCCCTGTCCAGACAGCCGTCATCCTGTACTTGTATCACTGCAATCGCCTCCTAATTGATGTTCGTTTTCCCACCCTTGCTGCTTGGAGCCTATTTTTCTCACTGTAGCTAAAGTGATTCTTTTAAAACATGTCAGATTAAATTACTTCCCTGTGTAAAGCCTCCAGTGGCTCTCTCATTGCACTTAAAATCCTGGCTCCTTACCATGGCTCGCAAGATGCTACATGATCTATCCCTTGCCATTCTGTCTGACCTCATCATCTCCTGTCTCCCTCCCTCTCACTCCTTGCTGTTCGTCAGAAGTGGCCTATGTTCTTGCCGTTCCTTCTGCTTGGGACGCTCTTCTTCAGCTCTTCAAATGACGTATTTGCTCACTTCACTCAGTCCCTGTTCATACATCACCTCCTGAGTCTTTGGCTTCTGGTTGTGATGGAGTAACAAAGACTGGACTTAACCTTCTTTTGAAAACAAACTAGAATACCAGACAAAGTACACGAAAGAAGTGTTTTCAGATTTTGTACCATAGATAGCTCGGCATTGTAATCCCCAAGGAAAGTGGGGAACAAAAGCCGAGAAGCGTCTACAGAAGCCGGCAAGCATCTGTCTGGGGGCACTCTCCAAGACATGGGCGGGGGTGGGAGGCACCTAAACAGAGCCCTGTGACCTCAGTGAGTCGAGGAGATGGAGATAAGCATTTAGTAATGCCAAGGTGGCTGGAATTCTGTGGGCAGAGTTCTTTAAAGGAGGGACCCAAGCAGGAAAAGAGCTGCAGGAACCTGCATGAGAATCCCTGTACACCTTTGCTAAATGCTGGGCTATTCATATGTGGAGGGTTAATCCACAGAGTTGGGCAAAGAATGACCAGGGAACTGAGAAGATGAACCGGAGCTCACACAGAGCAAGGAGAAGTCCAAGCTCCAAAGAGTCAGTGTGGAGAGTACTTGGTGGTTACTGGACACATTCAAGGGAGACTGCAGAGAAGTTCTGTCCTAACGGATTGAATCTTCCCTGGGACGAAAGTTACTCTAGACTCAACCTGCTGCTGTTGCTGCTAAGTCACTTCAGTCGTGTCCGACTCTGTGTGACCCCATAGACAGCAGCCCACCAGGCTCCACCGTCCCTGAGATTCTCCAGGCAAGAACACTGGAGTGGGTTAGTAAAGTTTAAATAATAGGCTGGAAGGTATCAATGTAATCAGCAAATAACTGACTGCCTAAAAATTTCAGTTCAGTTCAGTCATTCAGTTGTGTCCGACTCTTTGTGACCCCCCCTGGACTGCAGCATGCCAGGCTTCCCTGTCCATCACCAACTCCCAGAGCTTGGTCAGACTCATGTCCATTGAGTTGGTGATGCCATCCAACCATCTCATCCTCTGTTGTCCCCTTCTCCTCCTGCCTTTGATCTTTCCCAGCATCAGGGTCTTTTCAAATGAGTCAATTCTTTGCATCAGGTGGCCAAAGATTTAGAGTTTCAGCTACAGCATCAGTCCTTCCAATGAATATTCAAGACTGATTTCCTTTAGGATTGACTGGTTTGATTCCTTGCAGTCCAAGGAATTCTCAAGAGTCTTCTCCAACAATGCAGTTCAAAAGCATCAGTTCTTTGGTGCTCAGCTTTCTTTATGGTCCAATTCTCACATCCATACATGACTACTGGAAAAACCATGACTTTGACTAGATGGACTTTTGTTGGCAAAGTAGTGTCTCTGCTTTTTAATATGCTATCTAGGTTAGTCATAGCTTTTCTTCCAAGGAGGCAAGCATCTTTTAATTTCATGGCTGCAGTCACCATCTGCAGTGATTTTGGAGCCTAAGAAAATAAAGTCTGTGACTGTTTCAATTGTTTCTCCATCTATTTGCCATGAAGTGATGGGACTGGATGCCAGGATCTGAGTTTTCTGAATGTTGAGTTTTAAGCCAACTTTTTCACTCTCCTCTTTCATTTTTATCAAAAGGCTCTTTAGTTCTTCTTTGCTTTCTGCCATAAGGGTGGTGTCATCTCCATATCTGAGGTTATTGATATTTCTCCTGGCAATCTTGATTCCAGCTTGTGCTTCATCCAGCCTGGCATTTCATATGATGTACTCTGCATATAAGTTAAATAAGCAGGGTGACAATATGCAGCCTTGACATATTCCTTTCCCAATTTGGAACTAGTCTGTTGGTCCATGTCTGGTTCTAGCTGTTGCTTCTTGACCTGCATACAGGTTTCTCAGGAGGCAGGTAAGGTGGTCTGGCCTAAAACCTTCACACTTTTTAAAAAGAAGACAAAATCCAGATACTGAGCATTAAATGTCCAGTATCCAATAAAAAGCCACTAGATATTCCCCAAGGGGGAAAATCAATACAAACAGTCCCATAAATATTAGAAATAATGAAACTGATAGAAAAAGGATGTTGAAACAGCTACTACAACTATGTACAAAAGTTTAAAGGAAAATAGTTTACTGTAGGAAGAAATGAAGCTATGAAAAAGAACCAAATGGAACTTCTAGGAACCAAATGGAAGAAGCTGCAACATCTGTATTGAAAATTTCACTGGATTAGAATTAACAGCAAATTAGATACTGTAGAAGAAATGATCAGCAAACTTGAAGACATAGCAATGGAATATATTCAAAATGAAACACAGAGGAAAGTGACAGGAAAAATGAATGAACAGACCCTCAGTTACCTACGGTACAATATCAGATGGTCTAACATCTGTGTAATTGGAGTTTCCTGAGCAGAGGAGACAAGGAAGATACAGAAAAATATTTGAAGAAATGGCCACACATACAATAATGTGTACACACACACACACACCAAGGCTTATCAAAGTCAAATCAGTGACAATAAGAAAATCTTAAAAGCAGCTAGAGAGAAAAGACACATTATGTTCAGAGGAATGAAGGATAATTGAAAACCTCTCATCAGAAACGGTGCAAACCAGAAGACAACAGGATAACAAATCTCACAAATCCCAGGCCTTTCCTGACCTCCAAGCCCTTCCCTCCATCCACTGTGCACACTCTGTGTTCTTACCTGGTCATAGATATTTACTTGCTTGTGGTCTCTCTTCTAGAATGTAAACTCCAAGAGGCAGGAGTTAAAATAAACCTTGTCTTCTTCACTGCTTTATCCCCAGTGCCTGGAATACTAGGGAGCATTTGGTAGCTGCTCAATAAATATTTGATAAATAAAGTTGTCTTCCAAGTAGAAGAGTATAAGGGCAGAGAGCAGAACGGCATTCTAGAACTACCAATCTGCTGTTTAGTTGCCAAGTCACACCCAGCTCTTTTGCAGTCCTGTGGACTGTACCTGCCAAGCTCCTTTGTCAAGGGATTTCCCAGGCCAGAATACTGGAGTGGGTTGCCGTTTCCTTCTCCAGGGCATCTTCCCGACCCAGGGACTGAGCTCGAGTCTTCTGCGTTGGGGGCGGATTCTTTACCACTTGGGAAGCCCAGGATCACTGACAGTTCAGCACGATCAGAGCCCAAGACATGCAGCATTGAGTCGGATCAAATAAAGCTGGAGTTTGACTCAGATGCTGGTCATAGAGGGAGTTGACGCTGGTCATGGAGGGAGTTGACGCTGGTCATGGAGGGAGTAGACGCTGGTCATGGAGGGAGTTGCAGGACATGCTTTGGAACTTGGGCTTCCTCCTGGAAGCCAGGATTTTAGGTGGAGGGTTCCTAACATTTTATTTGCATTTTAGAAAAATTACTCTGGGAGCCCTTTGTGCCAGGTGATTAGAGGGGTGAGTTTGAGAGCAGGGAAATGAATGGGGGAAGGTATTAAAGTATCCCAGGTGAAAGATGGTGCGTGTTTGATCTAGACTAGGACCAGGGAGATTGGGCCAGGTCTAGAAAGCTGTTTTGAAAGTAGAATGTACAGAGCCTGTGAGCAGCTAGATGTGAAGGGAGGAGAGATTTTTGGCTGACTGCTGCTGGCTCAAAGTCCCTCACAGGCTACAGTTAACATATTGTCTAGGACTGCAGTCCTCTTGAAGCTACAGGGGAAAGATCCCGTCCCCAGCTTACTCACATGGCTATTGGCAGGCTTCACGTCCGCCTTACTGTCGGCTGGGACATCAGTTCCATAGGCCATCTCAGCCTCTCCATCCAGCAGCTCACAACACAGAAGCTGGCTTCCCTTAGTGTTGAAGGAACAAGAGAGTAAGAGAATGCATCTCAAGATGCAAGCCGCAGTCTTTTTATATAACCTAATATTTGAAATGATATCCCATCATTTCTGCCCTGTTTTGTTTGTTAGAAGAACATTACTAGGTGCAGCCCACTCTCAGGGAAAGGGGCTTACAAGAGGGTATGAATACAGGAGGTGGTATCATTGGGACTGTCTTAGAGTCTGCCGATCACAGATAGTGAGTTTGGTTATGTTGAATGTGAGGGGTGTGGGATCTCCAAGTTGGGACTACTCTGGATGCAGATGGATGTGTAGTTCTGGGGCTCAGGAGATAATTCCCTCTCATTGGAATGTAGGTTGGAGGCTTTACCTGAGTTTACAATGAATGGCTCAGGGCCCTTTTCTCTCCAGCTTGCTTTGGAAGCTTCTGGAGGTGAAGGATGAAGGACAAGGTATCTTTGAGTCCCCAGGGCACCCTGTAAGTAGCAACACATCATTGCTGATTGAATGACTTGGAGGGTGGAGAGTATCACATAATTGAAAAGTTTTCTCTCTCTCCATTTGACATTTCCTGCTCTGCCACCAAACTGGAGAGAGGTTTTCCTGTTTCTAATGTGCAAAGTGGATGTTACATTAGATTAGTAGTGCTGTTGTTCAGTCTGACTCTTTGCAATCCCATGGACTGTAGCTCACCAGGCTCCTCTGTCAATAGAATTCGCCAGGCAAGAATACTGAAGTGGGTTGCCATTTCCTTCTCCAGGAGATCTTCCCAACCCAGGGACTGAACTCAGGTCTCCTGTATTTCAGGCAGATTCTTTACCACTAAGCCACAAGGGAATATGGTAGAATACATATAGGGTACATACATATATGGTATATATATGTATATATACTACTAATCTAGTATAGATAGATGTATAGATATAAATATATACTTTTCCCATGGGAACCCCAGGATGTAAAAAAGATAAAAGTTGATCTAATCTGATCTCCCCAGTGCTTTCCCTCAAAATAATCTCATAGTGAAAAGCGCTGAACCAAATAAATTCCTGATTTTCTGCCAGATCGGACATTCTGGGATCTTATGAAAAGACCAACTCAGCTCCTCCAAGTTTTATGATTCTGTTTCTTGAGATCCACTGCTGCTGCATTTTTCATTAAACTTTCGGGGAAAATTCATCTTTCCTTGAACTCGTGAAGAACTACAAAGATGACTTTCATTAAATACTATGTATCAAATACCATGCAAAACATTTCACATCCCATTATCTTTACTTGCTCCTGTCTCCCCAACTCAGGTGTAAGCCCCATGAGGGTAAGGACTTTGTCTAGTCCACTCCTGTATTTCTGGAAGCTTGGAAGAGCCTCTAGGGCACAGGAGGCATTCAGTATTTAATGAATGAATGGACTAAGGTAGGCACTATTCTTATGCCCATTTTACAGATGAGGAAACTGGGGCTTGGAGCTGCTAAGTCACTTGCCGGTAGTTACACAGTTGAAGGCAGAACTAAGATTTGAAATGAGTTCTTCTGGACTCCAAAGCTAATAATGCCACTTCTTATTGATGGGATCAGTAGGAAACCAGAAAGGGAGCCAGCGTATTCTGAGTACTTTCTTTAAGATGAGCATAACTCTAGGAGCTTTTTTTGCTTCGATTGTCAACTACCCTGCAAGGTAGCTGTTGTTGTGTCCATTTTTTCAGATGAGTTATGTGAGGCTCACAGAGGCCTAGAGTTGTGTAGCAAATATGAGAGACTGAACTGGATTGAAGCCCAAGTCTGGCTCCAAAGCACTCCTACACAAGACTCAACACAGTCAACTACACATGCCAAAGTTTAGGCCCGGGAAAGTTCTATGCTACTGCTGGGTGCAGGTCCCTATGGTTGGTGAAGTTTTGCCACTCCTGTTCCCCAGCTTTCCCATAGCCGTGGATTCATGAAATGCCTGTGCACTGAGCTGAGACGAATCCACCAGGCTGAGAAAGGACAAGTCCAAGCTTCTAAGATGTAGCAAAAAGTAAGCGTCCGTGACTCAGGATGATAAACGTTGACACTGCCTCCCATTGTTCTCTGTAGGCTCATCAACATCAGATCTCAGACCAGGTCTGAAGTTAGACTGATGATGTCACCAGAGTCTCTTACAGGCCTCATTACTCATATCCACTTGTCATATATTATTAAGCAGATCTATAATACATGTAACATTTTCTAACTGAATTTCCATTCCTTTCTTCTTATGACCAGGAAAAGAAAAATAGAGTGAGGATGACTTTTCCCAACTTTTCATCCTTATTGTCCTTTCTTGAAGAATAAACTCATCTTGAATTACACACCCTGCCCCCCACCCCCAAATGGTCATTCGGGCTCTGAGTTCATTAATTAATAAGGATGAAGCTACACTTTAATAATGATCATTTAACTAATGCATATTCTAGATAGACAAGTAAATGGATTTCCCCTCATATTTCCTTCTTGAGTCCACAGAGGAGGCGATGCAGCTGTATCTTTGTTCTCTCCCCTCCTTTATTCTCCATGTTACTTTTTGAAGCTTTGGGATGGTATCACTCATATTAGGAGTTTTCTTCTACCTTATCACCTCCTAGAGAGATAACGACAGTCCTCCCAAGAATCTGGCATCCTCATAGTCCACGTCTGAATTCAATTAGAAACTGCGATCTCAAGGGTGAGGAGATGTTATCTAAAGGGCTGTTTCAGGGCTAGGGAATGAAATGCACAGGGTGACTTATACCCCAAGCAGGGGACTCCTGAGGAATTGAAAGAGTCCAGAAGACAAAGCCACACCTGAGGCAGAATGCCAGGTTCAAGAGCAGGCGGTTGGCCGGTTGGCAAGGGTGCTAAACCTGGCCCTGGGTGCAGGCTGGTTCCAGGGGCGTATGGGCTGTGCCATCACAGAGGGCCCCACACTCCAAAGGGCTCCATGCTTGGTTTAATTCTCTGTTTCAGCATCATGAAATTTGTTAATACTTTTTGAACACTGCATTTCTGTCTTGCACCGGGTCCCACAAACTGCATAGCAGTTCTGCAGTTCTGAAATCCAGCTCTGTCCTTTATGAGAGGAGCAGTCTCAGGGAAACCCACTGGCCTTTCCAAGACTCACTTTCTGCTTCCGTGAAATGCAGGGCACGATCCCTGCTTCAAGTATGCTGTCGTGAGAATGAAGCGAGATTGTGAATAATTGGTGCCCAGTGGGCACCTAATAAATATTCCCTTCTTCTTGGGTAGGAGGGTCCATCAGAATTATCCAGGGGATTTGTTACTGAAAATACACTGGCTGTGTTCCACCCTGAAAGACTCTGACTCATAGGTGTGGGCTAGGGATGAGCAGTGGTTTTGAAAGGGGTCCCTAAGTGATGCTGATATATACCTGAGGTTAAGAAATGTAGTCTCAGGTTTTTTAGAGATCCAGCTAAGAGGCAACTTAAAAGAGGATAACAGGAGAGGGAGAAATTGATGGACAATTACTGATCCTTAACATAATAAAAAACCTGTTAAAGAAGAGCAAGGTCATCATCTTACAGCCCTTCAGATGACACCAATGGTGCTGAAATGAACCATGGGACCTCATCCCATTACCAAGGCCCCTATAAAATTTTCTGCTGTCCATTTGGCCTGACAAGTCCATCCAGAGGAAGAGGGGCTATGGATGAGTGAAGCCAGGGTCAAGGCCCAGGTTGGGGGGCGGAGGTGGAATTTACTTTCACCTTAATACCCCTAATACAGTACCCAATTCCTAAAAAGACACTGTAACTAATTCTGAATTATGTTTATCCAGATTTTAGGCTTTGACATTCTTCTCATGAAAAATCTGAAGCCTATACTACTCGAAGTAAATGCAAATCCCAGCATGCGAATTGAACACGAGCAAGAAGTAAGTATTTTGAGTATCTCATTGAATATAGTACCAGGCAAACTGAACGGTCCCCCTCTTCTCACTGCTCCCTTGGCTAAACAAGATTTGACATTGTCAGATTTGCCCGGCCAAGTTCTGTTCCTGCCTAAATAACTTCAGTTTTGTTGAGCTCAGAACTTTGTCTATTAATATAAGACCTATCCAACCTATGGTGACTACCCCGCGTGCCCTTCTCCAGTTCTGAAGATCTGCAAATGGAGAAGCAGCTGAGCCTTTCCATCAGTTTTGACATGAACTAATTAGTTAGCCTCAGGAGATGAACTAATTGAAATTCTATGAATATGATTTAGCCATGTCGACATGCTTGAGTCCCTAAGATAAATAGTACATTGAGCAGTGCTTATCTCCCTCCAGCTGCCCCCTCCCCCCCACTTAAGAGTGCGTTTAAAAAGACTGGAAGGAAATACACCGACTATTAATCCTGGGTTTTGGGTGGGGGTGGATTATGAAGGTTCTTTTCTTCACCTCTTCCATATTTTCAAATATTCTACAATGAGCATATATCATTTTGATAATGAGAAAAACCCAGTGCTCTTTTTCCCCCTTCGTGTATTTTGTTGATTTGTAAAAGGAAACTGACATTTTAAAGGTAGACTGAAGGGAGCCTTTAAACAATTCTCACAGTACAACCACTGGGGCTGCGCTTGTAGTCAGCTGGTGCTGAATCACTGTCTCTACCATAACCTGGAATCCTTACCCTTCAAGCTCTCTCCAGGGGTATTTGAGAATGTCCCCAGTCTTGTCGATGAAGAAGTGAAAGTGGCCGTGATCAGAGACACTCTGCGTCTCATGGACCCACTTAAAAAGAAAAGAGAGAGCCAGTAAGTATTTTTTATATCATTTATTTCTATCAATTCTGCTTCCTATGTCCTAAGCAGGTAAGCCAAGTTCTCAAAACATGTTAGCATTGTGAGTGAGATGTATACCTTTAACAATCTAATAAATCATATTTTCACCTATGAGTATTGCCCTCCAGATATAGTGACTCAGAGTCAAGAGATGGAGACACTTGCAGTTCAGCAGATGAATTTTTAGCCAATTGTTATCTGAGTCTGGAAAGTCTGTCTGAAAACCCACTCTCCCCCAGTGACAGAATCTCCCCTCCCTCACCATTGCCCACGTGGTGCTTCTCTGTGACACTCTCAAACACAGGCAAAGAGTACACAATGCTAGAGAAAGGGGCCACAGGTAACTTGGACGTGTGTAGGAAGGATCGCTTTCTTTTAATTTTCTTCATGATGTTAACTCTCTTGCAATGTAAATTTTTTGTTTCAAAATCTGCAGAACCAATTGTCACACCTGTGGCAGTTCTATAATATTTACAACCTTATAATACCTGTTCATCCCACCCACCCAGTAACATCTAACTGGAATATTGATGGGAGTATGTGCCCAGCCCCTCCCTCCACGGAATCATGGAATGTCACTTGGGTATTTTGTTGGTTTTGTTTTCACCAAATTCCTGGCTTTCGCAAGGTGAGGGTTAAGTAAATATCATTGTGCCTGTTTTAGGCAGAAAAACCAAAGCACTCCTGGTACTCCTGACATATCAGTTGGACCCCAACACCCCCCAGACAAGTAAAGCATTTGTCAGCTGTGGTTTAGGAACGCGAGGAACCCTCACTTCCCTGAGCAAGTGGTGCTTCGCAGGCTCCTCTTACTGCTGCCCCTCACCAACTGGGCTCAAGCCCCAATATTGTCAGAATCACCCTCCAATAGCACTTCTCCTCTTGGCCGCACATCAGAACCATCTGGAGAGCTCTCGTAAATACCAGTGCAAGCACCCCCACTTCTAGAGATGCTGCTTTTAATCAGGCTGGGCTGGAGACCTGACCGCAGAAACAGTGTAGGTTCCCCAGGTAAGTCTATCTTGCAGCCAAGGCTGGGCACTGCCGCCTGCAGGAAATGTCGTTCTGAAGGAGCCTTTGTCATATTCTGAGTCAGGCTGGATGGTGCCTCTTGGTTGAGTTCTCTTCCAGAGCATTCTTTGCTGTGTGAGGCACAGATCCAAGGCCAGCAAGGCTAGCTGAGAACGCTCACCTGTGGTTCACATGGGCTGATCCCACCAGGTGTGGCCTCCACCGACAGGGGGCTTCAAAGTGGTGGTGGGTCAGGTCTGTGGAACCCCTCACAGGAGCAGCTCACGGCAGCTGGATAATGGGTCTACTCATATATACATGCAGCTGCCTTTTTTAGCCATCCTTGAGGAAAAGCAGTGGATTAATTGCAGTTTGGTCAGATTCATTGCAATGTAATTCATTTCTCAAAAATCTACTTTCTAATGGTTATTGATCTCACTGGTAGAGATTAGGCCTTGAGTGATTGGGTTGCACTGCAGGGAGATTTTCGCAGCTATCATGCCAGGATGGCTCAGGGGGATAGATTTTTAGAGGACCTTGACACGTTAACCCTCTGATTCCTTTGGTGGGAACAAGTTCAAAGGCCATTGTGTGGCCTAAGCCTTCTTAACCTCTGCCACCAAAACCGGGAAGAGAGGAAAGGGGACTGCTGTATTTCACAGTAGATGGCCTCAAAACATGATCAGCTTTCATTTTCTGGTTCTAGTTGTTTGGTGTTTTTTTTTTCCCCCACCAGCACCTGGCATTCGATGTGATACATATGAGCTGCACATCTAAAAGTTAAAAGCAATTTAAATGGGCCCAGGACCATTGGGAGGGATGGGAAAGGCACTTTACAACTTATCAAGTCATAAGTAGCAGCACCTCATTTTTAATTTAAAAAGCATTGACTTTTCTTTTTTTTTCTAACTGATAACCAAGAACAGTTAGAGTTCCAAGAACCTGACTTCAATCTTAATAGAAAAATGCTTTCATTTCACCCTTTCCCTACCTACAATATAAGGGTGTATGTTAACAGCTAAATGGCATTTACTGATATTTTCCCTTAATTATACCTTTTTTTAAAAAAACAAAAGCGAGCAACGATTGTCCATGAAAGCATTTTGTAATCTGTAAAGTGCGTTATATGTAAGGAATTATTATCAGCATTTTGATAACTTTACCATACAGACCAAGGGTTTTTCTGGTGGCTCAGACTGTGAAGAATCTGCCTGCAATGAGGGAGACCAGGGTTCAGTCCCTGGGTAGGGAAGATCCCTAGGAGAACTAAATGGCAACCCACTCCAGTATTCTTGTCTGGAGAATTTCATGGACTTAGGAGCCCGGTGGGCTATAGTCCATGGGATCACAGAGTTGGACACGACTGAGTGACTAACACTTTGATACAAACCAAAAGGCTGAAATTATTCTCAATTCCAAATGTTTCAGAATAACTTGGAAAAGCACCGCATTTGTGCCCATAGCTAAGGCACAGTGTTGCAGTGTTGAACTGTGTGTTCAAATCTGGGACCAGGTCACACCAACTGCAGGAAGTGACGTCACAAGGACTTCTAGGCCAGAAGTTAACTTTAGAAGCCGGAGTTTCTTGTGTTTGAATAGGATCCAACCTAAATATTTAAAAAAACAAATAGTTTCCTTGCCTTGCTCTTCAACTCCTTAGCAAAAGAGAGTTTGATGTGTCCCTCATCAGTTCATTGAATACACTTTGCCAGCAAGACTGTCGAAGGTAGTTTTCACTTTTCCTGCACAGACTGAAGCAAAAAGGCTTAAACTGCTCTAAACTGCTCTATAAAGGTGCAGAGGGGGCCTTGGAAGGGTCTCAGACACCTGGGTCTGTGTGTCCTGCATCTTCACACACCCCATGAGAGGGGGAGCATGTAGGCTGTGGTCAGTATATTGATGGGGCAGAGAGCAATCCTCTTGCCTTCCACGGGGAGAGGGACCTGTGACCCTACTGAGTGGGTATAGTGGATAGAACTTTCTCCTGAGCTGCAGAGACTGAGATTCAAATCTTGACATTGAAGATGTGGAGAGCTATTCTGAGCCTCGGTATCCTTTTCTATAAAATGGAGATAATGATGTTTAAGTGAAGCAACGTGTGAGACTTACTATATAGCGTGTGTATGCTCAGTCGTGTCCGAGTCTTTGTGACCCCATGGACTGTAGCCCACCAGGCTCCTCTGTCCATGGAATTCTCCAGGCAAGACTACTGGAGTGGGTTGCCTTTCCCTTCTCCAGGGGATCTTTCCCACCCAGGGATTGAACCTGAGTCTCCTGCTCGTCCCCTGCCTTGCAGGCGTATTCTTTACCGCTGAGCCACCTTACTATATACTAGGCACTTAATAATGCTTAGTATACTACTCACCAATAAAATTATCTACTATAATCTGAACAAACAAACAGTGCTTACCATGCTCTTTTCTGATATACTTAAAGTAGATTTTCGAGTTTAAAACCGATGACATATCCTAAAACCAAAGCTGTTGGACCACTGTAACTAGATTTGGCATTGGAGCTGACTGCAATGGAAAATTTTGTTTCCATGTTAACATGATGTCACTCGCCCAGACAAATTTATTTGTTGGGTTAGGAGAAAGTATACCTTTGGCCTTAGACGGAACAAAATAGCTGTCATATGAGAGCTGTTTTGAACCATGATGACTTTTTGTAATATCTGATGACTCTGTTGATTTACTTACTAGGAGTCTTTGGAGGCACTGCAGGGGCGGGGGAAGGGCGATTGATGGGATAGTATTCTAGAACCCTCATATATCTCTGCACACACATATGGAGGTAAAATCCACACAATGTAAAATCAGCCATACAAACGTATACAGTTCAGTGGCATTTATTTAGCACATCCATAACGTTGTACAACCAGCACCCCTTTCTAGCCCCCAAATATTTTGTCACCCCAAAAGGTAACCTGTTATCCATTAAGCACTCACTCCCCATTCCTGCCTCTGCCAACCTATTTTCTGTCTCTGGATTTACCTTTTTTGGTTATTTCATGTAAGTGGAGTTTTTGGGTGGCTGTCTTCTTTCACTTAGCATGTTTTTGGTTCACCCATGTTACAATATGTATCAGTACTTTATTCCTTCTTATGCCCTAATAATGTTCCATTCTATGGATATACCACATTTTATTATCCATTCGTCACTTGATGGACATTTCTGAGGGAGTCATTTCTTTTTTAGCCAGAGGGGAGCTGGGATGACTTATTTTATACTTTGGCATTCTCTAGATTTCCTTTGAGAGGGAAGGATCTTTTCTGCTACAAGAAGTTTCTAAAGCCCCTGGTTTAATCCAGCCCCAGCATTTTATCGATAGAGGCACAGAACTGCCAGGGACCTTAGAAACCAGCATGGCCGTCAGCTCCTGGGCTCAAGAACGTCCTTCAAGAGCATCCATGTCAGAGGAGCAGCTCGTGTCCCAGCGAGGCCCTGGACTTGATCTCTGATCAGTGCACGATGAGCTTGGCCAAGTCGCTTTATTCTCTGATTTCATCTTTGAAATGATCAAGGGCTCAAGGGCTCTCCTTGCCTGGACTGTCACTAGCATCATGTGAAACGACACATATGAGAGGCCTTCATGGCATCTGAGGGTACTAGACAAATGCTAGTTCTTAGGGTCACCACGTGGTCAATCAGACTTCGTTTGAAAGTTATGCTGATAGTGACACGTAAGTCACAGCTCCTGAAGCAGCCTGTTTGAGTTGTGTATGTAATGATTCCGCCTGTCTGAATTGTACAAAACAAAACTGAGATGATGAAGATCCATCACTTGCCGGGGGAGGAAATCAGGAAAAGCAATGGAAGCTGTCCTCTTTTCTCAAGGTATTTGGGGAGCCTAAGGTTTTCTTTTGAAACACTTCTATCAGGAGCAGAAGAGGATAAATTGCTTTCCTAGATTATTTTATGAACAAAGTGATTATTCCATCAATGATTAATTTTTGGAAGATGGGTTTACCCCTGGTGGAGCCATTTCACTAGTAGTTTGCTCCTTTTCCTGGATGTAGATGTTTCTAGTAGCCATTTCCCTTTCTTAGGAATCATTACCCTTTAGGACCCCCAGAGTAATATAAAGCCAGGGACAGGCTTGGAGGAATCTGAGGGCATTTCCTGATGCCATTCAGAGCCTGGGAGCTGGGGGTACCTGGGAGCCTCTTGCCTCTTATTCAAAGTGTACATTTGGAACATGGCTATGTAAGTCACAGAAGCCCCTTTTCCCACAGCCGCATTTCATGGTCATCTCCCAGCTTCACGTACCTCCTATCACCATGACAACCAGGTTTATATGAAGGGTGGAGTCCGCCTGCCAGTACAGCTTCTGCCAATTCAGAGAGGTTCCTCTTCTGAAGGCTTCACTGGGAGATCAGGCTTCACTTCTTACTTTGACTCTCAAGTGTATCCCTTGGATCCTGTGACATGTTTAGAACCCACACACTAGGTGAATCCTCAAATTAGGTTGATTCTATGTAGAATCTAGAATAAAGGTGAAACATTCTAACATAGCATTCTCTTCTTAGGGCTTCCCAGGTGGCGCTAGTGGTAAAGAAGCCGTCTGCCAGTGCAGGGGACATAAAGAGATGCCGGTTCGATACGGCAACCCACTCCAGGATTCTTGCCTGGAGAATCCCATGGACAGAGGAGGCTGGCAGGCTGCAGTCCATAGTGTCACCAGAGTCTGACACGACTGAAGCGACTCTGCACACACGCTTTCTAAGAGAACGGAGATCAAGGAATCTCCCAGCGGTTCAGTTTCACAGCTGAGGGCTTGTAGTCTGATCAAGGAATGTAACTCCGTCCTGTCCTGGGGAAGAGTATCAGAAATACATTAACCAGAAATTCCCTCAAGCCCTGATCTCTACCCCTTAAATTGGCAGTGTGTCCCGACTGAAATCCCCTCAGTGATAGACAAGAAGGGTTTCTAAACTGTTTGGGCTAAACATGCCTTCGTGAATGTAGAACAGTATCTTTCTTACTTTTCAGAGTAGTCTTCTGGAAGCAAGCATTCTTTCAGAAGAATCATCTAACCACCCTGTCCAATGGCCCATCCACTTGCACACAGCTGACATTTTGTTGAAATTCTGGGGCTTTGTTGACCCCTTAATGATTTCTTTGTGGCAAGCGCCTACAGACGAGCATGCCCTGACCCCAAGAACCTCTGAAGATTTCACATAAATCAGAGTCACAAAGAGATGAATATTTGCACACTCATTGGGGCTTCACTTTACAACCTGTATCAGGATCACTTACACAGATACTGGTTCTTTAGAGCATCTATTGAGCACTGACTGTGTGCCAGGGAGATGACTGAAAAGGAAGTGAGAGTGTCCGACTCTTTGCGACCCCACAGACTGTAGCCCACCAGGCTCCCCTGTCCAGAGGATTTCCCAGGCAGGAATACTGGCGTGGGTTGCCATTCCTCCTCCAGGGGATCTTCCTGACCCAGGGATCGAACCTGGGTCTCCCGCACTGCAGGTAATTTCTTTACCATCTGAACCACCAGGGAAAGCCCCAGGAAGAAGACTATGGAAGTGAATTAGCTCACAGGTCAGTAAGGGAGGCAAGACTCACAAATATCTATGAGGTAGAAAGTTACAAGGTGCCCGAAATATAAAGATGAAGTAACGAGGGAAGAAAATGTAAGGAAAGATAATTTCCTGATAAGACGAGTTTTAAAAAAAAAAAAAAAACGGCAAGGAAGAGGTGGCGAGGAAACTGAGGTTTCAAGGATGAGTAATATTTGGAACACACAGAGGGATGGAAGGATCCCCCTTGTGGAGGAAACAAAGGCACGGGGGTCTGTTGGGAGAAATGTGAGGAGTTACATCAGCTGGCGAGGCAGAGGCATGAAGCGGATGAGTAGAGAAGGGGGCTGGTGGGGAGGCAGACGCAGATCCAGAGGCCAGAGGTGGGTGACCTGGGGTGACAGGCTGAGCAGATCCAAGCTTGTCTTCAACCTGACTCAGAAACACGAAGGCCTCTGGAGGGTCCATGATCCCCGTAATGACACAAAATTTCATGTCCGTGTCTATTTTTCCTGGAGAAAAGGTCAGAAATTTTTCATCATATTTTCAAAAAGCTAAGAACCCATCAGTCCTATTGTCACTGGGGGCTCCAGGGAGCCGGGGCGGTTTGCACCCCTGGGGTTCGGGGTGTCATGGCTTCAGGATCCGTCATGCCCACCGTGCCTGGTGAGGCTTCACATTTCAGATGGCCATCAGCAAATTAGAAAAATGCGCGTGTATTTTTAAGTAAGGATGGACAGGAAATGACTAATGATACGTGCCTTATGTGCAAGAAGTAAAACCAGACAGCTCTCTCCCATCCATAAACGTTTATGTATTAAGTCAGCAGTAACCAATAGGAAGCCTCTTTTGCCTGCAGCGTGTTGAGCAGGAACTGTTCCTGGGGCTTATGGGGAAGGTGGATTTCCTGGGCCGATGTGAGAGTGCCGTTTCGGGGACCATTAGACAGGAGCTGGGCCCCTCTGCCAGTGGGCAAGCCGCTCCTCCCTGTCCCCCCGGGCGCCGAGCAGATGGGAACTGAGACGAGCATATGGCCCGTCAGTCAGCACTTTTGGGGAAACGGCAGAGTGGAATTCTGCGTGGGCCCTTCCAGAGTTATTCCAGGTAGTGACGGGCGAGCAAATGTGTTTGGAAATTTCCTCATGAGCTGCGCCAGTGAGCCTTAAATGTTCATGGGCCCTTAAATGAGGCGTCGGTGGCTTTTTGGAGGGACGCCTTGCAGTCTGGGCTGAGGATGGAGGTTTAGATACAAGGTCCGCTTGGCCTCAGATAAGTCACTGGACTACCCTGAACCCAGTTTCCTCGTTAAAACAAACCAAAACAAACAAACAAAAAAACCCAAACCAAAAACAAGCTGAAAAAGCAAACAACAACAAACAAAACATGGGAAGAAAAGGGAATAACAGTAGTGGCTCCGCCTGTTACAAGGGACCGTTTGGAGAGGGCTTATGGTGCACAGCACAGTGGTATCTACCTTTATTCCTGTCTCGTCCTCACAACGGCCATATGCTGCTGCTGCTTCTGTTTTAAGAGGACAGACACTGAGGTCTGGGGAGGGTGAGTGACAGGCCAGAGACCACACCACTGAAAAGCAACAGCCTGAAATTTAAAGCCAAGTGTGTCTAGATCTTGCCTTGAGAGAGTGGATGTGAAGGCATTAAGTGCACTGGGGAGATGTGCACCCACAAGGCATTGTCCTTATCTGACTGGGCTTGTGTCCTCACCCAAACTTTAAGGCTGGGACGCATCCCTTTAGCTTCAATCACTGAACATAAGTAGATGTTCATGAGAGATTGATCAGGTCCATGTCAGGGAGCTCCGTGGCCAGCTAGGTGGCTACTTCATATTCACTAAGCTTCAATTAATGAAGATTCACAATGAATGAAATGTAAGCCAATGCAGAGACCGCCAGCTTAAAGCACGATCTACGCATGGCACAAAATGAAACAGATCCGGACTGTTTGTGTACAGTAGGGCATCCCAGACCAGGAACATGCTGGAAGTTCAGAAGAGAGCAGGATGAGCCACAGATGAGGTGGAATCATATGAAATTTACAGGTTATTAGATCTTTTTTTCTGACCTACAACCACTGACACTTTCCTATGATTCAGCCAATAGCTGGCCTGGAGTGGTCAAGGCAGCCACGGTGAATGAGGTGCGGCTTACATTTTCTTGGGCTTGATTGGGTGAGAAAGATGTAAGTAAGCTTGGGGGAGGGAAGGATGGAGGCAGGAAGCTGAGCGTAGGAGTTAGGCAGGGTCCCGGAGGACAATCAATCAGGCCTCCAAAATCGCACTTGGGGTTGGAGAGGACAGATCTTGCTTCTGTGACAGATGCTTCTTGAAATTTTTCTTATTATAAAAGTAACACATGCTCATTATAGAAAAAAAAAAGGGACAATACCAAAGTGCATAGCATGAAATATAAATTTCCCTCAAATTCAACCACCCAGAGCTAATCATGATTAACTTTTTAGTTAATAAAAATTATATCATTTTCTTTCTATATTGTTTTATAGCTGAGGCCATACTCTCTCTATATAATTTTTATATACTGTTTTTGTTTTCCTCCATTTTATGTCTCAGTAATTTCCCCTTCTTATTAAGAGCTCAGTAAACATCATTTTCATCAGTGGCTGGGTCAGAGTCTGCCTCCGTATGGAGCAATGTTTGGTTTATTTCCAGCATCTTGTGCTTAAAGCTCTGTGTGCTACCTATTTATTTTACTTTTAAAATTATTTATTTGTTTATTTTCTTTTTGGCTGTGCTGACTCTTCACTGCTGCGCGCTGGCTTTCTCCAGTTGTAGCAAGTAGGGGCTGCTGTTCAGCTATTACACACAGGCTTCTCACGGTGGTGGCTTCTCCTATTGGAGAGCACCGGCTCCAAGGCACAAGGGCTTCAGTAGTTGAGGTGCACAGACCGTGTCCCCTGCATTGGCAGGCAGATTCGCAGCCGCTGAACCACCAGGGAAATCCTCTGTGTGCTATTTAGGAGTCCGTCTTAGGCTAGAGAGAGCCCCTCAGGAAGCGGAACTGGACAGGCCCTGCTGTTCGTAAGGCCCTGGTGGGAGAGCAGAGTGGTAAGAATCGGAGCCCGGAGCTGGCGCTTTGGGGTGAATCCTGTCACTGCCATCTGCAGCACTAGATGATACAGAGTTTCTTCCCCTCTCTGCACTTTGATCTTTCTCATCCATTTAAGGGTGTTTGCAGTTGGATGTTTTTAAATCTGCAAAGCAAGGACTTCTTTATTTGGAGGGAGAGAAGATGCTGCTTATTCCTAAGAGAGTGTTTGTCGTGGGAAATATCCAATCTGAATGTAGTATTTAAATAATAAGTATATTATTTACGTCAAACAATATATACAACCTGGGGAGGTGTTTTTTGTTTTTTGTTTTTAATGTGTGAAGGAGAAGATGGTAAAATAAGTGGGAACTGATCCCAACAGTGACAGGTTGATCTTCGGCTGCCAGGCTGGATTTGATTTCCCTCTAATTATCTGCTAGATTAAAAGAAACAAAGCTCGAAATCAAAGCCAGTTTTAGCTGTCATTGGAAAGCCCCTGGTTATTACACCAAATGCTGGGCAGCATTCTCCAGCTGCTTTCTTTCCTTTCCTTTTTACTCAGTTTCCTTTTTTTTTCCTTCCCTTTTTAAGCAGTGGTGGCTCAGAGGTTAAAGCGTCTGCCCCCAATGCAGGAGACCCAGGTTTGATCCCTGGGTCGGGAAGATCCCCTGGAGAAGGAAATGGTAACCCACTCCAGTATTCTTGCCTGGAGAATCCCATGGATGGAGAAGCCTGGTAGGTTACAGTCCATGGGGTCGCAAAGAGTCGGACACGACTGAGCGACTTCACTTCACTTTTAAGCAGTAGAAGAGACCCTTGAAACTCTCATCACAGAGGCTAATGCGAGGGAGTGGGGAGAGCGTGGACATCGAACAGTTCGGAGAGCTAGGATCCGCCCCTCAGCTCATCCTGCGCTGTGCTGGCATCCTAGCTGAGCAGGGCGACGTGGGGGACTGCCTGTTCAGGGTGTGCGCTGTCTGTTGGGGCGAGATCGGGGGTGGGGACTGCCTGTTTGGGGGAGCCTTCATTTGCTCAGAGAGGCTCTCTTTCTTCCTCCAATCTGTCCAAGCCTGGGCAGCACCCGAGGTCGGCCTGGAGAAGCTGCTGAGACCTGTGTGAATGAACGCGTGCGCGCATGCGTGGATGGATGAGTGTCAGGCCCGGCTAGAGGCTGGGTCAGGATGAGCCTCTGTGAGATGCAGGATGCCTGGGAGTATAGGAGCTCCGCAAGGTGGGCGGGATGGAGCTGGCGTGAGAGGCCTCCCCAGGGAAAACGGTTCCCATGAGGGCTCGAAGGCAGGCCAGAGCACCGGACTCTCAAAGCACAGGAAGAGCTCCAGAACTCCAGCCACGTGGTTTGTAAAACACTCTAAGCTGGAAACAATCTATCCACCAACAGAAAAATACACGCTTGATGGGTATTCATTTGCTGGAATACTGTATATCAATGGAAATGCATGAAGGATGTACTTTCAGTGCGGTGATATTCACATTGAGATTGACAAAAAGAAGCAAATCATAAAAGAATATCTAGAGTATGGTTCCAGTTCAAAACAGGAAAAACTAAACTTTATTACTTTTTATTGTACTTTAATAAAAGATTCTACTTTCTTAACAGAAAACTATTAAATGCTATGTAAAAGCAAGAGAGTTCCAGAAAAACATCTATTTCTACTTTATTGACTATGCCAAAGCCTTTGACTGTGTGGATCACAAGAAACTGTGGAAAATTCTGAAAGAGATGGGAATACCAGACCACCTGACCTGCCTCTTAAGAAACCTGTATGCAGGTCAGGAAGCAACAGTTAGAACTGGACATGGAACAACAGACTGGTTCCAAATAGGAAAAGAAGTACATCAAGGCTGCATATTGTCACCCTGCTTGTTTAACTTATATGCAGAGTACATCATGAGAAACGCTGGGCTGGAGGAAGCACAAGCTGGAATCAAGATTGCTGAGAGAAATATCAATAACCTCAGATATGCAGATGACACCACCCTTACGGAAGAAAGCAAAGAAGAACTAAAGAGCCTTTTGATGAAAGTGAAAGAGGAGAGTGAAAAAGTTGGCTTAAAGCTCAACATTCAGAAAACTAAGACCATGGCATCCGGTCCCATCACTTCATGGCAAACAGATGAGGAAACAGTGGAAACAGTGGCTGACTTATATTTTTGGGCTCCAAAATCACTGCAGATGGTGATTGCAGCCATGAAATTAACAGACACTTACTCCTTGGAAGAAAAGTTATGACCAACCTAGATAGCATATTAAAAAGCAGAGACATTACTTTGCCAACAAGGTCTGTCTAGTCAAGGCTATGGTTTTTCCCGTGGTCATGTATGGATGTGAGAGTTGGACTATAAAGAAAGCTGAGCGCCAAAGAATTGATGCTTTTGAACTGTGGTGTTGGAGAAGACTCTTGAGAGTTCCTTGGACTGCAAGGAGATCCAACCAGTCCATCCTAAAGGAGATCAGTCCTGGGTGTTCATTGCAGGATTGATGTTGAAGCTGAAAACCAATACTTTGTCCACGTAATGTGAAGAGCTGACTCATTTGAAAAGACCCTGATGCTGGGAAAGATTGAGGGCAGGAAGAGAAGGGGGCAACAGAGGATGAGATGGTTGGATGGCATCACTGACTCGGTGGACATGAGTTTGGGTAAGCTCCGGGAATTGGTGATGGATAGGGAGGCCTGGTGTGCTGTGGTTCATGGGGTCGCAAAGAGTTGGACACAACTGAGCGACTGAACTGTACTGAACTGAACTGAACTGAATTATAGTAGTCTGCCTGGATGCATAAACTTTATTTTATAGAGATGTAACCCTACATGGCAAAAATATGAAGGAAAGCAAGGAAGAAGGATCAGAGAGTTTTAAGATGGGTGCTTCTGGGTGTAGGTGGGAGAGGGACCTATAAGGGGTACATACAGGTGGTCCATTGAGATCCTGACTGTGTTCAATCTCTTAACCCAGGTGAAGTCTGTGGCAGGATTACATTGGGTAAGCAGGGATAGGGTCAGGAGACAGATGCTGCAGGGTCTAATGGGGCAGACCAAGCATTTCGCTTTTCATCCTAGTGAAAAGCCTTTCATTTTTTGATTGAAGTATAGTTGATTTAAAATAATGTGTTAGTTTCTGGTATATAGCAAAGTGATTTGGACATATATATATATATATGTATGTATGTATACTCTTTATTTGGATTCTTTTCCATTAGAGTTTATTACAGAATGCAGAATATAGTTCCCTGTGCTATACAGCACATCCTTGTTGTTCATCTGTTTTTAAAAATAGTTTCATTTATTTTTTGGCTGTGCTGGGTCTTCATCACTGCGCTCTGGCTTTCTCTAGCTGTGGAGAGTGTGGGCTACTCCGTTGCAGTGGCTCCTCGTTGCAGTGGTTCTCTTGTTGCGGAGCACGGGCTCTAGGGTGCTGGCTTTGCAGTTGCAGCTCCCGGGCTTGAGAGCACAGGCTCAGTAGTTTTGGCACACGGGCTTAGCTTTGTGGGATCTTCCAGGATCAGGGATCGAACCCGTGTCTTCTGAACTGGCAGGCAGATTCTTTACCACTGAGCTACCAGGGAAGCCTCTGTTCATCTATTTTATCCATGGTAGTGTGCATCTGTTCATCTCAACTGTGGACAGGTTTTAAACAGCGGGGTGACATGGTGAGATTTGTGTTTTCAAAAGGTCTCTTTGGGCTGAGGCATGAACACCAGACTGGAGTGGGGCTAGGGAGGATGTGGGGGGTAGCTAAGAGGTGTGAGAGCTGGTTATGTGGATTAGGGTGGCAGTGGAAGGGGCAGAGAGAAATAGCGTATTTAAGAGGACTTTAGGAGAATGGGTGGGTGGGATTTGGGGATGCTTTGGATGTGAGAGGTGAGGATGAAAGAGGAGTCAGAAAAGGGGGCTGGTTGAGCAACTGGGTGGCTGTTGGTGGCAGGAAGCCCTGGGGATGCAGCATGCGGGGGGAAGTGGTGCCAGGTCATGAGACCTCCTGCACCTCCAGTAAACTGTCTGCTGGGTAGCTGGGTACAGGGCCTGGGGTCTTCTGAGGGGTAGGGCCGATTATGGGGAGAGCTGTTCCCTGGAGTAGACCGGGACATCCATATGGGTGCACCCAACTGTCAAGTGATTTCAGCAGCAACTGTCATGAAGTAGGCTGAGCTGGGGCAGGAGGTCTGGGTTTGGACCCTGACTCTGATGGTCTTTCTGACCTTCTTTAACTCTCTTCCCAGCATCCTGCTCACAGAGCTCAGCCCCACTTATTGGTTTAGTTGCCGGGCATAGGAGCATGCTGTCTTCAGGGCACCTTTTGCAAACCATCATGCTGTCTTAATTTAATTTCCGGCTTCTGGAGTGCTGCGGGTGCCCTGGTGTCCTTCATGAGCACTGGGCCCTGTGCCCTGGTGGGAAGGGTGGTGGAGGAAGCTTGGGGGTTGGGGTGGGTGGGCAAGGAGGCTCTCTCTGCAGCACTGCTTTGCAGGGCTCCCCACTAGCTGCCTCCTATTCTGCTCATTGTCGTCACCATCATCACCTCCCCACCCCCATACCTGTTCAGTGTTCTGCAGAGTCGTTTCAGAGCCAGTGGTCCATGCAAAGTAGGCAGGGTATGAGCCATTATCCCATTTTTATTGTTATTGTTGTTGTTTAGTCTCTCAGTCATGTCTGCCTCTTTGTGACCCCGTGGACTGCAGCACGCCAGGCTCCCCTGTCCTTCACCATCTGCTGGAGCTTGCTCAAACTCATGTCCATGGAATCAGTGATGTCATCCAACCATCTTGTCCTCTGTTGTCCCCTTCTTCTCCTGCCTTCAATCTTTCCCAGCATCAGGGTCTTTTCTAATTTTCCTGGGTAAGGAAACCAAGACTCGGAGAACAATGGACATTCCACCGGCTTGGGGTTCTTGGACTCTCCACGTGAGAGGAGGTTACCAGTGATGGGAACGCTTGTGTGTTTGTGCAGACCCATCAGCCAAGGCCTCAGATAGATTGCATTTCTGCACATCATGACCCATTTAGGTGCCATAACAGGTGGTGACCAGAATCTGTCCTCAGAGGCCTGCTTAGGAAGTGGATCTGGAATTCCTCTGCCAGCAGCAGAGAGTGAAGGAGAATAAAACAGCCCAGGGGATGGTTATACCATTTGTAGCTTGAAAAGTGGTTATATGGAGAGGGGATAAGCTCTCTGAGGGCCACAGTGGGCAGAACCAGGAAACATGGCTGAAATTGGCAGAGAGATTTAAGCTCAAGGAAAGAAGGGGGAAAATCACCACCTCCTTACTTTGCCTGAAACGATAATGGTTGACTCAGAGTAGCAGTGAGTAGTGAGCTCCATGTAGCTGGAAATATTCAAGCCAAGACTGAATGGCCACGTGTAGGGAAGAAGCACAGATATGGGTTCAGTGCCTGATGGTGTGACCTTGGGCAGGTCACCCAACCCCTCTGGATCCCAGTTTCCTCATCTGCATGGCAGGATCATGGTGCAGGCTGGCTGCAAGGGGCCAGTAGGGGCCAGAGCAGCCCGCTGGGTGCACTCATTCCACAAGTAGGTCTGTGTGTGATATCTGTTGTCCGGCTTAATCATTGCCAGTTTGCATGCCGGGCTGCCTCTAACATTTGTGGGGCCTGAGAAAGAGAACACCCGGTGGTCCCAGCCCCCTGCCAGCCCTCCTCCTCTTCCCACTCCTGACTCCCCCCTGCAAGGGCTGGGCAGGTCCTCCAGTTCACACATGCAAGCTCTGTCCACACCAGCCCTGCCCCACCAGGCTCTCCTGGCGTCTCCTTGTCTAGGAAGCAGGACAGCAGAAAAACCATTTGCCCTCGGGAGGGTGGACTCCAGCCACTTAGGAGGGCACTTCCTGGTACCCAGAGTCAGTGTCCAGAGTGGGTGGGGTACGGGTCCCAGGTGAGCATGTCTCCTTGGCCTTGAGGACTCTGTGCCCCCTGGGAAGGAGGTCTGTCTGAGTTGGGCTGCAGCAGGACCCTCTCAAGCGTAGAGCCAGGACAGGGGCCCAGCGGCCAGGTCTTCTAAGTGCAGTATTTTCTACAAGATTCCTAAGTGGTGGTGCTTAGTGATCCTGCATATGCTGATCTATGAGCCATTCTGGGTTCTCAGAGACAGGCTGAGAGGAAGGGACAAAGTCAGGAAACAGGGAGAATGGACAGGCAGCTGGGGAGGTGTGGGACAGGGCCAGCAGCCCCAATTGTAACCTCGGTCAGGGTTTTCATTCCCATGATCACGGAAGGGTCTGTGGGCAGGGTGTCGCTATAGGAGTTCCTGGGCAGCGGCAGGAGGAGCCCCCTGATTCTGGGCTATCAGTGCATTTGAAGAAGAGAGAGCATGAGTACCTCCCCTTGGGAGTGGGGCTGGCACTGGAGGTCAGGGAGAGGGTGCCAAAGACAGGCCTCAGCCATCTCACCTGGAGTTTTAGACACGACTGCAGCCCTATTAGAATAGCCAGCATGGCGGCAGGGATGGCACAACTGGGCATCAGATCCTGGGTTTGAGTCAGCAAGACCACCCCAAATCCCCTTCTGGGGCTTTGGCATCTGTCCTCCTTGCTGAGGCCAGTACAGGCCGAGGGGGTGTCTGGAGGCAGAGTCATTGGATGCGGGACCTCAGAGCTGAGCAGGGGCAGAGGGGTGAGGCTGCGCTGGCACCTGAATCACCAGTGGGGGGAGGTTGTTAAAGCCCAGATGGGGGCTTCCCTGGCAGTCAGCGGTAGGACTCCACACTTCCACTGAAGGGGGCATAAGTCCCTTTGATCCCTGGTCCAGGAACAAAGAGCCTGCATGCTGCGGCATGGCCAGAAAAGAACACCACCACAAACCAAAAGGCCCAGATGGCTGAGTCCCAGCGCCAGAGTTTCTGATTCATTTTGCATTTCTAGCAGGATCCCGGTAATGTCAACACTGTTAGTCCAGGCGCAACAGGACAATTTGAGAACCCCTTGCCTGCCAGCCCCAGGTCCTGGGTCTGTCCCAAACCACTTGAGGACTCAAGGCAGTGGCCCCTCCGCCCCTGCTTGGGTTTGGCACCGTGGGGGAGACGGTGAGCAGTCAGTAGGACTCATCCTTATGCAGAAGACATGGATGATGCCCCTGGTGAAGGCAGCTACTGGAGATAATTTGCCGATAACACAGAGACAAGACACCCCCAGCTCTGCTCACAGGTGTCACATACATTGCATGTGATCCCAGGACCGAAAAAGCAGAACAGGGCCACTTCATAAATGCATGTTTCCATTAATCTATTTCCCTTCCCTGCGGGTTTCTGAAGACAAGTGAAATATTAAATGATTGTAAAATTTAACCTTTAAGGCACAATCAAACCCTTTTAAAACAGTTCTTCTAATGAGGGAAAATGTCGCATTATTATTATTTTTCTTTTTTCCGTCTCTTCATTTCCTTCCAGCTGGTTTGCAGGCAAAGTCCGCAGTGATTTCTTAATTTTGACTCAGGCTCTCTCTACAGCCGAACAAGTGGTGGGGAAAATCTCTCTGGGCAACGGCAACATTTCTGTCTCATTTGTTTGGTTTTGCTCTGTAACATGACAGCTTGTGGGGCTGCTAATTCGAACTTAGGCCCTTCTAGGAATGCGTCGTTTGTGAACAGTAAATATATCAGGTTGCAGATTTTAGCCATTTAATTATTGAAAATGGGAATGCTTCCTTGTCTCATGAATATTTCAATGTGGAGCAGTAGACAAATTGTCTTTCACGCCCAAATTTCATTGTATTTTGGAACCACTTCAGATTGCAGCCTTATCCGATTGCCCTGAAGCTGTGAGCTCGATTTTTCTTCAGGGAATTTGGTAGCAGAGTTACTTTGTTCCAAATCATGAAGAAGTCTGAGACATTTATAGGGAACAGGTCTTCTTAGCGTCATTTAGTTTGTCCTTGGATCTGTAAATGTCCTTGCTGGAAATAGAACCTGAAGCAATACTTTCTG
Source organism: Capra hircus (assembly GCF_001704415.2). Lineage (NCBI taxonomy): Eukaryota > Metazoa > Chordata > Mammalia > Artiodactyla > Bovidae > Capra > Capra hircus. The sequence continues at coordinate 92,439,459 of NC_030818.1, read as the reverse complement.
TAAAGCGGATGTAGCATTGCATGGTAGGAACAGAGGGTTCCAGAATCTCATGGGCCTGGGTTTGAATCTTGACTTTCCTCTTGCTCACTGTGAAATTTAAGGCAGTTACTTCTCCAAGTCTCAATGTCTTCATCTGTAAAATGTGAATGATAGTAACTACTTAACAGGATGATTTTGGTTGTTACATAAAGTACTTAAATACATAGTATAATGACTGGACATATTATGTATTTAATAAGTGATAGTTAGTTTATAATTATCCTTATTGTTATTCTGTGAAGTGCCTATCGTAGTACTGAGCATGTAGGAGTTCAGTAAATGCCATTTTTTTAACATTAATATTTATTTATTGGCTGCGCTGGGTCTTCACTGCTGCACTGGGGCTCTCTCTAGTCGCGGCGAGCAGGGGCCACTTTCTAGTTGCAATGCATGGATTTCTCAACTGTGGTGGCCCCACTTGTTGGAGGGCACAGGCTCTAGGCGTGCAGGCTTAGCAGCAGTTTCACACAGGCTTAGTTGCTCCGCATCATGTGGAATCTTCCCAGATTACAGAAAGGGATTGAACCCATGTTTCCCGCATTGGCAGGTGGATTCTTAACCACTGGACCACCGGGGAAAGCTGGTAAATGGTCATTATTAGCATTAGCATTATTATAATTCTCACAGGTGGACATAGATTAAAAATACAATCTTCCACCATGCAAAGCATATGTGTTTTATTTTTTAAGATATTTGAGCCAACAAGAATTTATATAAATAAATGGACAGCCAAATTCAGTTCAGCAAGATTAAAGTAAATTGAAGGTGCTCATATAAATAATTTAAGATAATCCCTGATGCAAAACGTTTGCTCAATTTGTGCCTCAAAATAAAAATGGGTCCCCTAGGTTTTCAGGAATTCCTCTTTGCTGTGCATGGGTTTGCTACTGCTGCTGCTAAGTCATTTCAGTCGTGTCCGACTCTGTGCGACCCCATGGACGGCAGCCCACCAGGTTCCCCCGCCCCTGGGATTCTCTAGGCAAGAACACTGGAGTGGGTTGCCATTTTCTTCTCCAATGCATGAAAGTGAAAAGTGAAAGTGAAGTCACTCAGTTGTATCCAACTCTTAGCAACTCCATGGACTACAGCCTACCAGGCTCCTCCATCCATGGGATTTTCCAGGCAAGGGTACTGGAGTGGGGTGCCATTGCCTTCTCTGGTGCATGGGTTTGGGAACCTTAAATAAGAACAGTCTTCCTATGGAAGGGCAGCTCTGACATGGGAGGTGACCTGGACTGGGGATGGGAAGTGGGGGAAGCAAGGTCCTGGGCCTCACTCTGAGCTTGACCTTGGACAAGTCCCCACACTTCTCTGGGCTATGGTCTGCTCATCTCTAGAGTCTCTCTGATGCAAAAATGCCACACTTCTCTAAGAGCATGTGATTTATTCCCTTTAAAAAGAGAGAGATTTAAAAAAAGGGAGATTTCATCCTTTAAAAACCCTTAGACTCTGCACATTTTGCCAGTTGCTTTTAAACCACTAGGTATTAGGTGCCAGATATTTGAGGGTGGCTTAATTGGAAGTTGTGTTTATCATCTGGAGTGTATGTGCACGCACTAAATGTGGTTTTGACAGTCTCTCTCCATCCAGCTACTTGCTTCCAACGGGAATGATTTGCTTCTCCACTGCATTCAGAAGAGACACTTTAGTCCTTGTTACGAACGTTAATTAGTTTGAAGAAGAGAAAAAGGATTGTGTTTCTAAAAATAGTGCTGCTACTGAAGGCCATTTTTGGTGCTGTTATAATCTGGGTGCTTTCGTGAGGATGAGGGTAGCTGGCTCTGCTTTTATTCTCTGTCCAAGAGAATGTTAGCATCTTTGAAATTGGGGAACCAGTCTTCCTAATCAGGGGGTAGAATGATGTGTGTCTCTGTGCTGAGCTGTCATAGAAGTGGCCCAGTGTCTCCCACGGTTTAAATCTTAAATCTGCTAGTTGTTTGTGGGCACCCGTTACACTGGTCTCAGAAGCCCGAAGACATGGCCTGTGACACTCCCCGCAGTGTGAACGCGTGGTGTCGGTGAGGTGGGCATACAAGTATTGCTGTGGGCCGCACAGCATAGAAAAGGGAAGGAGGGCTGCAGTGCAGACCTGGCTCCTAGTCTTGGCTCTGGTACCGACTTGCTTCTCTGGGTGGAACCTCTGGGTTGTAAGGACATTTAGCGTGGCTCCTCCGTCCAGCTCTGTCATCTGGCCTTTTTTCATTCCTTCGTGGAGGAGCTTGGGCTTGATTGCTGAGGACTGTTTCTGTTCCAACATTCTGTTCGATCAATTATTAATAAAATTAAGTCTCAGGCTTGTTATTTAGGTAGGCATTTTGGTAGAATTCCGACAGCAGGTAAATCTCTGGATGAGTTTCAAATTCTACATGGCTCCGAAAAGTGTGCTTAGTTTTTGAGCTTGGTATATTCCACTCATGAGGTTTATTGTTGGCTTATTTTTTTTTTTTTGGAGAGGAGGGTCTCCATAAACTGGTTCTTGGCTCTTTCGTAGTAGTTGAGAAATGCTTTGGGATTTTTAATTTTTATTTTTATTGAAGTATAGTTGATTTGGGGCGTGGAAGAGACCTTGATGCTGGAAAAGATTGAGGGTAGGAGGAGAAGGGACGACAGAGGAGGAGATGGTTGGACGGCTTCACCGACTTGATGGACATGAGTTTGAGCAAACTCTGGGAGATGGTGAAGGACAGGGAAGGCTGCTGTAGTCCATGGGGTTGTAAAGAGTCAGACACGACATAGCAACTGAACAACAACATCGTTGATTTACAATGTTTTGTTAGTTTCAAGTATACAGCCAAGTGATTCAGTTATCCATATGTATTTATTTCAGATTCTTTTCCATTGTAGGTTATTACAAGGTACTGAATACAGCTCCCTGTGCTAACAATAGGTTTGTGTTAGTTATCTATTTTTTATATAGTAGTGTGCGTCTGTTAATCTCAAACTCCTAATTTATCCCCCCCATTCCCCTTTGGTAACTATAAGTTTGTTTTCCACGTCTGTGTGTCTGTTTCTGTTCTGTATATAAGCTCATGTGTATCATTTTTAAAGATTCCATATATAGGTGACACATATGGTGTTTGTCTTTCTCTGACTTACTTCACTTAGAGTGATTATCTCTAGGTCCATCCATGTTGCTGCTAATGGCATTATTTCTTTTTTGTGTGTGTGGTTGAGTAATAGTCCAGTCCATTCTAAAGGAGATCAGTCCTGGGTGTTCTTTGGAAGGAGTGATGCTAAAGCTGAAACTCCAGTACTTTGGCCACCTCATGCAAAGAGTTGACTCATTGGAAAAGACTCTGATGCTGGGAGGGATTGGAGGCAGGAGGAGAAGGGGACGACAGAGGATGAGATGGCTGGATGCCATCACTGACTCGATGGACGTGAGTCTGAGTGAACTCCAGGAGTTGGTGATGGACAGGGAGGCCTGGCGTGCTGCAGTTCATGGGGTCGCAAAGAGTCGGACACGACTGAGCGACTGAACTGAACTGCACTGAACTGAACAGTCCATTGTGTGTTTATACACCATGTGCACATTCAGTTGTCTCACTTGCGTCTGACTCTTTGAGACCCCATGGCCTGTAGCCTGCCAGGCTCCTCTGTCCATAAGATTATCTAGGCAAGCGTACTGGAGTGGGTTGCCGTGCCCTCCCCCAGGGGCTCTTCCCCATCCAGGGATCAAACCTGCGTCCTTCCTCTCCTGCATTGCAGGCAGATTCTTTACTCCTGAGCCACTGGGGAAGCGTTCACACACCACATCTTTATTCATTCATCTATCGATGGACAATCAGGTTGCTTCCATGCCTTGGTATTGTAAATAGTGTTGGTATGAACATTGGGGTACATGTATCTTCTCAAATTAGCATTTTCATTTTTTTCAGATATAGTCCAGGAGTAGGATTGCTAAATCATATGGTAACTCTCTTTTTAGCTTTTGAGGAACCTCCATGCTGTTCTCCACGGTGGCTGTATCAGTTTACATTCCCACCATCAGTGCAGGAAGGTTCCCTTTCCTCCACATCCTCTCCAGCATTTATTATCTGTAGACTTTTTGATGACGGCCGTGAGAAGTGCTTTGGCTAATTTTCTACTCCAGGCTCTCAGTAGCATTCAAGTTGCTTCATGTGTTGTCTCAGAATTGGTGGGGGCTTGACATTTTCTTGATTTATGAGGCCATCATTTGAGGTTGTGTTTTCTCTTTCGGTCTGTTTCACATTTGAGTTACTTTTGGTGATATCACCCTATTCTCCCATTTTCCTCTATGTGTCCCAATCTGAATTAAAGAAATTACATTTGTATGGCAAATAATGTCTTGGGTGATTTACCACCTATGTGCTGACATTTAAGCTATTTTTTTCTGTAAGAAAGATCTCAGCCTTTTTCTGAGCTTCATCTGTAAAATGAGGATTATAATCATGAGAACCCATGAAGGAGGCCAAATCAGCAGCCTCCTTTTCCCTAAGTTCTGAATTAATTGAGAGTAAGACAAAGGACTAAAGAAGATAAAGACTAAAATATCACCTCCATCAAGGAAGAGGTGACGTTGAGAGTGTATCTTATGTCCATGGGCAAATGAGCCCCCTGATGTCAGATCCAGAGTGAGACTCATGCAGACAGCTGTCCCCCCATCCGCAGGCAGAACTGGGGCACCAGGTCCACTCCCTGATGAGCAGCAGAACTTGAGCTCCCAGGAGGAAGAGAGAAGGGACTGAGCTGCTTTCAGCCAGTATCTCCTTCCAAATCCGCCAACCCAAAAGGCATTGCATTTCCTCAGTGGAGTAGAGCAGGGGTGGGGCAGAGAGTCCAAAACTGTTATCTGAAGTCACTCCTGTCACACGGAGAGTGCGTGGGAGGAAAAGTGCCTCCCCAGGTTCCCCTCCTTCCCCAGTCGCATTTACCTCACAGGAAGCAGAGTAGCAGGGGTTAAAAGAACAGGCTTCGGAGGACGATAGACCCAGGTTTCCAATGCCAGCCTCCTTTCACAGGCTGTGTGATCCTAGATGAATTCCTCCACCTTGTTAAGCCTCATCTGTAAAACAGGAGTGATAATAAAGGTCACTGTGCAAGGTAAGCGGGATAATCCATTAGAATGTAAGTCACCTGATAAGTACTCAATAAAGAGTAGAAAGTCAAAAGAGAATATGTCTATAAACATCCTCTGTAAATTACACAGTTTTCCCTGGTGGCTCAGAGGTTAAAGCCAACGCAGGAGACCTGGGTTTGATCCCTGGGTCGGGAAGATCCCCTGGAGAAGGAAATGGCAACCCACTCCAGTATTCTTGCCTGGAGAATCCCATGGACGGAGGAGCCTGGTGGGCTACAGTCCATGGGGTCGCAAAGAGTCGGACACAACTGAGCGACTTCATTTTCACTTTCACTTTCATATAAAGAAGTATAATCATTGAAGGTGGTGGTATTCGTATAATATTGAATTCCACTTGCTATACAATACTGTTTGCACCTCCCGATTTAGGCTGATTGAAATAGGCTGAGGTACTGGGTGGCTTGTTATGCGTCTCTTTTCTGTCAGCTCAAAGCAGAATCCGCACACCAGAAAGAAAGAAGAAATTGAATTAACGAGACGCTCCCATGCAGCCGAATGACCTGTCCTCTGATTTCAGCTATTTTTGTAGATTCTTCTGGAAGCTGTCATGTAATTCTGTAGCAGTCATTAGAAAGTATTCACCCCATTTAATTTTTGCTGAAAAATCATTAGTGGGACTTTGACATGGGCCTGGACTGTTCTCAAGCCCATATTCCACCACTAGGCTTCAAGGGACAGCTCCCTTTGACTTGAGCCCTTGAGGTTCACTCAGGAGAAAACCAGGGTGGAGGTCAGGGGGGCTGTTACAGCTTCGCACTGCCTCCTCTTCGTCCTTCTCTGTCATCATCCTCCACATCACATTTTTTTTCAGTGTTACGTGGCCAGCTTCTTTTTTGTCTAATTTTGGCTATGTATGGTTTTTATTATCTGCACTTTGTTATCGTTGTTGTTCAGTCACTAAGTCACATCCGACTCTTTGCGACCCCATGGACTGTCGCACATCAGGCTTCCCTGTCCTTCACTATCTCTCGGCATTTGCTCAAACTCTTGTCCATTGAGTTGGTGATGCCATCTAACCAGCTCGTCCTCTGTCGTCCCCTTCTCCTCCTGCCCTCAGTCTTTCCTAGCATCAGGGCCTTTTATTTTCTATTGAGTCGACTCTTCGTATCAGGTTGCTAAAGGTTTGGAGCTTCAGCTACAGCATCAGTCCTTCCAATGAATATTCAGGACTGATTTCCTTTAGGATGGACTGGTTTAATCTCCCTGCAGTCCACATTTATTCCACAGGGCTCCAGGGGGAAGAGCTAAGACTAACAGAATATACCAGAGGGCAGACTTTGGACATGTCTCAACAAAGGCTTTCTAATAATCAGGGTTCTCTAAAGTGGAACAGGGCTGCTCGGGATCCTGCTGTCTGTCACAGAAGGGCCCATGCAGAGCCAGGTCAGGGCGGAGGTAGAGGAGAGAGTCTAGGCTTTGGTGGCCGAGGCCCAGATTGGAATCAAGCTTGTGCACTTGCTGTGTGACCCCAGGCAGGTCCCTTGCCTCATCTGAATCTCCTTTTCGTGCAGCGGTCCAATGACAAGTGTGAAGGTGCCTTATGAACTGGGAAACATCGTGCAAAGTGTTAATTACGCTCACTGTGGTTTCACTGCAGTTACTGGTGAGCGTGTCCTACTCTTCTGCTAATGATGAAATGTGTGTTGATTGAATTGATTAATGAGCCGATGATTTTCTGCCTAAAACTGGCCCTTAAACTTAAATTTGCATCCCATCTGTAAAGCTTAGTACATAGTAGGCTCCAACTTAACAATGTGTTGAGCGAATAAATGAGTGAAGGAGAGATTAAATACATTAACTACTGCTATCGATCTCAATTAATTCTAAGCACAGTCTTGTGAGATGGGCCCAGAAGACAGAGAATCAGACTCAGGATTGTAATGGTGATGGTGGCATTGGATGGGAAGTTGGCCCCACTGGCCTGTGGGTCACTCTCACGTGTGAGAGTTTGCATTTCTGGGGCAGCTACAGTCTTGGTGAGAAATGTTTCACCCTGGGACTATGGCATGTCTATTTGGACCCAGAGAGTCAGTCCTCAGCTTGCATTTTTAGATCCCATTCCTGCTCCTGTACCACAGTGTGCCCGCATTAACTTGCTGCAGACAGTGGGGTGGAGGGGGGCTGCTCAGAAAGCAGTGCTGCACTGGGTCCTGGGTAACCCTGCAGTGTCACCCACTTGGGAATGGTTGAACCCACACCCAAGGATGCAACACCCCCACCGCTTGGCAGTTAGAGTCAGGGGTGTGGATTCTGCGATCCTGAGCATCTCCGTGGGGACCAGTGGTTCTGTCTCTTCCTGGCTTGATGACTTTGGGCAAGTTGCCCTCCAAGCCTCAGTTTCCGTATCTGTAAACCAGGACCATACCTACTTCATATATAGTTACTGTGAGGATCACTGTCAAATGATTGTTTAGTCCAGTGCCAAGCAATGGTAGGGTTCAGAGAACGCCATAACATCAGCAGCAACAAAGTGACTGCTCGAGTTCTCAGATGTGGTCAGTTGCTACCGTGTGTAATTACTATAACTTGCCAAACTACAGAAACATACATAAAACCAGTTTCTCCATGAATGTAATATCGAGGTACACAATTTGGGGACAAACATTAAATAAGTGAAGATGGGAGTTTAAGTCAATGACAGGAGAGAGAAAAGAAGTATTTCCTTTTCTCAGTATAGGCAGACCCTGGAGATATTGTAGGTTTGGTTCCAGATCACTGAAAGCAATGTGCCTATAGCAATAAAGCGAGTCACATGAATGTTTTGGTTTCCCAGGGCATATAAAAGTTGCCTTTACATTATACTGTAGTCTACTAAGCGTGCAATAGCATTATGTCTTAAAAACAATGCATAGAGCTTAGTTTAAAAAAAATTCGTTGTTGCTGAAAAAAGTCTAACCATCACCTGAGCCTTTAGGGAGAGTTGTAGTAGTAACATCCAAGATCACTGATCACAGGTCATCACAACAAATACGATCATAATGAAAAAGTTTGAACTGTTTCGAGAATTAACAAAATGTAATACAGAGATGCGAGGTGAGCAAATGCTGTTGGACAAATGGTGCTGATAGACTTGTTCCTTGCAGGGTTGCTACAGAAGTTCAACTTGGGAAAAACACAGTGTCTGTGAAAGGCAATAATGTGAAGTGTGCCTGTACAGACAGCTGCCCCAGAATCAATGCTCTAGTTCTGCCACTGCCTCGTTCCAGATGAGCTACCTTAAGAAAGAGTCTACGGCGATCTTGGCCTCAATTTTCTCATCTGTAAAATGGGGGGGTAATTGTAGCTACTTCATTGGGTAATTGAGACGATTCAGTGAGCTTAACATACTGTACTTAATGATTTAAATTTTTTTTAACTTTTTATTTTAGAAAAGTTATAGACTTACAAGGAAGCACATGCATGCTAAGTCACTTCAGTCATGTCTGACTCTTTGCAGCCCCATGGACTGTAGCCCGCCAGGCTCCTCTGTCCATGGAATTCTCCAGACAGGAATACTAGGTTGCCATGCCCTCCTCCAGGAGATCTTCCTGACCCAGGGATTAACCTGAGTCGCTTAGGTCTCCTGCATCCCCAGGCGGGTTCTTTACCAGCAGCGCCACCAGAGGCCCAGCTGGAAGCTGCACAGATAATACTATAGAGAGGTCCTATGCACCAAACGTTCCACTGGGACCATTTTGACATGTAACTATACATGTCAAAACCGGGAACTTAACATTGGCTCTGTTCACAAATCTTTTTTTCTTTTTTTTTTTAATGTTCAAAGACAACTTTACTTAGGGACACAAACTTGAATTATATATTATTTTATTTTATTTTTGACTGCACTGGCTTGTGGAATCTTAGTTTCCTGACCAGGGATTGAACCCAGGCCCTTGGCAGTGAGGGCACAGTGTCCTAACCACTGGACCACCAGGGAATTTCCAAAGTTATATATAATTTTTAAATGTCATGAGATATTATTCTTAAGGTTTGTTTGTTTGTTTTTTCAACCATGAAAGAATGTAAAACCATTAGCCTGTGAGTCATACAATAGCAGGCAGAGGTCTATCTGAGTTTATATGTTTACTGTATCTGTGTGTGTATGTATCTATCTACTTATTATCCACCTGTCTTACTACACTTTTTAATGCCCAAGGACTAAGTAAGATAATCACAAGGAACAGGACTTGATATGTAATAGTCGTTCCATAAATGTCAGTTCGAGTACCATATATGAAAGGGATTAGCTCAGTGCCTGGCTGTAAAAGTAGGCACCCAGTAAGCAGGAACCTGCTTTATTCTTTTTTCAGTTTACACTCTCCTTTATCCTCTACGAGCATCATACCACAACCAGGCTTTATAGCTATCGAGCTGTTCTTATTACAGGAACATGCTGTGAGGGGAAAACACCTTGGGTCTTGAACGGTGGGGACCATGTGCAGCTGGTCTCAGCTGAGGTGGTGAGAGGCCACAGAGAGCAGGTGATTTCTGTTGGGCCCTCCTGTTATTCCTTATTCAGAGGCTCCACTCTAGCGTTCCAATATTGGAAGTCTGCACATCCCGTGGCTGAGGCAGAGGCAGGGCTGCCGGAGGGATGGGTCGTTTCAGAGGATGTTTCTGCGTTGTGCCCCCGCTGGCAGAGGCAGGGAGCACCTCCAGACAACTGGTTGCACTTATATTTTCCTTTTCACTGACACTGAGTCTGGGGCACCTAGCAAATAGCAGTATGTATAAAGCATTGGTACCCAGGTGTTGTCAGATTAAAAAGTCCAGATATGTGTTTTTCAGATACTTGAGACTTATCTCTTTGAACTAAAAAACTTTTTCAATTTTAACTGTTTGGAATTTGTCTTTCCAAAATGCCTGCTTCCTGAAATTAAAAACAGAACAAAACATAATTTGACATTTTTCCCCTCTTTTTTTTTTTTTTTTTGATATCTTGAAGTTAAGAGGGGTTCTGTGAACTGGTTCTCAAAACCCAGAGCAGAACAAAACTCTCAGTGTTTGCCCATTTCCGTGGTGTAAATTTATTCCTGCTACCATTTCAAGCTGTTGATGGTTTGTGACAACCAGCTTGGAAAATGCCTGAGATCTGAGCTCCCCACCACAAGGGGGCAGTGTGCAGCTGCTATGCTTCAGATCTGAACTTCAGCCCTGGGATTGCTGGGCTTTCCTCTTGTTCCCCCCCCATCCCACCCCCACCTCCCCCACCCCCCGCACTTGAGAGCTGGGTTAACCCAGGACTGGCTACTTAACTGGGGTTTCTTCATATGAACTAATCCACGGTGAGGGTGAGGACTCAACAAGGTGACCTAAGTCATGGGTCCCAAACTTCAGTGCCCTGGGGGCCCAGCCAGTGATGGCCGCAGCATGTGAATGGGCAGTTGGGACAACACCTGAAACAGTGGTTCTCAAGCGGAGCTGGCGAACTTATATGTGCCTGGGCTCCATCTCAGACTAGTTAAACCAGAATGTCTGGGGGAGGCAGTAAGTGGAATGTTGTTGTAATTTCTAAAAATTCCACAGGGAGATCAATCCCCATGATAGGACTTGCTCACCGTGGTATTAATTGTGGACGGCTTTCTTTAAAGCAGAGGTCCCCAGTCCCCAGGATCTAATGGCTGATGATCTGAAGTGGAACTGATATGACAATAATAGAAATAAATTGCACAGTAAATGTCATCTGCTTGAATCATCCCCAGACCATCTGCCCCCGCCACCCCCCACCCCTGACCCTGGTCCTTGGAAAAATTGTCTTCCATAAACACTGGTCTCTGGTGCCAAAAAAGTTTGGGGATTGTTGCTTTAAAGGACTTAGATGTTGACTTTTAAAATAATTTCCCTCTCCAATATTACCCTAAATGAAAACATTATACCTAGCGTGAGTTTGGGAAAACTGTAAATAGTTTGATATAGGGATGGAGGAGGTGGGATGTGCAGGAAGCAGAGGGGAAACAGTAGGATGGTTGGCAGTGGTTGAATTATAAACGGCCTGAATGCCAGGCCAAGGAGGTTTTGGTTTGCCTTGAGGGCAGAGGGGAGGACCCTGGAGACACGTCAGGGAACGGACAGCACTCCTGTGATGCGGGTCATCTGTGATTGGTCCGTTAGATCATCTGAAATCACTCATCCTTCAGCGCGATCCCCCTCCCTCCCCCACCCCTCCATTCTGTGTTCCTGCTCTTCCCCCATTTGCGTAATTTACCTTTACTTATCATCATGGGTTTCATCATTTTCATTATCGCAGCATGAACTGGCAGGGCTGGTCTGACGCAGTGTGGAATTAACTGATGGGACCTCAGAAGACCTCCTTAGTTCCTATTATTAACCCGAGTATCTTTCAGGGAAAATTTTATTAAAAAGAGATCATCTGGGGTTTGTTTTCAGCTGCATTTTCCAGAGGGGGCATGGCCAATGATTGCCCTTGCCCTTGACTTCCGTCTGTGTGCGCACTTGGAAAAGCAGGTGTCACTCAGAGCTCAGAGAGCAACAGTTTCTAATTAGTTGCTTGTTAAACCACGGGCCTCCAGATTGCGCTGCTAAAATTGCTAGTTTTTCCATGAGGAAACCCTGATGGTAATTTTTGTTTTTTCCCCACCCGGAGCACAAAGCACATCCGGTTCTTTGCTGCTGCCGCATTTTTCTGAGATCCTTGACAGATTGTTGTCATTGTTACTGTTACGTGTTACTATTACTATTTATGGCACCTGGGCGGAACTGGGTGCTCTGCAAATATTATTGTCTTGTTGAATTCTCATAGGACCTTTGCAGACACTGTTTTCCCAGAAGAGGAAATTCTGGTCTCTGAGAGCTGAGTCACCGCCCCAGGTCATGCAGCCAGAACCGGTCAAGCTCAGCCCTAGGCTGGGCCCTTGGCCATGTTCTATGCTATAACCTCTTCTCTGTATTGTTGCTATCCACTTGCCTGTGTTTCACTGACCATCTTTTATGATGTAGGAATTTGTATTTTAGTCCAATAGCATCTGGAAAATAATGAAAATAATTTTTAAATGTAGCTGAGATTAAATACCACTAATACTTCCCCCAGACTATTGTCATTCCATTTGGGTTCACTTACAGGAACAAATTCAATATTTCCCTACTACAGCAGTGAAGTTCCAAATTCTGAAACTACCCCACGGGCAAGAGTTTAGTTCTTCTATGATTATTCATGGTGTAACCAGCCTTCCTAGGCTGTATTAATCATTTCATTAATTTGGTCAGAGTTTGTTCCTCCTTCCAGGAAAATGGTAATTGCTTAGAGTCACTTTTGATTTGGAATTTCAAAAATATCATATTAACTTGATTTTTTAAATAAAAACTCTCTCACTCTTAGCTGTTTACATTTTTATAATATGAGGATAGATTTGTATTCTTTGATCAGACATGAAAAAAAGAGATGGGTGGGACTGTAGAATCGCTTTTTTCATTTACTCAACCAGCATTTTTTGAACACCTTTTGTGTGCCGGATACTATTTTAGGGGGAGGGGACAGAGCCGTGAAGCAGCCCCGTGAGGTCCCCTCTCGTGGAGCCCACTTTCCAAAGGAGGGGCAGACATTCAATGAACACACCTCGGAAAAGTAGGAAAAAAACCCTGTGGTGCCAGTGAGCATGGTCATGGGATGGCAATGGGCACAAAGAGAAGTGGCCCTTCTCTGAGGTGCTCTCTTTGCCAGAGGCAGACAGGCATTTCAACAAATGAATACAAATTTTAGTTTCTGGGCATTTGGAGATTTAACATGTACAAGTTTGACTATTTTGGGGCAATATGGATATCTGTGAGATGTAGCCATTTGTCATTTTACTGAGGTGTAAACTGTTGGAGAACACTCTTGAGAGTCCCTTGGACTGCAAGGAGATCCAACCAGTCCATCCTAAAGGAGATCAATCCTGAATACTCATTGGAAGGACTGGTGCTGAAGCTGAAACTCCAATACTGTGGCCACCTGATGGGAAGAGCTGACTCATTGGAAAAGACCCTGATACTGGAAAAGATTGAAGGCGGGAGGAGAAGGGGATGACAGAGGATGAGATGGTTGGATGGCATCACCAACTCAATGGACATGAGTTTGAGTAAACTCTAGGAGTTGGTGATGGACAGGGAGGCCTGGAGTGCTGCAGTCCACGGGGTTACAAAGTCAGACGCAACTGAGAGACTGATCTCTGAAGTTATCTTTTGGGCTTCCCTGCTGGCTCTGTGGTAAGGAATCCACCTGCCAAGGCTGAAGCCAAAGGAGACACGAATATGATCCCTGGGTTGGGAGGATTCCCTGGAGGAGGAAATGGCAACCCACTCCAGTGTTCTTGGCTGAGATAATCCATGGACGGAAGAGCCTGTGTGCTGTTGCTGTGCTTAGTCTCAGTTGTCAAGTGGGCCTTAGGAGGCATCACCACGAACAAAGCTAGTGGAGGTGATGGAATTCCAGTGGAGCTGTTTCAAACCCTGAAAGATGATGCTGTAAAAGTGCTGCACTCAATATGCCACCAAATTTGGAAAACTCATCAGTGGCCACAGGACTGGAAAAGTTCAGTTTTCATTCCAATCCCAAAGAAAGGCAATGCCAAAGAATGCTCAAACTACCGCACTATTGCACTCATCTCACACGCTAGTAAAGTAATGCTCAAAATTCTCCAAGCCAGGCTTCAGCAATACGTGAACCGTGAACTTCCAGATGTTCAAGCTAGTTTTAGAAAAGGCAGAGGAACCAAAGATCAAATTGCCAACATCCGCTGGATCATGGAAAAAGCAAGAGAGTTCCAGAAAAACATCTATTTCTGCTTTATTGACTATGCCAAAGCCTTTGACTGTGTGGATCACAATAAACTGTGGAAAATTCTGAAAGAGATGGGAATACCAGAGCACCTGACCTGCCTCTTGAGAAACCTGTATGCAGGTCAGGAAGCAACAGTTAGAACTGGACATGGAACAACAGACTGGTTCCAAATAAGAAAAGGAGTACGTCAAGGCTGTATATTGTCACCCTGCTTATTTAACTTACGTGCAGAGTACATCATGAGAAATGCTGGGCTGACTGAAGCACAAGCTGGAATCAAGATTGCTGGGAGAAATATCAATAACCTCAGATATGCAGATGATACCACCCTTACGGAAGAAAGCAAAGAAGAACTAAAGAGCCTTTGATGAAAGTGAAAGAGGAGAGTGAAAAAGTTGGCTTAAAGCTCAACATTCAGAAAAACAAGATCATGGCATCTGGTCCCATCACTTTATGGCAAATAGATGGGGAAACAGTAGAAACAGTGTCAGATTCAATTTTTGGGGGGCTCTAGAATCACTGCAGATGGTAATTGCAGCCATGAAATTAAAAGATGCTTACTCCTTGGAAGGAAAGTTATGACCAACCTAGACAGCATATTAAAAAGCAGAGACATTACTTTGCCAACAAAGGGCCATCTAGTCAAAGCTATGGTTTTTCCAGTAGTCATGTATGGATGTGAGAGTTGGACAATAAAGAAAGCTGAGCCCTGAAGAATTGATGCTTTTGAACTGTGGTGTTGGAGAAGACTCTTGAGAGTCCCTTGGACTGCAAGGAGATCCAACCAGTCCATTCTGAAGGAGATCAGTCCTGAATATTCATTGGAAGGACTGATGTTGAAGCTGAAACTCCAGTTCTGGGGCCACCTGATGGGAAGAGCTGATTCATTGGAAAAGACCTTGATACTGGGAAAGATTGAAGGTGAGAGGAGAAAAGGATGACAGAGAATGAGATGGTTGGATGGCATCACCGACTCAATGGATGTGAGTTTGAGTAAACTCCGGGAGATGATAGGGAGGCCTGGCGTGCTGCAGTCCATGGGGCCGCAAAGAGCTGGACACGACTGACCAACTGAACTGAACTGAAGTCCCCTCCATACAAACGAGTTCTGTTCTGAGAGCGAGTTTGTAAGTCCAAGAAGATAGCCTAGGTACCCAACTAACACAACTGGCTGTGTAATAGGTTTGGAATACTTTTCACAGACACACAATAAAAAACCACAAAAAAATAAAGCATTTTAAGTTTTACAGTATAGTACCTTGCAAAGTACAGTAGTCCAATACAACAGCTGGCACACAGGGAATGGCATCTAATGAACAGGCAAGATGTGTCACTGAGTGGAGGAGGGAGAGGAGGTGGGAGACGGTAAAGCTGAAGGATCGCCAGCAATAGGAGATGAAGGGCAAGCTGCAGTTTCACTCACGCCTGACGTGAACGCACACCTGCATCTTTGAAAGTTCATCACCTGAAGGTTCGCGTGTAGGGGGCTTCCTGTACTACTAGCGCTTCCCTGGCGGCTCAGCTGGTAGAGAATCTGCCTGCAGCGCAGGAGACCTGGGTTCAGTCCCTGGGCTGGGAAGATCCCCTGGAGTAGGGCATGGCAACCCACTCCAGTATTCCTGCCTGGAGAATCCCCATGGACAGAGGAGCCTGGCAGTCCATGAGGTCGCCAAGAGTCGGACACGACTGAGTGACTAAGCAGAGCCCAGCACTGTAGTACTAACAGTTAGGCAGAAATGAACCAAAGGCTCATTGGTCAGCTGGACCCATTCACTAGTTAAATGACTTGTTCATTCATGCCTGCCTCAGGGAAAGGTGCCGTCCCCATGTCATCTCATTTCATCCCAACCACAGTTGTGATCAGGCTTATCATCTCCACTCACTCGACCTTACTTGCCAGGCCTTCAGGACTGCCAATGCCAAGGGCTTACTGTCATCCATCCTGAGGTCTGTAGCACAGGCATAAGAGGCTACGGGAACACAAACAGTTCAGATGCTGCAGGTCCTCGGATGTCCCTTCTCGAAGGAGGGGGCACTAGATGGGGTCTTGCTGGAGGAGAGGTGTTCGTCAGGCAGAGAATGGGAGGCAGCAAGCAGAGGGAGCCGTGTGTGCAGAGGCAGGAAGTATGAGAGCCACAGTACATTCAGGCACAACAGAGACCAGGAACGTGGGCGGAGCGGGAAGTTGGCAGGAGATGAATCTGGAAACGGGGGTGGGAAGCAGCAGAGGAAAGGCCGGAGCATGTTCAGAGGCGAGGTTGACAGGATTCCTGCTGGCTGCAGTGGAGGAGGGAGGGAGCAAGGAGTCAAGGATGCTCTGGGGTTTTGGCCTGAGCACTGGGTTGGGCCTGGGAAGACAGGGGTGCTGATCTGTATCACACAAATACCCCTCCGGGGACAGACCCCAGGACGGGCCGGACAGTGAGGGCTCGAAGGCTGCAGGGCCAGTTGACAGATGAGAAATGGCATTTGGCAGTGGAGCTAGAGAAAGGGGAATCAACCATAGAGACCCTGCCAGGCTCGACTCAGCAGGCTGGAGCAGTCCCTGGGATCTGATGTATGAAGGTGGAGGACTCACTCATGCCGGGGTTGAGAGTGAAATGATGAATTTAGGTCAGGGATGCAGCTGGGAGAATAGATTTCAGGGGAAGGAAAGAAGTTGGGAAAGACATTTGGGACAGGTTGATTTTTTTTTTTTTTTTGGTTCAATTTTTCCAAAAAGATTCATTTATTTATGGCTGCCCTGGGTCTTCATTGCTACCCAAGGGCTTTCTCTAGTTGCAGCACGCAGGGGTAACTCTCATTGCAGTCCGTGAGCTCCTCATTGCGGTGTCTTCTCTTGTTGCGGAACACAGTCCCTAGAACTCAGCCTCAATAGTTGTGAAACACCGCATGTGGGACCTTCCCGGACCAGGGATCAAGCCCGTGTCCCTTGCATCGCAAGGTGGATTCTTAACCACTGGACCACCAGGGAAGCCCTCAATTTTTACTGGAGTATAGTTGGTTTACAATATCATGTTAGTTGGAACAGGTTGACTTTAAGTTACGTGGAAGACATGCAAATCAAACCAGTCTAGAGGCTGTTGAAGAGGTGAGACAAGAGACATTTTAGCACAGGCTGGGAAGCCAGACCACAGGCATGCAAGCTCCACTCAGTCAGCTGAGTGGCCATGGCGAGGTACTCAGCCTTAGTTTCTTCTGTGTTTAAAATGGGGGCATTTGCAGCACCTACGCTACAGATTGAGAGGATTGCGTGAGAGAGACACACATGGGAGATTAGCAGGGTGCCTGCCAGTTGTCAGCGCTCAATAAATGTTGGCTATCATCATCCTTGTCATCGTCACTCCTGATTTCATGGCCATCAGCCCATTGGGGTAGTGGGGGCCACTGCAGGGGATGGGATCCGCCAGGCGGAGTGTGGGGAGCAAGACAGGAGAGTAGGGGAAGAAACAGCTTCCGCCTCCATTTCTTCAAGAAGCAGTGCAAAGGGCATGTTCTGGGGTCCAGGGCTCACTTTTGTCATGGATGTGGCTTGACTTGAAAGTTTCTCAAAATTAACTGCCATTAGAAGGTAAGGAGTAAGCCACGGTTTGAATCAGCAATCCTGTGGTTCCCTTTTCATGAGAGCTCTTCTGAACTCACGAGTAAGATAATGACAGGCTCAGCACAGTAAAAATGTTTTAATGGGGAGAAGTGAGTGTGAACGTCAGAATCTTAAATGCATTAATTTTCAACATTGTGAGATTAATTGGCTCCCAAATATAGCCTGCTCCTGCTGTAATTGGGGTTCTGGGGAGCTTCCAGCTTTCCTGTTACCTTTCGCCAACATTTCGGGTTCGACGGTGAATCATATTTTAAGAGGTTAGTCATCTAATTAAAATTATATTTCCGGTTTATATGAAATAGAAGAGGAAGGGGTCAGCAGATATTTATGGAGGCTGTTGCTCCACACCTCTGGTGACACAGGGTATCCAGAGAGGAGTAAGGCCTGGCCCTGGTCTTCAGGCAGCCCAGGGTTTGCCACTGGAGGCAGCCTGGAAACACTGAAGTCAACTCAAGGAGATAAGCGGTGGTGATAAGCTGCTGTCAGGGCTCAGAGGGGAAAGTGACTCCCTCTGCCTGGTGAGCCCGCAAGCATCCCTGGAGAAGGTGACATTTGAGGGAGGCCTGGAAGGATGCCAGGGAGAAAGGGGGAGGATGCCAATCTAACCAGGACGAGTTTGGTAACATCGCAGTGGTCCAGGGAGCACCGAGAAGGTCTGAACCAGGCACTGACCCCTGGGGACAGTTTGGAGAAGCATTAACCTCTCCTATGACGGCTGAGGAGGAGTGGGCATGTAGAGAGGGATAAATCAGGAAGAGGGAGGTCATGGATCACAGATGGGTAGAACTCCAAGGGAGGGAGGGAAAGAGACGAGGGTGGGGCAAGGGACGAGGCTGCCGGTTTCCCACGAGCGTGCAGTTTCATGTAATTTAGAAATAGGATTTATGACCATCAATCAAACACATACGCAGAAAATCTAACATAGCTATTACAAGCTCTTTGCTGGTAAGCTGTGCTTTGAGACTGGATTAAATACTTGACCTGTGTCATTGTTGAAAACCACGAAAATGAGCTGGGTTGTCAGGTCCTGGTGAGGAAGGCAGGAAAGCCAGGCTGCTTGGGAGGCTGCAGGAGGGAAAGCGAATGTCCCTTCACTTTTCAGGGGGTGCAAGAGATGCGCTCACCTCTCGTCCCCACAAGCTCACTTCCCTGCCTCCCTCTGCCTGCTGCTCCTCCCTGTGCTGAGCAGAAGTCAAGGCCGGACCGATGAACTGCTTTTCAGAGCTGTCTCCACGTCTGCGAGGTATTTGGCCTGCAGCGCACAGGCTGGGCTGGCTGGTGCAGGAAGAGGGGGGCGCCCAGGAGTACCAGAGATTTCTCTGGGGCTTGATCTAGGGCTGGAGATTTGTCTTGTTTTTTTTTTTTTTTTTTTCCCTATTATAAAACTAAAAAAAAAATTATGAAATATTTTAAGCATTCAGAAAACAATCTAGTACATATTTACTCCTTTCTGAGATTCTGTGGATGTGAACAATGCTGTCTTATCTACTTCAGATCTCTTTGTTTTTTTTTTTTAAAAAGAAATCATTTCCAGATATAGCATCCCTTCTCGTCCCCCTCCCCATTGCCCCCAGGAACCACTTGGTGTTTTTTTTTTTTTAACTTTCTCTAAGTATATGTATATACTTTCGCACAGTATATATATGTGGTTATTTTGTCTGTCAATCTATATATATATGATGTAATATTGTACTTGTATCCTTTAGCAACCAGCCTTTTTGTTTAACCTTATGTTCCTGATATTTATCCAGTATGATTAATTTGGATCTATGCTGGATCCATATGATTTAGCTGTTGCATAATACTTCATGTAATTAGCCACAGTTTATCTATCCCTTCCTTGTTAGTTTACTCTTTCTAAGGAAAAGCCAGGTTGCTCTCATCTTTGCTGTTACAAGCAGTGTTGCAGTGAATACCCCTGCACGCACGCAGGCCTTTCTCTGGGATCATTACCTCGAAGTGGAAAAGAGCGCCTTCTTTGGTTTGGGTTATTTTCTAACATCAGACTTTATCTGTGTGGCTTCCTGCTGTAGCTGTTGCATCTATAGCAGTGCCTGGTAAGTAGTCAATAAACATCCATTTAAAGAATAAATATTGATAGATTACTTCCCAAAATGATAATGCTAACTTACACCCCCACCCAGTTTATAGGAGTATTTCCATTTCCAACATTCTTGCCAACACTTGTTTATTAAACTTATTAACACTTGCCAATCTGATACATATTAAGTGGTGTCAAATTGTTTTAATTTGCATCCCTGTGATCATTAATGAGACTGATGATCTTATCATAGATTTTTGGCCATTTGGATTGCTTCCTCTTTGCATTACCTATTCATATTCCTTGCCACTCCCGTTTGCTTACTGATTTGTAGAAATGCTTTGTTTAGCTGAGACTAAAACTCCTTGATGGTTATATGGGCTATACTTAAGCTCACTCAAGCTGTAATTTGCCTTTTACCTTATTTGGGTTTGCCTTTTAAAAAGCAGAAGTTTATTCAATTTTATATAGTAGAGTTTTTCAGTCTTATTGTTTGCTAAGAATGGTAGTTTTATTTCTTCTAATTCCTAATTCTAATTCCTTTCTAATCCTAATACTTTTTGCTTCTCTTTAAAGGTCTTTTTGCTCTAATGATTATGGACAAGCTTCTCTTGCTTCTGATTGTAAAGGGGATGCCTCTAACACTACACCGCTGAGTATGATGTCAGTGGTCAGTTTTGGTAGACATCTTTTATCGGGTTATTTTATACCATCCTTGCAAACCTAGGATAAACACTGGCCATGGTAAATTATTTTTTCATTTGGCTTTGTTCTCAGATATCTCTTTGGTTCGTTTCTTAAAGTTATTATTTTCTTTCCTAATCGTTTTTCTCCCCTTAGGATTTGGTTTCCTGTGTTTGAAATTTTAATTATTTTAAGCCTACTTGTTTCAGGATCTTGTGGTTTGCCTTGTCATTTTGTTTTTTGTTTTTTTTCCCACAGAAAGCCGTCTCTATGTGCTTTTCACACCTGGCCTGTCTTTTGCATCGATTGGCTTACATTTATTAAGCAACTATCATATACCAGAAGAGTAGGATGGGGAAAGGGCAAGTCCCTGGACTCCAAGAATCTGTCAAACAGTTAGTGCTCCCTGTTTGGGAATTCCTCGCACAGCAGGGATCCAGGAGCCCAGGGTTTGGAGTCAGATGAATCTGGATTAAAATTCTGGCTCCAGCAATTATTAACTATGTCACCATGAGCAAGTTTCTTAAAGCATCCAGTTAACCTCACCTGCTGAAGTGAGCTAGTAATAGCTGCCTGGTTCATAGAGCGCACCAGAAGGTGCCGTAAAACCCAGAGCATGGCATCTGGCACGTAGTGAGAGCCAGTCACACAGAGCTGTTGCCATGATCTGTGCCCATCTTCCCATCTGATCCTCACAGTTGCATAAGGAGATGGCTTATTATTACTGTTTGACAGATCTTATAGGAGCACATGGACACATTTAGAAGAATATTATTAACATGTTGATTTTTAAATTAATGTATGTAAAAGAGCTTTGGAAAATGTAAACCATCATGCAGACGGAAGGGAACATCATTCTCTGAGATGGTTTAAACCCAAATTCTTATTGGTATTTAGAGGTGTTGTTATAGGAATTTAAAATCATGTAGAAAGCGCAGAGAAACAGCCTAAGGTGTTTGAAAAGGAGAGACACCCGCCAGTCTATGTCTGATGCAGGATACAGCATGCTTGGGGCTGGTGCATGGGGATGACCCAGAGAGATGTTATGGGGAGGGAGGTGGGAGGGGGGTTCATGTTTGGGAACGCATGTAATAATTAAAGATTTTAAAATTAAAAAAATAAAAACTAAAAAAAAAAAAGAAAAAAGAAAAGGAGAGACACCTGCAAATATCATTTAATAATAATATCAGAGAAAGGATTGCAAGTATCATTTAATAACAGTACTTGAAAAAATAATATTTAGGTGTTACCAGTATATTTTTAAATGTCTATAAGATGATGTAGTAAATATTTTGAAAGTTATTTGCATATAGTGCCAATTCATTAAAAAAATATGGTTTCTGTGCATAGAATGTATGGGAAGGAAACACACTAAGAATGATGACCATATAAGGTCATACATAATTTTAATTTTTTCTTCAAGTTTTTCTGCATTTTCCAAGTTTCTACAGTGAGTCTGCTCTGGAAGGGACAGAGGGAGCCAGGGCCTGCCTGTCAGACCTGTGAGAGGACAGCTTGGCTTCAAGTCTCAGAGGACTTGGGACCGGTGGGACTCCCTACTTGCAGGCATGTGCTGGAGCTGGGCAGGGGCTTAGAAACCCAGCTATGGGCCCTCAGAGGGCAGAAGAAAAGTGGAAGCTTGTCTCCTTTCTTTCCAAACCCAACTTGACACTAATGGTCTGGATTCTATATCCTCCTGTGAGCCTTTAATGATTGGGCTGCTTTGATTCTTGCAGCTTGCTGAGCAGTTCCTGCACAGGTAGTCCTAGGTAAGAGAAACCTTACTCTAAATCCCATTGAGGTTTTCTTCTTCCTGCTCCATCATGGTGTTTTTCTTCTCTCCCGCCTCTTATCTCTTATCTAGAGCAGGGAGGGTCTGACTGCATTGACCAAACCACCCTTTGTGTAGATATCTTTTGGAGGGCAAGTAGTTCAGTCTCAGTTCAGTTCAGTTCAGTCGCTCAATGGTGTCCGACTCTTTGCGACCCTGTGGACTGCAGCACGCCAGGCTTCCCTGTCCGTCACCAACTCCCGGCGCTTGCTCAAACTCATATCCATCGAGTCGGTGATGCCATCCAACCATCTTATCCTCTGTCATCCCCTTATCCTCCTGCCTTCAATCTTTCCCAACACAGGGTCTTTTCAAATGAGTCAGTTCTTCACATCAGGTGGGCAGAGTATTGGAGTTTTAGCTTCACCATCAGTCCTTCCAGTGAATATTCAGGGTTGATCTCCTTTAGGATTGACTGGTTGGATCCCCTTGCAGTCCAAGGGACTCAACAGTCTTCTCCAACACCACAGTTGAAAAGCATCAATTCTTCGGCATTCAGCTTTCTTTATAGTCCAGCTCTCACATCCATACATGACTACTGGAAAAACCATCATTTTGACTAGACAGACCTTTGTTGGCAAAGTAATGTCTCTGCTTTTTAATATGCTGTCTAGGTTGGTCATAGCTTTTCTTCCAAGAAGCAAGAGTCCTGCAATTTCATGGCTGCAGTCATCATCTGCAGTGATTTTGGAGCCCCCCTCAAATAGTCTGTCACTGTTTCCATTGTTTCCCCATCTATTTGCCATGAAGTGATGGGACTGGATGCCATGATCTTAGTTTTCTGAATATTCAGTTTTAAGTCAACTTTTTCACTCTCCTCTTTCACTTTCATCAAGAGGCTCTTTAGTTCTTCTTCACTTTCTGCCATAAGGGTGGTGTCATCTACATATCTGAGGTTATTGATATTTCTCCCATCATTCTTGATTCCAGTTTGTGCTTCCTCCAGCCCGGCATTTCACATGATGTATTCTGCATATAAGTTAAATAATCAGGGTGACAATATGCAGCCTTGACATATTCCTTTCCCAATTTGGAACTAGTCTGTTGTTCCATATCTGGTTCTAACTGTTGCTTTTTGACCTGCACACAGATTTCTCAAGAGGCAGGTCAGGTGGTCTGGTATTCCCATCTCTTTCAGAATTTTCCACAGTTTGTTGTGAGCCATACAGTCAAAGGCTTTGGCATAGTCAATAAAGCAGAGGTAGATGTTTTTCTGGAACTCTCTTGTTTTTTATGATCCAGTGGATGTTGGCAATTTGATCTCTGGTTCCTCTGCCTTTTCTAAATTCAGCTTGATATCGGTTCATCATTCACGTACTGTTGAAGCCTGGCTTGGAAAATTTTGAGCATTATTTTGCTAGTGTGTGAGATGAGTGCAATTGTGTGGTAGTTTAAACATTCTTTGGCAATTGCCTTTCTTAGGGATTGTAATGAAAACTGAACTTTTCCAGTCCTGTGGCCACTGCTGAGTTTTCCAAATTTGCTGGCATGTTGAGTGCAGCACTTCCACAGCATCATCTTTTAGGATTTGAAACAGCTCCACTGGAATTCCATCACCTCCACTAGCTTTGTTTGTAGTGATGCTTCCTAAGGCCCACTTGACTTTGCATTCCAGGATGTCTGGCTCTAGGTGAGTGATCATACCATCGTGGTTATCTGGGTCATAAAGACCTTTTTTGTATAGTTCTTCTGTGTATTCTTGCCATGTCTTCTTAATATTTCTTGCTTCTGTTAGGCCCATACCATTTCTGTCCTTTATTGTTCCCATCTTTGCATGAAATGTTCCCTTGGTATCTCTAATTTTCTTGAAGATATCTCTAGTCTTTCCCATTCTGTTGTTTTCCTCTATTTCTTTGCATTGATTGCTGAGGAAGGCATTCTTATCTCTCCTGGCCTTTCTTTGGATCTTTGCCTTCAGATGGGTATATCTTTCCTTTTCTTCTTTGCCTTTCACTACTCTTTTCTCAGCTATTTGAAAGGCCTCTTCAGACAACCATTTTGCCTTTTTGCATTTCTTTTTGGGAGGATGGTCTTGATCCCTGCCTCCTGTACAATGTCATGAACCTCCTCCATAGTTCTTCAGGTACTCTGTCTATCAGATCTAATCCTTTGAATCTATTTGTCACTTTCACTGTATAATCATAAGGGATTTGATTTAGGTCATACCTGAATGGTCTAGTGGTTTTCCCTACTTTCTTCAATATAAGTCTGAATCTGCAATAAGGAGCTCATGATCTGAGCCACAGTCAGCTCCCAGTCTTGTTTTTGCTGACTGTATAGAGCTTCTCCATCTTTGGCTGCAAAGAATATAATCATTCTGATTTCGGTGTTGACCATCTAGTGATGTCCATGTGTAGAGTCTTCTCTTGTGTTGTTGGAAGAGGGTGTTTGTTACGACCAGTGTGTTCTCTTGGCAAAACTCTGTTAGCCTTTGCCCTGCTTCCTTTTGTCCTCCAAGGCCAAACTTGCCTGTTACTCCAGGTATCTCTTGACTTCCTACTTTTTTTCCTAGTCCCCTATGATGAAAACGACATCTTTTTTGGGTGTTAGTGCTAGAAGGTCTTGTAGGTCTTCATAGAACAGTTCATTCTCAGCCAGTCACTCATCATACAAGTTTTACTACCTGAGACTGCTTTTCTAGGAACAGCCAGTAGGGGTCAGTGTACCTGGAGACTTTGGAGAGGTCTGGGCAGCTGGCTCTCAACCAGCTCTTACTGAGAGCCAGGCACTGTGCTCTGTGCATTACAGGCTTGATTTCTTTAAGCTCTTTTCTCAGTTCATCCTGGTACCTTGGAGTTTCTCAGGAACTCTCAATGAGTCCTCTTGAGTTCACCTCCTAGGTGGTGGTGGTGGTTTAGTCATCAAGTCGTGTCTGACTCTTGTGACCCCATGGACTGTAGCCTGCCAGGCTCCTCTGGGTAAGAATACTGGAGTGGGTTGCCATTTCCTTCTCCAGGCCATCTTCCCGAGCCAGGAATTGAACCCAGGTCTCCTGCACTGCAAGCAGATTCTTTACCAACTGAGCTATGAGGGTTCTTAATCTCTTCCAGATCACTGTGCTCTGTAGTTTGGCTAACTCTTTCCCCTTCACCCCATCTTTTCTCCATCCATGTCACTCAGCCCGAGTGATCCTTTCCAAACCTAAATCTAACTGGATTAGGCTTCTGCTTCAAAACCTTTCCTGTGTCTTTTCATTTTCTCATGGGCTACAGATAAAATCATTTTAAATGTCTTCCAGGGATCGAATCTAGGCCAGTGTTTCTGAAAGTAAGGTCCTTGGACCGCCAGGGTTCTCCGAGATCTTTCCAGGATACCTGTGGGGTGTCTTGGAAAGAACTGTCATCATCATTATAATACCAAGACATTCTTTACCTTTCATCGTGTTGACTTTCGCAGCAAAAGTGTAAAAGCAATGGTGAGTAAAGCTGCTGGCTCTTTAGCACCACTGAAGACAGTGGTGCCAAATGGTATTAGCAGTTATTGTGTTCCTCACTGCCTCACACTCGCTCACAGTTTAAAACAAACACACACGAAAAAACAGGTTCACTTAAGCAAGTCCTTGATGAAACTGTACAGATGATGAATTTAATTGAATCTCAGCCCTTGAGTATGCTTCTTCTTAATGTTCCCTGTGGCACAACGGCAAGTCGGCTTAAAGTGCTCCTGCTGTGTGTGATTGTTTGGGTTGCAAGCTGAACTAGCCCCTTTTGTCGTGGCATGACTGGAAAGTTATTTTTTCATGGGATGAACGATTGGCAGGGAAACTACAGTTATCCCGATTTGGGCATCTGGCAGACATTTTCTTGAAACTAAATGAAGTGAGTTTCTCTTTCCAAGGAAACCAACCAACAGCAATTTGCCGCCAATGATAAAATTAGAATGTTTACACAAAAAATTAGAATTTTAGGAAATTTGTATCTGCCACCATGACGAGCTTAACAGCTTTGCAAAGTTTAAAGATTTTTCTCTGATGGAATCAGTGGTGCTATTAATGAAAGCAATTTTCTGGTTTCCTATAAGGAAGCGCTCAGCATTGGAAGATCTGTATAAACCAGTATTCAAATATCCAGCACATGATGGGATAAAATTCTGCATAAGCAAAAGATCCACTGGAAGGGTCGGAGAGGTCAATAGTTTTCCCTAACCTGGTTTGAAATGTTCATTGATCTGATTCCGGCTTTTTTTTTTTTTTTGCAACTGACCATTAAGAAAGCACCACTTGACAAGATTTTGGTAGATGCCAGATTCCCATCACATATTTCAACCCCAAACATATCACAGCAGATGACATAGACACAAGAGAGGAGAATCCAACTGTCTTTCCTTAAAGCCAGACATTGGAGAGGTTTGCAAAAGACACGTTAACACAGGGCTACTCTTTCACTACATGTTTGCTGATGTTTTGGAAAAAATATTTTTTGCAAAAAATGTTATTAACATTAACTTATGTCATGAATTTATTATTGTTATTTTTAATACTTTTGTTTATTTATGTATTGGCTGTGCTGGGTCTCCTGGCTGTGTTGTGCAGGTTTTTTTCTCTAGTTGCAGTGAGTAGGGGCTACTCTCTAGCTGAGGCACACCTTCTCATTGCCATGGCTTCTCTTGTTGCAAAGCACAGGCTTCAGGCTCACGGGTTTCATTAGCTGTGGCTCTTGGGCTCCAGAGCACAGGCTCAGTAGCTGTGGTGCGTGGGCTTAGCTGCTCTGTGGCACGTGGGATCTTCCTGGACCAGGGATCGAACCTATGTCTCCTGCATTGTCAGGCAGATTCAGAGCCACCAGGGAAGCCCCCTGTTGTTATTTTTAAATGTATATTTTTTAAAGCTGTCTGTTCTAATTTCTATTATAGTAACTCAATAGATGGTAAGTGTGAAGGACTCCTGAGATCCCCAAATTTGAGAACCACTGATCTAGACCCCTAGAGCCAGAGATCCAGGTCTTCAGCCTCTTCTTTCATCATTCCTAACATTTCCTGAGCTCCCTCCACACTGTCTTCATTCCATACCTCTATCAGTGTTTCCAGTCTGACTAGACTCTGCCACAGGGCCTTTGAACATTCAGTTCCTCCTGCCTAAAACATATTTGTTCCCTATTCTTCCATATTCTCTTGTTAACCTCTACTCGCTCTCAGCATCACTGCTCAGGAAGGCCTTATCGTATCCAGTCTGATTCCCTCCCTTTCACGGGCTCCATGTTAACATATTCCATCTGTTTTCTTTTACTCTTACCTTCAGACTTAAATTCTTATTATGTCCCTCCTCTGTCATTTCCTCTTTGTGCCTGTTTTACGAGTACCACCTCCTCCGCTGTCTGTTGTATTCTATTAATCACCACCTGTCTGATGCAAGAGAGAGGAAAAACTAACCGACATTTCAATGCCAAGGGAGCCAATTGATCAATCTTTTCCTTGAGATTTCATACATTTTTAAGAGGGTTCTCACATCCCTCTTTACACGCTCCAGTGTAATTTACTCTGTGGTTTTTTTTCAGCTTGAGAAGAAAAGCATCTGCATTTTGTCATTAATGAGGCCGATTTTCCTGTCTCTTGTAGTTGCAAATCCCTGAAGTATGTGCTTATTATTATTTTTTTTTGTATCTGCCAAACTTCCCATTTTAATGGTACATCATCTTTTCTCTGAGCTCCAACCCCTTGAAGTGTAAACTCAGACCTCACCTCTCCACAGGATCAGTGGGAATTAGCCTTATTATTCGATTTTTCTTAGCAAAGAAAAAAAAAAAAGTGGGTTATCTAGATCTATCAGCCTGCCATCCTGCTCTGAAAGGTTTGACAAGATTTTCTTTTTGAACTGCTAAGAAGGCCTTTGTAACAGCATAGGCTCTCTGTGCTGTCGGTGAGGAAGGGCTGGGAGGGACGCTTCTAGAGGCTAATGATGCTGGCCAAGCCTCTTTTCCTCCCGGGACCTGGTTTCCCCATTTGTGAAATGAACAGGCTGGGGGTCTTTGCTACAGCGCATCCTGCCCCAGGACTGTGTCATCCAAGTGCATCCTGGGAACCCAGTACCTTCCCCGGCTGTGCTCACTGCTGAGCAGGGAGGAGGATGCCGGAGGAAACAAGCCTGGGTTTGCAGAGAAGAGCACGGTGTCCTTGGAAACCAAACATTTAAATCTCTGAAAACATCAGGTGCAATATGGAATCGTATTCATTTAATAGCGATAATATAGGTGACCCTAGAACCACGTGGGTTTGAACTGCAAGGGTTCACTTAGAGGTGGATTTTTTTCAGTAGTAAATCCTCCAGTACTACACGATCCACAGTGGTTGAATCTGGGGATGTGGGGGACCCTCAGATATGGAGAAGCCTACTATACGGAGGACCAACTCTAAGTCAAATGTGGATTTTCCAACCCTGGGAGGGTGGGCACCCTTAACACCGGAGTTGTTCAAGGGTCAGTGGTATATATCTGTGTGTCTATATATTTATTATATACACATATCTGTGCCAAGCCCCTTGCTACCTACCAGCTGGGCCGGAGTGGAGGCAAATGAAGAGTGTATTGAAGGTCAGCTCTCAAGAACTCACAGGGTTGTAGTGGAAATGAACATCCAGCTCACCAGACCGCTGCATATCTCAATGTGCAGGGCACAGGCTGTAAGAAAGGAGAGAACCCAGGGCCCTCTGAGTCTGCTGGCGTCACTGAGAAATGATGCCCAGGGGGTTCGCCCCAGAATTTCTCTGCTGAGAGTGCGATGGGGCTGGCGGAACCCTCTGAAAAATGGGCAGCTGGACTGAGGGGTGACTGTGGTGGCTAGTCCAATGGGACAGGGCCCTCTAACACAGGGGTCCCCGACCCCTGGGCCACAGACCGGTTACTGGTGCATGGCCTGGTAGGAATCGGGTTACATGGCAGGAGGTGAGCAGCTGGTGAGCAAGTGAAGCTTCATCTGTATTTACAGTCACTCCCCATCACTCTCATTACTGTTGGAGCTCCGCCTCCTGTCAGATCAGGGATGGCGTTAGATTCTCACAGAAGTGTAAACCCTGCTGTGAACTGCGCTTGAATCATCGCCGAACCATCCCCCTCATCCCAGTCCGTGGGAAGAGTGTCTTCCCTGAAACCAGTCCCTGGTGCCAAAAACACTGGGGACCGCTGCTCTAAGAGGACCCTTTGCCGTGTTTTGAAGCCTATTCCCAACGTTCACAAAATTGGGCATTTTAGTTCTATCTGGAGTCGGGGAGGGTGACTATTATAGGCTGGAAAGGCAGGGCTGAGATGGCGAGGGAGCGCCAGACGTGAGAGCGCATGACTCTCCCTCCAACAAGAAGTCTAGGAAGAGGGCAGCTAATTTTAACCCTTCGGCACTTAGCTTCCCCCGCGTCTATCTGGAGAGGTTTACATGCCCACAAGGGGCTCTGAGGCCGGCAGCGGGCTGGTGCCTTTAGCACTGTGCTCCTTGCCCCAAGCGCATTAGATCATTACAGAGCGCCCTCCGCATTTGACAGATGGGACAGCTGCCGCTCAGGCAATTTCTAGTGAATGACTGAGCCAGGTGGAGTGGGAAGATAGCCGGCCTTACCCAACAGGGAAAGCTAATACTAATCATTAGGTCTTTGAACCTTGCCATGTTACCAATTAATGGTAGAATAAAGTGAAACGAGCAATTAGATGGATTCCAACCCACTGGCTGTGCTTCTCTGCTTGAGTGCCTCCCATCTCCTTACTGTATCAAGCTGAGTACAAATTCAATTACGAGGAGGAAGGGCGGTGTGGGATTATAATACTTTTAACATTGATAGCTGCCTTCTGCTGGAGGCATTAAATGAGCACTTGCTATGTGCCAGAGTCAGGGCTAGGAAGTAGGCATTTCTGTCTACATTTATCTTCACAGCTGGCCTGTGAGGTGTGGACGGTGTAATAGCTCCATCTTAAGAGATGCAAACAGCAAAGTAGAGAGAAATGTAGTGACCGCCAGGACCAGCTGGCTGAGTGACAGACCTGGGACTCGAACCCAGACTTGCTGACCACACAGTCCAGGCTCTGACTCCCTCCCTGCTGTCCACTGTGCACCACGTGGCTTCCATGCACATGTCTCTTTTCACCCCACCAGGCTGCTCTGCAGGGTACAGAGGTGGTGTTCATTCTGAATTCACCCATGACGGGGGAGAGGTGGGTTGCTGGCTGGAGCCTACTCGAGGGGTCACAGGCTGAGCCATTTTCCTCTTGATATAAGTGCCCTCTCAACTCCCTGGAAAGTCTGGTTGTGTCCACACTAGCGTAAGTGGCCTGGGCCCTCAAGGGCTGAGGTGTCCACATCTTGGCACGCCGCTAACCCATAATAAGCAGGGTTGTGACAGCAGTTAGGAGCCCTGGTGCTTCTGATCCTCTGCCTGGGATTCTGTTCTTGCCGGCCGGCCGGCTGGCCCTGATCAGCCACTTCCTCTGCAGCCAGGGGCCTTGAGGGCCAGCGTTCTCTGCTTCTGGTTGACGTGGGATTGAGTTTGATTTATCAGCACCCATAAACTTTATCTTGGGCTTCCCAGGTGGCACTAGTGGTAAAGAACCTGTCTGCCAATGCAGGAGACATTCAAGACGCGGATTTGATCCCTGGGTCGGATCCCCTGGAGGAGGGAATGGCAACCCACTCCAGTATTCTTGCCTGGAGAATCCCATGGACAGAGGAACCTGGGGGCTTAAGTCCATGGGGTTGAAAAGAGTGGGAAATGACTGAAGCAACTTAGCACACACGCATAAATGTTATCTTTGGAGATGTGGAGCTTGGCTTTATAATTGTATAACTAAGAAAATGAACCAGTTTGCATATGTACTTCCTCCAAATGATCACTCAGGGCTATTTTCTTAAATTTTCAGTCTATTTGAGTAAGCTCCTAAGGGCAAAGCATCTTGAATATCTAAACGCTTTTCTCTAGCCCCTTGGGCCCAGTTACTGCTACGGCACGTTTGACTCCACCGTCTGGAAACCACGGCGACATGGTACACCTCTGAGTTTCATCCTGGTCCACTAGGACCGCTGCCTGCTTCTCTCTTTGCCTTGAACTTGCTGTGTGGTCAGAATTGGTTTCCCTGGATATCAGTGTTCTCAGACGACAGAATTAGATCGGGTCCCCTCTGAGGAACACTCCTAGAGCTCAAAGTCTGTGATTTGCTATTTCTCGCCCTCCTGTTGTTCTCGTCTGGGGAGTGCAGACGTCCCTGTAAGTGAATTCTTTTCACAGGACAGGTACTCAGCCCACTAATCTCCAAAATTCAACAGTTCAGTCACGTAAAATTGGAAATCTTTTCAGAGGCTTACACACATTTGTTTTTTTAATGACTGTAGATGTTAAACATGCTCTTGATGAATTACGATTGTCATTTTGCACTGAAACTGTATGTAGGACCTTACTGCCCAAGAGAACGGCCACCCTCCCCCTTCTCCTGCAGATGCCTTAAGGAGCAAAGTCAAGTCACAGCTGGAGTGGAGCACAGGGTAGGTCCTCAGAGCTGGCTTCGTGTTCCTGTCCAGAGCATCTTCTTCCTGTCTGTCTCCTTCTAATGAATTGCTGCCCTGAGACCTCGCCTGTGTTGCACAGGACCAGCTCGGAGAGCCCACTAATCACTGTGTAAGGAGTGAGTGAATCAGCTCATAGCCCCATAAACAGCTCTGCTTTGTAGCACTGGTGTCTGACTTGAACGTTTTGTCCACCTCTCCCCACCGCATCTTTCATATACACTACTTGTCTGGGAGGGAAGCTACAAATGCCCGCGGCGCTCCTAAAATAAAACGCATAAATTTTATGGAAACTCTCTGCAGTTCTGGGCCCTTTGGGGCTCGCTTCATGTTTGGAGGCTATGTTTTGATAGTTGAAATTGCCTGAAAGTGCATGTTCTACTTAAAATCTCAGAGGTTGCCTCTAGTAGGTTAAAGTTGTTTTTTTTTTTTTCCTGTCCAAATGAGAAGACATGTTTATTTTATACTAGTGACAAATACATGTTGTATGTATACATAAAATCGAATAAAAGTTTTTAAGACAATCTATCATGACTACAAAGAAATAGCATCACATTTTCTGGAGATTGTAGTGCTTGCCAGGGAGTGGCTGGTTGAGCCATAGTTCTGAAACAGAATTCCTTTTTTTAGTTTTTTTCATTTTATTTAAAAAAATTTTTAATTGGAGGATAATTGCTTTACAATGTGGTGTTGGTTTCTGCCAAACAACAGTGTGAATCAGCCGTCAGCATTCATATGTCCCTTCCTCTTACCTCTCTCCCCCAACCCCTCTAGGTTGTTACAGAGCACGGGGCAGGGGGCGGGGTGGGGTGGGGTGGCGGGTGTTGAGCTCCCTGCCTTATACAGCAACTTCCCACTTTATCTGTTTTGCATATGGTAATGTACATATGAAACAGAATTCTTGATCTTTCTAAATCGCAGACACCATGTGTCCCATACCCCTTTCCACCACCCCCCACCCTCCCCACGGTTCTTGATCATCCAATGCGAACCTTGAAGTTTGTGGTTCCTGGTGCGTCCCACTGCTGCAAAACTCAATAAAACACAGAGTCTCCAGGTTGGAGACAGGAAACATGCATTTTACTAAGCTCCTTGGGTGATTCCCTAAGCACACTGAAGTCTGAGGCTTGTTGGCCTCCGCGGTGAGATCCAAACCCAACTCCACGGGATAGACAAGCCCCTCGGTGACCAGGAGGCGATCTCCCACCGCCTCCCATCCCGACTGCCCTGCCGACTGCCGTATCGCATGCGGGTAACTGACACCCAGCGCCGCCGCCGCTTTTCCGGCTTTCAGCCGTTTCTCTGCCCAGCGAGCTCCTCCATTTCGATCACTGTCCTGTTCACAACCATGTCCCGCAGAAGCCTTTCCTGTCTTCTCCTAGCTTCAAAAACCGCCCGTTTTCTGTGCTCTTACAGCACTTACTTTTTTTTTTTTTTTCAAGACTATCAATCTGCTTGTTCTTTTCACCCATAGACTATGAACATCCTGGGGGCAAAGAAAATGTCTCATACTTAGCAGGAATTCCATCAGTGCTTTTTTGAGACTTATGATCCAAAAGGCTGGATCAGAGTTCAGGGGAAGGATTAGCAGTTGGTAGAGATCATGGTGCTGACATTTGTTGAACAAAACTGTCCCCGGTGTGACCGAAAGGTATGCGTGGGCGGGGGGCGGGGAGGGGTCCAGCTGCTCGCTGCTGCTGCTCGAAAGTTAGTAAACAGGCCAGGTTGGTGGAAACGGAAGTTTGCTTTATTTCAGATGCCGACAGTTGTGGGAGAGGGTGGTGGACATCTGTCCAGAGGCTGACTCCCCTCTCCCGGGACAAGCAGGGGGTGAGAGTATTATAGACAGAGTGTGTGTGGAGGGGTGGTGGTGTAGGGGGGTGGTGTGGGGTGGAGGAGGGGCAGAAACAGCACAGTCCTCTCTGACAGTCGTCTTCAAATTGGTCATGTGTGGTCTGACTAGCATCATCTCGAATGTTTTAGGTACAGTTAATCTTCAGTTCCAGGGTCCATTTGTTCCCCTTTCTTTGTGATCAGTTCTCAGAGTTTTGGCAGCTCAAGTCCTGGGTGCAGTCAGGTCATCGTGCAGTCAACTCCTTCATCTGGTGTTTTGGTGTCTGTAAGACAGCTCACAGGATGTGGCTCAGGATATGATCTATAGCCCCTGGGAAAGAACTACAGGCCCTTGACTGTGCTTAATGCTGCATTATTATTAGTCTCTTTTGACTGTTTTCCTTTGTTTCCCCATTTCTCCCTTCTCTGCTTAAACTTATTCTTTGGCTAAAGTTTTCCAAGGCAAAAGGCAGGCAGAGGACATGGCTGGGGGCAAGGACCATAGGGTCCTGCTCCGTTTCACCTTGAAGGTCAAATTCTAGGGGAAGGTATAAAGAGAGACAATAAAAATGACAAAAAAAAACTATCATCTATTCATTGTCTATGTATCTGTATTATCTATCATCTATATATTATCCATTTGTCTACCTATTATCTATGTCTCTATTACCTATTGTCTATCTGTCATCTGTGTAGCCACGTATCTGCTCAGAGAGACACCCAGAGCACGTGGTCTCTGTCAGACACTGCCGAGAGCTCTCTAAGCACTATTTCAATTAACTTCTACAACAGTCCTGAAGGGTGAGGCACTCATGTTTTCCCCGCTAGATGGGCGAGGCGACTGAGGCCTTGGGTAATGCCATACTGTGCCTAAATCTAGCCGTGCTGCTAGGGTTCAGAGCCCAGTCTGGTCTGGTCCCGAAGCTCCTGCTCCGATCTGGAGGAGAAGGGGCCGCTGGAGGGAGACACCAGGCTGCAGGAAGATGCCGTCCACTGAGCAACTCTGAGACGTGGCAGACGCTGCTTCTACTGCTCACCCGGACCACTCCACCCTAAGCCACAGATTCCTGGCCTGTGCGCTGGTGATGGAGGCCCCCTTGGGGAGATGGGGGCTCCTCTCTGTGACATCCTTAGCCTGGCACCTGGCATGTGGCTGATGCTCAGTAGATGCCAGGTGTTGTTCCCTCCGCGGGGTGATGCTGAGAATGAAGGGAATCAATGAACGTATTTCCTTAGTAAACTGGATGGCATTGAACAGAAGGGAGATGTTATTCCCAGATTCTAAGCCAAAGATATATCTGCCAGCGGGGCCCAGTGGAGAGAGCGCATGGATGGCAGAGTTTCGGAGCGCCTGGCTCCCTCTGCCCAACGCCTCGTGCTGGGAATGGGACAGGGGCAGTGCCAGCCGGTCCTGGCAGTGGACCCCAGCCCTGGGCCCCTCTAAAGCAGTCGCTTCACATCTAAAAAATCGTGGCTACTTCCTGGCAGGCGTGTGTGAAAGGGCGCTTCAAAGTGTGTGTCGGGATCCCCTGAAGGCTTCTAAAGATGAAAAAACCCCTCAAGAGACAAAGTCACCGCAGAGCCTTCACATGGGTAAACTGGTATCTTTCTGAGAGGAACACAGACCCGGGGAGCAATGGATATGGCAGGATTCTCAGAGCTCCCGTGGCACAAGAAAAATGGAAAAGAGAGATGAATGCTTTATCTTCTGAAGAGCCAGCCGTGCCTTTCATCCTGAGATTAGAGGCCCTGGATGCCAGGCTCCCTCCCCTCAATGGGTGACGAACTTCAACAAAGGAGGAGGTTGGGGGAAGGGAGCAGGGCATTCATTCATTCCACAAGCCTGCCCTGAGCTGACCCTGCAGCTCCAGGCCCTGGACTGGGCTCCGTGAACAGACTCAGAACACCGGTCCCTGCCACTGAGGCTCCCAGGGAGCCCGAGAAGAGTCTTGGTACAGGAAGCTGTGGGCACCTCGGAAGGAAGCAGCCCATTCTGCCTAAGAGTGTCTGGAGGGCTTCCTGGAGGAGGAAGACTCGAAATTTGAAGACTGAGTAGGTATTTATGAGAGGAAGAGAAGAGGGCAGCCCAGGTAGAAGGGAGGGCAGAGCAGAAGCCCTGAGTCATGAACATGCCTGGCGTGTCCAGAACACGGTGAAGACAATCGCGGGGATGAGGCTGATGGGGCAGCCAGGAGGCTCGCATGCACTGGCTCCAGGCTGAGCCCTGTCTCCCAGCTGAGCCCTGGGCTCCAAGCAGTCAACCTGCACGGAAGGTCAGCG
Organism: Capra hircus; assembly: GCF_001704415.2. Classification (NCBI taxonomy): domain Eukaryota; kingdom Metazoa; phylum Chordata; class Mammalia; order Artiodactyla; family Bovidae; genus Capra; species Capra hircus. The sequence goes on along the minus strand of NC_030818.1, from coordinate 92,403,820 downwards.
ACTCACTTTCTCTGGTTCAAAAATACGTTTTTTCTAATCTCCAGCCCTGAGGGGAAACCACAAAACCTCTTTTGTCACGTTATTCCAGACCTCGGTCTTTCCTTCAGAAATGTCACAGCAGGAGATTGGAAATGAAATTGTGCTGGTGATGCTAGAGACGCAGCAAAAAGAGGCTTTCAGAGAAAGCCAGCCACCCGGTCTCACTCCTTCAGCAAAGCCTGGCCTCCTCACTGTGATGGGAGAAAATTCCTGTCATTAGATATAATCCAATAGAGTTGGATTAAAACAGGATTGAAAAAAATATACATATCAGTATTTTGCCACGTGTTTCATTATGTAGAGCCCCCTTACCTGCTTACGGGCCTTCCCTGGTGGCTCAGATGGTAAAGAATCTGCCTGCAAAGCCGGAGACCCGAATTCAGGAAGATCCCCTGGAGGAGGGCGTGGCAAGCCACTCCAGTATTCTTGCCTAGAGCCTGGCGGGCTGCAGTCCATGGGGTTGCAAAGAGTCAGAAACGACTGAGCGACTAACGCTTTCACTTCTTTCACCTGCTTACAGACATTTTGGTGAGTTCCCCTCCTTCCACCTTGTAATGAATGACAGTCTCAGGGAGAGCTGGAGGAAGCCTCCAGAAGGAATTTTAGATGATAAATGTAGCCAGGCTTGACGATTTTGCTCAGGTTTAAAAAAAAAAATGGCTTGCTATCCCCACAGGTATTTCTGCAGGAAATTGCCTGAGCCTGTGTTTTTTTCTTTCCTCTTTCTGGAAGGGCCCAATTTCACTCTGACCCCTGCCTTTCCCTCAGGGCTCTCCCCAGAGCTATTCCCTCCACCTGCCATCTTCCTTTTCATTTTCAAACTTCTTGTCCTCTGCTGCAAAACCCTCAGCTGCCCCTTCCCCCACCTGCATCTTGATTTGCCAAGTGTTTTTTTTTTTTCTTCTTTTCCTCTGAAAGGCTGCCTCTCAGCAACTTCTAACTCTGAATTTACATCATGAGTAAAACAAGCCAGCAAACAGCACGATGCAGGGTAGGGAACTCAGGAAATGGGGGCAAAAACCAAGGCTTGGCCTCTGCCCACCTCTCTGCCCCGCCTTGTAAATCAGCAGCTTTATGGAGCCGGGAAGGGGAGGAGACCCTCGAGGGTCCAATTCAGTGGCGTCACTAGGCACCAGGCACCTACTACATGCCAGACTGTGTCCAGCACTGGGAGCCTGAGTTAGATGCTGACTTCAGGTGAGTTGGGGTTAGGGTTAGAGTTAGGGATCTCTGGGGAAGCTTTGTGGAAAACCAACGGCTACTCTAGCCCAAAAGCAAATGCCCCTGAAGGAAGAATTCTCTCCCTTGAGGATGAAAACCAGAATGTCACTTCCCAAGAGCTAAGGGAGGCTGTGAGACCTTAGATAGAAAGTTCAGGTTGGAGCCAGACAGACCAGGTTGAGCCCTGAGTAACTAAGGGAAGTAGCTCAGTTGTGTCCGACTCTTCACAACCCCATGGACCAAAGCCTAGCAGGCTCCTCCGTCCATGGGATTTTCCAGGCAAGAGTACTGGAGTAGGGTGCCATTGCCTTCTCCATGAGTAACTAAAGTAACGCTAAAAACCAAATTTGGGGGGAAAATGAAAAAGAAGGAAAGCCCCCCACCTCCAACCCCAACTTCTACCAACAAAGTTCCTGCTTCTCTGGACTGTGTCTACTGGCAAGTAAACCTTTAGTATTTTCTTGTCATGCACAAGCTCTTTGAATTCTGCCAGTTCTTAAGGGATGGTGCGGCTTAAGCTCTCCTCCACGTGGCTGTGCTGTTCAATCCTCCTGTCCTCCTGTTCATTCAGGGTGCCTGGAGACTATGCCCGGGGTCTGTCTCACCCCCATTTACCCCATCACTGGACGTTTCTGGTGCGTTTGACTTTGTCCTCCTTTGACTAAGACCAGGCTCTGGGATGACTGAGTCAAGGGGAGTGCCTCTCTCTGAAGATCCTGCCCCACAGTGCCATTTTGCTTTTGCAAAGGGCTGTGACTGCTCTTTGTCTGTTCATGCCTGTGTGCAAAGCATTAGGTGCTGCCTTCATAAAACCAGCTGCCAATTCAGGGTGCAGAAGGTCATTTTAAAAACATATGTGTCTTTGGTTGTTAATGAGTATGAACATGTTTCCTGGTAACTGTCAATGTTTACTATTTATATTTTATTCTATGGAACTTGGACAGTTATTTTCCTATTTTCTTGTCCATTTAGCCATTGGGATTTTGAGGTTTGATACGAAGACACACAGATATGCACTCAATACAGTTATTAACCCTTTGCCCTGAATCCTAAATACTGTTATGTGGATATGACCTGGCAGAGGGAATTACAGTCCCTCATTGACAAACACACAGCAATGGGGACCTATTTGGGGCACTGATGAAGCCCCTTGGTGTCATATGGGGGGCCCTGAAGAGCTTCGATACCATGCTCCTTTATGTCTCAATGCAGAAAGAATTCAGCGAGAGGCAAAGTGATAGATAAGTGATTTATTACAATAGGTTGCTTGTGAGGCTTATAAATGGGCAGGCGAGGGGGTGCCACGCCCCGAGAACTTACTGATCTACAGGTTTATAACTGAAGGAAGAGCAGGGAGGGAAGAAGAACTTCTTTTCTTTCTTGAGTTGACATCATGCTTTTATCATCAGCTCCTCCTCCAGGTTGAGCAGGGAAATTTTCTTGTCCCTACGTGGTCAAGCTAGATCCACAAATTATCATTTTTTATGGGGTGTACAGAGCATGTCCTAGGGATCTTTAACTTACTGAGCCCACTGGGCAGGATGTGGATCTCATGCCACCCTTATTTTATTGCTTTGGAACATGTCCCGTGCTTCTGTGGCATGGTCTTATTGCTAAGCAAGCTGGCTTGGTTTTGTGGTTAAGCAAACCTGCTTTCTTGAGTAATCGTTAACCTACAAGGGTCTCCTATATTTTTAACTTACAGTCCCTCGGGGGATTAACTATTTAATCACCTACTCTGTCCCTTTACTCTATTGCTATCTCAAATTTCTGGAAATCCTCTGGCAGCCCCTGCTGCTGTGATAGTGATGCAGAAAGTCTCAAACTTGCAATTAGTCAATGAGGCCTTTCTACTGACTCCAGGGGAACTGAACTGTCCCTGTGAGCTTTATGTCTCCACTGGCCCAAGGGCAGCTTGTTTCCAAGGCGATTACTAGTCTAATGTAGCATCTTGCAAACTTGAGGACTCCTGGACTCCAAGAATACTTTGAGGAACCCCAGTGAGACATGCGCCATTAAAAACTCAACAGTTGAGGTGGTTCCTTAGCTCCAAGGCTACAGATTTAGCCTAAATGCATACAAAAGAAACTAGGGGACAGAAACATACCTGTTTCACATTTTTGAAGAAGAATATCAGTAAATGAATACAGAAGGGGAAAATGCTTCTTGGAGTCCTCGGGGATCTCACTAGAAATGCTGGTCTATGCGAGATTTCCTCAGGGTTTGCGGTACTCTGGGCAGTACAGATACACAGCTGTTCCCACGCAGCTGCTTCAGCCTAACGAGTTGAGTTCCTGAAATCTCCTCTGGAACTAGGAGGTGAAGCTGACGAGCCACCACAGCAGCAGCTAAAGCTCAAGGAGTGTATCCGCCAGGGTGCATGCTAACCTCCTTAACGATGTTATCTCGGAATAGTGGAATCACAGATGAAAAGGGCTTAGTGTGTGAAGGTATCCAGCTTCCCTGGTTCCTCCGTCGTCGGCTCTCCAGGGAGAACCATCAGCCCCTCTTATCCATTTCTCAGCTCTCCTGCCTTCTAACTGAAGAGGCAGCCCTGCACATCTAAAGCTTAGGCTTACTCCCTTTATCTGGCCCCAGGCATCATTACAGGACTCAACTCTTCTCAGCTATCTGCTTTTCTCCTACTCTCTCTGTTTCATCTCCTGTTCCCACTTTGTCTCACCATCCCCACTGCGATGACTGAAGCTGAAATTCTCAAGGTGCTGAACAAGTACACAGAAATAAATCAGCAGGTGTCAGCATTTCTCCTAAGGGGGACTCAACCCTGGGGAGGGATTACTGAGGTTTAATTTTCACAACAACTGTGCTTCTAAAAGGGTGTGTAAATCAGTCCAGGGGTAATTGAAAGGCACTGGGAAAAGTAATTGTTACTTAGAGAAATCCTATGGCGAGCTCTTTTGTAAAACAAATCTTACTGATCCTTCAAGGTCCGGCTCTGATGTCACCTCTTCCTTGAAGCTCTCTCTGATCACCCCCCTCTCTCCCCTGTCTGGATTAATTACTCCTTCATCTGAGCGACGTTAGGGTATTGGTGATGCCTCAGCCTAGCATGTGATCCAATCTGCCTTGTGATATAAATAGATCTTGGCACAAAAAAGATGTGAAATGAATGTTTGTTGAGTCAATGAAAGAAGGAACCTGTAAATTAGGCTCAACTCCCTGAAGGAAAGAAGTATATCTGATTTAATTCTCTCGCTCTCTCTTTTTCTTTTTTTTTTGCATAGAAATAGCAAGGGTCTTCTACTTGGAGCTCCCTCTTCCACTGGTCAGCAGATATGTAGATGAGTAAGCAACTGAAAACCAGTTAACTTCTCTTAATTAATCCCTTACGTAAACCCCTCTGTTAGGAACAAAAAGATGATATATTTAATTTTTTCTTTATTTATTTTTGGCTGCACTTGGTTTTCATTGCTGTGCACAGGCTTTCTCTAGTTGCAGTGGGCGGGGGCTATTCTCTAGTTGTGGTGCAAGGGCTTCTCATTGGGGTAGCTTCTCTCGTTGCAGACAATGGGCTTTAGGGTGTGTGGGCTTAGTTGCCTTGTGGCAAGTGGGATCTTCCTTCCCGGGCCAGGGATGGAGCCCATCAAACCCATGTCCCCTGCATTGGCAGGTGGATTCTTCACCCCTGGACCACCAGGGAAAGTCCCCACAAAGAGGTAAAATTTTAAGATTAGTTGGCAGGAGTCAAAGTTAATCAAAAGCATGAGGATGCTCTCCAGGCAGTTCACGCTTTACCTGGGTGTCCTGTTCTCCTTACCTTCGCCAGGAAAGGGGTCCCTGACCCTTTGTAGTGGGTGAAGGTTTCTTTCCTCTTTGAGAGCATTTCCTCTCCTATGATGGGGCTGTTCGTATTCACATCATGCAAGAGGTTGAAATGACCATGGTTCTATTTGGTGGCATAAACTTGGGGGCTACCGTCTTAGCTACTGGTGTTTGTGTCAAAGCAGACACAAAGATTTCCAGAGGGAAATCTTGGGCTTGGCCACAGATTCCCCCCTCAGCCCACTCCTGTTGAGATGGGGTGGCCATCTCTTCAAGAACAAGTCTTCCGGGCTTCCCTGGTGGGCCAGTGGTTAAGAATCTGCCTGCTAGTGCAGGGGACACGGATTTGACCCCTGGTCCAGGAAGATCCCACATGCCACGGGCAGCTAACCCTGTGCGCCACAACTACTGAGGCTGCATGCTCTGGACCTTGTGCTCCACAACAAGAGAACCACCACAAGGAGAGGCCCACACACCATGAAGAGAGAAAGCCCTCTCACAGCAGCAAAGACTCAGCACAGTCAGTAAAGAAATACAGCATTTTAAAACTTTAAAAAAAGAACAAGTCTTCTTAGATACATCAACTTGAGAAAAGGATATCAACCTTGCCCTTTGGTTTGACTGACTATGGAAGGAAATAGCTTGGGTCCAAATTTGCAAGATGGGCTATCTGCATCCCAGTGACTTGTTGCCGAGTGACATCCATAGTAGTTTACTTGGAGGATATGGGTCCTAGATCACTGGATCAAACCAAACCGTCCGAAGGCTTTGTTCTCGTACGCCGTTGTTCCAGCAGCCTTTCTCAGTCGACTCTGCTTTGGTGCTTGCCCTGCAGTGGGAGACTTTATAAGAAGCACTGGTTTTAGACTTACATTATATATGTTAGCATTGCTGAAATGTCACTGAGGCATCACGCCCTGTGTCACTCGTTGCCTCACCATGGGGAATATTACTCTCCAGGATCAGTTCCAGGAGAAGCGGGCCTTCCCCTTGAGCAGCTGGGACATCTTCTGTATTATAAGGTCTTGTTGTCTATGTGCGTCTTTCAACTTTTCTGCTTCCCTCTTTCCTTTGGCTTTCAGGACACTGGGAGCCAAATTTGTGACCACCCCACCCCTGCCAGCAGCTGTGCGGACCCTAGGAGCCTGTGTCTATCTGTGCTCCTTAACCTTGTCTTTTGATGCTACCCAGGCTCTTCATCTACCACTACTTACATGTGGGTCCCTATCCAAAGTGTTTTATCTCTCTATCTATGTAAGTCACTTCCTAGACTCTTTTTAAAGGACATGTATGTGTTTCTCTAAATAAACACACAATATTTTAAAGTGTTTCAAAGGGATGAAGCCGATGGAATATTAGCCTTAAGAAGGAAGGAGAGTGTGCCGTAGGTTACAGCATGAATGAAACTTGAGGATATGATGCTAAGTGAAATAAGCCAGACACGGAAGGGGATGCACTGTCTGGTTCCACTCATATGAGGTTCTGAGAGCAGCCCAAATCTTAGACAGTAAGTAGAGTGGTGGTGGCCAGAGGGTTGGGGAGAGTAGGGTGTAGAGTTTCAGATTTCCAAAAGGAAAAGAGTTATGGAGATGGATGGTGGTCGACTGCACAGCAGTGTGACTGTACTTGATACCACTAGGTTGTACACTTAAAGATGGTTAAGATGGTATATATTATGTGTGTTCTATGCCAAAGCCTTTGACTGTGCGGATCACAATAAACTGTGGAAAATTCTGGAAGAGATGGGAATACCAGACCAACTGACCTGCCTCTTGAGAAACCTATATGCAGGTCAGGAAGCAACAGTTAGAACTGGACATGGAACAACAGACTGGTTCCAAATAGGAAAAGGAGTACATCAAGGCTGTATATGGTCACCCTGCTTATTTAACTTATATGCAGAGTTCAGTTCAGTTCATTTCAGTCACTCAGTCGTGTCCAACTCTCTGCGACCCCATGAATCGCAGCACGGCAGGCCTCCCTGTCCATCACCAACTCCCGGAGTTCACTCAGACTCACGTCCATCGAGTCAGTGATGCCATCCAGCCATTTCATCCTCGGTCGTCCCCTTCTCCTCCTGCCCCAAATCCCTCCCAGCATCAAAGTCTTTTCCAATGAGTCAACTCTTCGCATGAAGTGGCCAAAGTACTGGAGTTTCAGCTTTAGCATCATTCCTTCCAAAGAAATCCTGGGGTTGATCTTCTTCAGAATGGACTGGTTGGATCTCCTTGCAGTCCAAGGGACTCTCAAGAGTCTTCTCCAACACTACAGTTCAAAAGCATCAATTCTTCGGTGCTCAGCCTTCTTCACAGTCCAGCTCTCATATGCAGAGTACATCATGAGAAACACTGGCCTGGAAGAAACAAGCTGGAATCAAGATTGCAGGGAGAAATATCAATAACCTCAGATATGCAGATGATACCACTCTTATGGTAGAAAGTGAAGAGGAGCTAAAAAGCCTCTTGATGAAAGTGAAAGAGGAAAGTGAAAAAGTTGGCTTAAAGCTCAACATTCAGAAAACTAAGATCATGGCATCTGGTCCCATCACTTCATGGGAAATAGATGGGGAAACAGTGGAAACAGTGTCAGACTGTATTTTTTCAGGCTCCAAAATCACTGCAGATGGTGATTGCAGCCATGAATTTAAAAGACGCTTACTCCTTGGAAGGAAAGTTATGACCAACCTAGATAGCATATAAAAAGCAGAGACATTACTTTGCCAACAAAGGTCCGTCTAGTCAAGGCTATGGTTTTTCCAGTAGTCATGTATGGTTCCAGTAGTCATGTGAGAGTTGGGACTGTGAAGAAGGCTGAGTGCCTAATTGATGTTTTTGAACTGTGGTGTTGGAGAAGACTCTTGAGAGTCCCATGGATTGCAAGGAGATCCAACCAGTCCATCCTAAAGGAGATCAGTCCTGGGTGTTCTTTGGAAGGAATGATGCTAAAGCTGAAACTCCAGTACTTTGGCCACCTCATGCAAAGAGTTGACTCATTGGAAAAGACTCTGATGCTGGGAGGGATTGGGGGCAGGAGGAGAAGGGGACAACAGAGGATGAGATGGCTTGATGGCATCACTGACTCGATGGACGTGAGTTTGAGTGAACTCTGGGAGTTGGTGATGGACAGGGAGGCCTGGCGTGCTGCAATTCATGGGGTCGCAAAGAGTCGGACACGACTGAGCGACTGAAATGAACTGAACTGAACTGAATACAATGTAAAAACCCATACTGTTTCAAGATCTTTCAAAGAGATGAAACCCCTAAAGTTTTAATTGCCACCTTTAAAGTTGTCTAATATCGATTTTACTAAGAAAAACAAAAAAGGGCACTCTTAAATTTATAATATAAGCCCCCATTTTCTCCATCATTTAGTCTAACTTCTGATCTCTGTAAAATATTCCAATTTTAATTGACACATTTTTATTGACACATACCATTTACAGAGAAAAGTGTATCATTTATGAGTGTACTGCTCCATGAATTATCATGAAATAAACTCCTTGGGGTAATTAATCCAGGAGGAGAAATGCAAGACCGACAGAACCTGGGTCCTCCTGACAGGTCCCTCCCAATCGCTGTCCACTGCCTCCTCCCCGCAGGTAACTGCCATCCTGATTTCTCATCTCGTGTGTCCTTTTTGCCTGTCTTTGAACCTTACATATAAATACAGCTGGACAATATAAATTCTTTTGTCTCTGGCTTTTCTCACTCAACATTACATTGGCGATGTTGAAACATGTTGTTGCATGTAGCAGAAATTTATTTTTCTTGTCGTATGGAATTATACTTACTGTACCACAATATGTTTCTACATTCTATAACGGATGGGTTATTTCCAGCACTTGGCTGTCATTTCATGTCCTTTTGTGGGGAACAAGATGGGGAATACAAGAAATCAAGTTAAATGAGTGAATTTTATTTTCGGTTGTGCCAGGCTTTGTTGCTGCAGTGAGCAGGGGCTGCTGCTCACTGTGATGCACCGGCTTCTCGCTGCAGTACCTTCTCTCGCTGCAGAGCACAGACTCTAGGCCCCCGCGCCTCAGTAGTTGTGCAGGGCTCTAGACGGTGGGCTCAGTAGCCGTGGTGCACAGGCTTAGCTGCTCCGTGGCATGTGCAGTCTTCCCAGACCAGGGATCGAACCCGTGTCCCATGCATTGGCAGACAGATTCTTACCCACTGCGCCACCAGGGAAGTCCAGGCATGTGGGCTTTCCCCGCCTCCACTCTGATGCTTTCCATCACTCTGTCCAGGGCATCCACTTTCTCTGGTAGGCCTCTCGGAATCTCACCCTGAACATTCAGTCCTCAACCAAGGATGCTCAGGGTACCGCCACCCCCACCCCATGCACAGACTCATTCCTCTCCAGACGCCTCAGCTCCCCAGATGCTGACCCTGCTTCAGCAGCTCAGAGGGAGGCGCTCTCTTAATGCATCTCTGGCCTGTGGTCTAAAAAGTGCCTACAGGCTGAAGACTGGGCACCTAGGCTTCACCTCCTGTTTTCCTTTGTTCAGGCTGCCTGCTGTCCAATGGCTTGAAACACTTTCCTCAAAAAACATGCCTAATTTCACAGTCATCTAGGTCAGGCGGTGAGTTTGCTATCGCTTTGTCATGGCCCAGAGTATCCTCATCTTTTTATGGCCTCATATTCCATTACGTGAAAGTGAAAGTCGCTCAGTTGTGTCCGACTCTTTGTGACCCCATACAGTCCATGGACTTCTCCAGGCCAGAATACTGGAGTATGTATTCTTTCCCTTCCCCAGGGATCTTCCCAACCCAGGAATCGAACCCAGATCTCCCACATTGCAGGTGGATTTTTTTAACTAGCTGAGCCACTTAACTCCAGTGGATTTTTAAAGTGCAATTTATTTCCTGTAGAGCAATGAGAAATTTAAGCTGTAGAGATTATATTCATTTTCACCCCTTACTCACCCCTTACTGCTTGCTTCAGCAGGTTCTATGGATTGCTTTTCTTTCTTTCTTTTTTTTTTTATTGCGGTAAAACATATATAACACAAAAGTTATCATTTTAATGATTGTTAAAGTGTACAGTTCAGTGTCATTTAAGTATATTCACAATGCTGTTTAACCATCAATTCTAGGAGATTTTAAAGGTGAGTGTATTTATTGAAGTTAAAATTGACTCCTGGACCACACAAGCGTATTTGAATCAAATGTGATTCAATCCTGTCACCGGAAAGTACATTTATGAATTTGTTGGAATGCTTTTGGCTACAGGTAACTTTTGGCATATGTAACAAGGAAACGTATTACCTTCCATGAAAAGATGTCAAAAAGTTAAAAGTATTAGTAGCTCTGAAGTTGGTTAGTGTGGGGGCTTCATGATGTCACTGAACCCCCAAGGGGCTTTCCGTCCTTTTGTTCTTCCATCCCCAGCTTGGTGGCTTTGTCCCCAGATTTATTCCCCTCCTCATCTCAGGATGGCCGCAGCTGTCTCAGGTATCATATCCCCAAACGGCAGCATCTCGAGACAGGAAAGGGGACGACATCTGTTCATGTGTCTTTAAGGAGTAAAGGGGGACTTCCCTGGTGGCCCAGTGGTTAAGAAGCCACCTTGCAGTGCAGAGTAAAAAGGTTCCTCTCTGGTAAGGGGACTGAGATCCTACGTGTGTCGGAGCAACCTGCTCACTGCAACTGGAGAGTCTGTGAGCCCCAAGGAAGATCCTGCATGTCGCAGTTAAGCCCTGATAGAGTCGAATAAATGAATATAAATAAAATAGATAACCAGCAAAGAACTACCGCAAAAATTGTTTTAAAGGAACAAAAGAACCTTTATCAGAAGCCCCCCAGTGGACATCCCATTACCCAGACATGCCATTAGCCAGAATTGGGTCACCGTCCCAAGCTGCATCAGTGGGAAGGAATCTGCCTGCCAATGCAGGAGCCACGGGGAGACACGGGTTTGATCCCTGGGTCAGGAAGATCCCCTGGAGGAGGAAATAGCAACCCACTCCAGTATTCTTGCCAGGGTAATCCCACGGACAGAGGAACCTGGTGGGCTACAGGCCATGGGGTCCCAAAGAGTCAGACAAGACTGAGCTATGGAGCACACCCAAGCTTCAGCCATATTGTCAAGGAGAATGGACTCGCCAAGGTTGCTTAGACCAATCAGAGCTCTCCCTCGGTTAGGCCTGGGGCTGGGGTCAGCCCCTCTGAAGCACATGGCCACTAGGAAGAGCAGGGCTACCGCAATAAGATGTGAGTTCTGGTAGGAAGAGGGAAGGGAGGAAATAGGCCTTGGATGGGCCGTCAATCATGTCAAACTTCCCAACCCAAAAATAAATCTGCCCAGGTTCTAAGTAAGAGACGCTCACCTGGTGAGAAATTAGTTTTGTCTGAATAAAGTAATAAGAATCTTAACTGGAGATCAAGTTTCCTAACAATTTCTCCAGCTGTCTGACTGTCATCATTTACAGATCAAAGTCTAACACAGTTAGCTGTCTTCAGGACTCACGTGAGTTCACAATTCTTTCAACTGTGATGTTATTCTTCTGTTCTTATTTCTGGCCATCTTTCCAGGCTCAGCTCAGAAAGCATGTCCTCCGACATCCCCCCCTTAACCCCAGAGTCAAAGTGAATTTTCCCTTTTTCCATATTCCCCTTCATTCTGCTTTGTATAACCACTGTCTATCCAGGCTTTTGTTTCTCTTTGTTTAAAAAATGATAAAAGCAATAATAATTCTTCCTTGTCAGTAATTTAAACAATATATAAACTGTGTAAGTTGAAAAGGCAAATCATCCCATTCAGCTTTTCCTCAATCCCAGCCCTACTTTCCAGTAATGAATCCTGTAATCAGTTTGCTTTTATCCTTCCAAACTTTTTAATGTGATATTTAACCTTTATTTGAATTCATTCTGTTATCATCATTACAAAAAATGGAATCAGGCTCTGAACTGTAATGTACACATGGCGTCTATGTCTTGTTCTTTTTACTTATCAATATAGTGAAAGCATCTTTAGTATCAATTGATCCAGAGCTAGACATTGTTTCTCTGGCCTGAGTTTTATACCAATTTGGGGGGTTAACATACTTTTTATGGCCAATACCCTGATTTTGGGTGCTAAACTTATTTCCACTTTTCCACATTTCAAACAGTACTTCCAGGAATCCCCGTGTGTGTGTATGTGTGTGTGTGCGTGCGTGCTTATGTCTTTGTCTACACACACCAAGATTTCTGCAGACTAGACTGCTAAAAAGAAAATTTCTGGGTCAAAGAGTATGTGATTTTTAAATTTTGATAGCTACTGCCAAATTTTATGAGGGTGTTTTGGAACCAGCTGCTGTTAGTATAAGATGAGTAATTTCCAGACTTTCAGACTTTATAAACCAATAAAAATTTTTTTTCAAAAATTGTGGAGACAACATAAAGAAAATAGGCAACATTTTATTTTTCCAGCTAAGGACATTAAAAAAAAATTAAGTGTCAATCTTTAGTCTGAACCATGTGAAATGGACATTTTTATAAGTCAAAATCATCTAATATTTTCAATTGAATATGGTCTAACTTCATGCCGTCAGCATGATTTCATAAAAGAAGGGATCCACATGTTCATTCACACACACACCTTATTTGTTTTCTCTTTTCACCCATCATATGGGTGAATATTTAATCTCACATCCAGGGATCACCTGCACAGAGTCATTGACCAGTGGCTCCCTCCCACCACCGCCGCCAGTGTCTATCCAGGGTGTCACTAGGAAAGAGGACTTGTTCACATGAGGAGCAGCATGGTGGGGTGGGCATGTAGATGAAACAACATCTGTTCCTGTCCTTGGTCCTTTGCATTGATTATAAGAGGCTACAGAGAAGGAGGTGAGAAGCAGAGCTGATGTATCTGGGTGAGAGGACCAGTAAGATACTTGGCACAAAGCAGGGGACCCCAGGATATCCCCTGGACCCTGAAATATTCTCTGTTAGGCCCTTTACAGGACCAGTTTGCCAACCCTCAGAATAGGGCCTCAACCATCACAAGAAAATTCCCTGAGCAAGTGCTTACTACCTGCAAGGCTTGGACTCAAAGTTGAAGAAGACATAATCCATGGCTTCAAGGAGGTTAGCCCTCCTCATCTCTCCACGGAAGGCCTGGAAAACACAGAGAGCCAGTCCTTTGGCTCAGCACTCACGTGACAGCCCAGCTCAGAAGTGAGGCCTCCTCCCAGCAGCCTTGTGGGCAGTGGAAGCAGCCCCTTGGGAGCCTGTGCAGGGAGGAAGCAGGGAGACTGCCTGGTGATGAGAGCTCGGCACCAGTCATGGGTGCTCCTGAGGTCTTCACAAGGAGCCTGGAAAGCCTGAGGGATGTGCTGGGTGGGCGCAAGGCAGGGCACACTCTGGCTCCGTTACTGGATATTACTGGTGGAGGGTGGCTGAGATGGTAAGCACAGGAACTTACTGTTTCATCTGAAAGTCCTTCCTGTAAACTAAGCTCCTTGACCATATTATTTCTGTCTCATCTAGTTCATTTGGCCACAGGCATACATTAACGAATAGATGTGGCAGAGTTTCAATAAAACTCTATTTATAAAAACTGATGGCTGGGACTTCTCTGGCGGGCCAGTGGTTAAGACTTCCGCTGCAGGGATTGCGGGTTTGATCCCTGGTCAGGAAACTAAGATCCTGCCTGCTGCGATGCTGCCAAAAGAAAAGAAAAAAACCAGATGACAAGTCGTTTTTGACCCAAGAGCCATAGTTTGCAGACTCCTACCCTATATGTAATATCAGGGAAGGAGCAAGAGCAGCCTGTCTTAGGATCAAATGCTATTTTGGACCCTTACAAGCTGTATCCTCCAGATGAGTATGCAACCTTTTTCTAAAAAAAAATGTATTTATTTATTTTTGGCTCTGTCGAGTCTTAGTCTCAGCACACGAGACTTCTCATTGTGGTGTGCAGGCTTCTCTCTCTAGCTGTGGTGCACGAGCTCCAGAGCTTGTGGGCTCTGAACTTTCAGCACATGGGCTCTCTAGTTGGGGCAATCGGGCTTAATTGCTCCATGGAATGTGGTACCTTAGTTCCCTGACCAGGGATCAAACCTGAGTCCCCTACATTGGAAGGCAGATTCTTAACCACTGGACCACGACGGAAGTCCTGATTATACCACCTTTTTGAGCTTTAGTTCTCCAAATATGGGCTTCCCAGGTGGTGCTAGTGATAAAGAACCCCAAGTATAAAGTGGGGATACTAGTTGTCAGGATCGCTTTCAGGGTTGCTGTAGAGTTACATGAGATAGTGCATGCAGAGCATAGGCGCATAGATGGAGGAGGGGCTCCAGCACTGCTAGTTTTCACGGAGCACAAAGCCATCCAGAGCCCCAGAGCCCAGCTTCCTTCCCTCAGGCCTGTCCAAGGAACACCACGCAAGAGCAGAAGACACGATTTTTAAAGGGCTGACAGAATGAAATGCACGGGACTTTGATTTTATTTCGACACAAGTTCTGGGCAGAGACGAAATATCCCTGGCCCTCCTTGCACACAGCCTTCAGGTGTCAGTTGAGTAGCATCTTGGTTTTATTACATCCATCACAAGGAGCTTAAGGCTTCCAAAAACATTCCTAGACAGATGTCAAGCCTGTCTGGGGATTAGAAATATCCTTTTCCATTAAGCATAAATTAACTTAATCACCAGGTATGAAAGATACGCAACATAAACAGCATTCCCTGCAGCTTTCATTAAAATTAAAAATCTATTTAAAATTTACCTTGTATTTTCTAGGACCCGAACTCCTTCAAAGAGATAATCTCTGCTGTAAATTTTTACACTGACAGAGTGGCAAGATGAATGGGCTGGGGACAGTGATGTACTATGTAATTTAACTTTGCCTCCTGGTCTTCTTTTCACCAACGGATGTATCTGTACGTCTTAAAGAAATAATTAGTCTCGGTAAGATCTGGCCTTTGACCATTTTCAGAAGCAGTCAGACTGTTCCCCAATAAAATGAAACTCAGAGTCGAGATGACTAGCAGCAAGGTCCTTCAAATCTTGTTGTTCTGATCCATGCTGTAGAAAGTGCTCTTAGGAAAAAACAAACGGAAAGAAAGGTGTCAGCAATGCATTACCCGGAGATCAGAGACAGAACCCCCTCCTTGACTTGGCTTCTGTTTCTCTGGAGTGGAGAATGGAAACAGTGACCAGGGTCATTGCATTCCTTATTAACATCACAGGAAAGACCCCCTTGAAGGAAACCCCAGCTGAATCAGAGTCGGTGGTGTAGACCGAGCGTTGAAGGCAGACAAACCTGTCTTCAGATACTGGTTCTTTCTTTCAGACTCTGATCTTGAACAAGTCATATATTTCCTCTGAGTCTCAAGGTCCTATCTGTAAAAGGGGGTGAATAATGCTCACCTCCTAAGATCATTGTGAAGGTTGGAGATACCCTTAGTGCCTGGAACTCATCACCTCCAGGGTGCTTGCTGAATGCTTAATATTATTTATACGTATAAGAAATAGTTGTTGAATAACTGAATCATGCCAGATTCGAGACAGAGGGCTGAGGATAAAGAAAATCATAAGATACAGCCGATGCTCTTAAGGTGCTCACAGACCCAAGAAGGGATTGAGACAAAGAAATAAGAGAATCGCAGCTGAGGGTGACAAGGCCAACAAGGCACAGGGGTGACACAGAGAAGGGAGTGGTGACATCTGCTACATTATAATGACATAGAGAGGCTAGCAGGATACCTCAGCAGATAGGGGAATTCTGAGCAGAAAAATGTGTCAAAGTGTTAAGTTGCTCCATTGTGTCTGACTCTTTGCGACCCCATGGACTGTAGCCCGCCAGACTCCTCTGTCTGTGGAATTCTCCAAGCAAGAATACCAGAGTGGGTAGCCATTCCCGTCTGCAGGAGATCTTCCTGGCCCAGAGATAGAACCCAGGTCTCCTGCATTGCAGGCAGATTCTTTACCGTCCGAGTCACCAGGGAAGCCCAGCAGGGCTTAGGCAAAGGCAAAGGCATGTAGAGAGAGGTGTCTCATAGTTGGAGGATTATAGGCAGAGTGGTTTTCTAGACAGGGAGGAGGAGTGGGGAGAGAGAACCACGAGGGCAGAGTGTCTCTTGATGCGGGCGCATCCTCTGGGGAGCTGGATCCAAAGTGCCCTGAGTAATCCTCAGCTAGGCCACCGAGGCCGGGCAGGGACCACGGGGTGCCTGCCACCCCACTGAGGAGTGTAAAACATTCAGACCAGAAGGTATATCTTCTAGAAGGAACTACAGCTGTTGCTTCAGTGGAGTTGCAGATCGGAGAGGAAGCCGGTGGGAGAGCTGAAAATGCTCTGGAAGAGGTGTCCAGATGGCCAGACCCCAGTCCCTGGGCTGCCTTCCGGCCTGTGACCTCATCTACGCCTCCCGGGTGGAGGGGCGCTGTCTCTCCCTCATGTTTGTTGAGTAAATGCTCAGACGTCCCATCTGAGCATCTTTATCCTGCCTCCCTAGCAGTGTCACTAAGGACCAGGGGTAGCACAGAGGTGAACACACTTGGCAAAGTCTCAGGGTTTATTCAAATATAGGTGTGTGATCATCACCGTAATCGTCAAAGAGTTGTACACCAATTAGAAGCTGCACCAATGTTGAAAAACCAGTTTCCTCACCCATTAAAAAAATGTCTATATGATTCCCACTGACTCTCTCATTGAACAAACCCACCACACGCCCTTTAAAAATACAAAGAAATGCAAACCGCATAGTTACGTTTAATGATTTGCCTTTTTAGTATTGCAAAAATGACTCATTAGTCAAAACAATGATTATGTTTGAGACTATTAAAGGTATTGGGTTGTTTCCTATGTAATCTAAAAAATGTTAATTTATGGGAAAAAAGAACCCCACTGAACTTGTTCCTACCTACAAAACAAGCATTATCTTAAAAACAATGTTTCCCCAAGCATTTTCAACTGACTTAACAGCTCAAAACATCAGTTTCTCTCCAAACCCACAACCCTTTGTTTTAATGTTAAATGTTTTCTAAAGAAAACCGCTGCTGTCCCAGGCTAGAATCGGTGTTTGGTTGGAAGCTGTAGTGATAGTGCTCTGTTTTCCAAACTGTTAGACTCAGCTGATGAGGAAGCTGTGAAGGAGTTGCAAAGCTTCTAAAAAGCACTGTACAAAATACAGGGACGGTTGCTGCGGAGACAGAATGTTAAAGGACTATTATTCTGAGGATGAGAATTGAAACCAAGCCACAGTGCTCACAGCAGATAAATAACCTACTTTGGCCCAAGTGACAGTTAAGTGATCTCAGATGTGCCTTGAGAGAGAGTGTCCAAATATGAGACTTACCCAAGGTCATGTGCACAAAGCAAGCAGATTGGTTTCCCCAAGGACCTACTGCTGGGGCCTCTTAAAGTACCAGCGTTCAGAATCTACAGAGAGTAGGAGACCACAGTTCTGCGATGTGGTCCTGCACTTGACCCTGTATCGTGTGGACCAACTAGTTACCCACCCCGGGCCTCAGTTTCCTAGTCTGTACGTTGAGTAGTCATCTCTGCCCTGCTCCCAGCCTTGCTGTAAGGATCCACGGAGGTGATGAGTACAACAGAAGTGTGGCTTCCCAGAAAGGATCTTTAAGGTGTGTCTTTAGCAGCCCCCACCCCCACCACCGCCCACCTGGGCGACCCTACATGGCCTTTTCCCTTCTCCAGATTTCTCTTTGTCTGGAAACATTGCTGGCTCTGCTTCTGCAGAGCCGCCCCAGTCGGGCTCATCCGGGGTCTCCCTAAGTCCCGGGAGACAGGGTCAAGAGAAGCCCACTCCAGCTCTGGCTCTGTTCCTTCATGTGTGTGTATATATATATAATTTTATCTATTTTTGTGTGTGCGGGGTCTTGGTTGCTGCACAGGTTTTTCTCTAGTTGAGGCGAGCAGGGGCTACTCTTCGATGTGGTTTGAGGGCTTCTCACCCCAGAGGCTTCTCTTGCTGCCGAGCACAGGCTCTGGGCACGTGGGCTTCAGTAGCTGCAGCGTGTGGACTTGGTAGTCGTGGCTCCCGGGCTCTGGAGCTCAGACAGTGCTGGTGACGCATGGGCTTAGTTGCTCTGCAGCCTGTGGGATCTTCCCCAGACCAGAGATTGAGCCCACATCTCCTGCACTGGCTGGAGGACTCTTTACCACTGAGCCACCAGGTAAGCCCCTCTGTTCCTTTCTCATTGAGCCGTTCTGGGCGAGTCCTTTCCCCACACTGGGCTTCATTTTCTGGGATCCGAAAATGAAGATTTGGCTGAAGTGATCTCTGAAGTCGCTTCCTACAGAAAACGAAATCCCTGAGCACGTACAGTTCAGCCGCAGCTGGTCCTTGTCACTACAGTGAAACCTGGGCTGTTGGAGACCCTCGGGGGAATGAGGCTTTGATCCCCATATTTTCTAATTGGTCTTGTGTTTAATCCTTTAAGCACTAAACCCTTTCCCTTTTATTGGGAATATTGGCTTCTTAAATATATTTAGGCGAGTTTGACTTTTTACTTGAATGATGATCTCGCAAACTGGTTTTAGATTGTTCTGTGATGCGTTGGTGCCCCTGAAGAGCCCCGAGATGTCTTGCATCAGCTCCAGAGAGTTTTTCTGCTTCCTCCTCCATTTTCAGGCTGGCAGCTGTCACTTCATGTATGGCAGATTGCGTGGCTGTGGCATCCTGGCTCATCCCTTCTATGAATATTTATAATTTTCTGGCTGAGCAGTGCTGTGTGACCGTCTGAGAATCAGAGCACCATGTGTGTTAGAAGTATGGGTAAAGTAAGAGTACATAGGTAAGGAGTGAGGCCCCAAGAGGCCCTCCTTCCACTTACAGGGCAGAACTTCAGGTCGTAAACTTGGAGATCTTGACTTTGACTCCTCACTTGCCTCCTAGTTGTGTTGTGAGTACATAGAGGAGGGGGTTGGGTGCCTGACTTCTGATGGGGAGATTTCTCTGCTGCCTGGTATTCTCATGGTGATGGCCTGGGTCAGCCCGTACCCAGAATCTCTCCTCTCTTTGCTGTTCCATCCCCATCTCTCGAGTTCCAGGATTAGGCTGTTTCTTCCCATGCTCAGTTTGTTTATACAGGTGGTTTCCTTTGGGTGGAATCCAGGCTTTCCTTTCTTCCTGTCTGCCACCTAGAAGGTTCTACCCAAGCCTTTCATCTCTCAGTTACCTCCTGGGAGCCTCAGGAGCCTGCCCTGCACTCCCAGGGGAGCAGAGTGCCCCCACGGTCCCTGTGCCCACCTCTCCATCCACACTTATGGCGTATGGAGTGAACTCTCTGTGGATGGATCATGCTTCCACCCAACATGAGCTCATCCATTCAGAGCTGGGACTCCCTTGTTCAGCTTTGTATCTAGTACCCGCCTCAATGCCTGGCACATGCGACATACCTGAGTAGGGTTGGAAGCGTGAATGAACAAGCAAATGGACAAACGAATGACTGAATAAACGGACTGCCTGCTGTGGGCTGAATTGTGTCACACCCTCCCCACCCTCAAATTTGTATTGACGTCCTAACCCCCAGTAACTCAAAATACGACCTTATTCGGAGCATGGGGGCATTGGATAATCAAGTTAAAATGAGATCAATATGATGGCCGTAATCCAGTATGGCTGGCGTCTGTATATAGAGAGGAAATTTCAAGCACAGGCACACACAGAAGAGAAAATGATGAGAGGACGCAGGTAGTCGACAGCCACCTACAAGCCACAGAGAAAAGCCTGGAACCCCAGCTCCTAGGCGACAAGCCACATCTCTGCTTGGTGGTCCTCACAATATATATTCTGAGTACTTGAAGGGATCTGTGACTGGATGGACAGGCAAATGCAGAGATAAGTAGAGAAAACCACCGCTGACGTGAAAAATGACTTTATCAGTCACTTCAATATTTTATGAATTGCCGGCGCAGTAGCATCAGAATGGGAGATGGATCTTTTTCCTTTGCTCACGAAACACAAGCACGTGGCAGGCTCTTTCAGGAGCATGAAATCTTCCGCTTGGTGAGCTAGGCTAGCTGTTTCTAATCTGGACCCGTGAAAGCCCAAGGGGGTGCCGTTTTGAGGTAGGTCTGCATTGGCACTGCCCTTAGCTGGATCTCTGTTCCCTGCCTCGCCCACTTCAGAAGAGAGAAACAAAGGATCTGAGAAAACGTAGGAACTGGGACAAGCTCTCAGGATGTATTCCAGCCTGCAGAATTTACCGATGGGAAACTGAGGTGGTTAGAGGGAAACGGACTTCCCTGGGACTCAGGCTAGCCTGGGAATCTGCATCATGGGATGCTACGTCTCCTGCTCATCCTTCCACCCGCTAGAAGTTTTCTCCTTCCTTCTCTTAAATGGTCCATGCGCCCTCTGCTTGGATGCTAGGCATCCGTCTCACCTGCCCAGATGGTCCTTTTCTTTGTTCTCCGTCTTCTTTTCCTCCTTTCTCCTTCTGGTGGTATGTTTCGTTATCTCTACTATACAGATGACAGTACGAACCTTACAAAGTTTAAGTAACTTCTCAGTGTCACAGGATTACTCATCAGAGAGTGGTGATGATGGTTTTATCCCCAGCCATCTCACTCCCAAACTTTCCACCACACCATGCTTTTTCTTAATGGATCTTTATCCCTAGGCCTTTGACATTTTATCCCAATTATGTAGAACATATTTTAAAATATCCATTTGGTTAGAAGTAATAAATTTTTCATGGCAAACCAGCGTGCGTGTGAGAATCCCTAGAGAAATCTGCGGTAAGATTTAGCAGATTTCAAAGGTCTGACTTATCCTCGGAAGGTTACTTCGGAATGGAAATGAGTGAGCCGATGCTCAAGATGTGGCCAGGGCTGACTCGTGGAGTTGGCTGGAAGGCATCTTGAGTGATTTGTAGCGAACTGACCAAAGAGGGTGGTCTCTGGTTAATGGAAGACCGGATGATCTCCTATCCTATGTTGGTGTGTGCATGTACACTTACCCTCACCTGTGGATAACTGTTTAGTAAGGGCATGCATGCATGTGTGCTAAATTGCTTCAGCTGCATGGGATTCTCCAGGCAAGAACACTGGAGTGGGTTGCCATGCCCTCCTCTTTCAAGGGATCTTCTCGACCCAGGGATCGAACCCGTGTCTCTTCTGTCTGCTGCATTGGCAGGTGGGTTCTTTACCCCCAGCGCCACCTGGGAAGCCCTTGGAAACCTCTGTTTGTTGTAGATTTTGCCATGAGCTCTGGGCAGGCAGAAAGAACTGCTGATTCCTCCCTGGATCCCATCACCTAACACAGTCCTACTATCCGGAACGTACTCCAGAAATATCTGTAAAATCACCAGTGACTTTTCCTTTCATTTTGGAGCCACGGACATTTTAGAAGAAACAGTCTCTTCTCTTGGCCATTGCTCTGAGGACAGCCTGTGGGCTGGCGCTGGATCTCCTTCCACTTCCCCTTTTAGGAGTGTTCTGTATACCAGATTCCTAACAAGGCCCAGCCCACGTGCTTACTGGCAAGCTGAACATCAATCCTTATCCTGTTATGAGTTGATTTCTATGCTTAGTCTTGGGAACCACACCAGTTTTTGCCTTCTAGGAGCTCCCAGCCGAGTGGGCGACGTGACAAATAATTCAAATACAAAAAGACCGAAGTAAGTGTTAAATGAGACACTGGCGATGAGCTTGGGGAGGAAGGGTGATTAATTCTGTCTGGAGGAATCCAGGGAGGGTTCATGGGGAAGACAGATATTAAGGAAAATTTATTACATAAGTGGATTCTGAGCAGCTGACATCCCAAGTTCATAATCTGCACAAGAAACTCAAAAATAGAGTTCACTGTTTCCAATTCTGGTTGTTTAGGGTGCTGACTCAGACCCAGATTCATAGCTTTGAGAAGACAAGTCTAAAAAATAATTAAAGATACAAATCTCAATGACTATTTCCCATTATTGGGAAAGTGACTGTGGGTCACTTGAAAATATTGCTTAATCTCTTCACTTCTAGTTTCACACACTCCTATGTGAAATATTTTTAAACCCATATTTGTGTTGAAATTAATAGAAAAATGTGTCACCCTATTTTATTGTGATCTCAGTAGTTAACTTCAGGGCAAACAAAAGATTATAGATAGAAAAACTTTGAACTGAAGACTATGAATTTATTCCTTAGTAACTTACTAGGGTCATAGACTAAAGCCATATTATATATTGAAGGCCTTAAAAATGTTAATAATTGTTGACTCAGAAATTTCACTTCTGGGTTTTTATATGGTGAGAAAAATTTATTATGCTCTCTAAGTAGTGAAAAATCCGAAATGATCTAAATGTCCATTAACTTTAGGGATAGTCGTTCAGTCATTGAAGATATCTATAAATAATTTTTGGTGATATGGCAAAATGCTTATAATAAGATATTAAATGTAAAAGCAGGCTACAAAATTGTATGCACAGTAAGATTTTAACTATGTGAAAAAATTATATTCATAGAAGGGAAGAAAATTTACCAAAATATTAAAAATGATCATTTCTAGATGGTGAGATTATATATGAGAGTTTTGTTCTCTTACCTACGTATTTCTATACTTTTTGTGTCTTTTACAAAGAGATATGATTTTTCAATAATAATACCAACAATATTTGAGAGGACCCCCCACAACCTGAACCACTGGGTAGGAACATACATCAGAGGCCAGTATATTCTGAGGTCTGGGGCCCTGGGCAGTATGATACAGAGAGTTAGCAAAGCTTTTCAAATGCAAGTGCACAGCCAAACAGACTTGGATTAACTGGGGTCCATGGCTATGGGTCTGTGAGGGCCAGAGGAGCATGGAAGGCCAGGCCTAGGCAACCAGTCTTAATGACCTCCTGGTTTCATGAGCTCAGATCATGCACAGCTAGACCCAGATAGCACGAAGGAACGTGGACAATGGTGTCTGCCGCCCCGGTGGAGGAAGCAGGTAAGTACTTGGCAGGACTGCGTCATAGAGGCAGGAATGGGCTTCCCTGTGACTCAGGGATAAAGAATGCACCCGCCAGTGCAGGAGACACAGGTTCAATCCGTGACCCAGGAAGATCCTACAAGCCAAGGACCTACTAAGACCATGTGCCACAACTATCGGGCCCAGGAGCCGGGGCTTCTGAAGCCCGTGCACCCTAGAGCCTGTGCTCTGCAACAGAGAGAAGCCAGCGCAGTGAGAAGCCTGCACCCTGCAATGCAAAGGAGCCCCAGCTCGCCACAACTGGAGAAAACCTCACGTGGCAATGAGGACCCGGCACAGCCAAAAATGAATAAATAAACATTTTAAAAGGTAGGCAGGGATAACGTCACCTCCACCGTGAATTCTCCCGTCTTAAAGATTTTAGGAATTTGCCCTTGAGGTTTGGGGAACAGAAGAGGTTTCTGTGTCTCGGCACTTACCACAGCTTTCGGGAACTCTCTCCCTGTACCAGTTGTGAGCTCCTTGCAGGCAGACACTGTGCCTTATTGATTTTAGATGCCCTGTGCCATGGTTCAGCACAGAGGAGGTGCCATGTGCCGACCTTCTCGGTACCAACTTAAGGATGTTTAGGACCTACAGTTTTATTCAAACCATTTGTGCAAATGTGGTCTCCAGGTCCTCACTGTTTGCTCCCCATGGATGTTTGCAGGCCAGGCCAGGGAAGGCCCTCCGAGCCCCCCAGCACCTACTCTGTAGAAGTTACTTGTATTTGTCTCATGCAAAATGCTTTGCAAAAACGAGTTCATTATGCTTTCTGATTTCAGCTTTCCAGATATCTATATGGACAGAAAACACAGATTCCCTCCAGTTTCTGAAAGAATGTCTTCATTGAAGCTTCAGCTTTCGAAGCTTTCCATAGTCAGGTACTGGCCAGTTGAGTGGACATAGCTGGAGTTGCCTGTGTCTCCCATACCTATAGCCACATCTCCCAGTAGAGGGTTGTCCCTCCGGCACGGGCAGAGGAGTTGGGGTAGCAGGGGTTGGATGGGATGAGAACTATCCCCATTCTCCCTTCACGAGTGGGAAACAACACGGAAGAATGGGGAAAAGACCGGTTTTGGTGACACAGAGAGACTTGATCTGAACTCCTCTCTTGCCGTGTATCTGCTGTGTGACTTTGGGCAAGTTCCTTACCCTCTCTGAGTCTGGGGGTCCTCATCTGTTAAATGGAGATACTAGTACCCAACTCCTGGGATCCCTGTGAGAGTTCAAAGTAATTTTTGTAAAAATACGATGACAGCTATGTTAAACCTTATATACCGCACACACATACATTTGCACACTCACGAGATGGATAGACAGACAGACAGAGGAGAAATCCTGAAAAGAAAACACCACCATGTTAGCAGTGGCTGGCTGTGTTTAGGTGGTGAAACAAAGAGTGAATTTTTTCCCCCTTCCTCTGCTTTTCTGTATCTTTAAATATTTTTTCCCTTGAACATATATTGACTTTATAATTAGGAAAATAGAAAGAAAACCAAGAAGCATAAAACTGGGGGGAAAAAAAGAAATAATATGCATTAAGTACCAGGCATAAGTTGGCACCCAGTAAATGGTAGCTATTTTTACTAATTAGTCATTATGCCTAATAATAATAATTAGGAGTAATGATTTCCTCTGGGACCAGAGGTTGTGAATTAGTCTGTTGGTGGCTAATGACTCACAGTGAAGGGGAGTTCTGGGTTCACTTCCAGCCGGGGCCACCCCTCACTTGTCTCCCTGATCTCTCTGCCGACTCGCTGGGCTCCCGGGCTCCACAAGCTGGCTGATGCTGCGTCCTTCCACCCGAACAACTGAGCCCAGAGCTCCTGTGCCCAAGACCAAGGGGAGACGGCAGAGGTGCTCCCCCGGGACTCTCCACGGAGGGGCTCATTCAAGGAGAGCAGCAGTGCCTGTGGCTGCTGTCCCTGTTGTTGATGGCGGGCCGCCTGTCTAGGGAGACAGTAAGAGTGAGAGGGTCGAGGTTCACCTCTATTTTGTCTGTTTGAATAGCAGAGAAGATTCTTGGTAAACACATTGCCCAGCATTTAAAACTAACTTGATGCTGCTGGTTGGAAGATTATGAAGTTAAAAACGTGCCCCTCTCTCTTCAAGTGGGCTTCCCTGGTGGCTCAGTGGTAAAGAATCCAGCTGCCCAAAGTAGGAGCCTTGGGTTCAATCCCTGGGTCGAGAGGATCCCCTGGAGAAGGAAACGGCAAGCCACTCTGGTTCTTGCCTGGGAAATCCCACAGACAGAGGAGCCTGGCGGGCTGCAGTCTATGGGGTTGCAAAAGAGTCAGACACGACTTAGTGACTAAACAACAATTGCTATCTTCAGTTATCAATATAGTGATGAAAATGATCCAAATTTAGCCCAAATGAGAGTTTAAGACTAAATGATCAAATTCTTCAGGGTCCAGTAGGTTCAACCAGAGAGAAGTAAAATTCTGCATTGAGGACAGAAAAAGCAAAATCCCAAACTAGCTGTGTGACCGTGGGTAGGTCAGTCAACCTCTCTGAACCTGTGTCCTCAGGTGTAAAATGAGAGATGGGCACAGTTGCTTCCTGATGTCCCTGGAAGTGCTCAATTCCATGGCATGCTGATTGTAAGTGCAGTCGGTTCTGAGATGAAGGTGGACTGGAGTTTTTCTCTGCTCAGCGGGTCAGGTGCCTGCTGCCCAATATAGGTAAGGCAGGACAGGACAGGAATTCTCTCCTGGGTGGACAGTTACTGGTGTGGCCCCCAGAAGTGACACATGATGGCAGGACTTCAGCTAGAGGCTCCTTGAATAATGGAAACAGCAGATCCTGCACGAGTCCTTACCATCCTTATTCTGAGACTGAGCTGCTGCTGCTGCTGCTGCTGCTAAGTCGCTTCAGTCGTGTCTGACTCTGTGCGACCCCACAGACAGCAGCCCACCAGGCTCCCCCGTCCCTGGGACTCTCCAGGCAAGAACACTGGAGTGGGTTGCCATTTCCTTCTCCAATGCATGAAAGTGAAAAGTGAAAGTGAAGTTGCTCAGTTGTGTCCAACTCTTCACGACCCCATGGACTGCAGCCCACCAGGCTCCTCCATCCATGGGATTTTCCAGGCAAGAGTTGGAGTAGGGTACCATTGCCTTCTCCAGAGACTGAGCTACTAGGGATTAAATGCCCACCGTGTGCCAGGCACTGTGGCAGGTGTTACGGTAACGGGTATCTCTAATCTTCAGGCATCTGCAGGACTAGCCTTGCCTGGCTTCACGGGTGAAGCAGCTGAGGCTCCAGTGGTTGGCTCCCTTTCCTCACTAGTCATTTTCTGTGCACCTACTGTGTGCTCAGGCCACAGCCTTGGGAATCGAGAGAGCAAGATGACCCCCCACACACACACACTCAGGGCTGGCAGTTTGATCATAGTACCGTGTGAAAGGGCTTCAGAAGAGGCAGAGGTGTTGTAAAGCATGATGAAGGACGGGGCAAGGTGGGGAATGGCATTCCGGGCAGCGGCCACAGCACGTGCAGAGGCCACAGCACGTGCAGAGGCCCTCAGCTAGCAGACGGCGGGCAGACGTGGCCAGTGGTGCTGTCTGCCCGGAGTTTATCTGGGAACATGGTGGGACATGGGTGGGAGCAGAATACAGAGCCAGAATGTGAAAGGACTTGGCCGGGCCAGAGAGCAAAGGCTCTGACCTGCAAGCAGAGAGCGGCTGGTCATTCCCGCATCCCTGCAATCGGCCTGTGTTTGCTGAGCGCCGGCTCTGTGCCAGGACCGAGGAGTCATTAGTGAACCAAGCATTGAAAATCCCCACCTCTGAGCAGCTGACGTACTTTACTGCGGTGAAAAGGCAGGGAGTGGACAATAAACAAAATAAATGAGTGCAATTTCTATTCCAGTAGATGGTGATGAATGCTGTGGGGAATGAAGCAAGGAAGGGCCTGGGGCACTGGGGAAGTGCGGGTTACAGCTGTGAGCAGGGAGGTCGGGAAGGCCTGTCTGAGGAGGGGCCGTTGCCACAAGCACTGGAAGGAAAGGAGGGGGAGATCCAGGGTAGGGTCTCGGGGGACCCGCTCGGATCTGCAATTTAGCTGTGACGTGGAGGGTATGTCAGCAGGGAAGGTTAGAAGCCAGAAAACTGGTGAAGGGGATTTGGAATTCAGGCGACTTGCCAATGAGGTGACAGGTGATGGCGGCTTGGATTATGGAGGGAGCAGTGGGGACGGGCAGAGTGGGTGAATCAAGGTGACGGAACAAGGCCAGGCTACTCAATGTGGGGGTGAGGGACAATGGATCTCTCTCTGGCTTCAGACTCAGGCATGGGCCTCTGCATTTGGACAAAGCTGGAGGCTCAGGTGTGAGGTAGAAGACCCCAAAAATGAGCCTCAGTTGTCCACACACACCCATGTTCAAAGAGGCACTATTCATAATAGCCAAAAAGTGGAAGTCCCCCAGCTATCCACTGACAGACGACTGGATAAACAGCATGTGGTCTGTACACACAATGGAATATTATTTAGCCTTTAAAAGGAGGGAAATTCTGACACAAGCTGTCACACAGAGGAGTCTTGTGAACATTGTGCTGAGTGAAATAAACCAGATATGAAAGGACAGATGCTGCCTAATTCCACTTATAAGAGGTCCCTAGAGGAGTCAGGTTCATAGAGACAGAAAGCAGAATGGTAGCTGCCAGGAGTGAGAGTGGAGGTGGGTGGGAGATGGGGAGTTAGTATTTAATGGGTACAGAGTTTTAGTTTGGGAAGATGAAAAAGTTCTAGAGACGGACAGTCATGATGGTTAAATGATAATATGAATGTACTTAATGGTACTATATCTGTACAAATGGTAAATTTCGTGAAAATATTAAAAAAATTTTTTTTTTAATCAGTTTGCCCCAAATCCCACAATCAGCAAGTCCAGCCCCCTTCCAAGGGTCCTTTCATGCCCTTACCTCTTATTCTGAGCTCTCTGCCTCTAGCTGGTCCTCGTCTCCTAGACTGGCTGGCATCACCCAAATAAGTTCCTTGAGTCTCTGGGCCTGTTTTCCCTCAGGAGAGGAAAAACACGGTGTGGTTGTGAGGATTAGATGAGCTCATACACATCACAGGCCTGGCAGAGAGAAATTTTTCCTTACATCTCATTACATTTTATTGCCGTTCTTATGTCAACATGCCCTGACTTTGGTAAAACGGCAGACTGGAATCCATGGTCCAGCACTTGTGAGTTATGTGACCTTGGATCACAAACCACTTAACTTGCCTGAGCCTCAGTGTCCATCTATAAAGAAAGGGGAGAGTTCCTACCAGACCGGGAGGAAAAGTTAGAGTGTAAGTCACTCATTCATGTCTGACCCCATGGACTGTAGCCTGTAAATCTCCTCTGTCCCTGGGATTCTCCAGGCAAGAATACTAGAGTGGGTAGCCAGCCCTTTCTCCAGGGGGTCTTCCCAACCCAGGGATCAAACCTGGGTCTCCTTCTAATAAACAGAGGCTATGACTGTGTGGACCTGAGATGACAGTTAGGCAAAGAAAAAATGAACAGTGACATGATTTGTAAATTTAACATTTTTTTCTGGATTTCCACACTATTTTGTAGGTAGAAAGAGCACCTCCCTTCTGGTAGTTCAGGTGTTCACCGAATCCTGAAATCGCACCTTTGTGTTGGTTTCACTAACACGTCAGTCTCTTGATTTGTCTTACAAAGGAGATCCATTTGACCATGTCTCAGTAATAGTCATGGGGCCACTGGTCTGGGTCTGACCCTGAGCTACACTGCCGCAGAGCCAGCAGTGAGTCAGAGAGGGGCCCCAGCTGCAAAGAGCTGACCCAGGCCGCAGGAAATGCCAAAGACATTGTCCCAGTAAATTGCAAGAGCAGTTGGCAAACCTGCATTCTTAGTTTCTGTGAAAACCCACATGCCAGGAAACCTTGGATAAATCATTTCCCACCTCCAAAGCTCAGTCTTCTATCTGCTTACAATATGAGGACCTTGAACTTGCCAGTCTCTGACTGGAAGCTATTTCCTTTCGAAATGCCTTGATTCTGTTGCCCCAGTGCTCCCTCTGGGAGCAGCCTTCTGGACCAGAGTCACAGCCTTCTGTGATCAACCAGACAACCTGGCCTTGGGAGCTTAGTGACCAGCCAGAATGGTCCTGACCCATGGGTGCTGGGACCCCAGCAGCAGGCTGACGAGGAAGGAGAGGATGCCAGGGTCAAGAAGAGCCTGGGGCAGAGACCCCAAGTAGGGATGGGAGGCCAAAGCTGTGCAAGGATCAGAAGCGGAGACTCCTCGGCTAGGGAAGTTCCGAGCTAACTGGGAGATGGGCACGGCTTTCTGGACCACTTGTGTGTCTCATCTCGGGGAGCCTCCTGCTTGGAGGGTGTCGGGGAGTCTGCTTCGTTGGCGGCCCACGTTGCCCTTCAGCCTGCAGGGCTGCATCCAGCACGTTCTTGATCGCTGTCTGCCTTCTGGTCCTCCCTGTATCTTATGCCATGGCGCCATCTGCTCATTTCACACGGGACACCAGGCCTAGGCTTTCTTCTCCCAGGCTGGAATGGAGTCAAAACCAGCAAAGCTGTGTTCAGGGCCTGGGCATCTTTGGTATGTGCCCCATCATAGTGTTACCCAGTCAAATTCTCAGTAGCCAGCCCAAGTAGGGGGAAGATAAACAGCACGTTAGCCTTCAGCCTCAGCCATTATCCATACGCATGGACCCGAGGAACCCAACTCCCTTGCAGAAGCAGGTATGACCTTCAGAGGGACCAGCGTCTGAGCACTCAGTACCCGCTGCCCCTCTACACTGGCCGTTTCCCTACAGGCCAGAGCAGATGTGGCCCCAGGTCTGGAACGGCACAGGACACTGCTCTGGCTGCCCACGCGCAGTCCATGTTCTTAAAGTGGGCTTCTGCCACTTAAGAAATTGGTCACATTTAGAAATATTCAGCTTCAGCGAACATGTCATGGCTCTGTCTAGGAAAAACATACTATTATCTCTGGAGCTCGCCTGAAAGAACCAGCTTGTTCCTGAAACAGATGTTTTGTAAAACCTGCTGTGACAGGCTCATCAGAGCTGGCAATGGGCCAATGCTTGGTTACCAGCCTCACAAGGGCACATACCTCCCAGCCAGCTTCCCATCCATTCCCCACTACCCCCCGCCCTGCAACTCACCCCCCAGACACCTAGGCCAGAGGAGAGACTCCCTGTGTCTCCTCCTTCTGGCTCTTGGGTTCTGAAGCTAAACATTTCACAAGCCTGGGATTATTGTGGATAGAGACAGCCAGCCAGGTGTGCCCTGGGGAGAAGTGGCCAAGATAATGACTCATAATGTATTTCATTTTGTCCAACCAACATTTATCGAGGGCCTCCGGTGCACCAGGCACTGTTCTCGTTACTTTCAGGTACATTACTTCACGGTAACTGTTCAAGGTCACCCATTTCAGAGATGAGGAAACTGAGACCTTGTCCTGATTTCCTAGGGTTGCTATAATAAGTTTATCACCCACTTGGTGGCTTGAATCAACAGAAACGTGCTCTCTCATAGTTCTGGAGGGAAGAAGTCTCAAATCTGAGGATACCAGCAGGTCTGTGCTCTCTCCCAAGGCCCGAGGGGAGAGTCTTTTCTTGCTCTTTCCAGATCTGGGTGGCGTTTCTTGGTTTGTGACGGCATTGCTCCAATCTCTGCCTTTGCCTTGTCACACAGAGTCGGACACGACTGAAGCGACTTAGTAGTAGTAGTAGTAGCAGCAGCATCTTCTGGGTGTGTGTATCTGTGTCAAATGTCCCCCTGCCTTTCTCATCAAAGGATGCCTGCCACTAGATTTACAGCCTACTCTAGATCCAGGATAATCTCCAGATCCTTAGCTTGATTATATCTGCAAAGACCCTTTTCTAAATAAGGTCACCTTGACACATTCCAGGAGTGTATGGCCACTATTTGGCTCGCTGCAGACCTCTGGCTATTATCTGGTTGTATCCCCAAGGCCACTCAGCGAGAAAGGGTTCCTGTGGGGAGTAGACCCCGGCTGGCTGGCTCTGAGGGGCCCTCAGTCAGCGTCTCCCTCCCCAGACACTGTGAGGCAGGTCCCTGCTCTTAAGAAATCTATGACTGGGTGGGAAGGAGCTTAGCATATTGGTTATGAGGGAGTCCCATCGGTCCGGATGACCTTGGGCAAGTTATGTCAACACTCTTGTGTCTCAAAGGGAGAGCGAGCCATGTGGAAAATGAGACTCATAGTAAGAATAGCAGTACTCTCCAAAGGCTATGGTGGGACCAAAATGAGAAGGGCCCGAAATCAGCAAGATCCCAGGCACCCTGACTCCACAGCCTCTGCCCATAACCACCATGCTCCATGCTTCCATCTGTAGGAACTCCTCAGATATTCAGATCAGAGCTCCTCAATGAAAGAAGGACAGAGGGAGGTTTCTGTTTAGGTTCCTAGAAGCCAGGGTGAAGAAGAAGAGGAAGCTGAAGCTGACTTAAGAGTTTTGAACTTGGCTCGCTGGGAGGATGAAGTTGCCAATAATAACATGGAAACAGCAAGAAGCTGGTTGAGGTAGGGGATGGGAGATAGGTAGGGAATAAATTCTATTGCACTTAGATGCAAGGGGGACATCTGGGTAGATTTCACTGGCAGGTGTTGGACTTAGAAGGTGACTTTTTGTGTGTTTTTTAAACTTTATTTTTCTTGGCTGTGCTGGGTCTTCGTTGTTGGGCTCGGACTTTCTCTGGTTGTGGTAAGTGGGGGGCTACTCTCTAGATGCGGTGCTTGGGCTTCTCACCGCAGTGACTTCTTTTGTTGTAGAGTACAGGCTCTAGGCACGCAAGCTTCAGTGGTTGTGGTGCATGGACTTAGTGGCTCCACAGCGTGTGGGATCATCCCCGACTAGGGATTGAACCAGTGTCCCCTGAATTGGCAGCAAAACTCTTAACCACTGGATCACCAAGGAAGTCCAGAAGGTGGCTTTTAAAAGCTACACAGAGCTTCAGAGTGAGGGAAAGAATTGAACATGTTTGGCAAGGTCAAGTGCTGTCAGGGATGAAAGCATTTTGTGGGAAGGGGCAGAGAGCAAACCAGAAAAGAGAAAATGAAAGTCGTGTTCACACACACTGGTTTGTGGTCACAGCACTCCATTTTCCTGCCTGTAAAAGGGGCCTGCTGCAGTTTTCTCCCCAAGCTGTTGCTCAGGTTGCGTTAGATCATGGATGGGAAATCACTGCAGAGATTGCGCACCAAACCGTAGCAATGGGCAGCAGGCGAGGGCCTTAGTCACGTCCCCTGATCCCGAGCACGACAGGAGAGGCACAGAGGAAAGCTTCCTAGCTCTGCGTCATGGCTGGGGAAGTAATAACTGCTCATTCACTAGGTCTGAACTGGCTCTGATGGTGGACTCTAAATCTATTCATCATCACCCAAGGAACCGTATGATAAAAACTAGAATTTCCCCACTCCCTAGCGAGGGGAATACTTTGGCCACCAGTTTCTTTTTTTGAAAAAGCAGGCAGAACACTTCTCTCGTGGACCTCGTGGAGTGCTTCTGCTGCGCCATCCTCATGCCTGGGCGCCACCACCCACGAGTCCCGCTCGCCCTCCAGCTCCTGCGTCTGCAGGATGGGGGCTGGTCCAGCAACGTTGCCATGACGACCAAGGAAGAGGCCAGCCCTGCCTTCAGCTCTTAGTTTCAGGGAAACTAAGTGACAGACTCTCTTTTGTTTTCTTTCTTGGGGAGGGGGTTCCCCACCATGTTCCCGTTGGCATGGAAACCTTTCACTCCCACCAGGTGAGGTCATCATGTGGGGAGATTAATTTATTTGAACAGATTCCTGGAGAGACCACTGTGAAAGGAGAAAGTGTCAGGATGCGATGGTTCTGGCCACTGTGACATGATGAGTACCCTGCTCCTCGGGGAGGGGTGGTGAGTGGGCACCGTGGCCTTCAGACCCCAATCTGTGTGTGTTCAGGACACTGGGATTTTTAAGCTGCCTTTTATACATGTGGCATTTTTTGAGCTTCTTTATACTCGATTTCCATTTAGTGCTCACTATGACCCTGTGCATTGATATTATTGTCCCCTTTTGCAAATGAGAAAGCTGATGCTCAAAAAGGTTTAAGGACCTTTCCCAAGGTCACTCAGCTGGCAAGTGGCTGTGTTGGAGCTCAAACCCAGACCTGTTTGCTGCATAATCCCTACAACCCTTGCCCTTCTGACATCCCGCCTTAACCTTGTACTTGATTTTACACGATCTCTTCAGGGTCTCTCGAGCCATCAGGGAGACATCATCTAAAAAATGTACCATGATAACTAAACACTTAATACTCTGTGAGAAACACCGCTGCAAACTGTCTGGATGCCTGCTTGGGGAATTAGGCAATGACAAGAGAAATTAAATACCTTAATGGATTTTGACAACAAGTCTATGTTGGGGGAATTCAAATTGCATGAAGAAAAAAAAGTAGACTTTCTCTCTGGACCTGATTACTAATATGCATGCCTAATTTATTAGCTGCATTTTAAAAACTCTCGTTTTGTTAGGACCAAAGTTCTTGGAGGAAGAAAGGTGGGTTGGAGGAGGCAAGTTTAATCTTCTTGGAGGAGGTTGGGCTTGAGCTGACCTGATGTCCATGATTTTTTTTTTTTAGTTTATACGAATTTTTTTAAGTGTTTTATTAATTAATTGATTAGGCTGCACTGTGTCTTAGTTGCGGCACATGGGGTCTTCCTCGCATCATGCAGATCCCTTGTTGCATTGCATGGCCTCTCTAGTTGTAGTGGTGAGTTTAGCAGTTACGGCACATGGGCTTCGTTGCCCCATGGCACGTGGCATCTTAGTTCCTGGACCAAGGATCCCCTGCATTGGAAGGTGGATTCTTAATCACTGGACCACTAGGAGAGTCCCTGTCCATGATTTTGGCGGGGGGGAGGTGTTTGCTAGATACATATCAAATGAATGATAACAGTTACTTACTATCGCTTTCTCACTTACTAAGCCCTGGCCAAGATGCTAGCCCCTCATTTAACATCCCTCCGCATTGAATCTGCCCACACCCCTGCAAGCGAGATTCTACTGTCTGTTTCCATTTTACAGAACAGATAATGGAAGCTGGACGATAGAGCCATTTCCCCAAAGCCATACCCTTAGTAAGGAACCAGAATGACTATTATTCTTATTATCATAAATTATTACTGTTGCATTATTACCCTAAAAGTGGCTTTAGAGAACCTGAAGCTGAAAATGACACCCAGAGTTCACCCTGCCTGTTTTCTTGCCTTCGGGTAAGATTGCAGCAAATTCTTCACGTTATTTGTCTTAAAGAATACTGTTCTTACACAGTCATTTATCAGCATGTCTTTTTTTTTTTTTTCATCACCTATAAGATGTAGAGTACTGGGAACAAACATGGATTCTATTTTTGGCAAACTCAGTCTCAGGGGGAAAGAAGGCGCAGACTTCAATGGCCATCATATAAGTCCAAAAGATGACACATTTCACAAGAGAGCTGCCAATGAAATGCTGTGGGGAATCCAGAGGAGAGTATTTTGGGTAGGAGGGATCGGGGAAGCAAGCTTTGCAGGATGAGCAGGATTGGGGCCCGGCTGCTGGTGAGCAGGGTTTAGCAGGTCACAGGCTCCCAGGCTCGGGGGCCACACACATCTCCACGTGTAACTGAGATCACCCAGGGAGACTCGGCGGGCAGGAAGCAGGTCAAGGACAGAGGCTTAGCGGACCATCTACCTCAAAGGGTCCTCAGAAGAAGAAAAGCAGAGGATGGAAAACACTTGGGAGAATGCAGGGGCTTAGAACGAGAGTTACAGAAAGCGAGTGACTGACTGCACGGAATGTATGAAGAAACTGAATTAGGAAAGGCCAGGGGGTTAGGGGGAGAAGGCAATGGCAACCCACTCCAGTGTTCTTGCCTGGAGAATCCCAGGGATTTGGGAGCCTGGTGGGCTGCCGTCTATGGGGTTGCACAGAGTCGGACACGACTGAAGTGACGCAGCAGCAGCAGCAGCAGCAGCAGCAGGGGGTTAGGGGTACTGCAGAGGTCCCTGGTAAACTTTGAGAGGGCAGTCTGTTTGGAGCAGTAAAAGCAGAAGCCAGCTGCTCATCCTGAGGCCAGGAGGGGCTCAGCACAGAGTGACTTTCTCCAGGTCATGCTCCACCCAGCAAGGGCTGTGATTCCAGTCCTAGTGGAGGGCCGGCAGAGAAACCCGCAGAGCTGCCCAACCTCACTGGAAGCCTGGAAAAGAAAAATGACTCTTGTAAGTCACACAGTCCCAGATCAACAACTGATAACCATGTATGGGGGTGGGGGGTGGGGTGTGTGACCTTGAGTACGTGCTTTATTTTTCCTGAGCTCAGTTTCATCTGATAGATAACAAGAGCTATCGCTTCTTGAGTGCTTATGGCATACTGGGTATAATTCTAAATGCTCCACATATATTAGCCCATTTAATCATCACAATAGGTAGAATTTCCATCCCCATTATAAAGATAAAGATACCAAAGCACAAGCGGGTTAAGACGTTTTCCTAAGGTCATCAGCTAGTTATGGACAGGGCAAGGATTCCAACCTAAGCAAGATTCCAGAGTTTATGTTAATATATCTGTCCTAAGGTCTCATCATAGCTTAGGCAGAATGATCAAGGCACGAGAAAGTTCCTGGCCTAAAGGAGGCTCAATGAATTACTCCCTTTCCCTGACCAACCAAATCTGAAGTCAGGGAGGCCTGGCCTGAGAGAGGCCTATGGGCCCAGCTCCATGAGTGCTCACTGACACTAGTGAAAACCGCATGCAGAGGGACACACACAGATTTGTCTTGTGAAGTTGCTTGCAAATGCCATGAGCCCCTGGGGCAGGGTCAAGTGAGAATGGTTTTGCTCTCAACACCTGCGCAGCAGAGATTGGCCAGCTGCTGACCTGCAAGTCCATGACAAGTGAAATTCACAAAGCAAACAGATTTCATCTGAAATCTGGAGGAAAAAGGATATTTGACCAGGATATGCCTACTGAATCCCTGAATAAGGGTTCACTGGGTGTACACTGTATACAAAAGGGAATTAGGATTACATTGGAAAGGAACTGGATTTGGATGAAATTGAATGCCAAGAAGAATTAGAGTCTGGGCCAAGGATGACTTCTTCACATGAGTTTTCCCACTTATTGCCTGGACTCACGCAACCCTCTAGTTTGGTGCAGAGCTGTGTTTAAGCATTAAAATGCTTTGTATCTCAGATAGGCTGTGAGTGTGTAATTAAAAGGATCCCTTCATTAGCAGAACTACATGACTCAAGCTCAAGTTGGCCTTTTCTGCTAATTTTGGAGGTGGTAAAACAGAGGCGAATACAACCACTAATTACAGCCGTCACACAGACAGTGCCTTGCTGTCGCTTCCAGGAAATCTTTGTTCTCCCCAAACACAGACAGTATCTTCCCAGTCACTGGGAGAGGAGAAGTAGGAGAAAGATTCATTCCAGCAACCAGAAGGAGGGGTGTGGCACAGTGCAGGGGTTAACAATGTGACCTTGGGAGTTAGGCTGCTGGGTTCCAGTCCTAGCTTCATCCCTTAATCAGCTGACTCCACCTCTCAAAGCTTCAGCATGCTTAGATGTTGACTGGGGCCGAGTAGCATGGTTGTGGGTACTCACTGAAAGGATGACTATCTTCACTGCCAGCTATTTTGAACACCTACTGTGTGTCAGGATCTGCGTGGGGGCTACAGTCATAAACTGTAGGTGTCACCCCCTGGGGTGAGAGAAACAGGCATCAAAGAGACGGCTGCACAAATAACCATGTATGTGTGATTGTGATAATGACTCAGAAGAAAAAACAATGGTGATGATGATGACAGCGACGATGATGGACCAAGCCTGTAAGTTTCTATGTAAAGGCATGGTTGATTTAACTCTGGAAGTTATGGGAAGCTTTTTGAAAAAGGTGATCCAGAATCTCAGATTTGAAGGATGAGGGTTTCTCATGTGGATAATTTGAGGAAAAGCCTTTACAGAAAGAGGGAGGGATGCCCCAGGTGGTGCTAGTGGTAAAGAACCCGCCTGCCAATGCAGGAGAGGCAAGAGATGCAGGTTCAATCCCTGGATTGGGAAGATCCCTTGGAGGAGGGCATGGCTACCCACTCTGGTATTTTTGCCTGGAGAATCCCTTGGACAGAGAAGCCTGGAGGGCTATGGTCTATAGGGATGCAAAGAGTCGGACATGACTGAGCAACTTAGCTCGTAAGGATGTGGAATTTGGATGATGAGGCAGGCGAAGCAGGCAGTGATCAGACCTGCAAGGCCTGGAGCTCTCTGGCCGGGAGTAAGGCCCCGCCCAGAGCGCCTAGGCAGCTCGTGTGGGCCAGGCTTGTCATCTGAAAACTTCCTCCGGGATCCAGTGGAAAGCTGAGCAGAAGTCCAGTCATTCACAAAGACAGCGGTCAACTATTTAGTGGGTTTAAAGAGGAATTCTGCAGCCCTTGGGGCAAAATGATTCTCCTCCGTGCCTGCCAGTGTGGACGGGCAAGTCTGAAGCTTCTCATTCAGAATCAGAGTTTGGGCCACTCTGGTGTTTTAGCTCAACAGTGGTGTAGGGTTGTTGGGTTCCCCCCCCCACCGCCCCCGCCTCTTGCTGCTTCTTTTTTCAAGGTTCTGAGCAGGAAGTCAGCAGAACTGGGCCTGCCTTTGCTACCACCTTTCACTTGATGCCACCCCTCAAGCAAAGGACTTTGCCTGGACTTTCCAATATTATTTCAAAAGGAAACTGAGATGAGAGGATCACTAGGGTCCCTTCTACTCTTCAGTTTAACTTTTGCTTTATGTGGGGCACAGCGAACATTTCTGTGTTCGTGATTCATTGAGAGCCAGGCTATCAGATGAAGATAGGAGGGATGTATTTAGGTTCAGACAGAGGGCAGGTGCACTTGGACCCCAGGCCGCCTGCAGCAAGATCCCCCGACGGCCTCTGGGCAGTCCGAGGAGCACGAGGACAGGCCGGTGTCTAGTTACATGGGTTGGGGGTGGGGCAGAATGTCCAAAAGTGGTTAAAGAAATGCTTGGTCCCTCTGTATTCCTGGAGGTATGTGTGGACCTCTCCTACTGAGGCTGGGGACTTGACAGTGAGCCTCTCCAGATGATGACACATGGGAGATAAAGAGGCTGGTGATTATAATCAAAGTGGCGTGCATCCATTTTCTCTATAATTACATTAGTCCTATAGGTTAGGTGGCTTCCCAGGTGGTGCTAGTGGTAAAGAACCCGCCTGCCAATACAGGAGGCATAAGAGACGTGGGTTTGATCCCTGGGTTGGGAAGATTCCGCTGGAGGAGGGCATGGCAACCCACTCCAAGTATTCTTGCCTGGAGAATCCCATGGACAGAGGAGCCTGGCAGACTGTAGTCCTTGGGGTCACAAACAGTCTGATACTACCTAAGCGAATTGGCACGCATGCACAAATAAGTTAGGTGCCACTTTTAGGTGCCATTATTTTTCCCACTGTACATAAGAGGATACTGAAGCTTTGTGGTTATATGATTTGCCTAAAATGACGGAACTGGGATTCCAACGGTGCCTCAGACTACCCCCAGAGCCCACGCCCTGACTCCCCAGACTCGTGCCCGTGGGGCAGAGCTGCCTGGCAGCATCTCACCCTCTCCTTGGTCTGAGTGACTATGCATTTCACTGACTCTCACTGCCCATGCCCAAGACAAAGAAAGCCAGAGGAACCAGGGCGAAGACACCTGCTCTTTGCAGAGGGGCAGAGCAGAGAGAGCCCTGTTGGAAAAGAATTGGATTGGGGGCGGGGGTGGTCCCTCTAAAATGAGCTGTCAATTCCTCTATCTGGAAAATGAGGGGGCTGGGCCCCGGTGACCCTAAAGGCACTTCCAGCTTGGAAACAGCCCAAGTTCTGGATTTGTGCGAAAAGGGGTATTAGACTGAATCTACTTGTCTGTTCTTTTGTTAATTCATTGCCTGGCCTGGCAGGAAGATGCCCCTGCGGCACGCCAGCCTGGTGCCTCCGAGAATTCATCCCAAGCAGGGAAGAGGACCTAGTCCGCTGCTGTTGCCGCTGGGGGCCTCTGTTCATTCACACACGACAAAACAGTGCATCAGTGACTTGTGTGGGCCTGTGACTGTAAAACAGGGGTCGATTTGTTGCACAGTCAAAACAGAACAGCCCCATTTTGATAGACGCTGGTTGTCACATACCCTGTGGTCAGTTACAAGCAGACAGACCCACCCATCTACCCACCCTGCTGCAGCAGAATCATCTGGAGGTCTAATCATCTGTGTGTTTGATTCTAAAGAATGCAACAAGTTTGAACTAGGCTTAGACTAAATGCCGCCCCCCCACCCAGTCACTCTCCCTCGTAAGTAAGTGACCGCCATTGTAAGGGAGGAGAATATGAGATTTCATCAGTATACTGAGTTGTAACATGATGGAGTGGAAATGGCCTGGGCTTTGAACTCAAGCAGATCCTTATTCAAATATCACTCGGCCATTTAACAGCTGAGTGACCTTTGAAAAGAAGCCTAATCTCTCTGAAGCTCATTTCTCAACAGCAAAATGGGGCCACTTATTATTATACCTAATTCATAAGGATGATTGCCAGGGTCAAATGAGATGTTACAAATAACCCACCTGACTCTCAGGTACTCAGTGCCTGATAACTCCCTGTGTATGGAAGCAGCATAGTGCAGTAGTTGGAAACAAGGACATTGGCACCTGCCTGCCTGGGTCTCTATCTGGGGTTTATAACGTATTAGTTTCTCTCTTTGTGCCTTGGTTTCTGCATCTGTAAAATGGGAATAACAATACCTTCTGCATAGGATTTTATTGAGATTAAATGATTTAGGATGGCAGTCCCTGGCACATAACCGGTATCATCACTGTTGTGTTTTGTTGTTGATGTTACGCTGTGCTATGGAGGAAAGTGATTGGGGGGTCCAAAAGTGGCCAGATGAGCATTCTGAGGAATGTTGCATAAAGGGAAGCCAGTGGGAATAGACCCAGCATGGATCTAGGTCTTACAGGGACTGGAACATCAGCCAGATCTCTCGTTAAGTCTCTCTCCTCATCAGTCTGAAACACATGCCTCACCCATCTATCGCCTTCTCTTCAAATAGGATAGCATCACCATCAAGCAAATTGAGCTTCTGTGATGGAAGAGATTTATCAAATGACAGAGCCAGGCTACATGGTAGCTATGTTTATTTTTAGTAACTTCAGCCTCCGACTCTTTAAATTAGCTGCCAGGCTAATTTAAGGGATTTCTTTGATGCATGGTTGGCAGTTTCTCCGGGAATGCCAATGTGCATTTGAAACCCCCAAGGGGCTGAGGGGACACGACTTGGCCAAGCAGTAGGGAAAGGAACCTGCCTGCCTCCTTTTGCCAGCTCAGCCTCGTTGCCCACCAGGTTCTCCTGCCAAGCCACAGGATTGCCCGGGAACATGATCCAGGGCTTTCCCTCCCTTTCTGTCCCCGGTGATCAAACACCAAATCCATCTTCTTTCACCTAGACCAGTGATTCTTAGACTTCACTCCTCATTACACTCACCCACAGGGTTTGCTGAGACAGTTTCTGAGGCCATAGGTCTGGGGCGGGGGCAAGCACGTGCATTTCCAATAAGGTCTTAGGTGATGCCGAAGCTGCTGGTCCGGGGACCATGCTTTCAGAATCACTGACCTTGAATGTTCCAATGGCTTCCCTTACATTGTCAACCCCCTGCCCCCTCAGTTCAGCATTCTTACCTTTGGCAGACTCGTTCCTCTTCTCTGAACTTCTGATTTTGCCACTCTTCTCCCCCAAATCCACCACAACCTTGTCATCTCCTACACTGCCAAGTCCAAGCTTGCTAGTCTTAATGTGCAAGATCCGATAAAGACCTGCTCCCTTTCATGTATATGACTCAGTTCAGTTCAGTTCAGTTCAGTCGCTCAGTCGTGTCCAATTCTTTGCAACCCCATGAGTCGCAGCACGCCAGGCCTCCCTGTTCATCACCAACTCCCAGAGTTTACCCAAACTGATGTCCATCGAGTCAGTGATGCCATCCAGCCATTTTATCCTCTGTCTTCCCCTTCTCCTCTTGCCCCCAATCCCTCCCAGCATCAGGGTCTTTTCCAATGAGTCCACTCTTCTCATGAGGTAGCCAAAGTATTGGAGTTTCAGCTTCAGCATCAGTCCTTCCAATGAACACCCAGGACTGATCTCCTTTAGGATGGACTGGTTGGATCTCCTTGCAGTCCAAGGGACTCTCAAGAGTCTTCTCCAATACCACAGTTCAAAAGCATCAATTCTTTGGCGCTCAGCTTTCTTCACAGTCCAACTCTCACCTTCATACGTGACCACTGGAAAAACCATAGCCTTGACTAGATGGACCTTTGTTGGCAAAGTAATGTGTCTCTGCTTTTTAATATGTATATGACTAAGACCCCCTAAACTGACCTCCTTCCATATGTTCCGGGTCCCATCTCTGGTTGCCCACCTAGCCACTCTCACCTGGCTCAGACATTGTTTGCGGATGGGTCTAGTCTTCCCCCTCTGGGTCACATGCTTCTGGGTAGCAAGGTGGACTGTGTCAACCTTACCTGTGTAACCCAGGCCCACGGGCCAGGTAAGAGCTAAGGAAGTGGTTCATACATGAATAAATGATTGAAGAGGTGTTTCACTAAGAAAAAAAAAGGGAATTATTTCTCTGAGAGCACTCAAGCATCTTCTGTGAAACTAGCCCTTTCATTATTTACCTTCCTATTTTTTTA
Source organism: Capra hircus (assembly GCF_001704415.2). Lineage (NCBI taxonomy): Eukaryota > Metazoa > Chordata > Mammalia > Artiodactyla > Bovidae > Capra > Capra hircus. The sequence continues at coordinate 92,362,150 of NC_030818.1, read as the reverse complement.
ATTTACAAGAAAAAAAATATATATATAGTGTTTAAACATCAGGAGAAAAGTCTTTGGTTTGATTTAAATCAAATTAGCACAAGAGTTATATAGTGAGCAAAGCCTCAGGTGTGTACTGAGACAGTCCTGATTACAAAATCTTTTTTTTTTCCAAAGAGTTCTGTTTATTTATTTGGCCACACCACATGGTGAGATCTTAATTCCCCAACCAGGGATTGAGCCAACACACCCTGCATTAGAAGGCAGAGTCTTATCCACCGGATTTTGGGGGAAGTCCTTGAGGACAAATTCTGATTCCCCTATTGATTCATGGAAGTGGGCAAGACTGGGCAGTATTGAGGTTCTTTGGGCCTCAGGTTCCTAATCTGTAAAATGGGACTAATTTTTACCTACCTTGTAGAATTGTCTTGAGAAACCAATGAAATTAATATATCAAGTAAGCTGCTTGACCTCGAGTGTGTGCAGTGTGTTCAGCCGCTCAGTCGTGTTCGGCTTTGCGATCCTGTGGACTGTAGCCAGGCTTCTCTGTCCATGGCATTTCCTAGGGAAGATACTGGAGTGGGTTGCCATTGCCTTCTCCAGGGGATCTTCCCAACCCAGGGACTGAATCCTCGTCTCTTGCATAGGCAGGCAGATTCTTTACCACTAGCGCCACCTGGGAAGCCCCAGGAGTGGGTCTCCGATAAATACTAGTGATTTTCTTTTCAGACAGAATGGTGGTAGGGGGTTTTTCACAGGAGTTTTAATAAAGCAAAACTCCATTTTATTTGAAAAACCATAATAGATAAAACATTCCAGGATTCTTTCCCCTATTTTAATGAATCAAAGACATACCAAATTCAATTGTTTTTAAATGCCCCAAAGGACTAGTAAGCTTGATTTACATTTTCTTTACCAGTCACTTCCATTTCATAAGTCTGACTTTTCTATTAAAATGCTATTAACTAAAAACGGGACTTTACAGTATTTGTGATGCCTTGGATCTCCATGTGATAACTGGAATTATCTGGAGCAAAATGCCATTCTTCTGTGTTTTAGTTCTTCTTCTGTGTCAGTTGTATCTTTACTGCCGTCTTCCAGTTGAGTAAAACCCTTTCCGCCTGAATTTGTGGTTTCAAGTTCATGAAAATATCTGTGGCTTTGAGGGCCCTTTTCATCTTGAGGTTATTAATTGTGATTCAGGAAGGAAGGGCAATGGTAATCACCCAGTAAGTGCAGCAACCCTTGAAGGAAATGTGAGAGGCTGTCGTGGAGAAAGCAGACTCCTTCTGGGCAGCTCTGGAGGTGGGATGGGAGGCAGGCTGCAGACACTGGAGGGAGACAGCCTCTGACATGCAGTCCAGGAAAGCATCCCAGCCTGAAAGGTGCCCTGGAGGTGGTGGGGTCCCCCTCAGCAGGCAACCCAAGCTCCGGCCACCACCCCAGATGAATGATCTGCCAGTCAGAGGACCTACCCGTGCTAATGTCCTGTCTACCTGGGACTCATTTTTTTTTCTCTAAAATGACGTTGTTGTGAAAACGCTCTGGAACTAGATAGAGGTGGTGCTTTGCATAACATCGTGCCTTGTGTGCTTTAAAATAGTGAATCTGAGGACTTCCCTGGTAGTCCAGTGGTTAAGATTCCATGCTTTCAAGGCACGGGGGCGCAATTTTGATTCCTGGGTTGGGAAATAAGAGCCAGCATGTCTTGAGATAGAGCAAGAAAAATTTAAAAATAAAACGGTGAATTTTATGTCGTGTGCATTAGACCACAATAAAAGAAAATAGATGACATCATTGGATAGAATGATCTCAAAGCTGTTTCTAGCTATAATGTGGTATGTTTCTGGGAGGGAGCACGTGACTTAGGGGACCTATGTCACCAGACTCTTTTTTAGCAAAGACAAGCCATGTAGGTAATATCTGACAGAGGGGGGAATGGCCTATTAAATTCTGGTTCTGACATAATATGGAATATTACATGGGCTTTCCAGGTGGCGCTAGTGGTCAAGAACCCACCTGCCAATGCAAGAGACATAACAGACATGGGTTTGGTCCCTGCCTGGGTTGGGAGGATCTCCTGGAGGAGGGCACGGCAGCCCACTCTAGTATTCTTGCTTGGAGAATCCCCATGGACCGAGGAGTCTGGGGGGCTACAGTCCATGGGGTCTCACAGAGTCGGACACGACTGAAGCAACTTAGCACATGCCTATGTCTATGAGAGGTTACGCTCATGAAAACACACTTAAGGCCACAGGAAAACATGATATAATGGTAAAGTGTAAGAAAAAGGATTTAAACTACCCATGGTGTGATCCTAACTTGTAAATACAGATTAAAAAATTAAAACATTAGTGTTTATCCCTGAATTGTGGGATTGCAAATGATTCTGATTCCTTTTATCCCTTTATACAGTTTTCAACATGCCTACAAAGAGCATAATGATTATTATAATTTTAAAAAACTACTTAAAAACAAAAAAAGAAATAAGAGTCCTCTGGGTTTTGTAACCCTCAATGTGAACCAGGATGTGCTTTGGAAAAACAGGGCAGCAATATGGGAAGTGTCCTGGTCAGGAGAACTGAAGTGTAATTCCAGGTCAGCCCGGGCAAAGAGCCCCTTCACCCTGCTGTGCCTCAGTTTCTCCACCTGGAACATGGGTATAGAAACCACTTCAGACTGCACGTTTCGAGAAGAGCAAATGAGATCGCCAAAGTGGGACAGTTCTGTTGATTGAAGAGTTCTCAGCCGGTTTCCTTTGTCATGGAGTGCATTCAAACTGTACATTTCCTTCAACAAAATCTCCTTTAACAAAAACTTAATGAGTGCTTATAAAGTCAGTGATTGCCACTTATCCAGGAATTTAAGAGCTCATTTCCGGTAACAAGGCTGCTTTTTGTTCTCATCTTTCTTCTTATAACCTTAATGTGAAAACATTTTATTTCATCTGAAGAGTAACCACCTGACTTTTATTTACAGTCTTAAATTCAAGGAGGTGATGATAAAAACCAGTTTAGCTGAAGGGAAATTGCACCCACCCTACCCTCATCCCGTCCCACTTCCCCCACCCCACCCCACCCCCGGGAGTGAGTGCTTCTCTGGAGGAATCAGGTCCCTCCCCTTTGTAGGAGGGTGCATTTGTTTCCTCGAACCATCCACACAGTTAAACTTTGGGAGTGGTTTTGAGCTGCTCTGGTTCTGCCTGTCCTGGCTTTGAGACCCACTTTGAAGGAAACATAACTTACAGGACCTTTTATTCACACCAGGGGGTTCTCTTTCAGACTTGGGCTCCTTGAACCAGCATGAGCAAAAGTCCGTTTTGTCAGAGTTGTCAAATACAGTTTCTCTATCCAACCGCTTTCCTATTTAAGGGAGCCTATGGAGTGGATACGAAGCATCATGAGCTTGATATTTTATTTGACGCTTACCTTGCTATTAAAGGTGGCTCGGATGGTAAAGACTCTGCCTCCAGCACGGGAGATCTGGGTTCAATCCCTGGGTCAGGAAGATCCCCTGGAGAAGGGAATGGCAACCCACTCCAGTATTCTTGCCTGGAAAATTCCATGGACAGAAGAGCCTGGCAGGATAGAGTCCATGGGATCGCAAAGAGTCAGACACGACTGAGTGACTAACACTTTCACTTGCTATTGAAAGCACACTTTCCCAACGCAATGAATTCAGTGAAACATTTCCCAGGCACCTAATATGTATCAAGTCCTATAGAAATAGGGTTGAATAAGATGTGGTCCTCGCCTTCAATGACCTCACGAAATAGCAAGAGGGGTTGGCACATAAGCAAATACAGGGCAGTTGACTCGAGAAATGCAGACGTCCAAGGGACCCGGAGTGGATCTGAAAGACGATCTTCAGTGTGGTCAAGGGAACAGGTGAGCTGGTTCCGAAAGTGGAGCAGAAATGTGCCAGGCAGCCAGGGCCGAGGAAGACTTCAAAGGCCGAGTCAGAAAGCAGGTACGAAGATACTAAGATAGCCTGACTTGGTGACTGATGGCATGCTTGGAAGTGGGAGCTCTGAGAACGAGGCCATTTAATAAAGAAGAGTAGAAAATGGCCTTCGTATTGATCTCAGTGCCGTGGGATGCGGCTCTTTTTTTTCCTGGATCTCTTAGCCAGTTGGACAGTATTTATTGGCTGTGTACACCGTGCTCAGGGTGTTACTGAGTCCAAGCTCGTACTGCTCACCACATGACAGGCCAATAAATAGAGAGACAAGTTGTTGGGGCAAGGAATAGTGACCTTATTCAAAAAATCAGCAGACCGAGAAGATGGTGGACCGGCATCACAAAGAGCCATCTTCCCTGAGTTAGACTTCAGGCTTCCTTTAATACTAAAAGGGGAGTGGCTAAAGTCCTGGTTCCAGTCAGACCCCAGAGGGGATGTAATTTCTTCCTTCCTGCAGCCATTCAGAGGTGGGCCTAGTCAGAAGGTTTCCTGTGAACTAAATAAAGGTATTTTAGCTTGATGCTCATTCCATGGGAGACAGCCTTCCCAGAGATGGACCATTATGTGTCATTTAAGTTTATCGGCAACATCCCTTTAGTGGTGGACTTGCAGCAAAAACAATAGAACACAAAGGCTAAAGTAAAAGTAACAGATTCAATAGGGATTAAGATTTGTTCTTCCCCATTACAAGGGTTCTGTCTCTGTAATGGACACACAGGTGGAAAGGGTTACGCCTCCCTCACCCTCACCCCTCAGCTATGGGCAGGAGACAAGGAAGGAAGAGGAGCTGCAGGTGCAGAGATGGGTGCTGCCTGTGGAAGGGAACTGGGTGTCCAGCAAGTACGAGCCTCTGCCTCCAGGCCAGGCCAGAGGGCAGTAGGCTGGGGCAGTGGCAGTGGCCAAGGCCTTGAAAGGTACAGCGTGTCCAGGGATGCACAAGAAATAAGGAGGGCAGAGAGGAAACCGGGAAGGGGCTTGCATGCCAGAGGGAGGCTATGGACTTGATCACATAGGTGCTCAGGAACCTCAAAGATGACCAGTGTCGGAAGGGGGCATCCCGGCCAGGTCTGTTTTAGAAGGCAGCCTTGGATATGTTGTGGAGGATGGAGGCTGGAGGCCCTGTTGCCAAAGTCCAGGAGAGGACAGACAAGGCCAGGGCAGTGCGGACAGTGGGCCGGGTTCCAGGAAACACTAAGGAGGCCGCGAAGGCAGAGGGAGAAGGGGGTGTTGGTGTTGGTTCTGATGTTTCCTGCTTGGGTCACTGGCAGATGGTGGTGACCTTCGAGGAGATGGGGAGACGGGGAATGCAGATTTGGGGGGGGAGGGGAAATAGCTGCGTCAGTGGGAGGTACCTGAGGGCCATCCTGGAAGGTAAACAAGTGATCATTGGGTCTACAGGTGAGAACATTCCAGCTGGAGAGGCATATCTGAGTGTGAGTGGCTGTGAACTTTCTTGACTCTCAGGAAAATTTCAGGATAAAATATCCAGACAGGAATCACAACACTCTAATCATTTCTTCTTCTTTTTTTTTTTTTTGTACGAGTTCCAAATAAAATAGTTAAGCCAGAAAACGTAATTGTGCCTATTCCTAGAATTGGGTAACTGATGTATCTTTGCAAATTGTTCATTGAACTGTGCCTATGGCTTCCTGCCAGCCCTCAATGAGATTTTTATATTTCCTAATTATTCAATTACTATCCATAAGTAGGAATTTGAAACCAAACTCAGACTCCTTCATAATTGAGTATTCTCTTGAATCATAAGTACAGGAAAGGAAGTTGTCCATATTGGGAAACTAAGATGGTAGAACAGAGAAGTGTTCGTCTCTTGTCCCATGGCTCTGTCCTGGGCTCAGTTTCTCAGCCATGTGAGCTTGGGCAGGTCACTTTTATTTTTTAACTTTAAAAAATTTTTTATTTATTTTTAATTGAAGGATAATTACAATATAGGGTTGGTTTCTGCCATACATCAACATGAATTAGGTATCAAATACATACCATAGGTATATACAGATATGACTCTTTGGGCAGGTCGCTTCTTTGAGGTCAACTCTCTGATTTATACAGTAAGAATAGTAATAATAGGGAGTTCCCTGGTGGTCCATTGTCTAAGACTCTGGGCTTCCAGTGCCGGGGGCCCAGGTTCGATCTCTGGTCAGGGAACTAGATCCCACTTGCTGCAACTCAGACTCAGCACAGCCTAATTAATTAAAGAAAAGAATAGTAATAATACCCCCCCACCACCAGCTCCGCCCGCCATTGCTGTAAATCTAAAGGAAAGGAGAATTTGCAAGAGAAAGTGTTCTGTGTGCAAACCCACTCTAAATGTTGGTTCTATCATTAACTCCTTGTGTGTTACAGGTCTCAGCTGCTGGGGAAGTCGTTAGCCTCAAAAGAAAATCCTCCGCACAGCGATCTGGCCGGCGCCTCACAGGGCAACGCCAACCCCGACGCCCACCTGCCCTCCATCTGCCTCAAGCAGGTGTTCCCCAAGTACGCAAAGCAGTTCAACTACCTACGCCTAGTGGACAGGATGGCAAACCTGTTCATCCGCTTCCTGGGAATCAAAGGGACGATGAAGCTGGGACCAACAGGCTTCCGTACCTTCATCAGGTTAGTGAGACCGGCCCCCTCTGGCTGGGATTCAGGCAGCCTGGAGACCAGCCCGACATCTGGCTGGAGCCTTCTCCCTGACTGCCCCTGGGAGAGTCTGTGATGCCAGACTGGGCCCCACTGGGTTGGGACTGGCCCAGCAGCTGGCACTGGGCCTGGCATATAGTACACTCTTGTTCGTTGAATGAATTAATGATGTGACAGCATTCAGAACCTTGTGCTTGTGGTTAAAAAACAATTCCGTGCTACCTTGAGCAGGATCCTGAGACCAGAGATGAAAAATTGCCCCTTGGACTCAGACAGATCTCGCGCTTCCTAAAACTGGGTGCCGTTCTCCCAGGGGTGCATGGCTGAGTGCTGAGCATTTATGAAGCCACAGCAGAGAAGCAAGGCCTATCTTTCCAAAGTGTCATTTTCAGGAGAGAAAAGTTAAATAATTCAGTTGATAAATAATTTAATACATTTGTTCTAGCATAAAAATAATGTGGTTATATTATGAAGTATAATACAAAATTTGCATGAAGCACAAGACAAAGAAACTACGCTTTTGCCACATCCTACAAAACAGGCCTAACCTCCTAAGATTATTCATTAACTTGCCTCTACATTCTGGGGCACTTTGAGGGCAGTACAGGAGCACTTATGAGCTGTGTGACTTTGGGTAAGTTAATGATGATCTCTGAACCTCGATGGTCCTAGAAAATGGGGATGAAGCTCCCAGTGCCCTAGGATTGCATGTCATACACCTCAGAGAAACTGTCTGCTAGTGTTCAATACTGCTGTTGTTTCTCTCATCATTGGTTTTAATATTTCTAACTAGTAACTCAAAGTCACCCTCCTCATAGTTGTATTCATGAAGGCAAATAGTTAGAAGCCTGGAATTGGAAACCACTTCGCCATGTGCTTTTCTCTAAATGAATTTTATAAATTCTAACTCTAGCCCTCTGATACTCCTGATAGGATAGCATGCAGAAGTATCCGCAGGAATTTTTGCCGTCTCAATAAACCTGAAGTTATCCTCGCACAGTGATTCTGAGAAGGGCTTTGTGTTAGTTTCAGGTGGAAAGAAAGCCCAGTGGAAAGAACACAGGCTTTGGGGCTTGGCTTCAGAGCCAAGCACATTACTTAATAGCTGTGTGGCTTTGAGCAAATCCCTTGTCTTCTCTGAGTCTCAGTTCCCTCATCTGTAAAATGGTAATCATCTCTCCTGCCTCGCAGGGTTGTGATGAGGTTGGGATGGATGTATTAGATCGTAAAGGATCTGGCCCACAGCCTGGTTTACAGGAGCTGTTTGTGAAATTGGAGTCTTGTGGTTATTATTTCCATGAGGCAGAGGGAATTTTCAGAACGTCAACAGGCCTGTACTGTTATTTCCCTGAGAAAACTACCTGACGTGACAGTCTCTGACTCGTTTAGGAACTACATTTGAATTGTAGGAATGGATACCCATCTACAGGTGGTTTAAATAGTGAGTCTAATTTTCTCTCATATATGGCAGTGGGGCTGCTAGGGCTGGTTAATGACGCTGAAGTGTGATCAACTCCCCAATTTCTGTCTTTCTGCTTTCCCACCCTGAGCATGTGCTTCAAGCTTCAGAGTCGCCTTATGGTTACAAGATGGCTGCTCAAAATCCAGCCACTATGTTCGAATTCCAGGCAGGAAAAAGGAAGAAGGAAGGAAGAGCAAAAGGCATCAGCCAGATGCTTCCTTTTATTTCCTAGTGTCAATGCAATTCTCTTAAGCTGTGAGAGAGCAGGGGAGCTTTGAAAAGATGACATACTACAAGACGCACATCTCAGTTGCCTGGGGGATGGGTCGGGGGGAGGGTGCAGGCAGGAAGGATAAACAAACCAGCGGGTGGGATCTACAAGGATGAGGAGGGCAGAAGTGTGGCAAAAAGAAAGGTTGTTGGGGAACAGTATCACTAGAGCTTTTGGTTTTTCTAGAGAAGCTAGCAATACTGATTTTTATATGTGAAATCTCAGTGCATATATATACAGAATGTCGGTGATTCAGAAAATTATTTGGGGTTCAACCAAAGCGTGACTGCCCATCAAGTCCACCGGTATGCGACCTGTGAGAGGCTGAGGTGTATGTTAAGAGGACTGCTATGCTCATACACAATCTGGAAAAGGAAATTCTTGAAAAGATTTGAGAACCATTCTAGCAAAGAAGGTTCTTAAAAGGCAGTTAGACGGGAACTGGACGATATCAGGGATATTGCTAGAACTCGGTCTCTGTGTGAGAGGCTTTATGATTCTTCCATCCCTTTGTTCTCTCTAATTAAGAATGCTTGCATGAAAAACTCGAATACGTGATGTTAGCAACCAGTGGGTCCTACAGCCATCTTTCCCAATCTGTGGCCGAGTACCACTGACAAGTGACGATGTTTCCAGGGGGAGAAGAGGCAGCTGGAGCAGAGGGACCCAGACAGTGAGCCCCTCTCCCCTCCCTCGGCACCTCCCCTGGCATGCAGCCCGGGTAATTAAGGATGAGGGAAGACACGAAGGACACATCGCACCACAGTCAATACATTTCTCCTTTAAAAATGTACTAAGACATCCTGCAGCAACTTTGTCGTAAAAGGTGATCTTCTCTGCTTTCAGATTTGTATCTGAATATATTCCGTCTTGCCAGCTAAATTTGACAGCGAACGTTTTCTCTTGCTAACAACTATTTTCTCTGTCTTTTCCACTTGGGTTTAAATTTCGCTTCATTATGAATTGATAATATTTGTGCCATATGTTAAATCGAACCAAGTGCCCTTCTCTGGAGCACCATGCTAGAGACATATTTGCTGGCTAGAGACCCTCCTCTCTGAGCTCCTACACAAACGGCAGAAGTTGAACTTGGCTTTCATCTGTCCTACCCACTCCTCCTCTCCAAGTTCCTGGAAGAGAACTGGAGGGAACAAAATAATAAACATTCCGATTGAATTTATTTCCAGTGACCATCTCTCATAATGTGTTGCATAGATCAGCAGTTTTAGGAGTGAATTATGCTAATGCAAGTCTGGCCATATTCTATTTTTCTTTTCCACCAAGAAATGAGAAATAATGAACTGTCGTCCTCTTGTCTAGAGTTAACTCTATCGAACCAGCTTGTCGTGTCATTTCCTCAGGAGGCACGTAACAGTAGCAAGTATCACCATGAATTAAGCACCTTTTTAAAAAATTTCATGATAATTGCTGAGGTGTGGAGACATCTCTTTTTCTGAGAAATGGAAATGATCTGCTCCTTCATTTTGACAGCTTTCTCTGAGGGAAATGCATTTTTGTTATTTTCCTCCCATCGGGTTCCTCATTTGGGGAGCTTTCTGTGTAATTCACTAAGAACACGTTTCCCAGACGTATCCTCCATCGGAATCTGACATCAGTTGGCACAGGCTGCAGTTTCCATTTCCGCAGCCCGAAGATGAAATGGTTTGCCAAGACCGGAGTTTATTTCTGGAAAATGGAGGCAGCTTCTCCACACCTCGAGTGTTCGCCTCGCGCCCGGCCGTTCTGCCTGGAGACCCCCCACCCCTCTTCTCTGTGGCTTCTAATCCCAGGCACCTTCTAAATTAGAACACGGCTTTCTCTTTTGCCTTTTTTTCCCCTCCTTCCGCTGCCTTTTCTCGTAAGGAGATATTAATATGCTTCCTAATGTGTAGCTGTGGGGGAGGGGCGGTTTCCTTCTCTGAGAGGCAGCAGGTTGTGGGAGAATGTTCTGGAACAGAAGTGTCAGGGGGCCCTGCCTCCCCCTCTGTCATTAACTCCTTAGTGACTTTGAAAATTTCCTCTGTTCCATGATGATCTCTTTCCAGTAATATCATGAGACGTTATGCCTGGAATATCAATAGCCTTTAAAAATAGATAAGTTATAAACCAAAGTTGTCTTTCCCAATCCCCACCAGCCAAGATGTTTAGGTAGTGTTTCTTTCTTTCTTTTATAAACAAATACTGATTATTTGTTAACTTTCACCTTACAGAAAGCTCTCCAGGAAAAAATAAGCATCTCTTCTTTCACAGAGAAGGATGAACACAAAAGAAATTCTATAAATAGGATTTTATGGAGTGGAAAAAGTTGGTTTCTAAATTTCCCATGAGATGTGAGTAGTTGTTGAGAGGAAATGGGGATGATAATTTCAAATCTTTCCAATCTTAGACTCCTAATGAACTTGAACGATTTGTGATTCTCATTCTGTGCACCCACGTTCTTCTGATTCTGGAAAGAAATGAAGAAACAAAAAAACCCCAAAATCCTTTCTGGATTTACATCCAGATTTACAACCGGCTCTACATCATGGAGGAAGGCTGAAAGCCGTCATGTGTGCCAGGCACTGAGCTAGTCCTTAAAATAAGTTTGTATGGTGAGTCACGATATTGTCATACAAATAAGGAAATTGAGATGCAGAGAGTATTAATGACCTGCTCAAGATCACATAGCAAATTCAAGATTCAAACTCCTGTGCACTAGACTCCAAAGCTCATTTTTACCATGTACATTTCTAGCCCATCCTTTCCTAGGAATCTTTCTGGTTTCTCCTGTTACTGTATTTCCTGGACTTCTCCACTGAAGAATTCATCCCACCTCTCATTAGTAATTTGAGGAACTGCCTCCCAGGGCGTAAGGGGAAATGATTCAAATGATCAAGAGCCACCGAGGCCTCAGGTTTTTATCCCAGACTGTGAGATGATGTCTACCGTCCAAGAGCATATCCAAGACTCATCTGGATCCAAGCTTTGTGTCACTCACTGGACCCAGAATACCACTTACACATAGTAGACACAAAATAAATTCTGTATTGAGAGGATGGATGGATGAAAAGTTCACTCCAAAGTCTTAACCCTTGGAGACATTCCCTGCTTGAGTCCATTGGTGACTGTGGGGACAAACCTAGGAAAACTTAGTGACCCTGGTTGTCTTATCCCATCCCCATATCCCAAAGTGTCCCAACAGGGCCTCTCTAGAGGCTCCAGCCTTTCTGGGCTACTTGAGACTCTGTCTCTGGAATCTTGTTTCTTCCTGCAGCTCTGGGCTGGGCCACTTCCTCACTTCTTCCCAAAGTTCCCAAGTCCATGGCTCTATCCTCCAGGGGAGCCCTAGATGTGAATCCCAGCTGTGTGGTTTTGGGCAAGTCATGTCCCTTCTCTTGAGTCTCAGTTTACCCAGCATTGAAATGGGTCTAAGAATACCTCCCTCATAAAACGCTATAAAGCTCCAGAGAGCTAATGAGCAAGAAAGAGCCTGGCACACAGATGGTGCCCAAGAGAGTGCCTACAGAATCAGAATTCTCACAAGCATTTCATGTCAACTGCAGCCAGAGTGGATCCCGCCCTTTCCTACCCCAGTCCAGATGTTATCAACTGTATTTCCAGGTATCACTAGGGAGAACAAGTTACCTTGGAAAGGGGATAGATGGAGAATCATCTTTGGTAAATTACAGCTCCTACTCAAGGTTTGACACTTCTATTTTCTGCCTGTCAGGAAAAAAATAACTGTATACCAGTGGTCAGTCTTGTTTCCCTTTTTATACTCCATTAACCCACAGGGTAAGCCAGGCAGAGTGCCTGTCCTGTGGGGAACAGGTAGTCCAGAGAACACAGACATGATAATTAGAGAAGACCCATAGCTGCTTCTAATGAAGCTTGGGAAATGAACAGCGCGGGTTGTTAGAATACCTTGGAAGGGACTGGAGCGGGTCCCCAGCAGGACCCAATAGAGATAGCCATCTCGGTGACAGGTGACGTGAAAAGCTCTGCGTCCACTGACATGTTGTTACTGGGGCTCAATAACTGCGCTGATGTGCTTTGAAGTCTGCCACGGTGACTTGTGATGGAAATACAGAGCGGAGCTCAGGAGGAAGCAGGATGTGAATTGATGGCTTGAGGAATACAGGCGGGGAAGAAAGGAGAAACGGGCTGGAGGGATGGAGAGAGGGAGGGAAGGCGGGAGGCCAGGAGGTTGCTGGCATATAAGGAGCACCAGCCTCATCTGGGCACTGTGCTGAGCACCCACCCAGTCACGCCGGGGGTGTGCATGGGTTTGGAGAGGGGCCCCTGGAATGCCCAAGTCCTGCTTGCCAGTCAGCCCCCAGCCTCTTGGGTTCCTAAGCGAGCTATTCTCGCAAGAGATGATGACAAATGGGAAACCAAAGAACCACTTTATCATTAGCTGGGGTGATGGACGTGGACACGTTTGGACGGTTGATAGCAACATGGAATATGGTTCAGCCCAACAGACAGCTAGCCCCAGGGTGTAGCTTTCAGGATTGCCAGGGCAAATCCAGCCTGGGTGGGGATTCCCCTCCCAGCACGACCCGCTTCAAAAGGGTGGTGCCTCTGGACAAGCTGGGTTCTGCCTCCATTCTAACAGACCCTCATCCTTATACCCAGATGCTCTGACCGGCAAGCCCCGTTTCTCCAGAGTGGACAGGGCCCCTCACCAAAAGGTCAGCTTGAGGTAGCCTCTGACAGGGCTGAGATGGTTCTAGCTTTGGCAGAGAAAGAGGGAGACTAGAGAGAGATGAGGAAGGAAATCAGCAGTTGTCATGGCCCCAACCAGGTGCCAGGCCCCAGGATGCACAACCTCATGTCGTCTTCACAACGGCCGTGTGGGCGGGTGTTATCCTCTTCATTTAAGAGACCAGCCAATACAGGCCCCAAAGTGAATGGTCCACAGTCACACAGCTAGAAGCAGCCACAGGGCCAGGATTTTAACTCTGGTCTGTCTGATGCCCCAATCATGCTGTTTGCAGCATGCCTGCCCACAGTGACTGTGATAAAGACTGCCTGGTTAACAGGTCAGGAGGCTGAGGCTTAAGAAGGGAAACTAGTTTAATCAGGGCCATTTGCTCCTAAGTGGCAGAGCCAGATTCAACTCAAGACTTGCCATCCTAAAGTCCCTCCTCTTCCCAGCCCTTTAGAGCCCTTATGAACCACATTACAGGAACCTGTAAAGGCAGTGAATGGGTTGCTGCCATTCACCCTCCTCTAGTTCCTGCTGTGGGGGTGGGGGTGGGGCGGCATCCAGGAGGGGAACAGAGCCCAAGCAAAGGCACGGAGGCCAGGCAGGACAGGTCAGCTCGGGTCTGGCAGTGACGTGTCCTCTCCCATCTTGGGCAGGAACTGCAAGCTCAGCAGCAGCAGCTTGTCCATGGCCGCGGCGGACATCCTCTACATCGATATCACAAGGAGGTGGAACTCCATGACCGTGGACCAGCGGGATTCAGGTACCGCATCACCAGCCTCCCTCATGTCCTGCGGGAGGACAGACAGGGGTGGGCAGCACCTTTTCTCTTCCTTCTTGTTAAGAGTCAGGATGGGGGAGGAAGACGATCATCTTACTGCTACCAAACCAAACTTGGGTGTGTTTGCCCATGCACGGTAAAGCCAGATCTACTGACTCAGGGTGGTGGTAAAGGAAAGTGCAGTGTTTACTGCAGGCCAAGAGAGGGGTCCAAGCAGCTCAAAAGGCTTGAACTCCCCAGTGGTTTTCAGGGAAACGTTTTTAAAGGCAGGGTGAGGGAGAGAGTGGCAGGGTCCATGATCAGCTCGTGGACATTCTTCTGATTGGTTGGCTGTGACGTAATCAGGAGTCCACATCATCAACCTTCAGGTTCAACCTGTCTGGGGTCTCTGTGCTTGTGGGTGGCATGCAGTTAACTTTTTCACCTGGTGGGGGTTTCAGTATCTGCAAAACAGCTCAATGGATATGGCTCAGAATATTATCTATAGCCCTTCTGAGGAGGAACTAAAAGTCCTTGACTTTGTTTAATGGCTTCACTATTATTAGTTTGTCGTGCTTGACTGTTTTCCTTTGTTTCTGCATTTTCTCACTTCTCTGATTAAATTTATTCTTTGGAACTTGGGGGAAAACCTAGGCAACTAAAGTTTTTCTACAAACAAAAAGCAGGCAGAGGATATAGGGTAGGGTGGGGGCCTGTCCTGGGAAGTCTTGGTTACGCCGCCTGCTCTAGACGTGACTAAGGGGATCGGACTGAGTCTGAATTCAGAAGCACGGTTCTGACTTCTGCTACCAAGGCCGTTGTTCAGTCGCTCAGTCGTATCCGACTCTTTGCAACCCCATGGACTGCAGCACATCAGGCTTCCCTGCCCTTCACCGTCTCCTAGAGTATTCTCAAACTCATGTCCTCAGAGTCAATGATGCCATCCAACCATCTCATCCTCAGTCAACCCCTTCTCCTCCTGCCTTCAATTGTTCCCAGCCTCAAGGTCTTTCCTAATGAGTTGGCTCTTCACATCAGGTGATCAAAGTATTGTAACTTTAGCAAGACTGTGCCCTCCCAAATTCTTAATTCCACCACTGAATCCTTTGCGTAAAGCTTTGATTCCATTAATATTGGGAACAGTTACTTACTCGTTGGTTGGTTCCTCGGTGCACAGTTCTTGGACATAAGCTGGGCCAGGCCCCTGACAGGCTGGAGTGAACAGTGCTTGGTTCTGACCCAGAAGGGAGGGGCTGCAGAGTTGGGAGGCAGATGAGAACGCAGCAGTAGGTAGGGTGCCGCATGCTAGGATGGAGGCAAGCACAGAGAGGCTACCAGGAAGCCCAGCAGAAGAGCTTCTTAGCAAGGGGGGACCCAAGGAAGAGTTCTTGTAGAAGGTGGAGTGGGATCAGCTGAGGGACAGAGTGGGACAGTGCCCTCCTGCAGGGGTGTTGCCCGGCCTAGGCAGAGACACAGGTAAAAGGCTCAGGTCACCCCAAGTAGCCTGGAGGGTCTGCAGCAAGGAGGGAAGGGAGAAGGGGTAGAGATGGGGTTGCAGGCGCTGTCAAGGCCTTGAAGGTCACACCAAAGAGCTTGACCTTAATCCCGTAGAGCAGGAGTCCCCAACCTCCGGGACCTACTGCCTGATGACCTGAGGTGGAGCTGATGTAATAATAACAGAAATAAAGTGCACCGTAAATATTATGTCCTTGAATCATTCCGAAACCACCCCTCACCTCATCCATGGAAAAGCTGTCTTCCACGAAATCAGTCCTAGGTACCAAAAACATTAAGGACCACCGCCCTAGAGGATGTGGGGCCAGTGAAGGATTCGGTAAGAAGAATCCTCCCTTTGGTGGATGAATTTCTGATCTTTTTCCTCCCAGAGGGTTTTTTCCTAAAAAGTCATAATTACCATACCTGACATTTGTACAGCTCATCACAAAATTACAGCGGGCTCTCATGCATATTCCCTCATTAAATGTCCTTGTGAACCAGTGCAGTAGGTATTACCACTTGCATTTCACAGCCCAGTAACCTACAGCTCAGGTGATGGCAAGCCCACGGCTGCCTCCTTGCAAAAAGGACAAACAGCAGGGGAGGTCTCAGGGAGCAGTTTTCTCCTGCAGTGGGGCAGGGAGGACATGAAATCAGAGGGGTTTGGAGGAGCAGGTTGGGAGACCCAGACTAAAACTGATGCTGCCACTTCATATGATGTAAGCTTGAGAAGTCATTTCGCTTCGTCCTGTCCATTTCCTCCTGCATAAACAGCTCCTGCATCACCTGCTCTCCAGGGTGCCCTGTGTCGGAGGGTCTCAAGGTCTGTGGGCTCCACTTGGGGAGAACCCTGGGTGCTCCCTGCCAGTTCCTGCACCACACCCCACGTCTGCCCTGGCCACAGCTCCCTGACCACAAGGACCAGCAGCCCTTCCCACGGGTAGCGGTGCTGGGGCATCATTTGCTAATTGGCTTCATGTTTGATAATGATGCTTCCTGCTGCCAGTCATTTCCCACATTCAGAGCATGCTGCCCGGCACTTGACCCATGCAGCTCAGGCTGGGCTCCTCCTGTGAGTAGATGTGATTCTCTCTTTCATACAGAGAAGGAGATCGAGGTTCAGAAGCATGGCCAGTGGGTAAGGCTTTAACACCAACCTGCCGTCATCCCCTTCTGGTTGCCGTCTCCTCCTGCTAATTGGTCCTGGAGTAAGAGGACCGCCCAGCTCCCTACCACTTCCCTTTCTTAAATTCAAAAGCAAGACTTAGGGAATACTAACACCCACTGCCCGCTCCCATGGCATCTCCATCGTCGGAGTTCCCTCCCAGCCTTCCCCGGCAACCAGGAGAGGCTGGAGATGGAGTGTCTTAGAAGCAGGCAGTTGAATTATCTCAAGGACGGAGGGTGCTCCTGTGACAGTCAAGCCGCCTGCTTTCTGCTGACACCTTCAGAAAGTGAAGAAGTGTTTGCTCTGTGAGCTGAATGCGGGTCGTTATCACAGCAGCCTGTGGAGGGGGCCAGATGAGGGGGTGGGGTGGCAGTGGAATTATTAAATATTGAAATTGATCAGGAGTAGCAGCAGGAAGCTATTTATCATGTTTTATTGCTTCAAACTAGCATTACCATCTGGCCCATTGTTAATTCTGAGTAGCTTTTCATGTTTTGTTTGCCTCTCAAATTGTTCCCCATAAGTGGAATCCACAGGGGCTGCCCACAATAACAGGCTCGGGTGAGGTTTTTCTGGGGTCTGCCGGGTCTCTCCGTCTGCTGACCAAGCTGAGGAGATGGAAAAAAATACTTATTTTTAGAACATACTGATGCGTGAATCCGGGGCTAGGACCTTCGAGGTCCTTCCGCCCTGCCTCAGCCCCTGGATGTGCAGAACAACAATCCTTAGTAGGAACTGCAGTTTTGAGATCACCTCCGGTGTGCAAACATCAGCGCTAATGCTCACACCAGACCTTCGAGATGTATAATCAGACCGTGGTTTACGGGCTTCCCTGGTGGCTCAGAAGGTAAAGCATCTGCCTGCAACGCAGGAGACCTGGGTTCAATCTCTGGGTCAGGAAGATCTCCTAGAGAAGGAAATGGCAACCCACTCCAGTACTCTTGCCTGGAAAATTCCATGGATGGAGGAACCTGGTAGGCTACAGTCCCTAGGGTCACAAAGAGTCGGACATGACTGAGCGACTTCACTTTCAGTTTACAGAGGAGGGTCCTGAGGTTCCAAGAACAAAGGTGACTTGTCTGAAATCCCATAGACAGTGAGTCGCAGAAGCCAGATTGGAACTCAAGCCTTCTGCCTCCTGATCCCCAACCTTGGGCCACACAGAATGGTGCTTGTTGTGAGACAGTAAGTGAAAGGTCAACTCACAGAGCCCATGCAAGACAGAACTGGAGTGGGAGGAGGTACCAGGTCCATGCACTTATCTTCCCTTCCTTCACCCTCAGAGCTTATACTCCTGTTTCCATCACTCCTGAAAGGAAATAACAGGGTCTGGAGGCAGGGTGTGGGGGAGCATATAGGCAGTGAACTAGACAGTAAAGCCAGAAATGAGAAGTTGGTCTGTGCCCATGGACTCAGGGGCCACTTCTGTTTCAGCTGGTGCAGGCTGGGGCCCAGGTGCCGCCTAAGAAGATCACTCTAGCACCTCCTTTTCTCAAGGAGAAGGGGCTTCTGAAGTCAGCCACGTTCTCAGGACCATGCAGGAAGCTACTGGATATCCAAAGAAGACCTTTGTGATTGAGTGGTGCTTTTTTCTCTTGGCAAAGGTCAGCAGAGACACCAAGGAGGCCTCCTTCCTTCCTTCCCTCCCTTGTGCAGGGCCAAGGGATTCTCAGGCCCTGGGTTCTAGCACAGGCCTGGCCGGAGGTGTGAGTGCTGTGTGAGAAGGGGGCAGCTTGACCTGCCCAGGAGCTGCTGCTGCAGGGCTGGCAAGAAAGAAGTCAGAGACAGGTAGAACATGAGATCTCAGTCCCAAAGGGCTGCACTTACTCATTCATTCATTCAACAAGCAGGCAATGAACATGTTACCGCATATCACGCCCTACGGGAATAGAAAGACAGATTATTTTATGGACACTATTCTCAAGGGGGGAAAAAAGACAATAGAGATTGTGTACTGAACATTCACTATGTGATAGGAACCAAAAGCGCCTGTTGTGAATCGTTTCACTTAATTCTCACCAGCCCTGTGAGATAAGGGTGGTTATTCCCATTTGATCGATGAGAAATCTGAGGCTCAGAGGGATGAATTTAAACCAGCATGTAAAGTCTTACAGTGGGGAGCCTGGGATCTGAACCAAGAGCAGTCAGCCTTCGGAGCTCAGCCACGGCCCTTCCGTGATACCCTGCGTCTCCAGCCACACAGATGCGAAGGGTGCAGCTGTAACAGGGTGGGGCCAGCACTCCCATGGGAAAGCCCCAATGGAGGGGGCCGTGAGGGTGAACAGAGGACACAAGCAGAGCACTTAGCAGCCCAGAAAAGGCGCTCACTACTCGCTCTGTATCCCCGAGGGCCTGGCACAGCGCCCGGAACATGCAAATGCATCTCACTTGGTGCCCGGTGAATGCTCGGTGAGCAGACAAGTGCCAAGATAAAAACTATCCCCGTCCCCAAAGCAGGGCGCTCCAAGGGTGAGGATGGAGACGTATACTCACAGAGGCCTACAGGGGTCTCCCTCTGCTTTCCTACTGTCCGGCATAAAAATGCCAGCCCTGTTGGAATAAGACCATGGCCCCACACCCAGACCCCAGTGTGTCCAGGTGCTAATGCGCCATCCCTTTCTGGAAGCCAGCCGAGACCCTCCTCCTGCCCTGATGGGACTCTGGTACCCACCAAGGGGCTTAAACAGATTCCTGATGCTTGAGGCCTTTACAGACCTTTCAGCTGCATGAGGAGAACTTGCTATTGAAATGGAGAAGAAAAACGGTGTTTGAAAGGATTAGAGAGGGGGAAAAAAAAACCAACTAGTAAGAAAAAGCATGTCTGTTGTGCAATCTAAATCTCAGACCATCATTTTAAATAGGCTTGTTATTGATTGCTTTTTAATTGGACCCCAGGTACACAGAATTGGGTTAATGATAATCCTTGGTTCATGAGACACTTCCATGGAGAACCATGCACATAGCCTGCTGTATTTAGTTAGCTTCCTGAATTAGTTCTTTTTAAGAATGACATAAGCATCCACACTCTCTCATGACCCAAAGCAAAAGCTAGGACTTGATGATAACATGTATCTCACGCATGGTTCTTCCCTCCCATCTCCCTCCCCCACCCCCAGCCAAACCAGCTCATTTCCTGCCTCTCTCTACCTGAGGAGTCCTCATCTGGATCCCATGCCCATGGCTCCCTAAATAGACTGTCTTCCTCTCTGTTAGAATGCCAATGACTGTTTAGGAGCTCGGTGGAATTTCATAAGAGGCAGTCTCCCACTCTCCAGTAGGCCAGTGTAATTGTCAATTAAGAAAAAATTTTTTTTTCAGTTTCCAATTCTAGAACCTCTAACAGAACACAGAAATCTAAATAAGGATGTTATCGGCAAAAATGGGGTGTGGTAGCCCTCCCATTGCCCAGAATCGAATGAAGAAACATGTTTGTCAGAGAAGATGCAGTTCTGTTACGTTACGGAAATTGCACTCACGAATGCCTCCTTATCACTGAGACTTTGCTCTTACCTCTTTCCAGAGTGGAAGTCACTCCTCTGTGGCGAGAGACAAGGACAGCATCCAGATTGGGCAATAAAAGGCAGTATCACTGGCAGCATCTATGGGAGGCAAACATTTCACTTGCAAAGGGAACATTTGAGCTCAGCATCTGGGTCTCTGGTTCGTCTAACCCACAACTACGGGTTTCAGAACAGCTTTGTTCACTTAGCAGCCAGATGTTTGGCTATTTTAAGATACAAGCTAGGGGACTTCCCTGTGGTCCAGCGCCGAAAACTCTGCACTTCCACTGCAGGGGCCTCGGGTTGGATCCTGAGTAAGGGAACTAAGATCCCACATGCTGCAAGGCGGAAAAAAAAAAAAAGACGAAAGAAAATTAAACTGAATAAAAGTGAAAATACAATATATCAACTTAAAAAATCATATGGGAAAAGTCACAAATTAAAAAAAAAAAATACAAGCTAGAAATCCCTCCCCATAAGCAATGGAGACATGACGGCAAAGCAAGAAGAATGGACTGGAGTCTTTCCTCATCCATGTGAGCACACGCGTGAGACATGCGTGCGCAGTGCACACCTGGCCTGGGGAGGGAAATCAAAGGGTGGCGTAGTTAACGTCTCTTACGTGCTGTGGACTCTTGGACCAAGATAGGAAACATTTCTTCCACTGTTTGGAGAACTCCTAAACTCTGTGCGGGCCTTTGTGGGGCTGCCTGGGTTTGATTGGCAGTGTAGCCAAAGCCGGGCTAACCCTAGGTGGCGCCAGTGGTAAAGAACCTGCCGGCCAATGCGGGACATGCTAGAGACGCACGTTTGCCCCCTGGGTTGGGAAGATCCCCTGCAGGAGGGCATGGCAACCCACTCCAGGATTCTTGACTGAAGAATCCCATGGACAGAGGAGCCTGGCCAGCTGCAGTCCATGGGGTCGCAAAAAGTCGGACATGGCTGAAGCGACCGAGCAAGCACATGTGCAGAACCAGAGCCAAGGGCTCTGGGATCAGACATACCTGGCTTCACATCTGAGCCTGGTAAGTTGCAAACTAGGCGATGTCCACAGGTTACCTAACGTCCTCTGAGCCTCCCAGTCATCTCCTGAAAAGTGGAGATAATAAAGGTGCCCGCCTCACAAAGACAAGGATGTGGATGAAATGGGACAAAGCAGAAAGTGCTCAGAGCAGGCGCTCAGTAGGAAACGCTCACTAAGGCAGGGGCTGCTTCCCTTGTGACCACGTGGCTCCGACTGCACCTGTCTCCCGGGACATGCTTCCTGGGCAACATCTTGTGCCAGGCTCTGCAGGTGCTGGGAACAGACAGGAAGAAATGCCCGCCTGGAGACGCTCGCAGGCGCGAGAGGGATGGGACGTGGTGGCAACAGACTTTCCCTCGGAGCCGTCGGAGTGCCAGGCCCTCCCTTTCTTTCCCTCCAAGAGGGCCCTCAGCCGCCCTTGGCCTGGGCTACTGCTGTGACACCCTGGAGCCTGGCTGCTCCCTCCTCACCCTCCCTGCCCCTTCCTCTTGCGTGGTACTGATACGGGCGTTCGGGGGTGGCTAGGAAGAGGAACCCATGCGTCCAAGGCAAGTGGGGGCAGGGTAGATACTGTGAAGCTGGGGACCTTGAGCAGGAAACGCGGGACTGCCACGTCAGGGCCCCCGGGCCTGGGGAGCCAGGACCACTTTGTCTTGTTCCCCGAAGACCAGCTTTCCCCGCTCCTCAGCCCATCTGCTCTCACTCTGGTGGGCACTCCTGCCATCCGCTGGCTGCAGCGGCCTCCAGCCTGCTTCCTGCATCACCCCTCAACCCAGAGCCCACCATCAACTGCCTGTAGCCGACTCCCTTCCGCGTATGCAGCCACCCTTCTCATCACTAGCCTCACAGGCGCTTGCTCCAGCCAGGGTGGCTGGCCAGTTTGGTGTCCCTCCATCGGGGCACTCACCTCTGCCCGAGGCCCCCTTCCGTCACACCGCACTGCCCAGCCTTCCTCTCCAGGAGCTGCCCTCAGGCTGGACCAATCCCCCCTTCCCATCAGCTCCAATAGCCTCCCATCCAGTTCCATCAGATCCACAATGCTGATCACAGCTCGAATTACATACTGCGGAAAGAGTGTGTGGCCTCTGGCCCTTGAGCTAGACTCATCGCCGTGATGCCAAGTTGTTCCTGCCTTGAGGAAGCCTAGCGCTGTGCCTGGCGCATAGTAGGTGCTCAGCACACGTGGAGAACGGCCGAGGGGCGGGGCCCTGACGACCAGCTGACATCTGTGGGTGTCTGAGTCTCCTTCAGTCTCTCACCAGTTTTCCTCAGTCGACTTATGCAAATCATCTGCCTCCTTTACTTTCCCCCAGCTGGAATGAGCCCCAACTGAGATGTATGTGGTTAACGACGTACTGAAATATTTAAAAGTATTTTTACTTGGAGGGTTTAGCGAAGCCTGACTTATACATATACATGGACGGCCCCCTCCCTCCACGGGATGGGAGGCAGGTTTCATGCGGTGCTGTGTCTGGCACGGGCGACGTTCTTCAGCCTTGAAATTATCTCAGAGTCAGATGGGCCTCCCTGGATGTGTGCCCTCCACGCTAACAAAATAGTCGGCGTCAGAATTATTTTTAATAAAAGCAGGCGAGCCAACAGAAATGCCAGCGAGCCTTCCCCACGCAGACGCTTATCTGGGGCTGCTGCCGCGCACGCTGCACCTTCTGTAATGACTTTCCCCTCCACGCGTGTCGCCTGGAGACTGCCATCACCCCGACAGCCCCTGCCTCCGAGCACCTGATCTTCCTCACCCTCTCCATCACCTCCAGGGCCTGGGGATTTCCGCTGTGGTCTGGTTCTACCCCCACCCTCCAAAAAGAGACAAAAGGGAAAAAGCGGGATGATGATTTTTTAATGCAGTCATCTCCTTTTCTTGTACTTGTTGCTCACCATCCCAGATCCTGCAGAAACAGCAGCAGCAGGATGGAGGCTGTGGGAAAAGCAGGGGCCAAGGAGTCACCCAGGCTGAGTTTGGTTGCCTCCACCTCCCATCTAGGAGCCCTGGGTTGGTACGGTGAGGGGGTGGGGGGCGGTTGCTGGCACTTCAGCTGCAGGAACCACAGTTTCCTTTAAACAGGTCAGTGACATCGACCTTGGTTTGTTATAAGGACTGAGTTAGGAAGTGTTCGCCTGGCTCTCTCTCTCTTTTTTTCTTTTTTACTTTACTTTAACCACTGTTGTCATTCTTGATGTGTATGCGTGCTTTCCATATTTCAAAACGGTTTTCCAATCTGCTTCTGAAAGAAAGCTCACACTCCCCCTGAGTGTGGTCTTGTTCCCAAGACCCCACTCACAGAGGGGGAAACCGGCTCAGAGTGGTAAAGAAGGTTCAGGGTACAGAGTGGGAACCAGTAAGATGTTGAAAAGGAGTTGCCTTGTTCATGATCTTAGTGGGAAACTTTCTAGTGTCTCACCATTAAGTATTATGTTCCCTGTAGGTTTTTTGTACTTGTTCTTTATCAGGTTGAAGATGTCCTCTCTGTTCCTACTTTACTCAGTTTTTATGATGAATGAGTGTTGGATTTTTGTCCAGTGCTTTTCTTGCATCTATGTGTAGGATCATATGATTTTTCTTCTTTAACCTTTAGTTGATGTGATTTGTTGTTGTTCAATCACTAAGTCATGTCTGACTCTTTGCAACCCTACGGACTGTAGCATATCAGGCTTCCCCGTCCTTCATCATCTCCCAGAGTTTGCTCAAGTTCATGTCCATTGAGTTGGTGATGCTATCTAACCATCTTATCCTCTGTTATTCCCTTCTCCTGCTACCTTCAATCTTTCCCAGCATCAGGGTCTTTTCTAATGAGTTGGCTTTTTGCATCAGGTGGCTGAAGTATTGGAGTTTCAGCATCAGTCCTTGCCGTGAATATTCAGGTTGATTTGCTTTAGGATTGACTGGTTCGATCTCCTTGCAGTCCGTCTTCTCCACCACCACAACTTGAAAGCATCAGTTCTTCACTGATGTGATAGATGACATTACTTGATTTTTGAATGCTGAACCAGCCTTAGATTTCTTCATATGTATCTTCCATATGTTCTGTTAAGGGCTTCCCTGGTAGCTCAGCTGGTAAAGAATCTGCCTGCAATGCGGGAGACCCCAGTTCGATTCCTGGGTCAGGAAGATCCCCTGGAGAAGGGAAAGGCTACCCACTCCAGTATTCTTGGGCTTCGCTGGTGGCTCAGCTGGTAAAGAATCCGTCTGCAATTTGGGAGACCTGGGTTCGATCCCTGGATTGGAAAGATCTCCTGGAGAAGGGAAAGGCTATCCACTCCAGTATTCTGGCCTGGAGAATTCCATGGAATATATCCATGAGGTTGCAAAGAGTCAGACACGACTGAGTGACTTTCATTTTCACTTCTCATATGTTCTGTTAGATTTATACCTATTTTATTTGGGTGTTAATGTAAATGATGATATGGGATTTTTTGTTTTGTTTTTTTTTAATTTTTTGTCACACTGCACAGCATGTGGGACCCTAGTTCCTCGATCAGAGATTGAACTCACACCCTCTACAGTGGAAGTGGGGAGTCTTAACCCCTGAACAACAGGGAAGTTCTTGACGTTGTTTTTCATTTCAAATTCCAAGTGTTCATTGGTGGAATATAGGAAGTGAAAGTGAGAAGTCATTCAGTCGTGTCCGACTCTTTGTGATCCCATGGGCTGTATACAGGCCAGAATATGGGATTCGGTAGCCTTTCCCCCCCTCCAGGGGAATCTTCCCAACCCAGGGATTGAACCCAGGTCTCCTGCATTGCAGGCGAATTCTTTACCAGCTGAGCCACAAGGGAAACTCAAGGAATATAAGAAAGCGGTTGACTATTATCTAATTACTTTGTACCCTACGATCTCGCTGTAAGCACTTAGTTCCAGAAGTTTGGTCATTTCATTGGGATTTTCTATTAATGCATTGACAGTTGTGTCATTTGGGAGTAAAGGCACTTTTATTTCTGCCTTCCCAATCGGTCGACCTTTTCTTTTCCACTCTTGTCTTGTTTTGTCTTGTCTGACAGTATAAACTAAGTCTCCCAGTACAGTGTTGAACAGGAATGGTGAGAGGGGACATCTGTGTCATGTTTCCAGTCTTAGGGAGAAAGTGTGTAGTTTCTCAGCATCAAGAATGAATTTGGTAGCTGTATTTGGTAGCTGTTTTTTACCAAATGAATGTGGTTCCCCTTTGTTCCTCGTTTGCATAGATGTTTAGGTTTGTTGTTTATTTTTTGTCATGAATAAATGTTGTATTTTGTCAAATGCTTTTCCTGCATCTATTGATAGAATCATATGATTTTTCTTCTTTAGCCTATTGATGTGATAGATTACATCACTTGATTTTTGAGTGTTGAAGCAGCCTTGCATACCTGGAATAAATCTCATTGTTTGGCATATTGAGGATTTTTGCGTCTATGTTTATGAGAGATATTAGTTCATAGTTTTCGTTTCTAGTAATGCCATTATCTAGTATTGGGGTAATGTTGACCTCATAAAATATGTTAGGACATATTCCCTCTTCTTCTATATTCAGTAAGAGATAGTAGAAAAGTAGTATCATTTCTTTCTTAAATGTTGGGTAGAATTTATCAATGGAACCATCAGGGCCTAGTTCTTTCTCTTTTTAGAAAGTTATTAATTATTGATTTAATTTCTTTAATAGATATAAGCCTATTAAGATTATCTGGTTCTCTTTGTGTGAGTTTTAGTGAATTGCATCTTTCAAGAAATTGGTCCATTTCATCTAAATTATCAAATTTGTGGGCACAAAGTTATTCATAATATTTCTTAATTATCTTTTTAATGACTATGGGATCAGTAGTGCTAACTCTCTTTCATTTCTGATATCAGTAATTTTTAATTACTAACTAGTAGTTTAGTAATCTTTGTTTCTTGCTTAGCTTGGCTAGAGGTTTATCAGTTTCATTGATCTTTTCATAGCAACAGCTTTGGCTTAATTGATTTTTATTGATTTCTTATTTTTAATTTCATTGACTTCTGCTCTAATTTTTATTACTTATTTTCTTCTGCTTACTTTGGATTCAATTTACTCTTCTTTTTCTAATTTCCTAAGATGGAAGCTTAGATAATTGATTTAAGATCTTTCATTTTGTCTAACGTATGCATTAAATACTCTAAATATCCCTCTATGCACTACCTTCACTGCATCCCTCCAAATCAATAAGTTCTATTTTCATTTTCACTTAGTTAAAAAATGTTTCTTAATTTCTCTTGAGACTTATTTTTTTGACCCATATATTGTTTCAGTTCAGTTCACTCAGTCGTGTCTGACTCTTTATTATTTTGTTATATAATATATAATATATATATTGTTATATATATTATTTAGACATGTGCTATTTAATCTCCAAATATTTGGGGACTTTTCAGCTATCTTTATGTTATTGATCTTTAGTTTAATTTCACTGTGGTATGAGAGCATACTTTGTATGATTTCTGTTCGTTTAAATTTGTTAAGGTGTGTTTTATGGCTGAGAATGTAGTCTGTCTTGGTTAATGTTCTGTGCGAACTGAATGTGTATTCTGAAAAGAATGTGTATTCTGCTGTTGTTGAATAAAGTATTTTATACATGTCAGTTAGATCCAGTTGATTGATGGTGCTGTTCAGTTCAACTATATCCTTACCAATTTTCTGCCTGCTGGATCCGTCAATTACTGATAGAGGGGTGTTGAAATCTCTAACTATAATAGTGGATTTGTCTGTTTTCCTTGCAGTTCTATCTGTTTTACCTCACATATTTTGACACTCTGTTTTTAGCTACATGCATGTTAAGGATTATGTCTTTTTGGAGAACTGACCCCTTTCTCATTAATAATGCCCACCTTAATCCCTGATAATTTTCTCCGTTCTGGGGTCTTCAATGTCTGAAATTAACATAGTTACTCCAACTTTCTTTGAGTTAGTGCTGGCATGATATATCTTTCTCCGTCTCCTTAGTTTTTATCTATGTCTTTATGTTTAAAGAGGGTTTCTTGTAAACAACATATACTTGGATTTTGCTTTTCTTATCCACTCTTAACAATCTATGTCTTTTAATTAATATATTTAAACCATTCACATTTAAGGTGATTATTGCTACAGTTAGATTACTACATACCATCAGTTCAGTTCATGTTTGACTCTGCAACCCCATGAACCGCAGCACGCCAGGCCTCCCTGTCCATCACCAACTCCTGGAGTTTACCCAAACTCATGTCCATTGAGTCGGTGACCACATCCAGCCATCTCATCCTCTGTCGTCCCCTTCTCCTCCTGCCTTCAATCTTTCCCAACATTTCAGGGTCTTTTCAAATGAGTCAGCTCTTCGCATCAGGTGGCCAAAATATTGGCGTTTCAACTTCAACATCAGTCCTTCCAATGAACACCCAGGACTGATTTCCTTTAGCATGGACTGGTTGGATCTCCTTACAGTCCAAGGGACTCTCAAGAGTCTTCTCCAACACCACAGTTCAAAAGCATCAATTCTTTGGCGCTCAGCTTTCTTCACAGTCCAACTCTCACATCCATACATGACCACTGGAGAAACCAAGACCTTGACTAGACAGACCTTTGTTGACAAAGTAATGTCTCTGCTTTTGAATATGCTATCTAGGTTGGTCATAACTTTCCTTCCAAGGAGCAAGCATCTTTTAATTTCATGGCTGCAGTCAGCATCTGCAGTGATTTTGGAGCCCAGAAAAATAAAGTCAGCCACTGTTTCCACTGTTTCCCCATCTATTTGCCATGAAGTGATGCGACCGGATGCCATGATCTTAGTTTTCTGAATGTTGAGCTTTAAGCCAACTATTTCACTCTCCACTTTCACTTTCATCAAAAGGCTCTTTAGTTCTTCACTTTCTGCCATAAGGGTGGTGTCATAGGCATATCTGAGGTTATTGATATTTCTCCCGGCAATCCTGATTCCAGCTTGTACTTCCTCCAGCCCAGCATTTCTCATGATGTACTCTGCATATAAGTTAAATAAGCAGGGTGACAATATACAGCCTTGACGTACTCCTTTTCCTATTTGAAACCAGTCTGTTGTTCCATGTCCAGTTCTAACTGTTGCTTCCTGACCTGCATACAGGTTTCTCAAGAGGCAGATCAGGTGACCTGGTAACTATATACCGTGTCTGTAACCATTTCTGTTTATTTCCCTTGTTCTTTGTTCTCTTTCCCTCTTCTTCTGCCTTTTCTGGGCTTCCCTGATAGCTCAATTGGTAAAGAATCCACCTGCACTGCAGGAGACCCTGGTTCAATTCCTGGGTTGGGAAGATCTGCTAAAGAAGGGATTGGCTTACCCACTCCAGTATTCTTGGGTTTCCCTTGTGGCTCAGATGGTAAAGAATCCGCCCGCAATGTGGGAGACCTGGGTTTGATTGCTGGCTTGGGAAGATCCCCTGGAGAAGGGAAAGGCTACCCACTCCAGTATCCTGGCTCGGAGAATTCCATGGACTAAATAGCCCATGGGATCGTAAAGAGTCGGACACGAGTGAGTGACTCACTTTCACTGGTTTTAACTGAGCATTTTATATGATTCTATTTTCTCTCTTAATATATCAACTATACTTCCTTTTTAAAAAAAAAAAAAAAAGTTAGTGGTTGTTCTAGAATTTGCAGTGTACTTTTTCATCTAATAAGTCCATTTTCAAACAGTGCTATACCACTTCCCAGAGTGCAGGTTCCTTGTAAAACAGTATTCACAATTCCTCCCTCCCTTCCCTAATAACATTGCTGTTGCTCATTTCTTCTTAAGCTGTAACCAACCAACACATTGTTGCTATTATTACTTTGAACAGTTTTCTGTTAGATCAGTTAAGAAGAAGAAAAGTAAAAAGGATTTATTCTATGCTCATTTACTCCTTTTCTGATGCTCTTTTCTTTATGGAGATCTGCGTTTCTGACCTAGATCATTTTCTTTCTCTCTGAACAGCTTCTTTTAACATTGCTTGCAAAGCAAGTCTATGGGCAACAAATTCCTTTAGTTTTTGTTTATCTGAGAAAGTCTTTATTTCTCCTTCACCTTTGAAGGGTAATTTCTCTGGATACAGAATTCTAGGTTTATAGGATTTTTCTTTCAACATTTAAAATGTTTCACTCGATTTTCTTCTTATGTGGTTTCTGATGAGAGGCTAATGTAACTTTTTTTTCTTATTCCTCTATAGGTAAGATGTTTTCCCCCTCTGGCTTCTGTCAAGGTTTTCTCTTTGTCTCTGGTTTTCTACAGTTTGAATATAATATGTACAGGTATAAATTTCTTTGGTATTTCTCCTGCGTGTCATTCTCTGAGCATCTTGGATCGGTGGTTTGGGTGCCTCATTAATTTTGGAAGATTCTCAGCCATTATAATTTCAAATATTTCTTCTGTTCCTTTCTTGTCTCTCTTTCTGGTATTTTTATTGTATTTCAAGCCTTTTGTATTCTTCCACTGTTTCAGGACTTTCTCCCTTTTTTCATTCCAAAAGTGGAACTGCCAGATTACATTATAATTCTATTTTTAATTTTTTGTGGACCCTCCATACTGTTTTTCACAATGGCTGCACCATTTTACATCCCCTCCAAGAGGACATAAGGATTCCTTCTTCTCCACATTCTCGCCAACATTCATTATTTCGTGTCTTTTTGATGATAGCTGTTCTAATAGACATGAGGTGATGACTCATTGTGGTTTTGATTTGCATTTCCCTGATGATTAATAATGTTGAGCATCTTTTCAGGTACCTATTGGCCATCTGTATGTCTTCTTTGAACAAATGTCATTCAGATATTCTCCCTAGTTTAAAATCTGATTGGTTTTTTGACTATTGAGTTCATATGAGTTCTTATATATTTTTAATATTAACCCCTTCAGTTTAGTTCAGTTCAGTTCAGTCACTCAGTCGTCTCCGACTCTTTGAGACCCCATGAATCGCAGCACGCCAGGCCTCCCTGTCCATCACCAACTCCCGGAGTTCACTCAGATTCATGTCCATTGAGTCAGTGATGCCATCTAGCCATCTCATCCTCTGTCGTCCCATTCTCCTCCTGCCCCCAATCCCTCCCAGCATCAAAGTCTTTTCCAATGAGTCAACTCTTCTCATGAGGTGGTCAAAGTACTGAAGTTTCAGCTTTAGCATCATTCCTTCCAAAGAAATCCCAGGGCTGATCTCCTTCAGAATGGGCTGGTTGGATCTCCTTGCAGTCCGAGGGACTCTCAAGAGTCTTCTCCAACAGCACAGTTCAAAAGCATCAATTCTTCGGCACTCAGCCTTCTTCACAGTCCAAGTCTCACATCCATACATGACTACTGGGAAAACCCCTTACTAGGTATATAATTTGCAATCATTTCTTCCCATTCAGTAGGTTGCCTTTTCATTTTGTTGGTGGTTTCCTTTGCTGTGCAGAAACGTTTTAGTTTGGTATGGTTCGACTTGTTCATTTTTGCTTTCAGTGTGGAGATTAAAAAAATTAAAAAAGGAATCCTTACAAAGGCCTATGTCAAGGAGCTTACTGCCTGTTTTTCCCTAGGAGTTTAATGGTTTCAGGTCTTAGGCTCAAGTCTTTATCATGTTGAGTTAATTTTTTGTGTATGGTGTTAGATGGCAGCCCAGTTTCATTCTTTTGCATGTGGCTGTACAATTTTTCCAACACCATTTATTGAAGAAATGGACCTGCTCATATATGCATGGGTTTATTTCTGGGCTCTCTGTTCTACTGATACATGTGTCTGCTTTTATCCCAATGAGTGTGTGTTCAATTGCATCTGACTTTTTGCAGTTCCATGGACTGTAACCCATAATGCTTCTCTGTCTATAGAATTTCCAGGCAAGAATGCTGGAGTGGGTTGCCACTTCCTACTCCTGGGGATATTCCTGACCCAGGGATCAAACCCATGTCTCTCGCATCTCCTTGCAGGCAGATTCTTTACCACTGTGCCACCTGGAAGTCTTTTTTATCCCAGTACCACACTGTTTTCACTACTATAGCTTTGTAATATAGTTTGAAATCAGGAAATGGGATGCCTTCAGTTTTGTCCTTCTTTCTCAAGGTTGCTTTGGCTATTTGGAGTCATTTTTGGTTCTATACAAATTTTAGGATTGTTTGTTCTATTTCTGTGAAAAATGCCATTAGAATTTTGATAGGGGTTGCATTGGGTCTGTATGCTGTTTTCAGAAGTATGAACATTTTGACAATATTAATTATTTCAATCCACGAGTACAGAATATTTTTGCATTTATTTGTCCTTAATTTCTTTTGTTGATATCTTATAGTTTTCAATATATGGGTCTTTCAAATCCTAGTTAAATTTCATCCTGAATATTTTATTCTTTTTGATGAGATTGTAAATGAGATTGTTTTCTTAATTTCTCTTTCTGATAGTTTGTTATTAATATATAGAAAGCAACAGATTTTTGTGTATTGATTTTATATCTTGCAACTTTACTGAACTCATTTATTTTTTCTCACAGTTTTTTGATGGGTTTTCTAAACATAATATCATGTCATCTGCAAATAGTGACAGTCTTCCTTTTTCCTTTCCAATTTTGATTCCTTTTATTTCTTTTTCTTGCCTAATTTCTCTGGATAGGACAATTCCTATTATGTTCCTATTATATTAAATTAAACTGATAAGAGTGGACATCTTTGTCTTGCTCCTGGTCTTAGAGGAAGAACTTTAAGCTTCTCACTATTGAGCATGATATTAGCTGAGGGTTTGTCATATATGACCTTTATTATGCTGCGATACCTTCCCTCTGTACCTGATTTGCTGAGAATTTTCTATCAAAAGTGGATGTTGAACTTTGTCAAATGCTTTTTCTGCATCTATTGAGGTGATCATATGCTTTTAATCCTTCATTTTATTAATGTGGTACAATAAGTCCCCTACATATGAATGAGTTCTGTTCCAAGAATGTGTTCATAAGTTCAGTTTTTTTGTAAGTCCAACAAAGTTAGCCTAGGTACCCAGCTAACCCAGGCAGCTCTATAGAACTGTACTGTACTGTAATAGGTTTATAATATTCTTCACACAAATAATACATACAAAATAAATGCAAGAAAATAAAGAAAGCATTTTTAACCTTACAGCACAGTACCTTAAAAAGTATAGTACTACAGTACGACAGCTGGTATACAGGAGTTGCGTCAAGTGAACAGGCAAGAAGAGTTACTGATTGGAAGAGGACGAAGAGGTGGGAGATGGCAGAGCTGAAGGATCGCCAGCAATAGGAGACGGAGGGCAAGCTACAGTTTCACTCATGTCAGATGATGAGGGAATGCAAGTTCACGTCTTTGAAAGCTTGCAACTTGAAGGTTCATATGTAGGGGACTTACTCTATATCACATTGCCTGATTTGTAGTTGACGAACCATCCTTGTGTAGCTAGAATAAATCATCCTTGTATACCTAGAATAAATCCCATTTAATCATGGTGTAGGATCCTTCTAATGTATTGTTGAATTTAGTTTGATAATAATTTGTTGTGGGTTTTTGCATCTATGTTCATCAAGCACACTGATCTATACTTTTTATTTCCTTATGGCATCATTGTCTGATTTTAGTATCAAGGTAATGCTGACCTCATAAAATGAGTTTGGAAGAATTCTCTCATCTTCTATTTTTTTAAAGGGTTTGAGAAGGACTGGTATTAATTCTCTGAGTGTTTGGTCGAGTTCACCAGTGAAGCCATCTGGTCCTGTGCTTTTGTTTGTTGGGAGGTTTTTTACTGATTCAATTTTCTTACTTAATTGGCCTGTTCAGATTATCTCATCTTGACTAAGCATTGGTAGGTTGTTTTTGTGAATTTATCCATTTCTTCTAGGTTGTCCAAAGACATCTTTCCTGGACATTCCGCTTTTTTTTTTTGCCCATTCTTTTGTTCTCTGCATTTCAGTTTGTGACATTTCTATTGACATATCTTCAGGCTCACTGATCTTTCCTTAGCCATGTCTAATCTATTTCTGAGTCCACTGAGGGCTTCATCTCTATTATGGTGTTTTTAATTTCTAGCATTTCCTTTTGATTCTTTCTTAAAGTATTTATCTCTCTTCTTACCTTATCCATCTGTTATGGAATGTACTTTTTCCATCAGAGTCCTTAACATATTAATCATCATTATTTTCTATTCTCCATTGAATAATTCCAGTTCTGTGTCATATCTGAATCTGGTTTTGATGCTTACTTTTTCTCTTCAGACCACTTTTTTTCCCCTCATCTTTTAGCAGATCTTGTAATTTGGGATTGAAAGCTGGATGTGATATATCAGGTACTAAGAACCGAGAGTCAGGCTGTAAGTGCGAGGTTTTATATTAACTTGGCTGGGAGCTGGACTGTAAGTAATGTTTGCTGCAGCTGTAGGTGCCAGAGGCTTCAGTTTCCTTGGTTTTATTTTCTACTTCCAGTTGTCTTTGGGTTTCCCTAAAAACTCCTTCTTAAGTCGTCTTGCAGCTCTTAGTTGTATCCATTGTTATATTGGAGCCCCATTGATGTGATGTTAAGATGTTGGGGAGAGAGAGCATTTGATAACCTGTTTAAATCTCAGTTTCTTACTAGGCTTGAGTCCTTGAACTGTGATGTTAAAAAAAAAAAAAAAAAGCCTTTTTTTTCCCCCTCCCCTTTTGTGAGACAGGAAGGCTGGAGAGGCCGGAGTTGTCTAATTGCCCTTCCCCTGGGTCAGGTAAGCCTCAGGTTTTTGTTATGGAGAACACTCTGGGCATATGTCAAAATGATTACTTTGTCCTCACCCCTGCGTGAAGCATGAGAGATTTTTCTCTTATAGACACCTTAAGAACCTGGTTAGGTTCTGGATGTCAGGGGTACCCTAAGACTAAGCGTCCAAGAATTTCTAGCTCTCAGTCTAGTCCATCCAGCAGTTCTTCAGATACCAATTAAATGTTCCTATCAGTTAATGGCTCTAGCAACTTCTGCTCCCAGCAAGCTGATCTCAGCTGTGATTCTCCATGTTCACTTGTCTGTCCAATTTTCAGGTTGGCAGTTTGCCCTGTGACCTCATTTCTCTGACAGATGTAAGAAAAGCCATCCATTTCTGGCTTGCTCATCTTTTTTCTTGCTGTAAGGATGGGAGTGATGATTTCCAAGCTGTTTATGTGTCAGAGCTGTATCTGGAAGTCCTCTCTAACCATTTTATACTTTGCACACCAACCTGTTTTGCAAAGAAGAGAGAGATGAAGCTCAGAGAGGTTAAGAAATGTGCCCAGGGTCACCCAGCTGATGGGTGGTAGAGTCAAAATTCTTTCTTCCACTCCAATGGTCTTTAAGAAACTGTACCAATGCCAAGCATTCTAGAAGTGTTTACCATACAGGCCCGTTTAGAAGTGTTCCGTGGAATTCCTGGTGAAATCTGGGCTTGATCATTTAACCTGAGAGTGAAGTAAGAACTTCATGAGTCATCTAGTGAGTTCTCTGTCTCCAGACAAGAAAATTAACCCAAGATAAAACCTTATCCAGCCCAGAGTTCATCATCTGTCACGTGGAGCCAACTTCAGTATTCACTAATATGTGTGCTCATCTTACTGGTGTGGAATCAGAGTCTTTAAAACCAGAGAGGCCTTAGAGATCAACTATTCAACCCCCATGCTTTACAGGTGAAGGATGCTGAGACTCTGAACTCCCTGCTGTCCATTGGCTTTCTCCCTCCTTCACTTGCTCTTTGTCCTGGATCTTTCTAGGAATAATGTAGACACACTTCTTTTTGAAATAGTCAGTGCATAGTCACGTGCTAAAACCTGTGTTCTGCTGCATGCTTTGCCCCATGGGAGAGGTGAGAAGGCAGACACCATGGCCTCGGGGTGACGTCCATCTCACTGCAAGACTTAGGAGACTTCTAGTCATCAGGCCTCCTTGACCTCCATCAGCCTTCTCTGAGGTCTGGATAGACCAGTGGTTCTCAGTTGGAGCTGATACCCCCTGTCACCTGGAGACATCTTTGCTTGCCACAACTGGGGAAGGAAGGAGGGAAAGTGCTATTGGCATCTAGTAGGTAGAGGCCAGGGATGCTCTAAACACTGTTATGCATAGGACACTCCCCCTCCCCCAGCAAAGAACTTTCTGCTTCCAAATCTAAAAAAAGCTGGCAAGGTCGAGAAGCCCTGAGGTGGAGTGTGTTCACTCAGGATCTCCACAGTAGCTCTTTGTGTGCTTGAAACGGCCACATTTTCCCTTCAGCTTTCCTAAAAGACAGCTCCTGGGGCGTGGAAGCACTTCCCCGGGGGGCCCCACCGTGGTCACGTGATGTAGCTGCCAATCAGCTCAGGGCGAGGGCTAGCAGCCTCCCAGGAAGGGTGCGCTCCCAAAGTGCTCTGCAAGACCTTATATGACTGAGGTGCTTTCTTCTTGGTAGCAGGTGGGTGTCTCTGCCCACACTTCCCCACTGATTACGTCTGCGGAGGGAGGAGGAAGCCTTATATAAGCGCAGCCTCACGCAACCTTCTGTCATTTTGGCACTCCAGGGCCTGGGGACCCCCTCCCTCCTCAAGGCTCGAGGGAACGTGGCTCTCTTCCGAACAGGCCCGGCAGGGACGCTAGCCACCTGCAGGGTAAAATCTGTGCTCTGTAGCCTTTGGGATGGGCCTGGCCAACCTCCTGTCCATCTTTTGCAACCCCAGCACCCCAGCGCCCCATCCCTGCTCTCCCCTCACACGCTACACAGGGTACTTCTCAGCGGCCAGGCCAGAGTGCTTCCTTCCGCGCCTCTGCCCTGCTCCTGCTTGCCTCCCGGCCTGCAGCCTACCTTCCCTAACTTGAATGGCTGAGCAATGCCCCCCGGCATGACCCTCCTTTGTGAAGCTTCCAAGACCCCTGCCCTGCCAGTCACACTGCCTTCTGTGTTGTGGGTTCTTGGCACACCACCCCCCTGCAGGTCTGACTTTGCCGGATCATAAGTGTTAGTGTCTGTCTGTGTCCCCTCCACATTTGCCTGCATGGATACTGATGCTCATGCGTGGTTCCTACGCGCTTTATACTGGGGGCCTAGGGCCTAGCACAGCAAAAGCTTATTGAAGGAGTGAGTGAATGACCAAGTGCTTGGATGGAATGTCTCCGCTTCCTGTTCTCAGAGTGGCTACGTCCGAGCCCCCTAATGATCCCCTGTTGCTCCCTTGGTTACTTGAGACACAGGACATATTGACTTCTGGTCTGCTGCTTCTCCCGCCATGGATGCTGTATGGCCTTGAACATACGTGTTCTCTCCACTTGTGTTTCCCTGGAGGCTCAGATGGTAAAGAATCCGCCTGCAATGCAAGAGACCCAGGCTCGATCCCTGAGTTGGGAAGATCCCCTGAAGAAGGAAATGTCTACCCTCTCCAGTATTCTTGCCTGGAGAATCCCATGGACAGAGGAGCCTGGTGGGCTACAGCCCATGCGGTCGTGAAGAGTCAGACACAAATGAGCGACTAACACTTTCACTTTCATTCTGGGTACACTCACAGTAGCCAGCTGCAGTGTGGTACCCCTGTCTTAGGCATAATCTCCGGTCCGGGAAGTAATAAACTCGTAACCAAGTTCACAGCTCTCCCTAATTCGCCATTTGCCGTGGCCCCAACTGGCCCCCAAATGGCACCGTTCTGAGCTCGAGTGCAGTGAAAGAAATATTTTCGTGCACTAATAAAATTACCTTCTCCAAAGAAGGCAATTTGCATGTTAATGTTTTGGGTAATTCTCTGTAGCTCGGTGCCCTCGGGGCTGCGATTTCTCTCTGACAAAGTGACAAAAATAAACTCCTGCATAAAAGAGCATTTCTCTTCTCTCTCATTTGTGCTCTAAAGTGACATTCTTAATAGAAGTCAAGTTGAAACCCACTTCTCTGTCTTATTTTTGACACTGATCTGCCTCCCATCATCTCTCCAAGTGACAGGCCGGGTCCTCGGAGCTCCTTGGTGGGGCTTCTTCTTGAGGACAGACAGGCCTTGGTCCTGGGGATTAGGGAAGAGGGCTGCATCTGGTGGGTGAGTTAGGGTGACCTATTGTTGTTTAGTCACTCAGTCATGTTCAACTCTTTGCAATCCCATGGGCTGTAGCCCGCCAGGCTCCTCTGTCCATGGGATTTCCCAGGCAGGAATACTGCAGTGGGTTGCTGTTTTCTTCTCCAGGGGATCTTCCCAACCCAGGGATTGCACCTGCATACCCTGCATTGGCAGGCATAATCTTTACCACTGAACCACCCACCAGGGGCGACCTAAGGCCCCCAGGTCACCTATTATCTGGAAATAAGGAGCGACTACAATGGGATGGAGACTCTGAGCCTCTGCCCTCCAGGACCACTGTTTCCCTGCCAGCCTTGGCCCCTTTCATCATCTAAAGATAATAAGGAAAGAAGCTCAGATTTGTGGGGTGTCTTCCAAGTGCCAGACTGGGCCCCCTTAACATCTAAGTCTTCTCACTGAACTGACCCAAGAGCCAGACAGGGTACACAGAAAATGTGCTCTGAGAGCGAAGTGAATCAGCAGAGGCCACCTATTGCCATTGACCTTAGATGTGTGTGGCATAAAGCCTGGATTCCTTCTGCACTAAACAGATGCTAAAAGTGTGCTCATAAACTTAGCCCATGTGCCGCAGCTACTCATGCCCACATGCTCTAGAGCCCATGCTCCACAACAAGAGAAGTCACCGCAATGAGAAGCCTGTGCACTGCAATGAAGACCCAGCACAGCCAACAATAACTAACTAAATACAATTATTTTTTTAAAAAGTGTGCTCATAGCATCAGTGACCCAAGCAGCAGGAAGGGAGGAGAGGACGGCCATTTACCAAACACTTACTGTGTACCATGCACTACGCCTATAGATTTCTTTCTTTTTTTGAGCAGTAGAATGATTTACTTTTCACTTGTTTAATTTAAAAATTTTAATTAAAAAAAACTTATACAATTTTAAAGGTTACTTTTCATTTACAGTTATTTCAAAATATTGGCTATATTCCCCATGGTGTACAATCCATCCTACCTTACACCTAATAGCTTGTATGTCTCCCCACCCAACCCTTATGTTGGCCCTCCCCACACACACCTGGTAACCACTAGTTTGTTCTCTGTATCTGTGAGTCTGCTCCTTTTTTGTTATATTTACTAGTTTGTTGTATTTTTTGCTTTCCTCACATAAGTGATATCCTGCAGTAGTTGTCTTTTTCTGTCTGACTTATCTCACTTAGCATAATGCCCTCCAAGCCCATTCATGTTGCTGCAAATGGCAAAATTTCATTCTTTTTTGTGGCTGAGTAATATTCTGTGTATGTGTGTGTGTGTGTGTGTGTGTGTGTGTGTGTGTGTATCTTCTTTATCCATTCATCTGTTGCTTCCACATCTTTATACTGATTTCATTCAGTTAGTTAACTAATGGTCTGGGAGCACCCTTGCCGGCACAAGTGGTGACGGTAGGTGCAAAGTGACCAGTAGGACAGACACTCCCCCCCCAGGCCCCACACCCCTGACAGCATGGTAGCAAAGACAGATGGACACTAAGCACAGAAACACAGAAATAAACACTTTATTGCATGTTACCATGAGTTCCAGGAAGTAAGTTTTAAAAAGGATAGCAGAGAAGACCTAATAAGGAGATGGGTCAGGGAGAGCTGTCAGTACAAGTAACATTGGAGCTGAGATCTAAGTGCTCCCTAGGGAGAGGCAGTGGGGAAGAGGGTTTCATCAGAGCAGGGGGTTCTCTGGCTCACGGGGCAGCCCAGCTGAAGAGGCAGGCAAGAGCTGGATCCTACCTGGATCTCCACCGTGCGCTGACAGCACGTTAAGGATGTAGATTTGTTCGGAACGTTGTTGAAGACCTTAAAGCAGGGGAATACACAGCTTGACTCATGTTTCTGAAAGGTCATTCTGGATGCGGTGTTAGAAGCTGGGACACCAGCCAGCTGGGAGGCTGTGTAGGGGTTCAGGAGAGTGATGGTCTTGCAGGCAGAGGGTGGGGAGGATGAGGGAGGTAGGGAGCCGGGTGGAAAGTACTTGGGGTGCCGGGGGGAGGCAGGGACTGTGGGAGAAGGGTTCAACGATGGCTCTCAGAATTCTGGCTAGAGCAACCAGGAGGGTGAAGATAATTTATTTAAATGGGGTTGACGTCAGGAAAAGAAGACGCGGAGATCCATTGCTAACAGGCTCTCTGAGATGCTGATGAGACACCCCAGTGGGCAAAAAAAAAAAAAAGTAGTGAGGCCTGGAAATAACAATTCAATGGCATTGATTTCACAGAGGATATTTAAAGCCTAGGGAGTGAATGACAGGGAGAGACAAGAGCTGAGCCCAGGTGGAGAGCCCTGCAGGACTCCACGCGCAGGAGAGCCAGTGAAGCCTGGGAGAGCCTGAGCCTGGAGTTCCCAGAGACAGACAAAGAAAAGCAGGGGAGAGAGTGTTGGAGGGGCTGCTGAAACCACTAGACGGCATTTCTGGGGTTGGGGGGGACCGCTCTGAAGAGCTCTGATACCATAGTCCTTATGTCTCAGCACGGAAAGAATTCAATGAGAGGCAAAGAGATGGATTGGAAGTAATTTATTACAGTAGGATGCTTATGAAGCTTACAGGTGGGCTAGCGAGAGAGTGCCATACCCTGAGAACTTACTGAGCTACAGTTTTATAATCAAAGGAAAACTGGGGGCGGGTGGGCGGTGGAAAAGACCACTTTCTTTCTCATTCTTGAGTAGATGCCATGCTTCCATCATCAGCTCCTTCTCCAGGCTGGGCATGGGAGTTGTTTTGTTCCTACATGGTCAAACTGGGACTGTAAACATTATCTCAGGTCTCTGTACAGAGAGTGCCTTTCCATCCTAGGGGTCGTTAACTCTCTGAGCTCACCAGGCAGGATGTGGGCCCCATGCCACTGTTGTTCGATTGTTTGGGGGCACCTCTCGTGCTTCTGTTACCTGGTTTTGTGGCTAAGCCAGCCCGCTGGGTTTTGTGGTTAAGCAAACCTGCTTTCTTGAGTAATCCTTAACTTACAGGGGTCTCCCATGGTTTTTCCACTTACAATCCCCCTAGGGGTATTAACCATGTAATCACCTACTTTGTCCCTTTACTCTGTCCCTGTCACTTCGACGTGGACAAATGCAGAGAGTGAGCAAGCTAAGAAGAGGGGGAGGGAAGGTGGCTAGTCATTTGGTGACAGCATCTTGGTGGCGAGGTAGGGAACCAGCCACCTGAGGCTCCGGAGGGGAGGCTGTGGAGACGGTGCCTGCACCAGCATCCCTTTGGGAAATTTGGCTGAGCATGGAGCAGAGATGAAAAGGTGACTTGTGGATGCAATGTCAAAGCAGCCTTTTAACGCAAGACCAGGTCTGTTTGCTGGCCAGTGGGCACAATTCAGAAGAGAGACCCTGACGATCTGGGGGCACTGGGCACTGACTCCAGACCATGTGCCCCCCTCCTCCCTTAGGCTCTGCCATGTTCCTGCCTCTCACAGGCATCATCTGCTTCTTCCTTTGCCTTCTAACCCTTCCTTCTCCTGGTTCCACCCCCTCCCTCCCCTCCCTCCCTTCCTTCAGATGAGGGATGAGGGCTTGCCTGGCTCTGTATCCCCCTGATTGGTGGTCAGCAAAAGTCTATAGAATTGAATTGCTCTGGTTGCTGCCTTACACAGATCCTCTCAGAGCAAGGCCATGGTGGGGAAGAAGAGTTAGATTTGCTCTCTGGAAAAGTAGAGCCAGTACAGAAGCTTTGCATATTTCACCCCAGTGGCAGAGTGCACACAGCGAGACAGAGCCTCCTAGGGAGGTGATGAGACTCCCCCCCACAGTCACTGGAAGTGTCCAAGTGAGGGATAGATGACCACCATCAGCAATGCCAGGGTGGACATCCTTGACTCAGCACCTCACGGGGAAACGGCAGGAACCAGAGACATAGCACCAGAAACCAGGCTGTTCCTGCTGGACCGAGACCCACAGCCCCTTCCCTGCCTCTCTGAGTGACCTGGGGTCGGGAGGGCAGATTCAGGGCTGGGCTCGCATCCCCTGCAGGCTGTGGGGCTCCAGGTGAACGTCTCTATCTCCTGCACCCCAGGAGCTGTAGCATCCAACTGATAAACAGCCCAGACAAAAGCAAAATCTGCCTATATCACTAAACACAGGTGAGCAACCACAGGCTGAAACGGAAATCAGAAATGCACCTGCCACCTGGATTTTTTTTAAGACGTTTGCTTTTAAAATTTTTTATTTTTGTTTTTCAAACAAAATTCTGTTTTTTGTTTCTTTATTTTAAAGTTACTATTATTATTTATCTTTTGGCTGCACTTCACGGCATGTGGGATTTTAGTTCCCTGACCAGGGATTGAACCCATGCCCTCTGCATTGGCAGCGTGGAGTCTTACCCACTGGACCGCCAGGGAAGTCCCTAGATTTTGTTTTGAGGGTGAGGTAGAGGCACCCCATAAAGAGCTCACCCCAGTGCCCGATGCATACGAAGCAAGTGCTCTGTGCCAGCTACTCTGATTACTTCTCACCGAGTGGTGCTGTGGTCCTCTAAGGGCCTGGATTCTGTGATCTCTGAAGTCCTTTCCAAGCCAGAGCTCGTGGCCCCTGCTGAGGGATGAATGTTGAGCCTCAGAAGGTCCATGGGAGCCATTAATCCCACAAGAAGCATCTGGAAGAGCATCAAGGAGGTGGCAGGAAGTGGTGACCAGCCCTGCAGCTCATCTCCCCAGACGATGACTCAGGAGTTTGCATCCGCCTCATGATGGAATCAGGGGTGACCCTGGCTGGGGCTGGAGCGGGACCTTCAGGCCACTCCGCACCCGCCAGTGGTGTGACCTGCGATTAATGAAATGATGGAATAACTGCTTTCATCTTTGCTTATGTTTGTTATGTGGGTGCTGCGGGCTTCTGGGGGTAATGATTTTTCTCCAAGGTCTATTTATGGTTCACTCCTGACACTTAGTAATTTTTCCATCTAGCCAAGGACAAAGGTGATGGTGACTCGCTGCTGTAATGCTTAGATACAAGAACTCTGTGCGTGAGACTTCTGTTCCCCAGCTATAGGGGAATGGCTGTCTCCTCTGTCCCGTAAAGGTTGAGCCTTGAGGAAGTTTCCATCTGGTTTGGGATGAGATGGTGTAGACCAGCAGTGGGGGACCCAGTACCACCACTCTGGACAGCATGAACTGGGGCACAGGAAATGTGACCTTGGGCAAGTGGCTGGGCCTCTCTGGGTTCAGCCGTCTCAGCGGCACAGTGTGGATGTCAGCAGGATCAGGCTCTCAGGGTCGTTGTGAGATTGAAGGGACACGTGCAGGGAAAATGCACAGCGTGAGTCCGGGCAGCAGAACATCTTCAATACATGTGGTTTGAGATTTTAATTATTATAACAGAATTTTTAAAGATATTCTTTTTTTAAAATTTTATTTATTTATTTTATTTTTGGCTGTGCTGGGTCTTCGTTTCTGCCTGGGCTTTTCTCTGGTTGTGGAGAGCAGGGTGTTGCTCTCTAGTTGCGGTGCGCAGGCTTCTCACTGCGGTGCCTTCTCTTGTTGTGGAGCACAGGCTCTAGGCACGCAGGCTCCGTAGTTGTGGCTCCCAGGCTCTAGAGCCCAGGCTCGGTAGTTGTGGCGCACAGGCTTAGTTGCTCCACGGCATATGGGATCTTCCTGGATCAGGGATCGAACCTGTGTCTCCTGCATTGGCAGGCAGGTTCTTTACCACTGACCCAGCAGAGAAGCCCAATTATTATTTTTCAAACATTCAGAAGCCACCATCCCTCCTAACGCTTTTGGAATCCTGAGAAATGGCCCGATCCTCAGCCCATTTTACAGAAGGGGGACGTGAGGCCCAGAGAGGGGGAGTAATTGGCCCAAAGCCACAACACGTGGAGGGCAGAGACCAAGTGAGAATCCAGGTCCTCTAACCCCGCAGCATAATTTTTCCTCCTGTAATCCCAGTCAGCCTCCTCATTGATTCCACAAACGCTTCCGGAAAGCCTGCTCTGTGACAGCCGGAGATGGGGATGCAGGCTCCCCAGCCTCAGGACAGCCTAGTGTGGAGACTAGCTGGTTGGTTAGTGCAATAAAAGAAGCAAATGAAGGCAGCGTCATGATAGCGCTCCAGGCAGCGGGAGGTGAAAGGGCAGGCATTAAAGCAGCAAGATGACTGGTATTTTTAAAGTGCTGTGTTGGGCTTTTTCTAGGGAGTGCTTGATAAAAGCCACTCTTTACAGACATAGAAACCAAGTCCTCCAGAGGAGAACTGGCTCCCGAAAGACTAGACAGCTTGCACGCGGCAGAGTGGGGACCAGACCAGCCCAATCAGTCATTCCTCCATGGAGCCAGATGCCATCTCTCGGGAAAGGCCCAGTTTTCATCTCCCGCAGTGGAGCCCTTTGAGACCCCATCTCCAGGCCTGGGGGAAGGACTATGGTAATGCTTAGGGGGACCAACTGCAGCTACAGATGAGAGCAGACTGCAAGCCACCCCAAGAATGGAGAGAAGACAGATCCTCGTGATTAACCACCTCGGAGTCGGTGCAGCCTTCACATAGCTCTTCTGGGGAGCGTTCAGCTGCACAGAGAAGAACCACTAAAGTAATTCTAGTCAAGATCGCTCAGCTTTATTTCCCACCACCGATTCCAAACAGAAAGCCTGTATACT
Organism: Capra hircus; assembly: GCF_001704415.2. Taxonomy (NCBI): domain Eukaryota; kingdom Metazoa; phylum Chordata; class Mammalia; order Artiodactyla; family Bovidae; genus Capra; species Capra hircus. The sequence continues at coordinate 92,318,647 of NC_030818.1, read as the reverse complement.
TGCACATTTAAAAAGTCACTATGAGACAGAAACCTCTCTTCCAGGTGAGCAATGAGAAAGAGATTGAAAGGTTGGGGTGAGAGAAAGAATCAGCAAATAGCTGTCCTAACCCAGCACACCAATATTTTGAAATAGAATTACTAGCAAGGAAGCACAGGTATATTTGAGGGGAAAAAATATATATATATCTCATATTCAGTCTGGGGTAATATCTCTGGCTGTCGACAGTGATTTGGATTTAATTATATCATATATGCAAATGTGCTCTATAAACTATAAAATAATACGTAAATGTCAGATGTTAAGAAAGAACATGGTGTCAGAAAGAGAACTGTGGGTTTGAAAGTCAGCTAGGGTTTAAATGCCGCCCCGTCCACTTAAGGGGACCTAGACAAGCCACTTGGCCTTTCTGGGTCTCAACTGTAAGTGGGGAATCCTTGTAATAAAGTCCTCTTCCGAAAGCAACTCAGAGAACCAGGTGAGAAAATGGATATTCTTTCTAAACTGGCAGGTGCTCTACACATGGACAGCATCATTCTTGTTCCCATCCTCAAGCCCCAGAGTAGGTGATGAGATTATCAGGGCGCAGCCGCCAGCACGATCCTTAAGTCCAGTGATCAAGAGCCCCTCCCTGGGCGTGGAGAGGAGCAGGCTGGGGGCCAGGAGCCGGTGGGCCCTCTCTCACCAGGCTGATGGACAGAATGAGGCCATGGTCTGTCAGGGGCTGCATCCAATATGCAAGTGGCAGTCTTGGTGAGAGCCACGCAGATGGCTATGCTGGAAGTTTCCAAGGGCTGCTTTCTCTAGCGAGATCCATGAACCCAAATGAAGTTTAGAAAAACACTCAGCAGCTGATCTTTAGGCACAGCGGGCAGGAGGGGAAAGCCTGTTTGCAAAACCTGGGGGACGGTTCTGCACCTTCTTGCTGATATCCAGCAGAAGTGGGAGTGGTGGGAGGTGGGCTCCCTCATTCACTGTGAGGCAGCATCGTTTCTTCCTTCTAAGTGACTGGAATTAACACCCCAACCTGGCCATCTCTTTGACGGCTCTTAAAGCCTCAGCAGAGTCAAAAAGTTATAGGAACAGTCCTAGGCTCAGGCACCTTACCGGCTATATGACTTTGACAAGTCTATTGAATATAAACGAGATTGATGGTAACACTTGCTCCCTGAGATTTCTGAGAGATTCGTTCAGTTAAATAATGCAAGTGCAGCCCTTTTGCCCAGGGCTTGCACATAATGAAGGCTCAAAGAATATGAAGTGCTATTGTTTCCCTTCATCCCTTTTACTGTAATGGGTCACTGAAGTAATGTTACCAAAGAGATGCTTCCAGCTCCGCATCAGAGCTGTAAGGAGTGATCCGGCAGGGCTGCTGGAGGAGCAGGGGAGAGAGGCAGGGTTTTCTACATTTTCTCCTAAATAGCTCAAGTAATCTCGAAGACCTGGTAAATGGTAGGAGAGACTGCAAGTACTGGGTGCACCTCAGCAGAACCAAGCTACAGACCAGGGTGCTATAGACTAAAGCACACCCTACCCCCCACTTTCAATCATATGTTGGAACCCTAACCCCTCGTATCACTGTTTTTGGAGTTGGGGCCCCTGAGGAGGTAATTAAGGTTAAATGAAGTCATAAGGGTGAGGCCCTGATCCAATAGGGCTGGTGTCCTTATAAGAAGAGATGCCAGGTTGCTGGCTCTCTCTCTCTCTCTCTCTCTCTGCCTTGGGAAGGTGCAGAGAGAAGGCGGCTGTCTGCACGCCAAGAAGAGAGCCCTCACCAGAACCACACCATGCTAGCACTCTGATCTCAGACTTTCCACCCCCAGAACTGTTGAGAGAATAAACGTCTGTTGTCTGAGCCAACCCCCACTATGTGTTATGATATTTGGCAGCCCAAGCAGATGAACATGGTGGAGACAGGTGGTCAGTGGGATTTCAGAGGAGAGAGCTTGTTCTCTGCACCCCTAGAGGTTCTTGATCACCCGTGGCAGGGCTAGTCCAGCACTAGGTTTCTCAAAAGACCATGCTCTCAACTTCTTCACTCCACTGCCTCCTCGAGAGCCCTTCAAGAGACAGCCAAGAGGGAATGTTCATCCCGAAGCTTCCTGATCACCGTTGAGCATCAGATCCCCAGCGCTGCAGTTACAAGCAGTATCTGGGCCTCATCACCAACAGATAGCCCCCCAGGGGACAGGAACAGGAACCTGCATTTCCGGCAAGGTCCCCAGGTTATTTTACAAATAAAATGTTAGCAAACCACAGGCCTTGAGGGGAAGGCCAGTCCCCTCAGCCTGCTGTTAGAGCCCCCTCTTCATGAGGACTCCTGACTCGCCTTCATGCCCCCATTCACCGCACTGGCCCCTCAGAGACATAGGCACGACCCCCAGATTCTATCCAGAACCTCATCACCTTTCACCACGCCCCCTCCCCCGACTGCTGCCTGGTCCAAGTCGCTATCAGCCCTCGCCTGGACCAGCACAGTAACCCCCTAATGCATCTTCCCGAGTTTTTTCTCCTGTGCCCCTGCCACTTGCTGTCAACACAGCACCCACCAGACCATGTCACCTGGAAACTTCCCAGTAGCCACCCGTCTTCCTCAGCATGAGATCCGAAGTCCCACCTTGGCCCACAGGGCCCTTATGGCCTGGCCTACCAGAACCTTTCAGGCCCACACTCCATCAGCACAGACAGAGAAGGGCAGGGCCTGGCAGAGGGCAACAGAGCTTGGTTCCCCCCCAACTCCACCCCCACGCCTTAGTGGTCAAGCCGTGATGCTAGAAGAAACCGGGGATGTATGGTTTCTCAGAAACCAAGAGAGGACTTAATGCAAAGTTGGAACAAATTCATGCTTTTCCAGCTCCATCATTAGTCTTTTAAAAATAACTGACTTCAAGTCTGCTTTCAATCAGAGTGTCTTAAAAGGCAGACGTTTTTAGCCCAGTGTCAAGCTTCTGTCGTTTCGGGGGCTAGCCCTTTTGCAAGCAGGCCCCTTTTTGTAGATGGGCTTTCAGAGTGGAGAAAGAACAGACTGAGCCTGGCAGCGGGAAGAGGTGAGGCAGGGACGGGTTCTCAAAGTGGGGTCCCAACTAGGAGCCTCGTCACCACCTGGGGATGTGTTCAAAGTGCAGGTTCTCAGACCTTCAGAACCAAGAACCCTGGGGTGGAGCTGCAGTCTGTATTCCAACACGGCTTCTGAACAAAATCAGCAGAGCCCGAGGCCTGGGTTCAAATCCCAGCCCTGCCGCTTACCAGCATGTGACCTGAGGGCAAGTTACTTGATCTGTCTGGGCCTCAGTTTTCTCATCTGCACAGTGGGACGTGTAGTGAGGGTCAGAGAACTGGCATAGTGTACGTGACCCATGCAGGAGTCAGTAATGTCCATTCCCCTTTATCCTTGTGCATATACTTTATATAAACTTTTTATCAAAGCAGAACATGTATGCAGAAAGTTTGCACTCTAATTTTTCAAAGCAATGACTTCAAATAGTAGCAAAGTCTTCATGATTAGAAGCAGCTGTCCCAGCATCACCTTTTTCCACTCTCTAGATTTTCCAGTTGGATATTTTTTAATTGCACACGTGTGTACTATAGAAAATCCGAAAATGTAGACGAGCAAAAAGAAAACCAAGGATAACACAGTCAACCCCATTTCTCGTTTTATCAGTAATGAGATATTGATAATGATTCCTCAATGATTTAGCCATACTTTTTTCTCCCGAAAGAGATCTTAATTGTATTTTAGGGGGTGTATTATTGCTCTAATCACAGTCTGCCTCCAATTAAGGGAAGGAAACGGGTGTTTGTTGAGTAAAAAGTGCTCAGTCCTCACTGTTCAGAGTGCGTGCTCCAGAGACCAACAGCCTGGGTACCACTGGGAAGCTTGGCAAAAATGCAGGGTCTTGGGCCCCATCCCATAATCTGCATTTTTTGAGAAGACTGTGGTTAAAGTGAGGGTGGGGGCTTGTAGACCCCAGAGCTATGAAACTTGCAGTCACGCACTGTTCTTCCAGTCCTGGATAGGAGACTCAAGCTAGCGTGTAAATGCGTGCGGCTTCCTTTATAAACGGAAAGCCTTGCCGCAAAGCACTGCCAGCTGAACTAAACAATGTGATTGATGAGGAGGGTGATTTACATTCTGGCCCGAGCTCCTTATCTTGTCAGGGACCAGGGACATGCCGTTCCTGGACCCGGCACCCGTCTGCCGACCACACTTGGAGCAGCGGCGCTCTGGAGATCACACGCTTGTGAAGTTGGGGGCTGGGACTGCCCCGGGTTTCTCTGGTTTTAGATCTCAGCCTCTTCAGCCTGCGTGTCCTGGACCCTTCCACTGACTGTGACACACACACACACCCATGCACGTACGCCCTAGGAGAGCCCTGGCCCAGAGTCAGTGATTAGAAAACGTCTGTCTCTTCATACAGGCTCAGGCCTCATCCCCTGCGTCTCGGTCAGTACCAGGCCTCTGTTTACATTAAAAGGGTTGCTGTTCTTTTTATCAGCTCCTGTCAAGACCAAGCAAGGGACTTGTAGAGCGTCTGGAGTCAAGAGAAGCTGAGTAAAAAAAAGCTTTGATGGACTTAGGAGAAGATTAGAAACAAAACAAAAAAGCAATGTCTTTGCTCAGCTCAAGTTTCCAACACAAAAAGATCTCTCAGATCCCAGGGTCTATATATCATCCAATATTTACGAACTCCAGGCCAGGCTTCCGCCTACAGTGACAGAGCAGGCAACTAATATGTCTGAGAACGAAGCAAGGCCCCTGGAAAGGTGTGGATTAGCCGAGTGGGAGCTGGTTTCTCTAAAAATACCATGTGCCGTTTGGTCCAGGCTTACAGCCATCTTCCCCAAGGAGCCCAGGGAGCCCCATGATTTTGGATCATGGAGCTTACTTTCACTAGGGTGTTGGGAAGACTCAGAACCTTTTGCGAGGCACAACTTGGTTAAGAGAATTGGGAGTCAGAGTATGAATTTCCAAGCCACAATCCTCTGGCTGTGTGACCTTAGGGAAGTTACTCAGCGTCTCTGATTGAGTATCTGTAAAATGGGACATCATAATAGTGACCTTGCAAAGGCATGTCTGTGAAGCGCCTAGCGGTGGCTCATTCGTTCATTCACTCATGTAGTCAGTCCCCCTCTGTACTGAGCATCTTCTGGGGACCTGGCACTGGGGGGACTGAGGTGAGCTGGAGCCCACAGCCCAGCAGGGAAGCTAGAGATTGTCAGTGAACCGCGCAAATAAAACCCTGAACTAGCCGCCAAAGGTGCTACCAAGAAAAAGGCAAGAAGCCTCTACCAGGGGCTAGATCTTACCTGGGACTCAGAGGAGGTTTTGCTGAGTAAGTGACTTTCAGCTCAAATCCCAAGAATGAGTAGGAATTTACAAGGCAAAGTAGAAGCACCTTCCAGGTGCAGAATGGGGTCTCCTATTAATACCTTTCAGAATATAGTTATGAGTATAGAGAAGGGGTCAGGTATGTTTTACTTTTTGAGGTAAAATTTACATGTAGCAAAATGCACAGATTTTAACTTAAGGTGCAATGTGTGGATTTTGAGGAATGTAACTGACATGCCTATGAGGGCTTTCCCTGGATGGCTCAGATGATAAAGAATCTGCCTGCAATGTCAATAGACCCAGGTTCTATCCCTGGGTATGAAAGATCCCCTGGAGAAAGGAATGGCTACCCACTCTGGTATTCTTGCCTGGGAAAGCCCAGGGACAGAGGGGCCTGGCGGGCTACAGTCCATGGGGTCACCAAGAGTTGGACACGACTGAGTGCCTAGCACTTTCCATATAGAATGGCCATCACGTTGGACTCATCTTCATACCCTCTCCCTTATTATACAAGTTGTGGGCTGGGTTTGAATGGGAACATTTGATGGGGAATAAGGCGTTGGGCTAGGTTTAAATCCCAGCCCTACTGCTTTCTACCACTGGACTTTGCCCAGGTCTCTCCAGTTCTCTGAGACTCAGTTTCCCCATGTGTAAAACTGGGTTATTGAACCTTCTTCACAGGGCAGCTTAAAGGGTGAATCTGCAAGTGGTTGTGAACGCCCAGCTGGCCGGGCGCTGGTCAGGCAGGCTGAGACGGCCGATTCCTCTCCAAAAGGAAACAGCGGTGGGGAGAGAGCCTGGTGGTTGGCGTCGGGAAGCCCGGGCGCCTGCGCGCACCACGTCCCCCTAACGCCGATCTCTCGTCCGCAGGGATGTGCCTGCAGGCCTTCGTGGAGGCCTTCTTTTACCTGGCCCAGAGGAAGTTCAAGATGCTGCCGCTCCACGAGCAGGTGGCCTCGCTGATCGACCTGTGTGAATACCACCTGTCCTTGCTGGACGAGAAGCGCCTGGTGTGTGGCCGCAGCGGCACGTCGTCGGCGAGCCGGCTCCAGCCCAGCGGCACCCCGCAGGAGGCCGCGCCTCCAGCCCCGCCGGCCGAGGGCCGGCCCCAGCCCTGCACAGACGGTGCCCACAAGGTCTCCCACTCCAGGCACACTGTGTCCTGAGGGCCGCTCTGTCTTCCCGGAAGAAGGCTGAGCCCAAAAGACGCCACCCCCGGGCTTCCTGCTGGTGGAGAGATGGCAGGATGCTACGTCCCAGCCCGAGATCCCGCTCCTAGTCTCCGCGTTCCGCTGAGCTGCGCTTGGCGAGCCCGCCTGATTCTCGCTCGGTCTCCTCCCCAGCACCTCTTGGTGGCCCACCTGCTCGCGAGCCATGAGCGGACATATGATATCCAAAATGTGGCAGATGGCCTCTTCTCTTCTGGGCTCGTGGGAAGCCACAACTGGGGATAAAGAGCTGCTGTGTTTGGGGCAGGGTGGGGGGCACCAACAACCTCAAGACAGAGAGCCATGGAGAGGAAAGAACTGGAGGCAGCTGAGTCTGGGGTCTGCCCCGGCGGCCCCCCAGAGAGAATATGGTTAGAGCCTAGGAACATCATGTTTGACTTCTACCACCCTGTTCTGTGAAAATGAAGTGGAAATACCCAGGAGGCCTGCACGCTGTCCCACCCCAATCATGTGCTGCGTGGGTGTAGTTAACAGACCGACCTGGCTGATTTCATGAGCTTGTCTGTTGCTAGCAGTGTTCTGTGTGTTACTTATTAAGATGCAGATTTCACTGAGAGGTAGCTCAGGAAGGCTCCCGGAGTCTCAGAGCTGGCTGGAGCCTGTGAGCCACCTTCTGTCCCATTTGGTTTGACCCCACAGCAGGAGTTCCCTGGTCATGTGTCCTCTGATCAGAGCTCTCCATGGTGGGGCGATTACCATGTGTGCCCAGAGTGTGCGGGGAGCCCTGGGGAAGGTGGGGGCTTCAGAGGGGAGGAATGTGTCGATAAGCCCTGCGTAAGGATCAGAGCAAGTCAGAGCTTGACGTTAGAAGTGTTGGGGAAAGGGGAGTCACACTCTCCCTTCAACGAGACCCTTCCTTTGTCTCCATTCATGTCCCCAGATATTCCGCCCCCCCATCTCAGGGGGGAAGCTTCAGAAGCAGCCAAAGGGAGCACTTTGGAAAATGGCCACAGGCAAGTCAGGATCCAGGGCCCACTGACCACAGGCAGACGAGAAGCTGCCCTTGTACAGCCTATCTCCCCAGAGCACTGTTGGGTTTGGGGTTAACATGGCCCTTCCCAGAAGGTCCCCGTTTATAAAGGACCCTGGAGGGCCCTGGAAGGAGCTTACCATCAGGCTCTGAGGGAGGAGAATGAAGGGTCTTGGATGGCATTCGTTAGCATGGTGCCTGGCACACAGTAGGACTCAGAAAATGCTCACGAATGTAGGATCCGGCAAGCGTCATGGGTGTCAGTGTCAGAGATGTGTCCTAGACCCCCACAGACATCTTCCTTCCCCTGCTTTTCCTCGTCCTCCTAACACTCCTCCCGGTCTCTGAGCCAAATCCCCTTCACTCCAACCAGTGGGAGCATTTGCATCAAGGTCCAGCACAGAGCTTGGTCCCTTGTAGGTGCTCAAAAAGTGTCTGTTGAAATGCACGGCTGGGAGTCATCCTCTCTGGAATTTTTTTCAGCCCAAAGGGAAGGCTCTTCATCTAAGATCGCTTCAGCTGTTGGCCAGTTCAGGGGGTGGGGTGGGGGTCTGTTGATCCTTGCCTCACCTTCCCTCTAGCCAGATGCCCATTCCCTCAAGGTGTGAAGTCTACCTCCCCTGCTCCCACAGGGTGGCTCCCGTGTGATGCCCTCATCCCATTGCTTCTCCCCTCCTTCTCCTAGAAGCCCAGGGCAGACCCAGGTCTGTAGCCCGTCCACAGCCCAGGGGGCCCCGGTAGTCCCCGAGCCCTGCAGGGCCCATGCTGGGCTGTTAAGTGATGGGAGACTTTGTCTTTCTATAAAGAAAATAAATGCCTCTATTTTCCCGGCAAAAAGTAGGAGGCGGCCACAGGTGGGAAGGACAGGAGGCACCCGATAAGCAGCAAGTGCCTCCCAAGTGGGGGCATTTTAGAGGTGTCATCGGCTCTGTTTCCCAGTCTTCAGGGGCAGTTTTGTAAGGCCGTTCCCATTTTCAGAGAGGGGAAAACAAGGCCTGGGAGGTCACGTGGTAGGTCAGGCGTCGGTCTAGGTCTGTCAGTCGACTCCAGAGTCCCATCCCCTCTGTGTCCCCAGGTGAGTATGAATCCAGCTCCAAACAGAGCACTGGTGGGTCCTTCCTGCCTGGGGACCCCCAGGGCTCTGCACACTGCCGCGCCATCTGGTGTCACAGGTCAGGGCCATCAGCATTCCTAAACTGTCCACTGTGAGAAAATGAGTTTGAAAACCCTGCGTCCACTCTCCCAGAAGCCTGTGACCACAGCAGATGGATTTTACAGCGAACGACCCAACTAAATGGTCCCCGCACGCTTATTAGCAGCTGGGAGCAGCAAAGCATCTTTTAGACAGAGTTCTAACTTGATATCATCTCTTGAAGTCAGTTTCCAGAAAGCATGCCCTTGCCAAAATGGGATGCCATCATCAGGCTTCAAACCAACCGAACACATTGAATTTTTTAGGAAAAAAAAAAAAATCAGTCGGCTGAATTCTAGGGGACTTCCCTATTGGTTCGGTGGTTAAGAACCCGCCTGCCAGTGCAGGGGACATGGGTTCGATCCCCACTCGGGGAAGATTCCACATGCACCGCAACTACCGGGCCTGCGCTCTAGAGCCCACGCTCTGCAACAAGAGAAACCCTCACACGGAAACTGGAGAGCAGCTCCTGCTCGCCACAACCAGAGAGAGCTCACACATAGCAACAAAGACCCAGCACAGCCGAGAATACATTAAATCAATTAAATTTTTCTTTTGAATAGGCTGAATTCCCTTGCTTTGTTTGGGGTGAATCTCCGCTCCTAGGATGAGGACCGTCCTCCCTTCGCCCCTTGCCTCTCACCCAGAGGCATGGTTGCTGGGTGGTCACAGTCTAGAAGGAGCCCCTCCAGGGCAGGACAGGGCCTGAGAAGCCCCGTGGCCCTCAGTGAGCGTTGGGGAACCGAGGCTGCTGTAGTACAGGAGGTCAGCAAGTGACAGAGCGGGCCTTGTGTTTTCTCGATGCCACTGATCAGGAAGAACAAGAGGCTGCTCCATTATTGGAGTGAGTGATCGGGGACATCCCCCACCGCCGCGTGCTTAATAGGAAGTCCCACTGTTTTTATCCCCTTCGGTAATTAGCTGCTCGTTGCGTAGGGGGTAATTGGAGTGATCACAAGAGCAGTCGTCTCCTTCCTCCGGAAAGAGAGATGCTCTTTGTGGAGCTGAGTCCCTGTTCTCTGCCCGTAGGATCGGCCCATCCCCAAGAAGGGCCCACAGATGCCATCTGTGCCTCTTTCCCCCTACCCTCTCCTGCCCTTCCTCCCCCTCCTGCTGGTCCCCCCTCACACACAGTCCGGGCGCAGTGACCCTGCCACTGTCACGGCCCGCAGCCAGAGCGGGTTCAATGAATAGAAGAGACCAGGTTCAGCCTCGTCGTCTTGGGCTGCATGCATCCCTGGAGCATTGCCCGCCCCCTCCTTTCCTGCTGTGCCACTTCTGATGCACCTGGAAAGCACCCTTCCCTCTTCAGGGCTGGCCCTGCCTACTCCCCTCCTTCCTGCCTCCCAGGGGCTGGCCTTGGCCTCTCTGCCTCTGCTGTCAGGAGCTCCATCTCCACAGCCTGGGCAGAATGGAGCTTGCAGCCGGGGCTTGTGAAGGATGCAGGTGGACTGTTAGCAGTGCTGGTCCCAGTGGACCCCTCCCCAGGTGCAGAGGCAGGACCTCCTGGAGACAGGTGCCTCCAACCCCAGAACTCCCAAGTCCCTTATATTTTCCCTCCATCTGCTCTCCCAGCTCAGACCTCATCATCTCTGGCCTACCCTGCATCAGTCTTTTGCCTCTTAACCCCCTCAACCATCTTGCATCCCTATCAGTTCAGGAAGAACTAAGAACCAAAATGCTGATTGTACAATCCCCTAATTGTCAACCCTCCTCTTTTCCCAGACTAAGCCCAAGCTTCTTGACCTTTAAGTCCCCTCCTCCCTTTCCACCCTAAATCCATGCTCAGCTCCCACATCTCAGGAGCAGCCTCTGTGCTCCACAGCCCTTTGTGTCTGTTGTTACCACTCTGGAGAGAAGGTGCTGGTTCCTGACCCCATGGGAGGGGGTCACAGGGCCTGCATCTGCTCCATTCATTCCACGCTTAGCTGTCCTCTCTGTTGGACCCTCCCTCTGTCCAGTGGAAACTTGTTGTTGTTCAGTTGGTCAGTCATGTCTTTGCGACCCATGGACTGCAGCACATCAGGCTTCCCTATCCTTCACCAACTCCCGGCGCTTGCTCAAACTCATATCCGTCGAGTCAGTGATGCCATCCAGCCGTGTTATCCTCTGTTACCCCCTTCTCCTCCTGCCTTCAATCTTTCCCAGCATCAAGGTCTTTTCTAATGAGTCAGTTCTCCACATCAGGTGGCCAAAGTATTAGAGCTTCAGCTTCAGCATCAGTCCTTCCAATGAATATTCAGGGTTGATTTCCTTTAGGATGGACTGGTTTGATCTCCTTGCTGTCCAAGGGACTCTTAAGAGTCTTCCCCAGCACCACAGTTCGAAGGCATCAATTCTTCGGCACTCAGCCTTTTTTGCTGTCCAACTTCCACAAGTAGAAAGTGTGGAAACTCACTTATCTTTCAAAGTCCAGCTCACGTGTCTCCACTGCCATCCCTCAAGCAATGAGCCACCCTCTCTTCCTCCTCGTGAGAACCGGAAAGTCCTTTGTGATCACACTTGCATGTGGTGTCAGCGTACGCATCCACCAAGCTGTGAGTTCCCTCACGGTCAGGCGGGTGATGGCTTGACACTGGCCGCTCGGGCACCAAGCTGGGGCCCTTAAGGTACCAGTTAAAATGCCAGGACTGTTCAGAGGACCAGGGGAAGGAGCCTGAGTTCTCCCCCGCAGATGCCCTGAGGGTTGGGTCTGTGAACACCTCTGTGTCCTGGGTACGACAGTGGCTCCTCTGACCCTGGGCAGTCTCTCCCAGTTCTGTTGTGCCCAGATCCAGGTGTGGGCTCCATTTCCCATGGGCATCCCCTTCTCGTTCAGTCTCAGAGACCGAGGGTCACCGGGCTGGATCGTGTCCACCACGGCTTCTCCATCAGACATCTGGCCTGTCTCTCCAGCCCCACAGCCTCTGTAGGGGCTTGGTTAGTTCAGAGCAGATAATGCTGATGTGAATGTAGTTAGGGTGAGTAGGACCAGGCTCGGGAGGAGCCCAGACATTGGCATGGCGCTCTGTGCGTTTCTAGAACCAAGAGTATTTCCCACGAGAGAGTGACATCTGTTTGATGCTTCACAGTTTACATGGTACTTTTGCTTCCATCCTCTTGTCTGATCCTCCCAGTGACCCCACAAAGGATGAGGCTGCTCACTGCCCTCTTTTCACAGCTAGGGGCACTGATGCCCAGGCCAGGTGACCTGCCTAAGGCCTCGCAACTGATGGAAGGCAGAGCCCAGCCCCCAACCCCTTCTCTGCCCCATAACTGCTCTGCATGGAGCCTTGACAGGCCTACAGGCCAGAAGGGAGAGGGGTTTGGCTCCATTTTCATAGACGCAGAAACCCATGTCTCAGAGAGCAAGTCCCGGGGTTCTGGGGCTCAGCTTGTGGAGGTCCTACCTTCTCTTTTGCCCATACACTCTACAGGGTCCAGGTTCCTCGGCTGCACCAGGGGGTGACATCTGCTCTCACTTTGGGAACAAAAGATGAAAGTTGGAAAGCATAACATGCGTGAAAGCGGTTTGCAGACCCGAGCGCTGGGATGCCGTGTTATCCTCAGACTGGCTTCTGGTTTCCTGCAAAGTGTAAAAGGATAAAGGGAGAAGGTTCCTCCTTGAATGCTGTAATCCATCAGGACAAATGAAGTCGGGACACTCAGCTCCCCTCCCGCTCCACCCTCTTTCATTTTCCTTGCATATTTGAAGACATGAGGGCTGAAAAATGGTCTCTGCTGCTCCTCTGACACCTGGAGTTTGCCTTGTGATTGGCAGACTATTACTTTAAAAATAGCTTAAACTTTTTTTTTCATTTCTTGATAAATACCCTAAACTCCTCAGTCCTGGCACTGAGAACCAGGCTTGACTGTCTGGCATTTGAGCCCCTTTCCTTAAAGTTCAGAGATGATGCAATTCCCCCATCAGTGGCTCAGAGCTCTCCTCTCCCAGCAAGATGCATTTTAACCTAAAATCCAGCTTGCCCTGATTGATATTTTTGCCCATCTCCCACTGAGTCTGACAGATATGGGAAACGTTTTCCCATATGGTATATGAATTTCTCCCTCATGAAATAAGTTCGAATTTTTTTTTTTTCTGTTCCCAGGGCAAAGGAGCTTTGCAGAACAGGCAACACAGTCAATTACCTCCATCTCTAGTAACCAAAAGTCTTGCTTTTCCTGTAACTAGGAAATCCACGGAGCACACAGCTTCCACATGCATGCATGCGCGCGCCCACAGACACACTGAGCACCATTGAGCTTTGGTATAAAATGGTAAAATTCCTGATGTTTTTTTGCTCATTTCTAGCAAATTGCTTCTGAGCCTTATTCAGAGAGCAGACGGAAGGGGGTCTTTGCAGCCCTGGAGTGATATAACATGCTCACTGGGAGGCTGGTGGGGAATGTTTCCTCTGATGCGGAGGTGGTTGCTAAGAGTCCAACCAGGATGGTGGGTTCGGGCCATGGGGACATTGCCTGCCCCTCACCATGTCCCCCCCCTCGCCCTCTCCCCCCAACCCCCTCCCAGGCTGCAGAAACAAGGCAAGGAGCTGGGTGATGAAAAGAGCTGGCCACGGGTATTTCCCTTCAGAACACTCAGCATCAGAACAAGGAGAACAAGAATCCCAGCAGGGACCCTGAGAGGGTCTTTGGCTGTATCTGTGGCTCTCTGGCTATGTGACCACACCACGGACCAGTGATTCCAGCCCCTTGCCTGCTTCCTGGCCTGTACCGTGGACGTGGGTCATAACCAATGGATAGAGCCTGGCTTGGACTTGGCACCGGGCAGTCTTAATAAATGTTAATTGAACAAAGGACCGATCTCCATAGGCTTGAACTAGACAGAAGCCAGAGATCACTTCTGCCCACGCCGAAGGGCCCTGACAGGCCCGGCTCCTCCAGGTCTGGCGGGCGGCCGCGTGTTCACGCCTCCTCCCTCTGTGGGGGCTCCACTGCTGGGCCACAGCAGCTTCTGCCTCTTAAAAGCCTTTAAAAAATTCTTTATTAAATTTTCATGGCGCATAAAGTCAAGGTTCTGTTACTTGGCCTCAGTTGTCTTGGAAACTTCGTAAAAGGCAATAATAAAACCGAGCGGAGTGCTGCTGCACACAGGCCCCTCGTAGAAACAGCTGCCAAGTACCAGCCATTTCTTCTGCGTGATAATTTGTGGCAGCAAACCCAGCAAGGTGGACAGGGCTTGTTCATTTGGGGTCAGTTGAGGAGAAAGGGGATCCTTTTTTACTTTTTTTCTTCCCCTAATGGTTAATGTTTGCCTGGGGGTGGGGGGAGCTAAATCTTGCCTCAAGGAACCTGTGAGATTTTCTGGGGGAGATGGAGAAAGGAGTTTGGAAAAGCCCCCAATGCTTGATCCACTGGGGTCAGTCTCCCAAGGGAGGGAGTGACGGGTCCCTAGAGTCTGGCCACCTCTTAGAGACTGGCGGAGCGATGGCCCTGGGGGATAGGGTGGCCCCTCCCAGCTTTGTGGGTGCAGCGGCCACTGCACACAGCATCAGGCTGGGGGGGGGTGCATAGCAAGGTCTGCCTCCTCCCATGGGGAGGCTTGGGGCAGGGCAGCTCCCTGGCAAACGGAGGGTTCAGACTGCGGCTAAGAGGCCACCTGGGGCTGCTGACACACCCGGGGGCCCCATCCAGGCGTCACCCCTGCCCTTGACCCTGTGGGAGCAGCCGAGGTCTGCTCAGGACGATTTCCAGCCTCTGGACCATGTGGTGGGACAAGAAAGGTACACAGCCTTGAGTGATAAATCAAGTGGAATCTCTGCCCCCTAGAAACTACACCCACTGGCATCAGAGAGGTGTCGTTTCCCACAGTGCAGGTCGTGGGCGGGGCACTCAGGAGGGCTCTGTGCCCCCCCAGGAACCCCTAAGTTTCTCCATTTTATGAAACATTCAGACCCTGCATGTGCCTCATGCTCCACCTCTGTGCCAGCCCCTTGGTCCTAGCTCCTGTGCCCGCAGGTCATGGTTTGGCTGTGGGGTAGAGCTGCCACCCCTCTCCCTGTTGGAAAAATCCAGGTTTGCCACCCGTGGTGTCCCCCCCCACCACCAGGTGGGGAGACCGCCCCCCCCCCAGCTGCACGTGAGGTTAGCACAGCCTTGGCCCTTGGCAGCCAGCCTGGGCACACCTTCCAGGGGCCTTTTCCACTTCTGCCTCCCCCAGATGCCCTGGGCGTGTGGTGGTGCCTGTCAGGGCTCAGACCCAACTCTGTCTTAAACGCCAGCAGCTCCAGCTTTCTCGCTAAGTCCTGGGTTTTGTTATAAGATTCTGTCCACCGCCACAGCCTTTCCAACATGTCAGTTTCACAGACTGGGCACCGGAAGCCCACCGAGGGGAAGGGAGGGATCTGCACTCAGGCCTCCTCAATAAGGGGATCTGAAGAGCAGAAGCCAGGATCAGCCTCTGGTTCAAAGATTTTAAAGTAGATTCCATGGTAGCCAAGAGCAGCTCTGCTAATTCCGGGTTTGTTTGTTTCTTTTTGGCTTGTTCTTTGCTCGTTCTTCTGTTTTCTATATTGCGGTCGCATGTAAGGAAAAAGCTTCAAATGCCACCATCATCATCATCACTTCCAACTTTTCACCTGAGAGGAAGCTGGGGGTCTGGGAGAAGTACCTGGCTTGAAGTCATGACCACAGCAACCTCCTCCCCCCACCCCCCGAGCCCAGCCATGGCTCCTGTGCTGCTCCAGCCACTCGGACCCTGGAAGGCATGCATCGGGCTGGCAACAGTGACCAGTCACTGGGTGGCTTCACCCCGGAGTCTGAGCAGGAGCCGGATCGTTCTCCCTCATGCTCCAGAGAATGGTTTTGGAGGCTGGCGCTGGGTTTGTTTCTCACTTGGCTCTAGTCATCAGGCACTGGCCATTTGATCTGCTTGGACATTCAACTTCAATAGCTCCTCCCCGGGCGCTTAAGTAGATCTGCTTTGAGCCATTTCCAGGGCCAGTGGCTGTGGCATCAGTGGGTCACTGGGTCGATCCCTGACGGTCTTGGAGAAAAATATAGCCCAGATCGGCAGGTCAGAAGTCTGTGGGCATGGCTGAAATGCCAGGTGTAAGCAGCTACTTACTTGAAGCCTCATGTCGTACCTTTAAAAGTCCTGTAACTATTGCCTTGGGCTCCATATTATATCCATACGTTAGTCAGGACGCTGACTCATATGATGCCAACTCCCAAATCACAGCGGCTTCACCCTGAGGTTTATTCTTCCTTGTGCAAATCTCACCAGGTCAAGGATGACACTTATTTGGACAGAGTCCCAGCTTCTTCCTGCCTGGGCTCTTTCCCCTCAAGGATGGTTTCCCAGGTGCCTCTGAGAAGAAGAGAAGATAGGAGGATTGCAGGAGTGGGTTGTTCAGGGAGCACTGACCTCACTTCTACCCACATGCACTCGACCAGAACTTGGTCACCTGGCCCTAACCTAAGTGCAGGGGATACTGGGCAATGTGTTCTTCCTGCGTATCCATGTTGCAAAAAATGAAATGGGATTCAGTGGACGCATAGTATGGTTTTTCCTCAATTCACATTTGTTTTAATGTAAAAATGCTTTTCTCCCCTTCCATCTTCAAATAAAATTGCTACTACAAGAAAACAACTGTGTTTCTCTTACAGCTGCACAAGCATCTCATCTCACCCCCATCATGGATTTTCTATTTGGGAAGCACAGCGTGATGGAGGGCACGTAGGTTCCTGAGATTGCAGGGGATTCTGGGAATATCTTGGATCTTCCCATCTAGAATTCCAATCCTAGGGTCTGTAGCTTGGCTGCAGTTCAGCTCCAAGCTCCTGGGGAAAACTTCCTATCCCCTGGAAAACTCAGTCCATAGCAGGTCACTGAAATTTCCCCTTGAGAGGGTTGGGAGCCAGCACTGGAGAATAGAAGAGGAATCCAGCAGAGTGTGTGCCTTCTCAGGCAGGCGCAAAGCACACAGTCCAGGGCTCTGGGGTCCTCAGTTCTAGGGACAGGTGGCCCAGCAAGCCAACTCAAGCTATAGGCCTGTCGAGCTCAGGGCCAGATCATCCCATCCTCCCCAATACAGTATGTTGTCAATATGCTAACAGCCCATTGGTGGGTGAAAAAACATGGCATCACTCATAGATTTAATCTGTTTCTCTCATGAATGAGGTTGAGAAGTTTTCTTCTGTGTTACAAAGCCATTACTATTTCCTTTTCTACAAACTGGCTGTTCTTGCTCTTTGCCCATTTTCCTATTGGTCTTTTTCTGTTGATTTGTAGCATCACTTTGCAGATGAAAAGAGTTAGCCTTTTGTCATTTTCTTTTCAAAATATGTGTCCTATATGGGCCATTTTTCAGCAGCCAACTGTCTCTCTGCCTCCAACACATTTTCCACAGACTGCCAGAGTGGCCTTTCCGAAATGCCAATCTGACTGTGTCAGCCTCCTTCCTAGAGATGCAAAACAGCTTCTTGCCACCTGGAGCCAGCTCAAACTCCCCACCTGGTTTGGGGGACCTGCCCATTTGAGGCCCAGCTTTCCACAGTCCCACCAACAGGACCACCAGATGCAGCCATAAGGGTCATGAACTGCACAAGGGGCAATGACATCTGCAGAAAGGTCTCGGGGGCGCCCCCTGGAGGTGAACAGCGGCACAGCCTGACAAGCGGCTGCCCCGCTCCCGTAAGGTCAGGAACCTTAGTTCAGGACGACCCTGGGCTTCTCCAGTGGCTCAGCGGTAAAGAATCCACCTGCAAGGCACGAGATGCAGGTTTGATCCCTGGGTCAGAAAGATCCCCTGGAGAAGGAAATGGCAGCACACTCCAGTATTCTTGCCTGGAAAATCCCATGGACAGAGGAGCCTGGCAGGCTGCAGTCCATGGGGTCACAAAGAGTCAGACACAACTGAGCGACTAAACAATACACTTTGGCCATTTCTCAAAGCCCATCTCTTCCACTGCTCCAGGGCTACGTCCAGGATCTTCCTTCTGCCCCTGACACACTTCCTCTTCTGTGATGGCCAGCTTCCTCCTTTGCAAAGTTGACCTCACTGTCACAGTTTGGCTGGCGGGTGTGGGGGGGGTGGCGGGGGTGGCCAGCACTGGTGTGTCCGTTTAGCCCACTTCACGATGCTTTCCTCTCTGGGGTAAGACCATGAGCATTCATGTCTGTATCCCATCCCCGGTCAGCAGAGGTGCTCAGGAAATGCTTGTGTAATGAATAAATGAGGGCCTGAGTGAAGGCAGGCCTTTTATTTTTTTGAAATTTTTAAAACATTGAGGTATAGTTGACGTAAACAAGTACATAAAATACAATATTATATAAGTTGCAGGTATACAGTATAGTGATTCACAATTTTTCAAGGTTATACTCCATTTATAGTTATTATACGATATTGGCTATATTCCCTGTATTGTAGAATATATTCTTGTAGCTTATTTTATACATAATAACTTATACCTCTTTCTCTCCTCCCCTGTCTTGCCCCTCCTCCTACTTAAAACCATTAGTTTGTATCTGCGAGTCTGTGAAGGTGGGGCCTCTGCCTGCCAAACCCAGTGGACATAAGGTGTGAGAGGTGAAGACCCAGCCTCCCCTCAGCCTTCTCAGCCTAATGTAAACTTGTGCACTTACCCAACAGGCTGTCGTTTTGTATAAATATCCTTTAAACACTTTGAAAAATACAATTTTTTAAAAAAAGCAGCAAAGTGGTTCTTCCCAGGTAATTATAGTCACCCCTGCGAGTCTGCACTGAGGCCGTTTTATTTAGTAGGTCTAGGGCTCTTTCCAGATTATAAATGAAAGCCCTTTAAGGGGCCGGTTATTCTCCCCCCTGTAAATCCCCTGGGGACGGCATTGCAGGAGGACACGGTGGGCACAGACACCGCTGCCACGGGGCACGCCCAGGGGAGCAAGGGCCCAGGGACCCTTCCTGGTCTGTAGGGGCCAGTGGGATGGACGCTCTAAAGCAGATCCTTCCTCCTAAACCCCAGACCCTTCCCCTCGTCCATCTGGGCCAGCCCTCAACCCCTCCAGTGAGGACAGTTCCCCTGCACCATCCCCCGCCCCCACCCCCAGGTGCCTGCAAGACCTCCTGCTGCTCCACGCACCTCCAGGCCTCCAGCTACCATCAGTCCTTCTCCAGGAAGGTTATTGGTCCTCCCAGCTGCTTTCCTGCCTGGCTCCTGCGGCCCCTCTGGGTTCCCCTACCCCGCACCCCATGAAGATCTGTAGCTCTTCCAGCTCCGCCCCTCTGACCTGGCTAAGGCCTGCTTAGCCAGCCATTCCTCTCTCTTTCCTGCTTCTTCCTCCCGGTGATTAGCTCCTGAGCACCTTCCCTGGGCCAGCCCCATGCCCGCCCCAGGGGAGGCGAGGAGACAAGCAAAAGCAACGTGGCCCTGCCCACCTGGAGCTGATGTTTGGACAGGGGTTAACTGTGGCTTGAAAGATAAGATTTGGATAGTGGACTACGAAGAGGGTGGAGAGGCTGGTTGGCAGGGTGTGCAGGAGTGCTGGTAGCAGCAGCCAGGTGATAAAGGGTGCAGATTCAAGAGGCTTGCAGGAGGCAGAATTGATGGCACTTCTCATGGCATCATTTAATGCCATCTCCCCTCCATCCAGGAGGGCAGGGCCTTGACCATCCCATTGGCAGCCCTGGTAGCACCCACCAGTACAACTCAGTACGTAGTAGGTGAAGTGTTCTGGGAATGAATGAAGGAAGGAGAGCTGAGAGAGGGAACAGTAATCAAATGAAAGGATTTAACAGGTGAAGAGCTGATGCTCTGCATTATGGGGCATGGGTGAGCTGGAGACAGCCGCGGTGTGGGACGTACCCCAGCAGCAGGGCCAGTGGGGAGACCCCAGACTGTCTGTCCAAGCCCCAGGGCAACTGGAAAACCCCACCCCCTCCCACCTTGCTCACAAAGACCTGTTTTCCCAACTTGTCATTTCCCCACACACCCACAGGCAGGAGCAAGCACCGCCCCAATAAATAAATCTGGGCCACTTTTCAGCATCGTTTAACGTCCCCGGGAAGGTTGGATCACGTGGCATCCAGCAGCAGCCCATTAGCTGACAGGCTGAAGCATATCATATTGAATTCCACGGCCCGCGGAGCCCGCGAGACCCCGTGCTGCTCGGAAATCTGCGCTGATTTATTACAATGCAATCGTGCTGTTCATTTCCTATAATGAACACGTTGCCCCCGCCTCTCACCAGGACCGCTCCCCCACACCTCCAGTGGGGGTGGGAGGACCCTGAACTCACTCCCTGTCTACAGCTTGAAGGGAAGAGGGGATGACTGGGAAGGGAGAGGTTGTTGGGGGGGTGCAGGGGCCAGTGCTGGGGGCTGACCTTGGATGCTGCTTGCAGAGAGAGGGTCTCGAGGCGTTGCACTGTCCTCCTGTCCCCCACACTTCTTGCTCCCTGTCCTGTGTCTCCCTGCTCATCTCCCCCTGCCCCCGGGTCTCCTGGCCCCTGGCCACTGCTGCAGCAGCACCTATGGACAGGCCAGCCAGGGACTCGGCCGCTGACGCCCACAGCCTGGCCAGAGCCTGCTACGTCTGTTTGCCTCTGTCCCACCTTCTGGGACCCCATGGGGCTGGGCATCTGCCTTCAGCAGGTGCCCTGCGCACCAGTCACAGCTCTGCTCAGACTGAACTGCAGCAAATCCCTTATGATCAGCCGCTCAAGGTGGCAGCTCTCTGGCCCTCTGGGCACCCCCTGCTCGACCACGCCCTGCTTCCCCCCGATCCTATCACCTGAGCCTCTTTACCCCCGAGTGATTGTTTTAGTCCTTAGGCCACAGAGCAGCTCCACCTGCTAGTTTATTAAAGAGAACCATCTGCCCTTGAGATGGTCATTAACCTGAGGCACTGTGAGGGATGGGCCTCAGCCGCTGGTTTCCCTGGTGATGAGCCAACCTGAAGTCAGTTTCCCTATAAATGGCAGCCTCCTCCCCCGAGTGGCCAAGATGGCCGCCACACCCTGCCTGTGCTCACAGCGGGGTGTTGTTTCGGACGTGTAAGATCCCCTATCCGATAAACCATTGATATCTCTGTGGCTGTATCCAGGCGCTTTCTTCCGTCTCAAGGCTGGGCAACGTGTAGGCTTGCAGGCCTGCAGCCCAGTAAGGCAGCCTGGAAGGCAAGGGTTTCCCAGGTGGCACAGTGGTAAAGAATCTGCCTGCAATGCTGGAGACACAGGAAACAAGGGTTTGATTCCTGGCTCAGGAAGATCCCCTAGAGGAGGAACTGGCAACCCACTCCAGTACTCTTGCCTGGGAAGTCCCACGGACAGAGGAGCCTGGCGGGCTACGGTCCATGGGGTCACAAACAGTCGGACACAATTGAGTGGCTGAGCACGTTCTAGGAAGCGGAGGAAACTCCCATGAGCACCGAGAGTTGTGGAAATAAGGATAGGGAACCAACACTTGTGGAGTCATCGGGGGCGGGGGCCGTCCCCTAGCACAGGGACCCTGTAACCCCTGACTGCCCTGAGAGCTGCCTTCCCCTCTCACCATGTTGATGACATTCTGTTAACCTCAGTCTTTTTCCAGTTTAAGTGTAGTAGCCCCGGGCTCCTGGCTCATCTGACCACATGGGGATGGTTGATGAGTACAGACAAAATGCATGGACCTAGGTTATCTATCAAATACCTGGGTGTCCTCTGGTTGGGAAAGACAAGATACCCCCACCCACCCCTAAACAACTACAGACACAGGCTTTAGGGACACTAACTCAGAGACAGTAACTGGACGTGGCTAGCTACCCAGAATGGACTGGTTGGGGCCCGTGGCAACAGCAAAGTAATAGAGTAGCCTGGGGCTTCTGGTCTCAGCCACAGGAGGGGGCAAAGTTATACGCAGCCTATGGTGTGTTACAACAGGTGAGAGACATTACAAAAGGCCTATTCAAGTGGCTGAGCGATGAAAAATCCACTACTGGGGATCTAGAACAGTTGGGTGCACCATACGGGACAACCATGGACATCAATAGTGACCGAGGAGCCACTTGGAAGTTGAGAAATGGGCTGATAAGAATGCCACAGGCTGGCGTTTCAGCTTGTCCTGCAGCCCCACTATTGTGGAGTTAATTGAAAACATGATGGACCATGTAATCATAGAGATGGGAGCCACTGTCAGCTGTGGACCAGGAACCATCACTGAGCATCCCAGCAGTTATCATCCCAGGGCTTACGCCACGTTCACCCAGAGGCAACTAGTCACCATCCGAGCTCAGCTATTGGTCAGGACAGTCACTCACTTTTGCCCTTATGAAGGGAGCACATTATGAGATGGTTCTGGGGCTGAAACAGGTAAGTCCCTGTTGGCTAGGGTTCCCTACCCTGTGGGGAACAGGACAGGTTTCCCCTACTGGAGAAAGCATTGTATTAGCCCTGCAGTCGGTTGTTATATGATATGACGCTGCAGGACAGAAGCTACCAGCAGGGGTGACGTCATCTCAGGATGTGATCACTGCTCGTGTTTTGCTCAGTGATCACCATCTCCCATGTATCATGCCTGTTAAACATCTTAGATTTCCAGGCTGGGTGGAGAGAGTCTGTTCATGGACTGGGCGACAACAGTGGCCTCTCTGCAAAAGGAGTCTGATTGCTGGCTTTACAGACAGGCTGTGGTCTTCCTCCTCTGGACTGCCATGAAAAATTGACCGGATAAGTGCCTGGCTTACTCTTGATCCTCATTAGTGCTGGTATCCGGCTTGCATTTGTGGGCTCTGGTTGCAGTGCACCTCTGCATACCTGATCTCCGCGATATCTCTAAGGAGGGGCCGACCAAAAAATTGTAAGGGTTGTGCGGGGTATGTAGGGGAGAGGTGTGTGGTTAGGCCCCTCAAGACGGCAGCTCTCTCGCTCTCTCTGTAGTCCCAGCTCGACCAGGCCCTGCTTCTCCTGCACCCTATCACCTGCGCGTCTTAGCTCCTAGTGATTGTTCTAGTCCTTAGGCCAGAATGGCTCCACCTGCTCGTTTATTGCGGAGAAGGCGATGGCAGCCCACTCCAGCATTCTTGCCTGGAAAATCCCATGGATGCAGGGACCTGATGGGCTGCAGTCCATGGGATCGTTAAGAGTCAGACACGACTGAGCGACTTCACTTTCACTTTCCACTTTCATGCATTGGAGAAGGAAATGGCAACCCACTCCAGTGTTCTTGCCTGGAGAATCCCAGGGACGGGGGAGCCTGGTGGGCTGCTGTCTATGGGGTCGTGCAGAGTTGGACATGACTGAAGCGACTTAGCAGCAGCAGCAGCTAGTTTATTAAAGGGAAATGATCTGCCCTCATGATGGTCGTTAACCTGAGGGGCAGTGAGGGACGTGCCCCAGCTGCTGGTTTCTCCGGTGACTCTGTCAGTCTGACGTCAATTTCCCCCATAAATGGCAGCCTGCTCCTCCCCCGAGGAGCTACCATGTCCTGCCGGCCATCTGCTGCACACTGTGGGGTGTTGCTCCAGGACCCTTTGTTTTGGACTGGTCCACTAAGCCACTGATGTCTCTGTGGCTCTTTCTGGACTCTTTTCCTTCGGTCCAGAGGCTGGGCATCTACAAGCTGTGTAGGCCTGCGGGGCACAGTCCAACATATACCCACACTGATATCCAGACCACCTGGACAGAACCACATTCAAACACACCCCTGGGTATCGACTCCCATCCCAACATGTAGGCTACACAGACCCATGCCACACCCATCACAGTTTGTGTGCCTGACTCTCACCCATACACACGTAGACTCACATATACACTTCTACACATATTTTGAATTTCCAAGCAGTGGATAAAACTGTTATTAATTCCTACTTTCATTGCTCTGTGGTCAAGAAATATGACCTTTCCTCTTATGAACCCTACTTTGTGCCTAGCGTGGTGTTAGGTGCTAAGTGTACAAAATTGAATGAACTTGGATCCTGCAGCCTAATAACAGAAAACAAATTCACTTTGAAAATCTGATGTGACCTCTGATACAGCAGAATCCCACCTATATTTTCTTAACGTTTTATGTATTTTTCTCTACTTAGATTGATTTCCTTAGTTTCTATCACCTAAACACTACGAACCAAAAAATATTTTCATTGCTATAGTCACTTGCTTGTCTTGAATTACTGGTGTAAATGGGCATATTTCTTCTCTTTACTATCCATTTGTATTCCTTCTTTGTGACTTGCCATTTCATATCCTCTGCCAACTTTTCTACTAGTATGATGGTTTAATTCTCCAAATTTCCAATTATTTGTCTTTTGCAATATTCCTGGATAATTCTTCAAGCTGATATGCTAGCAAGGACCATGACTTTGACTTTTAAGCACATGTGTTCTGTTTCACTCTAAGCAATGACACGCTTTAATCCTAAGTTTGTTTTCCAGTCACACCTTTTACTTGGCACAT
Organism: Capra hircus; assembly: GCF_001704415.2. NCBI lineage: Eukaryota > Metazoa > Chordata > Mammalia > Artiodactyla > Bovidae > Capra > Capra hircus. The sequence continues at coordinate 92,294,578 of NC_030818.1, read as the reverse complement.
TCCCAATATAAAGGAAGCATCATTTTAGGTATTTCAGCATCATTCAGAACCTACGGAGAGGTTTCTGCAGGCTGACACACTAAGACCTGCTGTACCGTGCGGAGCAAAGTAAGACTCGCTGTTGCCAGTGGAGACGACAGCTCAGGAAGGAATCTCCCTGGGAATTTGCCCTCGAGGTTGGAGTTTTCATCTCTTCCTCCATTCAGGCTGTACCTGCACCCCCCACCACCACAACTGGGGGCAAGGGTCTGGGAGCAGCTCCCTCTCTCCCTCCTCTGAGCAGCCTACACCTGACACAGGCGTCTCTTGGAACACTTGTTAAACTTTAGATTCCATGGAACTAGAGATACAGATGCAAATTTGTGATTTCTAAAATGTGCACATGTATATGTGTTTGAATGCATACTTGTTTCCTAGCTCTGTTTGCTGGAAAGGTCAAAAAGAAAGGACATTCTAGCAGCTCTCAGATCTTGGCCTATAATTGCATTCCCCGGAGTTCCACAGAGAAATGACTAATTCCAGAGCTGGGGCAGGGTAGGTACAAGATGAGCCTGAGCTAGAAAGTAAGGGAATGTTCAAAAACCACATTGAAGGCATGTCACAGGACAGGGGCATCAGCTTGGAAGGGCTCCCAATGGCCGAACTGGGGAGTGTTTGAGCACGAAAACAATCAAGTTGAGTAATGAACTGTAAGCCCTTAAAAACAGACATTTGAGTCCACACTGACTTGGGAAGAAGGGAAGACCTTTGCTGACAGTAAGTATCTGAGTCAACCATTGAAGAGGAAGTTTTTTGCAATCATCCTAGTAAAGACTGGATCACTCCATCATTAAGTGTTGCTGAATTTTGGTAATGAGCAGGATACTTGTATGGTGGCAGACTATCTCCCCACGGACTGCATGTTAGTTGCAAGCAAGACTTAAAAAATACCCAGTAAATATACAGTGGAGAAATTGGATCACACCCTGATGAGGTGATCAAAATTAACATCACCAGGGAGGGATAGGCAGGCATCAGGTGTTTCCACATGCCTTACTCTAAGAAGGAACTCCATATGCTCTCTGCAGTCTTTTGGCCAAGAACGAATAACCAGAAACTAGTCACAAGGAAACATCAGACAAATGCAAAATGCTATTTTTAAAAGGGAGTGTGGGGAGGAATGGTTGGTCCTATTCTTCCGATGTCAATGCCGTAAAAGATAAAGAACATCATAGAGGCGTTCTAGATTAAACGAGGCTAAAGAGACATGACAGCTAAATGCAATCTCTGACCCCCAGACTGGCTCCTGTGCTGGGGGGGTGGAAATAGTATAAGAGGATATTATCGGTTCTACTGAGAACATTAGAATGTGAACGCTAGATGAGAGGAAATTCTGTACCGATGTTAAATTGAGGTGGGTGAGTATTCTGTGATTATGTAAGAGAATATCTCTAATCTTACTAAATATTCACTGAAGTTTTTAGAAGTAAAGGGCTGGGACAAATGTAACTTATCATTAGGAATTTGGGGTGGGGGAGAAAAACCTGTGTGTGTGTGGAGAGAAAGAGGGTGGGAAATGATAAATGAGGAACAACAAAACAAACGCTAATAGGATAATCTATTAAGAGACACATGGGTGTTCTCTATGCTGCTGATTTTAGACAACTTGCTCTAAGTTTGAAATTCTTTCCAAATCCAAAGTTTTCTTTTAAAACTTAAGACCCTAGGGCTTGACATTTTAGACAATGTGCAAAAATAATCATTAGGAAGAAAACAACCATCTGTACGTGCAGAAATGGAAGTCTTCCAGAAGCCTCGATAAACTAACAACAACAGATAGCCATAGAGAGAGGGATTTGTGGATGACAGAGTTCCTTTTAACTTTGTATATTTCCATTTTGTTTTGTTTTATTTTAAAGGGAGTCAGGAAAAACAGTGAAAAACATTGAAATAAAAAAAGATGATTGGGCCTCCTAAATCCATAACCAGTTTCATTGCCCTTGAGATAAACTGTGTAGCTCTGTCAATTATATTATTTAAAAAACTGATCATAATACATGTGATACTTGTCCTTAGAAGCCAAAATAAACTCTGTCTGGTGGAATACACTTGATTATTGCCTGCGGATGAACTAGTCCTGTGTTTCTCTTTGTAAAATTTTTTCAGCATCTGTGGTTGCCTCTGTAAGTGTGGCTGTTTGAATTCTCCTTTGAATTGGTTATGACAGCTGGCTGGTTGCCTCCTTAATGAATGAGATGTGCATACGCAGTCATGTCCAATTCTTTGTTACCCCAAGGGCTGTAGCCCGCTAGACTCCTCTGTCCATGGAATTTTCCAGGTGAGAATACTGGAGTGGGTTGCCATTTCCTGCTCCGGGGGGTGGGGGGGTGGGGGATCTTCCTGACCCAGGGATTGAATCCATTGCATTGACAGGCAGATTCTTTACCAGTGAGCCACCAGGGAAATCAATTAATGAGTTAAAAACACTAAATATATGTTCAACTTATGTTTGTGTGAAAGTTAGGCTTTACCTATTAAAAAAATGTTCCTTTAACACAAGTGTTTGTTACTTTTATAATTCAGGTAAAGCCTAGAAACATTGTGAAAGTATTCCAGAGACTCCCCAGAGATCTAACTCAGATCTGGAGGGAGGTCTCATTCCAGTAGGGCAGTGTTGATTCCCCAATGAGCACGAAGCCAAACTTCACACATCAGCCAAGCGTGGACACCCCAGGAACCCACCCCAGCCTTCCCCAGGGACTCTGTGCCTCAGGTGAGTGGGGTCCTCGGTCCTCTCAGTACCAGAGTCACTGGCTTACAGGGAGGGCGTGGCCAAAATCAGACTACCATCCTAGGGAAAAATAACTATTTATGTTTCTGGTTGGCTGGGCCTCTCAAAAGGCAATACATCCTAGGCTAATTTGCTTTCTGGATGTTTCAAGGATATATGAAAAAGATGCCAATGGAGAGTCACAAAAATAGCAGTAAATGTTAAACATTTATGTTGAATCCACAAATGTTTTAATACAAATTCAGTAACAGCGAAGTATAATTGTACCATTCATTGGAACGGAGGTGTACTCTGGAGACTGGCCGTTTCCTGCACACCCACCATCTACCTTGTGCGTACAACCTCACCAGATTGTCCAGATTGGAGGTCTCCTGTCCCCCTGCCTCTTACACCTACAGGCCCAGCCTGTTAACAGGCACCAACTGGTATCTGGAAAAGCAGTTTTAATTTTGTGTACTTATTGTGTATTCAGCCGCTTGACTGAACCAGGAGCACTTTTTGGCTGCTTCCCAGGGAAATTCCAAGATGACCCTATCTTTTGCCTTCTCTTTCCCAATAGTTATAATTATCTTCTCTCCTGCCTTTTTGCCTTGAAATGTGGCAGAATCCTGCATCTAAGCCTGTTTCTTACCTCATTGGGAAGGGCTGTTATGTTTTACTCTTAAGGATGATGTTGGCTATTGACTTGAGATATTCTAGTTTTTAAACGTATCTTTATTACAAAAGCAAAAGTATGGTCAGAAAAAAAAAAAAAAAAGACTTAAAAAGTAATGGTTAAGCCCCAAGATGGTGGGGAGGAATAAAAAGTCATTCATTTTCTCATTTATCTCTAGGTCAGTGTTTTGTTAACACTTTGGTATATGTCCTTAATAATAGTTAAGATTTTGTTAAAATAATAATTATTGCTCCCAGAGCACATGGCACTTATTTATTATGTGTCAATCTTGGTGCTGAGTATTGGGGCGACAAGCATTATTTCAGCAAATTGTTCCACAGTAGCTGTCTATAGTATAGACACTATTACCACCACTTCATGGTCAATCCTAAAGGAAATCAACTCATTTCCTTGTATTCACTGGAAGGACTGATGTTGATACTTTGGCCACTTGACGTGAAGAGCTGACTCATCGGAAAAGACCCTGATGCTGGGATAGATTGAGAGCAGGAGGAGAAGGGGTGACAGGGGATGAGATAATTGGATGGCATCTTGATTCAATAGACATGAGTTTGAGCAAACTCTGGGAGACAGTGAAGAACAGGAAAGCCTGGCGTGCTGCAGTCCATGGGATCTCAAAGAGCCGGACACGACTGAGCAATTGAACAACAACCATTAAGGCAACAGACTGAGGACGTTTCCAATTTACCTAAGATCATAGGCTGATCAACAGCTGTGAAGAGCAAGCCCAGGCCTCCCTTATGCCTGAGGGCAGGCTCTTATCTACATTGCTGCTGCTGCTGCTGCTGCTGCTGCTAAGTCGCTTCAGTCGCGTCCAACTCTGTGCGACCCAGTAGACGGCAGCCCACCAGGCTCCCCCATCCCTGGGATTCTCCAGGCAAGAACACTGGAGTGGGTTGCCATTTCCTTCTCCAATGCATGAAAGTGAAAAGTGAAAGTGAAGTTGCTCAGTCGTGTCCAATTCCTAGCGACCCCACGGGCTGCAGCCTGCCAGTCTCCTCTGTCCACGGGATTTGCCAGCCAAGAGTACTGGAGTGGGGTGCCATTGCCTTCTCTGCTTATCTACATTACTATCTCCTAATCCAGAACGTTTTTTGAAAATAGATTTTTAAAACTAATCTAGAATCCTCCTGAACGCATTATTCTTTATCAGCTTTTATACCTAAATATTGTTAACATCTTCAGTGTTATTTATTGTTCCTCTACAGATTTAGTGGCTGCATTATATGTTTTATTGTATGGAGTTTCATTATATGGATACGTTTTATTTATTCTTAAATGGCTCCATATCAAAACAAGAAATAAAGACTGGTCATAAAATATTTAAACAATAATAAGAATGTAAAGTAGAAAATGCAAGTCTTCCTTTCCATCCTGCTGAGCCCCACTCCTCAGCGGTAGTTACCATTAATAGTATGTGTTTGCTTTCCCATAGTTCTTCTATGTACCTTATTATAGGTGATGTAATTTCAGTTCAGTTCAGTGGCTCAGTCATGTCCAAATAATTTTCTCGAAAAGAATGAGTATACCAATCTACAGCTTGACTTGCATACATAATATATCATGAACATCATTCCAAATCTTTCCATCTTTTTTTTTAACATTTTATCTATCTTTTAACAATATTTTTTAAAATTATACTATAATTGATTTACAATATTGTTCATTTCAGGCATACAGCAAAGTGAGACAGTTTTACATGTGTGTGTGTATATATAGGGTGTTGTTCAATTGCTAAGTTGTGTCCAACTCTTTGTGAGTCTATATATATAGATTCTTTTTTGTTTTTTTTTCCCCATCATTGGTTATTACAATATATTCAATATAGTTCCCTGTGCTATACAGTAAATATATATACTGTATATATAGATGGTATACTTTAGCCATTCATCTCTTGCCAAGTATTTAGATGGCTTCCATGTCTTGGTTTTTGTAAATATTGCTGTTATGAACATTGGGGAGCATGTATCATTTTTTTAAAAATTGAAGTATAGTTAATTTTTGGGCTTCCCTGATAGATGGTAAAGAATCTGCCTGCAATGCGGGAGACCTGGGATAGATCCCTGGGTTGGAAAGATCCCCTGGAGGAGGGCTTGGCAACCCACTCCAGGAGCCTGGTGGACTACAGTCCATGGGGTTGCAAAAAGTTGGACACAGCTGAGTAACTGCATGCTGGGTTATATTGTTTTGTTGTTGTTCAGTCACTAAGTCATGCCCAACTTTTTGTGACCCTGTGGACTGCAGCACACCATGCTTCCTTGTCCTTCACCATCTCCTGGAGTTTGCTCAAATTCATGTCCATTGAGTCAGTGATGCTATCTAATCATCTCATCCTCTGTTGCCCTCCTCTCCTGTTGGCATCAATCTTTCCCATCATCAGGGTCTTTTCCAACAAGTTGGCTCTTCACATCAGGTGGTGAAAATGTTGGAGCTTCAGCATCATCAGTCCTTCCAATAAATATTCAGGGTTGATTTCCTTTAGGATTGATTGATTTGATCTCCTTGCAGTCCAAGGGATTCCCAAGAGGATTCTCCAGCACCACAGTTAAAAAGCATCAGTTCTTTGGTGCTTAGCTTTCTTTATGGTCGAACTTTCACATCCATATGTGATTACTGGAAAAATCATAGCTTTGACTATAGGAATCTTTGTTGGCAAAGTGATGTCTTTCCTTTTTAATATACTGTCTAGGTTTGTCATAGCTTTCCTTCCAAGGAGCAAGTGTCTTTTAATTTCATGACAGCAGTCACCATCCACAGTGATTTTGGAGCCCAAGAAAATAAAATCTTTCCACTTTCCCCTATCTATTTGCCATGAAGTGATGGGACCAGATGCCATAACCTTAGTTTTTTGAATCTTGAGTTTTAAGCCAGCTTGTTCACTCTCCTCTTTCACCCTCATCAAGAGGCCTAGTTGCTCTTCACTTCTGCCATTAGAGTGGTATCTGTATAGCTGAGGTTGTTGATATTTCTCCTGGCAATTTTGATTTCAACTTGTGATTCATCCAGCCTGGCCCTTCACATGACGTACTCTGAAGAGAAGTTAAATAGACAGGATGACATTATACAGCCTTGTTGTACTCCTTTCTCAATTTTGAACCAGTTGTTCCATGTAATGTTCTATTGGTTGCCTCTTGACATGGATACAGGTTTCTCAGGAAACAGGTAAGGTGGTCTGGCATTCCCTTCTCTTTAAGAATTTTCCACAGTTTGTTGTGATACACACAGTCAAAGGCTTTAGTATAGTCAGTGAAGCAAAAGTCGGTATATTTCTGGATTCTCTTACTTTCTCTATCATCCAGCGAATGTTGGCAGTTTGATCTTTGGTTCCTCTGCCTTTTCTAAACCCAGTTTGTACATCTGGAAGTTTTTGGTTCACATACTGTGGAAGTCTAGCTTGAAAGGGAAAGATATATGCAACTGAATGCAGAGTTACAGAGAATAGCAAGGAGAGATAAGGCCTTCATCAATGAACAATGCAAAAACCTGAGGGAAACAACAGAATGGAGAAGACTAGAGATCTCTTCAAGAAAACTGGGGATATCAAGGGAACATTTCACGCACGGGTGGGCATGATATTGGACAGAAATAGTAAGGACCTAACAGAAGCAGAACATGCTAAGAAGAGGTGGCAAGACTACAAAGAACTATATAAAAAAGTCTTAATGACCCAGATAACCACAATGATGTGGTTACTCACCTAGAACCAGGCATCCTGGAGTGTGAAGTTAAGTAGGCCTTAGGAAGCATTACTATGAGCAAAGCTAGTACAGCTGATGGAATTCCAGCTAAGCTGTTTTAAATCCTAAAAGATGATGCTATTAAAGTACTGCACTCAATATGTCAGCAAATTTGGAAAACTCAGTAATGGTCACAGGATTGGAAAAGGCCAGTTTTCATTCCGCTTCTAAAGAAAGGGCAATACCAAAGAATATTCAAACTACTATACAATTGTGCTCATTTCACATGCTTATTTTGGTTATATACATATAAAATATATTCAAAATATAGTTTTTTAGATTCTTTTCCAATATAGATTATTACAAGTTATAGAATATAGCTCCCTGTGCTATACACTAAGTCCTTGTTGCTTATCTATTTTATATATAGTAGTGTATATCTGCTAATCCCAAACTCCTAATTTATCCCTCCTCTCTTCCCCCTTGGTAACCATAGGTTAGTTTTCAATGTCTCTGAATCTGTTTTGTAAATAAGTTCATCTGCATCATTTTTTTAGGTTCAACATAAAAGTGGTATCATATATTTGTCTTTCTCTGACTTCACTTGGTATGAATGTAGGTCTATCCATGTTGCTGAAAATAGCATTATTTCATTCTTTTTTATGGCAGAGTAATAGTCCAGTGTGTATATATATCATATCTTCATTATCCATTCATCTGTTTATGGACATTTAGGTTGCTTATAAGTCTTGGCTATTATAAATAGTGCTTTTATGAACATTGGGAGCATGTATCTTATTGAATTAGAATTATCTTTTTGGATATATGTCCAGGAGTTGAATTACTGGATCGTGTGGTAACTCTATTTCTAGTGTTTTAGGAAACCTCCATACTGTTCTCCATAGTGGCTGCTCCGATTTACATTCCCACTAACCGTGTAGGAGGGTTCCCTTTGCCCCATACCCTCTCCAGCATTTGTCATTTGTGGACCTTTTGGTGAAAGCCATTCTGACCAATGCGAGGTGATACCTCATTGTAGTTTTGATTTCCATCGCTAATAATTAGCAACGTTGAGCATCTTTTCATGCGTCTATTGGCCATCTGTATATCTTCTTTGGAGAAATGTCTACTTCTGGATCTTTTGACCATTTTTGATTGGGTTGGTTTCTTTGTTTTTGATATTGAGTTGTATGAGCTGTTTGTATATTTTGGAAATTAATCCCTTGTCAATCACATCATTTGCAGGTATTTTCTCCCATTCCACAGGTTGTCTTTTCATTTTCTTTATGGTTTCCTTTGCTGTACAAGAGCTTGCTAGTTTGGTTAGGTCCCATTCATTTAATTTTGCTTTTATTTCTATTGCCTTGGGAGATTGACCTAGGAAAACACCGCTATGATTTATGTCAGAGAATGTTTTACCTATGTTCTCTTCTAAGAGTTTTATGGTGTCACTCTTATACTCAAGTCTTTAGGTCATTTCGAGCTGACTTTTGTACATGGTGTGAGTGTGTGTTCTAACTTTATTGATTTATGTAGAGCTGTCCAGCCTTCCCAGCACCATTTGCTGAAGACTTTTTCTTATTGTATATTCTTGCCTCCTTTGTCCAAGATTAATTGACTGTAGTTGGCAGAGGAACCAGATCAAATTGCCAACATCCGATGGATCATGGAAAAAGCAAGAGAGTTCCAGAAAAACATCTATTTCTGCTTTATTGACTATGCCAAAGCCTTTGACTGTGTGGATCACAAGAAACTGTAGAAAATTCTGAGAGAGATGGGAATACCAGACCACCTGACCTGTCTCTTGAGAAATCTGTATGCAGGTCAGGAAGCAACAGTTAGAACTGGACATGGAACAATAGACTGGTTCCAAATAGGAAAAGGAGTACGTCAAGGCTGTATATTGTCACCCTGCTTATTTAACTTATAGGCAGGGTACATCATGACAAACGCTGGACTGGAAGAAACACATGCTGGAATCAAGATTGCCGGAAGAAATATCAATAACCTCAGATATGCAGATGACACCACCCTTATGGCAGAAAGTGAAGAGGAACTAAAAAGCCTCTTGATGAGAGTGAAAGAGGAGAGTGAAAAAGTTGGCTTAAAGCTCAACATTCAGAAAATGAAGATCATGGCATCCGGTCCCATCACTTCATGGGAAATAGATGGGGAAACAGTGGAAACAGTGTCAGACTTTATTTTTTCAGGCTCTAAAATCCCTGCAGATGGTGACTGCAGCCATGAAATTAAAAGACACTTGAGGAAAGTTATGACCAACCTAGACAGCATATTAAAAAACAGAGGCATTACTTTGCCAACTAAGGTCCGTCTAATCAAGGCTATGGTTTTTCCAGTAGTCACGTATGGATGTGAGAGTTGGACTGTGAAGAAGGCTGAGCACCGAAGAATTGATGCTTTTGAACTGTGGTGTTGGAGAAGACTCTTCAGAGTCCCTTGGACTGCAAGAGTTGACTCATTGGAAAAGACCCTGATGCTGGGAGGGATTGCGGGCAGGGGGAGAAGGGGACGACAGAGGATGAGATGGCTGGATGGCATCACCGACTCGATGGACGTGAGTCTGAGTGAACTCTGGGAGTTGGTGATGGACAGGGAGGCCTGGCGTGCTGCGATTCATGGGGTCGCAGAGTCGGACACGACTGAGCGCCTGAACTGCACTGCGCTGACCTGATGTGGGTTCATTTCTGGACTCTGTCCCGTGCAGCCATATGTCTGTTTCTGTGCCAGTACCATGCTGTTCTGTTCACTGTAGCTTTGTAGCATTGGCTGAAGACTAGGTCTCACTCCCATTTTCTATTTCTGGAAGAATACTTCAACTTTGTATTCTGTTACTCCCATTAGATATTTTATCTTTGGATTAAACAAAAAATCTAATAGAAGCTCTTTTGTGATCTAGGTTTTTTTTTTTTTTTTTTTTTTAAACATCCTATTCTTGTTTTGTCTCCCTAAGGGTATTATATTTTGGTGGAGGGTTGTTTTTTTCAATGCTCTTCTCTTTCCTACATTGTCTCTATCTCTCGTTTCTTTTCTTTGGCCAGTTGATTTGGACTCTTCCTTGAAACTTTTTAAGCTATTATATTTGCAAATAGGGGAGTCTGTTAGGACTAGTGAAGCAAAGGCCTGGGGAAATTCATATCTAGTTTCTTTTATTTGTTGGAAGGTTTGCTGTCTGAGGGGTCCTGGCTGTCTGTGCTCTTGTGTGTGTGTGTGTGTGTGTGTGTGTGTGTGTGTACAAAGGCCCAGTACACACTGATCTGTGTTATTGTAGGATGTTGGAACAGTGATACAGTCTTTACATTGAGAAATATGTGGAGGCCTTTTCTCCAAAGCCAGTTTTTCCAGTGAAGGATGTTCCAGTCATCCGTCTGGGGGTCAGATGCCTAGTCCTGGGCATTCTGGGAGCCTTGCAGGTGCTGGTGGGCTGGGCACTCTTGAGGGCAGCTCACTTCATCCCTCCCCCCTCCTTTTAGACCTGTACCTCTCAGAGCTCTCTGTTCTGCCTGGTGTCCCCACGTCCAGAGCCTACCTGGCTCGATTGCTCTAGGGTCTGTCCAGCTCCTTACAAGGTGAGGTGGCAAAGAGGATTTTTTCCTGGCTGTGCACAACACAGGGAGAAGATTGGAGTCTGGTTCCCCCATTTCCAACCTGGTACCCTTGCTTGAGGGTTTCCCAGGTGGCTCAGTGGCAAAGAATCCACCTGCAACACATGCATTTGATCTCTGGGTTGGGAAGATCTCCTGGAGAAGGAAATGTATTCCAGTATTCTTGACTGGGAAATCCCATGGACAGAGGATCCTGGTGAGCTACAGTTCATGGGGTTGTAGAGTCAGACATGACTTAGTGACTAAACAAAGACGCTTGCTTGGCCCCCCCCCCCATCATGCTGGGGCCCCACAGGGCTAATCAGTTCATTTCTCTCTCTGCTAACTTAGTCAACGATCTTTCATCAACTTTCAGCTGCCAAAGCCTTTCAAATTCTCTTAAATACTGCTATCTCCTTCCACGTTAATTCTGACCTTGTGAGTGATAATCTTTTTGGTCCTTTCCTGTCAGTATAGTGGTGCTTGTAAAGGAAAATGGATGAATGCGTGTCATCTGTATACCTTAATTAGAAGACTATTTCTCTTAAAAACCTAATCTTACTGATTCAATAGTTTTTAAACTTTCTGATAGAAAAACCAAGTAAACATTTTTAAAGTGATCTCTAGTTTTATTGCTTCAAGGTACAAAATGTGGCCCAAACTGTTTCTTTGGCCGACTCTCTGAGGTTTTCCTATCTTGATGTATGCAGTCAGTTTGGGGTAATGTTCCAAGTATACTGGAAAGAAGGTGTGTTCTCTCTAGGGTAAGAGCTTGATGTATTCCTGCTTATTAAACTTTATTAATTATTAAAATCCTCTGAGTTCTTAATGTTTCCTTGATCTGTCATAAACTAATACTGGTGGTGTGTTAGTCTCAAATGCAATTATGTTTTTGTCGATTTCTTTTCCCCTGCATTTCTGGCAGTTTTCGCTTTCTATCTGATGCTCCTTAATCCACATGCGGAAGGTCATGGCTCTTGTGGCTTCATTGTTAGTGCCTCTGTCAACATGAAAATTTTTTCTGTTGCATCTATTGCTATTTCCTTGAATTTTTTATTTACAGAGCATCGCCCCAGCAGAGGGACCAGGGTCAGCAGTGCAGAAGCACTGAGGCGGCCCATGGTTTGGTGATGCGGTGGTAGAGGTGTGACAGGTAAGCCAGGTGACAGAGGGCTGGGGAAAGGGCAGGAGGTGGAGATGGCAGGTCCCTGCCGACAGTACACTTTAAAACACGCTGTCTGAGGGAGGACAGCCTCCCTGGAGCAGGTGATGAGCAGGTGGAGAGCTGGTGCTCTAAAAGCTGTGAGCAGCAGCAGCAAGGGCTGAAGAGTGAGGAGGGGTGAAAGCAAGGCGGTGGCCGGGGCTGCCTCTCCATCGCCGCTGCAGGGATGGAGCAGTGAGGGCAGGGCTGCCCAGCTGGTGGTGACCAGGGCAGAGGGTCGCTGTGGTGCCCCCCACCCCCGCCCCGTGGGGTAGGAGGGTGGCTCTCAGAGCAGCAAGAGCATCTGGCTGGGAGGTCTGCGAAGAGGCACCATGTTGAACAGGGCAGATGGGAACCCAGGGGCCCGGTCTGAAAGGGGAGTTTCTCCCTCCTGCAGTCCTCACCTTGTGCAGGCACAGCCGAGGGGCTTGGGCACTGGCTGGTTCCCAGCAAAGGCCCTGGGTTCAGCCTTGCGGGCAGGAAGGAGGTCATGCATTGGGGCATCTCAGGTATCAGAGGCTTTTTTATGTCTCGTTCAGTCACAACCTGCTAGTGACTCTGGACCAAGCTCCTTCCCTCCTTGAGCCAGATTTCAGGGGCTGGGGCAGATTTCCGGTTCCAGAAAGAGACCCCAGTCCTCCTTCCCGACCCTCAACTGCCACTGGGGTGAACCAAGTGCTGGGGTCCCCTGGTACAAAACAGTGTCAGTCTATGACTCGGGGGTCACTTCTGGAAAAGCTCGAGACACGGTTGCATGGAGAGGCGAGTCAGGCTTAAAATAGCTAAATAAATCTTTAATATTTCTAATTGCAAATGTACAGAAATTGCACAGCCACACAGTCTTAGAACACCAACAACTTTCTCTGTACATTATTACATAGTTAGAGTCACAGCTGGAGGGAGGCACTCTGGCCAAGACTCCAACGTTTGCATTTTTTTCCTTTTCACATACTTACAAAAGGTGGGGTGGGAGGTGGAGTGGGGCTGGGGGAGCTGGGAGAGTGTGTAGAAAAAGAGGGGCTGTTTCCCTGGGGTCTGCCTTACGCAGACGGATGGGGTGGGAGGGGGTGAGAGGTATACACCGGGGCAGATGCTCTGCAGGGTGGGGGTCGCCTGGAGCTCTGCCCTGGGTTCCCCACCCTCATTCTAGGCGGTTGGAAAGAGTTTTCACTCAAAGGAAGTTTGGCAGTTTCCTTCACCCTAAACATAAAAGTTAGGCGGAAAGTCAGGCCTCTCTGTTGGCAGGAGAGGGCCGGGGGACAGCCTTCTCTGGTGGTGGGGGTGGGGGTGCACTGGGCTTGGGACCCCTGTCCCCCCAATCCCTCCCTCAGGGGCGCGGGTTCAGGGTGACCCAGAGGGGGAGCGCATTCCCCAGCCACCCAGACAGCACACTGCAAAACCCCAACCCCCAGATCCCCGACCTCTGACCTCTGCCTCCTGCCCAATACTGTCATCTAGATTAAAAATAAAATAAAAAACCGCCAGAGAGCAGCGGTCCCGGGCAGCCCTCGGCAGCACCAGGACTGAAGGACTATGTACAACCATGGGGTGAAATAGTTACATTACAGTCAAACACCAAGAACATTTACAAAAATCGTCAGACTTGCAGTTCAGATAAAAATCTGTGGAGAGTCTGTACACTTTTACAGTTTTTGCACTAAGTAGATAAGGCTCTCTGCCCGAGAGCTCGCAACCCAGGCCAAGGGCCGCCAGCACCGGCCTCCGGAGCCTGGCTGTGCAGGCCCTGGGACCCTCCCCCTGTATTGCTAAGAGGCGCTCGGTTCAATCCGAGGTCGCTCAACGCTCAACGAGGCATCCGCGGGAGAGGGGTGGGGGGCGGGTGGGGAGCATTCGCCAGGCAGAAGAGGGGTGCGTCGGAACCAGAGGCTGACGTCCCTGGGGCCAGGCCTTGCCTATGCGGCCAGAGGAGTGGGGCAGAGCCTCCACCCGCCACGGCCTGCCTTCCTGAGGTCTGTGACCTTTCGGGGGGTCCTGACCTCTCCCCACCAGCAGGTCTCTGGGCTAACTGAGCTGCAGGTTCCACCCCAGGATGGGGTGCAGTGTGGTCTGAGCCACCCAGCCCCTGTTGCTCCCCAACTCTGGGTCCTGGTGGAGCGGCTCCCGCCCCAAAGGCAGGAAGGGGTGACTCCCCAGCTTTCCCACGGCTGAAGGCAGTCGGGGTGGCTCCTGGCTGCAGGATGGATGCCCCAGCTCTGGTCCCAAGATTCCCTAGGGTCAGGGGTGGGAACAAGGACGAGAGAGACCCAAGTTCCTGCCCACTTATGTCCCGCAAGGGTGGGAGCGGGGGGCAGTGGGGAGGGCCCACAAGCTACAGAACAGCCTGGGGCTGAGGGAAACCGGCCCCAGCCGTGGGTGGGCCCCTCCCTTCCCCTGTCTGCAGCGCCTGGGTCCTCGGTGGGCCCGGGAGGGTGAGGCAGAGGCCGGCTGCACGCAAGGGGGCGGGTGCAGGCTGCCGCGGTCTTGGAGAGGGAGCAAGTCTAACATCCTCCAGGGCCGCTATTTCCCATGCAGTGCGCACGCTCAATTTAAAAGGCCCCTGTGTTCCAGCAAGCGAGCAAGCGGGCTTTTGTTTCTAATGCATACTGTGAAAGGAAAAAAAATCACAGTTATCCACCTTCTCAGGGCCTGTGGGCACTAGAATTCTTTTTCTAACCATCCACCAGGAAAGCTCAGCCTGTCTCTCGGGAGGGCGGGGGTGGGGTGGGGTGGGGTGTACCTGCTGGCTACTCCCTGCGGGGCCACCGTGTGGGCACGCAAGCTCTGGGAGACAGGCGGCCACTGCTACGGTGCCACCTGGGCCAGCTCTGCCCAGATCTTTGGCTTCGGCGGGGAGCCCAGCACATCAGCCTGGGCCCCTGTGGCAAGTGAGGGAGGCTCTGATCTTCCCATGGGTACGAGGGCCCAGAAGGAAGAGCTGAGATCCTCACTGGGTCTATAGACTGTCTATCTGACAGAGTTCGGGCGGGAGGGGGCGGGCCGAGGGGCTGGGGACAGGTGTGGGGGTGATGCCTCGGCTCCGCACAGCCAGGAGGGGGCCCCAAGCATGCATTGGCAGGTGATCAGGGTGGAGACAGGCGGGGGGACACAGCGCTCTGGCAGCTCCATCCTCCCCACCCTCTGTCTGCCTGCTGACCACCCTGTCGGCTTCTGGAACGGAGCGACAGGTCCCACAGGGCAGCGCCTGGCTGCCCGGGAGTCCTGGGTCTCTGGGAGGCGAGGGGAAGCCACGGCAGGAGACCCCTGGCTCTCTGACCCTCCAACTCTCCGGGCGGCTCCCCCTGTGTGGAGGAGGTGGTGCGTCGGGGCGGGGGTACATGCACTCAGCCAGGTGAAGGAGGAAAGGGGACGCGCACCAAGTTCAACACCCAAAACAGACACTGCGGCAGGCCCCTGCCCGCGCTAGGCTGCACCCACTCCCCAGCCTGCGCCCAACACGCTTCTTGGGGGAGCGGGCCGGTGTCCCCCGCTTGCACTGCGTCAGTCTCTCGCGGCTCCCTCTGCAGCCGCCTCCTGGGCCGCGGGTGGAGGGGGGGAGGCGAGCCTCGGCCTCTGGGCCCCCGGCGCTGCTCCTCCCCAGGCTGAGACCCCGCCCTGGGCCACCAGAGTCCTCCCCTCCTCGGGCAGGTTAACAATTGCTGCTGTTTCGGAACTCGCCGTTTTCAGTAATCTGCAATTTGGTGGGGTTGGTGGGGGAGAGGCCGTTACGGGCTTGCATGCTGTACCTCTCTTTGAGCTGCGTCAGGGCGCTCATGAGGCGCGCGTTGGCTGCGTCCAGTGAGGCGATGCGCTTCTCCTGTGGAGCAAAGAGGGTGTCAGCAGGGGCTGAGCCACGGGCTGCTGGGCCCAAGGTGGGGGGGCAGGGGCCGGGGGGCGCGAGGTCCGTGCCGGGAAAGGGGTCTCCCCGGAGCTGTGGCTGCCTACAAGAGCGGGGAGTGAGGTGGCTGGGAGGACAAACACCGAGGATGCAGAGTTCCTGAAGCCGGGAGGAGGCAGCTCGCCCTCATGGGAGAGGACCTCAGCGAGCCCACCTTCCTCGTGTCCCCACCTCATTACCTGCTTCTCACCCCAACAGCCCTAGTGCTGTCATGTGCCAGCTCCTTGAAGCCCCGAGGGCAGGCACGCTCACTCATGTGCATGTGTGTGTGTGTGCACATGTGTGCGTGTGTGTAACACAGAGGTCACAGCTCCCATCAGCCTGTGCAGTTTCCCGACTGAGCAAGGACTGGCCCTGGAGAAGAAAAGGGCACAGACCTGGATGAAGGAGACTGGAAGCCAGTCTCTCAACTGTCTTCCCCCCTCAACGCAGTTGGGAAGCCAAGGGTCTGAACAAGAGTTCCCTTGTTCTCTGTCCCCAGCCTGCTGTCACCCAGCCTTCCCCATTCCCCTCCCAACAGCTTCTCCTCTGGTCAGAACACCTGGTGAAAGGTAATACCTAACTAAGCTGCCCAAGCAGGGGACGAGCGGTCCCGCCCTTTTCAAAGCCTATCCTAGTGAGCTTGTGATCCACTGAGACCCTCGACTCCGACTTCTTGAGGCAGAGATACCGATCTCCTATCCTCCTTCGCTTCTGTGTGGGGTATGACTGCGGATGTGAAGCAGCCAAAGCCACCCCCTCCTAATCCCAGGTCCTTTAACACCTGTGGCTGTCCGAAAGGCTGGAGCCCCACACCTGAGCATCAATGATCTTCTGTTTGGAGTCTACAGCTGCTTGCATCTCCGCATGGTCCTTCTTCAGCTCCTCCTCCACTGACATCAACCTGTTACCAGACACAAGGACAGTCAGGCCGGCATTTGAGGGTGCAAGTGAGGGGGTGAGTGTGGGGCCTCGTGGGAACAAGTCATCACACCCTCACAGAGGGGGACACACTAGGAGAGCCCCTCCTTGGGCCACAGACTCACCTCCCACCCTTGCCTGGGACGGAGGTGGCCTCCGTCACCCGATGCGGGCTGAGCCTGCTCCTTCCTTACATTTCACCTGCCCCAGATTCTGTCCCCAAATCCCCAGAAGCCCCTGGCATGGCCCCCTTCTGATGTTCCTCCAGGAGCCAAGGGGGTGGGGTGGGTATTAGATCCTCACGCACCCCAGGGCTGGGCGAGTGGTGTCACATCATGAGACTTGTGGTTTGAGTGGGGAACAGAGGCCCTGCAGGGCTTGAGAACTTTCTCCACCCACTCTGTATTCGCTGAGGCTGCACCGGGTACTCGAGGTGGCAGGATGAAGCCACAAGGCGCAGGGACACAGGCAGGGAGACAGCAGCTACCCTCAGGAACCACGGGAACAGAGACCAGGGAGCGGCTAACCGTCCTGGAGGGTGGGGTGCAGCTGCACTTGTTGAACGGGACACCGCAGGGCAGGCAAGGGCTGTTGGGTGGATGACGAGCTGGGACAACATGAGGGTCACGGTGTCCAGAAGTTCAGAGCGAGGGCCGGCGTGGGCCTGCTGCCAGCTGCTCCCGCCCTGAGACCATCCCTGGTCTCGCCCTGCTGGTCTCTCACAGACCTGTCCGTCACTGCTGATCACTCCCAGCTTCCCCCTGCACTCTCTGGGCCTGAATCCTAGCTCCCCGGCCACTGCTCTGGAGACTCCTTGTCCTGTCTCCCCCAAGGACCGCAGGGTCCCCAGGGCTCTGCCTCAGCCCGTCATTCTTCTTGCTCTATGCTCTTCTCAGATGAGTTCACTTACTGCTTTCTTTGGGCTTCCCAGCTGGCTCAGGGGTAAAGAATCAGCCTGCAATGCAGGAGGTGCGGGTTGGATCCCTGCGTTGGGAAGATCCCCTGGAGGAGGACACGGCAACCCACTCCAGTATTCTTGCCGGGAAAACCCCATGGACAAAGGGACCTGGTGGACTACAGTCCATGGGGCTGCAGAACAGTCAGACGCGACTGAGCAGGCACAGCTTTACTTCTGTCTCTACCCTCGGGACTTCGGTGCAGCACAGCATCTAAGCCCCAGGCAAGCACTTAGTCCATCTCATAGCAGACACACAGGAAGGTCAGCGGTGCAGGGGCAGGTACCACACAGGACTGTCATGAAAAGCCAGTGGGATCGGGGTTGAGGAGAAGGGGCGTGGGATCCTGCCAAGGTCGGGGGTGGGCGTTCCTTTGTCACAGGAACATAAGACACTGAGCAAAGCCTGGATGAAGAGGAGGAGGTGGAAGCAATGGGGGAAGTGGGAGAAACTTCTGTTTCCAGCTATGGTGGAATAACAGGCACTGGGTTTAACCTCCTGCCACAGAAACACCAAACTAGAAAACGGAACAAAATATATGAAACAAAGGCTTCCAGACACTGAAAAACAGGCAGCGCCGTATAGCACGGGACTCCCAAGAGATGGGAACACGAGAGGGGAGCCCCGCCCACTGCTGAGAGTCCAGGCAAGCAAAGGACGGAAGTGATCACAGAGGGTCAGGGTACCGGGGAGGATGGGGGGTTGGGGTGGGGGAGGATGCGACAGAAGACTCTACCCATCTCCTGAGGGGTCCCCTTGGGGCTTTGGCTGAGAACTGGTCTGCATGCTTGTGAGAAAAACAGGCGAGAGCCACTGGAAAGGAATACACAAAACTAACCCTAAAATAGTTTAGGGTCATTCCAGGCAGTAAAAACACTCCTGGGTTAGTAAACTCAGAGCCAGCTTAGCTCTGGACTAAAGCCTACCCAAGACCCACCCCAACAGAGCTTACAAACTAACCTCGGAAAGAATCAAACAGACTCTTCCAACTTCATTGTGTCCCAGAACAAAGCGCCCAGGTACTTAAAGGAACATAAGACATCCAGCAGCTACATAAAAAAAAAAAAAATCACAATGTCTGGCATCTAACCAAAACTCACCAAGCATGCAGAGAAGTAGGAAAACATAACCCTTAACCAGGAAGAACATCAATCAAGACAGACTTGGAAATGTCAGATGACAGGATTAGTAGACAAGGACATTGGAACAACTGTTGTAAATATATTCTATGTGCTCAAGAAAACAGAGGAAAAGCATGAGCAAGATGAGAAGAGAAACGGATGGGATTTAAACCAAACGGAAAGTTTAAAGGCAAAAAATACATCTGAAATGAAAAAAATACTGAATAGGAGTAACAGACTGGACGCTGAACCATGAATGGACGTGAAGGCACCCTGTAACAATCCAAGATAAGACACAGGAAAGACATTTTTAAAATAAAACAGCACTGGTAGGATGTGGGACAATATAAAGAAGACTAATATACGTGCAATGAGAATTCCAGAAAACAGCCTGGGGAGGCAGAACCCTACACCCACAGATCCAACAGCTTAAACTCCAGAAACATGAAGAAAACACGTCAAGGCACTTCGTAATCAAATTGTTGGCAATCGACAATCAAGGAAGAAATCTGCAAATCAGCCAGAGGAAAAGTGATATCAATACATTAAGGACAGAAGAACAAAAATCCCATCATAGTCCCTGCTGTTATAGCCCACGTAAGGGCAAAATCTTGTCCGCTGCTAGCTTTGCTAAACGGCCACACCATGCACATGCTGCTAAAACAGCAGAGGTGCACAGCTGTGACAGACGCCCTGTGGCCTGCCAAGCCTAGATATCTACTATCCACCCCTTACAAAAAGTTTCCAACCTCTGCCCCTCAGGCAGCAAGATATAGCTAATGTGCCAATAAAGGAGGTAAGATGGAATCATAAAAAGAACTCAGTCTAGAAGAGGGCCGGAAAAGGAACAGATGGTACAAAGAGAAAACAAGTAGCAAGATAATAGGTTTAAACATAATTATATTGCCAATTACAATAAATGTAAATAGTCTAAACATTCCAACTCAAAGGCAGAAACTAAGATTAGATAAGAAGCAGGAACAATAAGGTGTCTGTGATAGAAACTCACTTTATGTAGTGAGTGAGGGACATAGCTTTGTTCAAAGTATAAGGATGAAAAAGGATATAATGGGCTAATGTCAATAAAAAAAAAGTTAAAGGTAGCTGTATTAATATCCAAGTGGACTTCATAGAAAGGAGTATTATGAGGGATAATTATGAGGATGTTATGAGCAATATTACAAAATGATCTTATAATGATAAAGGGTCAGTTCATCAACAGCACATGATAAGTCTAAATCTGTACGCACCTAAAAATAAAGTTTCAGTGACTATAAAGTAAAAACCAACAGAAATGAAAGAAGAAATAAATTCGTAATTATGATTAGAAACTTCATTATCCTTCTCTAAATAACTGGCAGAACAGTAAATAAGTACACAGAAAACCCACTAAAGATACAGAAGATCTGAACAACACTATCAACCAAATTGACCTGGTTGACATTTATAGAAGGGAGGAAAATACACCAGGACTGGGTAGTAGAAATAAGTGTTAAGTAAGCCACTGAATTCAGGAAAAGTTGCATCCCTCAGAGAACAGGGTGAGAAAGAAGCGGTTAGGTTAAAAAGTGTTTTCTCTTTTGGAATCACACACATGAGGTGAGCCAAGAGCAGAGCTGGCAGTTGAGTGAACAGCGGGCTCCTTGTCAGCCCGGTTACAGGCCCTCTGCTCACGCTAACCATTTTATGAAGAGGAAACCCACAGGTCAATCAAGTAAACGATAACTAGGAGCAGAGAAGCAGGTAGTGTAAATAGGAGGAATTAAGGAAGGATTTTTTAATAGTGGACAAAGCACGAGGCCAGGCTGGGAAACATCATATTTACTGCACACCTGCCAAATCTATGCTCAGGACAGATTCTGTACCACGGAAACTAACACGTCAGTGCGCACTGTGGCCTCGCACTTGGTGTTACTGCCATAAAGAAGGAGGCTATACCTCGACAACACTCCCTGCTTACAGACGGGCAGAGGGGGAGACAGAGGCAAATCAACACGGAAATAAAGATAAGCCGTCAGTGAAGATGAGAGGCAGCACTCAAGTCGCTGGTCCACCTGGAAATCTTCCTGCATGACCCACAGGCACCTTAAAACTCAACACACCCAACACTGGCCTCACCTCTCCCCCTCCCTACCCAAACCGGTCTTCTTCCAAAGGTCCTCATCTCAGTAACTGGCACCATGACACACCTGGATGCTCTTGGTAAAAATCAGCGTTATTTTGTCTGCTTCCCTCCTCTCACTCCCACCCTCACCAGCTGCATGTAACTGACATGTATTCCTACTTCCTCTGCCCTGGACTGGATGGGTCCTCATTGTCTTACCTGGTACAACCACCATCCAGCTTCTAAACTCTATGAAAACGTGACTCCCCATGGGGGCCCCAAGGCTCTCTGCACGCTGCCTCGGCTGACCTCGCTTCTGCCAGGCCACCTATACACTCCACCACCAACCCACGCTGTACCACTGCGGTGCCCTGCACTCCAAGCTCCCGCCCTCCTCTGGGCTCCTGCCACACAATCCCTGCCGCCTCAGACTCTTCTCTGCGCTCAGCTCATCAAGGCAGCTGAGCAGCCCGTCCCTGGGATCCGGGGCCTCCTGGAGGGCAGCAGGCAGGCCTGCCCCTCTGCACGTGTGGGGCCAGGGCTGGGCCTGGAGCAGGGACCAGCCGGCCGCCCTCACCTGCTGATGATGCCCTTCATCTGGATGTCCTTGTCCTCCTGCTGCCGCCGCAGCCGCTCCTCGCCCTCCTCTAGACGTGCCTGGTACTCCAGCACCAGCTTCTGGGTCGTCTCCTCCTGGCACTTGAACAGGGTCTCATACTCCTCCAGCTTCTTGGTGGAGATTCGCAACTTGTCCTGCAGCACTGCCAGATCCTGCCAGGAGGGCAGCGCACCACGGCACAGCACCCAGGACAGAAAGCACAGGCGCATGAGCCCGCTGGGAGGCAGCCTGGCTCGGAACGCCCCAGGGGTCATCACCAGCCCAGCCCAGTTCACACAGCGGGGAGACGCCCAGGGACCCCAGCCAGAGCTGGCGTACGGGGTGAGACTCAATGCCTGGCTCCTGTCCAGGGCTCTCCCACCCCCAAGCCTAACCTACGCCTATGAGCGGGATAAAGACTCAAACCCAGATCTCACAAGTAAGGGTCTTGAGCTTCTCCTAATAAACAAAGGTAAACTTCTCCTTACAAAGGTAAACAAAGGAAATCAGAGCACTTTGAGAGGTGGGGGCTCTACAGGAGGGGAAACTGGGGTCCAGAAGGGAAGTGAACCAAGCACCTGGGGAGCAGAGTGACTAATGGGGTGAGGTACTAGCCTCCCAGCCTCCATTTGACCCTAAAGTCATGGCAAGTCGCATGGCAAGTGCAGGGAGAGATTAAAGGCAAAGTGGTCCAGGGCTCTCTGGGTCTGACTCAGCTTGGCACTCCTGGCCTTTGGGGAAGAGGAGGGATGTGTAAATTAGCAAGAGAAGCAGTGAGCTAGCAGGCCGTGTGAGCTGAACGGAAGGGGAGGTGGGGTCAAGACCAGAATCAAAGGGTTGGAGGTGGGAGGTGGGGGCTGGGCACCCTGAGAATCCAGAGAGTAGGGAAGCAGGAAGGGCCTCTCCTTGGGTCTTGCTCATCAGTAAAGTGTGGCCCAAAGATCAGGAGATGGCAAGGCTATCTCCTGAAACAAAACTGGCCCTAGGGGAGAGCCCAGCTCCAGGATAAAAGGCCCATCATGGGTCTTCTGCTCAGAGTGGTGTCAGAAAGGCCTTCCCTGGCACAGGCAGGACTGGGTGTCCAAGGAGTTCAAGGCAACTCCAGGATCTGCCTGCCAGGGTTAACAGCAAAGAAAGCATGAGAAACAGCAGCTCCCTGGGCTAAGGAACAAGGGAAGAGGACAAGCCAGCTGCAGCCTGACCCCTGAAATCCTTCGAGCCATCCCCATAACACACTTGGAAACGGACTCTCAGAAAGGTGCAAAGCCTGGAGTGAGGCAGGCTCTCCTAGCTCCCCAGCCAAACTCTGGCTCTGGGAGCACTGTGCCCCATGTGCCCTGGTCCCCTTCACGTAATAATGGTGGAAGCAGGTGGATGTGGCGGACCAAGGAGGGGGATGGTGGAGGCGGCAGAATGCAGCATGGACATGGACCCGGCCCCAGGCCGGTGGGAGGGAAAGCAAACACCCTGACTTGTGTGCCCTCACCCGAGAGGCTGTGACAGGCTTTCCTGGGGCCAAGAGGACTGCAGGCACCCAAGGCGCGTGGGCAAGTGGCTGCTGTCCTGCGGGGCCTTGTGACAGTATGAGCTTTGGCCTCTGGGAGGAGATGAGGGATCCAGGGCAGTTGCCACATTAACTAGAAGAATTTTGGAGAACAGAAGCATCCCACTGCCCACTAAATGCTAGATGTAATCTAGGGCTGGGGTTTGGAGGTTTTAGGACCAATACTTTCCTCCTGGAAGGAAAAAACACCTCCATGGCCATGGGACACCACCGCCCCCTGGCTTTCTCTCCCAGACCCTGGTGGAGAGGAGGATGCAGAGCCAGGCGGCGGGCAGGGACCGTCCCAGAGCAGAGGGTCCTGGTGGCGTCCCCTCCCCGCTGTCTCTCTGCCTCTTGGTACATGAGGTCTCCATGCATGTCTCGGGCACCTCTGAGCCCCACGTCCCAGAAGCTTGGCTGCCCAGTCACCGAGGGAATGTGCCTCCTGAATCTGATTCAACACAGTTCCTGGGCAAGTCTCACGTGCAGCCCATAGAGGAAACCTCAGGCTTATGCTAAATCCTCCAAATTCCCCTGACTGCCGTCCTGACGTGGGACCAGGGGTGGGGAGGGGACTGGACATGTGCAGGAATGAGCAGCACCCTGAATTCAGGGCTCAAGGGGAGAGGGCGTCCTGCCGGCTGCCTTGGGGAGGCAGCTCACCCTGCCCGAGTGGCCAGGGTCTGGTTTTTACCTTTTCCGCTTGGCTGAGTTCCTCCTTACTCCTTAGCCTATCCCTGTGCGGGGGATCTGGGCCCAGGCCCTCGTCTTCTAACAACTGTGCATTCATGGTCAAGAGCCAGGCAGCCGTGCGGTCCAGGGCATTGGGGCTCACGGGTGAAGGGCCCTGCGATGAAACACAACTGTGAGGGACTGGGGCGGGGGGGAAGGGGTGGTCCCGGGTGCAGCACAGGGACGGACGGGCATCTCTGATGCAGCCCCGGGCCCTGGGGAGTTTCACCTCCTAGACGCAGCCTGAGGCTGTCACGAGCCGGGGGTGGAGGGGAGCCTAGCTGAACATGGCTTCTCTGCTGCCTGGGGGAGAGCCAGTGGGCTTGGGCTGGCAGGTCGATGTCTAACCTGAAGAACCTATAACTCTGTGCAGAGCCCTGAAGACCAGCTCAGAGCAGGAGGGGGACGAGTGGCTAGGTGGACTCCTACCCTGGGTTGGGCTTTAACAGGCTTTGGAACTGGAGATGGGCAGACAGATCCCTCCCTCTTTCTTCCTGACCCCAGCTGTCTCTGGGAAAACTGGCAGAGGAACCCCAAGCCACAGTGAAGCTGGTTCACAGGATTTAGGCCGGAGCCACTGGGGGGCTGTCACGGCAAGTAGCTGGTGGGATGGGGCCAAGTGTGGCATCATTCAGCATGGGATGGCAGCTGGGTGCGGGTGGAGATGACGTGGCTGGGAGGAGCAGCACGACGTGGGGGGTCAGCCGGACCCCACCCTGGGGCGGGGGGTGGTGGCCTGCCCTCTCCGCCTGGCAGCACTGACCTGCTTGTGCACGGCTCGAGGCTTCAGCTCAGGGCTGTCGCCCTTGGAGGACGAGGACTGTTGCCGCAGCCGCGCTCCGGGCCCAGCCCAGTCGGGCGAGGCCGAGGCCAGCGTCCCGCTCGACGGCCGTGGGTACTGCAGGGTGCTCAGCAGGGTGGGCGGCGTCCGGCCTCGGGGTGCGGGGGGCGGCGGCGGGGGTGGTGGCGGCGGCTGATCGATCCTCCGCTGGGGGCCGGCACTGTTCTGCCGTGGCACCGTGGGCTGCCCACCCTTCTCGGTCAGCGACACCTGCCGCCGTGCCAGCTCCCCGGGGCGCCGGCCCAGGTCTTCGGGGGCGGCTGCGGCGCCGCTGCTGCTGAAGCTGCCCAGCTTGGCGGCAGCTGCCAGCTCTTCGCTGTTGCTGTGGGAGCTCAGGGAGCTGTGGCCCTCGGAGCCCGAGTCGCCGAGGCCGCGGGGAGACAGTGGCAGGCCGGCCGCCATCTGGTACACGGGATTCTGGAAGGATAGTGGTGCCAGGAGCTGGGGCCGACCCGGCGCGCCCTCCGACGTGCCCGGCGTGGTGGGCGTCTGGCCTGCCCGCCGCACTGTGGCCAGCCCTGCCAGGCTCACGGGGGCCGCCCGGGCTGGCCACCCGGCCACCAGCTGAGTCGCGGGCGCTTGGCCATCGGCGGCGAGGGCGTCGGGGCCCGCTGGGGAGCCTGCCTCCCCATCCAGCACGCGGGTGTCTTGGAGGTCCACCATGGACAGACTCTTGCCGCCGTTGGCCATCTGAAGATCGGGCTCGTTGGCTTCCGAGTAACTCGAGCTGCGGGCAGGTGAGGGCTGGACCCCGGAGGACCTTGTGACAAAAAACAAGTCCTTGTTTTCGGGGGTTGGAGACGGTAACCGGGTGAAATCTATCAGACTGCAGGGAGACAAGCACACACAGGGAAAGAAGGGGGAAGAGAAGAACTGTGAATGCGGCCCAGGCGGGGTCCCGACCAACTGAGAGCCCTGCCAACCTGCCGCCCCATGGCCTGAGCCAGGGAGTGGGGAGGGGGGAAGGGAGGGGAGGCAGGGAGGGGAGGCAGGGAGGGGAGGCAGGGAGGGGAGGGAAGAGGAGGGGACGGGGCGGCAAGAAGGGGAGAGTCCCGGGGCGCAGCTGCGAAACCAAACCACAGCCACCGAGCCTGGCAGAGGCCACCACCAAGGCGCGGGGTGGACGGCTGCTCCTACACAGAACTGCGGCACTAGGGGCCCGAGCTCCCAGCACCAGGCCAGGCTGCCTAGCAGCGGCCCTTTTCCTGATCAGCGCGGCATCTTGAGACAGTAGGTTCTGGGGCCTGGGGTGTTCCGGAAAATTCCCCTGAGCTAAATCCAAACCCACAACTCAGTGGCTCTCTGCTACCTGAGGGTCCTGTACCGGGAACGATGACTTCAAAGCCACGGGGGGCTCCCTCTGCCTCTTCCCTCCCGTCCCTAGTCAGGCTGCTCACCAAAGTGGGGGCCTGTGCTGAGAGAAGCCTCCACCTGCAGCCTCCTACTGCCACCCCTTGTCTGACTGGCAGGCGGGGGCTGGGGCTTCCGGCAAAAAAAAAAAAACACAAGGTATCAGAGGAGGATCCTCACGGCGTGACTCAGGCAGGGAGGGCCTGCACCTGCCGCTGTAGGCCACGTCCCCGACCCTCCACCCCAGGCTCCTAGCCTCTCTCTGGCCCCTTCCCAGGAAAAGCCGGCTTCTTGGAAGGAGGCACAAAACCAGGTGGGCTTTGGAAGGCAGGCTTGGGGGGAGCTGAACAGGCTCTGAGTGGGCTGGAGGCAGCAGGAATCTGGGGCTTCAATGTGGGCTTAGAAAGGAGTTGGCTTAGTCTGGGATGGAGAGGAAGTGCCAGTCCAGGGTGATGAGACAGGACAGGGTAGGTTGTGGCCACTCGAGGCCATGGCACTTGGGGGCCGAGAAGAAGTGGACGGGGGAAGTAGGTGGAGTTGGGAGAAACCCGGACCAGCCCTGGGCCTGGGTCGCCCTTCACATGCCCAGGTCAGCTCTCCTGACCTCTCGACTGATGTGTGTCCCCACTTGAACTCTTGCTTTGCCTCACCTGGCAGGTTGTAGGGACGGCCCCTCCTCAAGACATAGAGGGACCCGGGGGGAAGGCGCGTCAAGGTCTCTGCATCTCCGGCCTCCTCCTGGGCCTTTAGTCCCTCACACCACATCCCCAGGTCCTTGATCTCAACGCCCTCGCCTGCTAACAGCCTGCCACTGCCGTCCCCACCATCTCAGAGCCAGACAGTGCCCGGCTCTGCTGCTCCAGCCTCAGCCTCGTGAGCCGGTCCAAGACGGTCCTGCTGGACGAGGGGAACGTTTGACCCCAGGTACAGGTAGCTCACTGTAAAAGTGAAGGTCCTCGTCTTGACGTCAACACTTGAGAACATTCTCCCTCCCCCTCCGTTGTGTACTGACGAGGCACTCGTCCCAGCACTGGACGTGCAGAGTGGGAGCTGGGCCTCAGCATCTCTCTAGTTTACCGGGGCTCCCAGCCTCTTCGCCTCGAGGAGTCACCTGAACTCCTCCTGAAAACACACTCTGGAGCTCTACTTCTGGAGACTCTAGTTCAGGCCCAGGAAATACTAGCTCATATACACACAAAAAAGTGACTGTGACTAGTGCTGATTGGGACCAGTAACTGTTCCTCAACAGAAGATACTGTCTTTCTCCAGGGCTTTGTGCTAGTTCCTCTACCTAAAATGCCTCTTCCACCAATGGAAATGCTACTTTTCCTAAGCTCAAAACTCTAGCACAACCTCCTCCAGGAAGCCTTCCCTGATTCCCACCCCCCCCCAAAATCTTACTCCTTAGTGCCCAAGGAACACCTTGAGTTTCATTCAGCTTGTTTCATAAACACCAGTATAGGTTTTCTCCTCCCCAAAGGAGACTGTAGATGGGCCCTTCCCGGTCTGTACCTGCACCCCGCCACACCCAGCATGCCCGGCGGCTCTTACCCAGAGAGGTCGTTCTCGATCACCATCTTCTGGAGCCCAGCCGAGACACTGCTGCTGCCGGATCCAGGCGTAGAGGCCAAGTCATTGGTCCCTGCAAGCTGCCCACTGCCCGGGGTGCTCAGAGCTGTGTGGACGTCCCTCAGGATTCGAGGCAGAGGCCCCAGCTTGGATATGATGCTCTGCAAAGACATGGCAAAGGGGGCAGGTGTGAGCCAGGGGGCCACCTGGTGAGGCCAAGTGCACTGGAGCCACTGTGTTCAAAATCACTAAGCAGCCAGTCAGATGCAGGCTCGCCCTCCCCTGCAATCAGCTTCAGTGGGTCTGGGGAGGGGTAGGGAGCCCAGAAACAACAAATTACATTTTTATCAGCGCCCTGGATATCTCTGGGATGGGGCAAGGCCCACAAGAAGACACAGTAACCTAGTCCAAACCTTTCACCCTGATCTGTCCTGCCTCAGTGACCTACAGAGAATCCTGGAGTTTGCCCCCATCTCCCCAGTGGAGAGGCTTCTGGGGTGGCCCCCTCCCACGTTACCTACTCCACAGGGCAAGCTGAGGCCCAACCCACTTCAACACCTGAGTCCCTGGGGCGATGGCCCAGGCACAGAACAGGCATTCCTGCTCACCCGTCAGACAAACAAGTGGCCAGTCAGGCAGAGGGTGGTGCCTGGACTCGTCTGAAGCCCACTCTCCTAGTTTAGACCGATGGTGGTAAAGCTTCTAAGCTGAGCAGGTGCGGGGTGGGACTCTGCCTTCATCTGGCTTATGTCCCGGCTTCCACCAATGGCTATGCGCAGAAAGCAAGCATGAAAACTCATGTGGTCCACAGAGGGGAGACGTGAGCAGCAAACAGCTTGACTTTAAATCCTGCTGCAACAATGTCAGCTGTGACGGCTGCAAACCACCGTCCGTACCTCCCGCCTGGTCATGCAGGCGTGGGGGATGGTGGCCCCCAGCACAGAGGCTCTGGAAGTGGTGGCAGAGTGACAGGTGTTGGCAGCTGTGGAGGAAGACAGGGCTCTGAGCCTCATTTCCATTGCTCCCTCCTGGGTCTCTCAGAGCCAAAGGGCAATGGACATAGAGGAGCAGAAATGATTGCAACGGCCGTTCATAGCGAAAAGCTGGGACTGATCTGAGTGTCCAGTGAATTACATGGTGCAGTCACGTGATTGGACAGTCTGTGTCATTAGAAAGGTTACAGTGGTGTGTGGCATGTATGGTTGGGGAAAGATGCCCACGAGAGAAGAGTGAGCAGTGCATGCTAAGTTCCCACTTTAACAGAAAAGGGCAAGAACTGCCTGTGTGGGTACCTAACATGTGCACAGAAGTACCTAAAAGGCCGCACACCAGAGCGCCCTGAGTGCTCACCCCTAAGGATGGGGCGGGAGCAGGAGGTCTTCCAGCTCTGGTTCAGCAGCAGCTACTTTTATAATCAGTCCTGAATATTCATTGGAAGGACTGATGCATATTAAAAAGCAGAGATGTTACTTTGCCAACAAAGGTCCATCTAGTCAAAGCTATGGTTTTTCCAGTTGTCATGTATGGATGTGAGAGTTGGACCATAGAGAAAGCTGAGCATTGAAGAGTTGATGCTTTTGAACTGTGTTGGAGAAGACTCTTGAGAGTCCCTTGGACTGCAAGGAGATTCAACCAGTCAATCCTAAAGGAGACTAGTCCTGAATATTCACTGGGAAGACTGATCCTGAAGCTAAAACTCCAATACTCTGGCCATCTGATGTGAAGAACTGACTCACTGGAAAAGACCCTGATGCTGGGAAAGATTGAAGGCAGGAGGAGAAGGGGATGACAGAGGATGAGTTGGTTGGATGGCATCACCGACTCAATGGATATAAGTTTGAGCAAGCTCTGGGAGTTGGTGAAGGACAGGGAAGCCTGGCGTGCTGCAGTCCATGGGGTCGCCAAAAGTCAGGCACAACTGAGCAACTGAACTGAACTTTTGTAAGATGGGCTCTCAGAGCCCTGGTGGGTAGCAGAGGTTCTGGAAGTGGGTCCTGGCAGTTGCTGCCCAGAACCTGCCCACTGTGCAGGCTGGGCCTGCGGGGGCAGTGGAACCCAGGCCACAGGGCCTGCAGCAGTGTCAGAGGTGTTGACAGAATGACTGTTTCAACAGACGGTCAAGGGTACTTCTGGAAAGTTTTGCAACCTGCTGCCTGACACATGGAGGCGCAGCATCTCCAGTCCATCTTTTTTGTATCAGTGGCCTTAAAATCCAGAGCAAGGACATTTTAGGAGACACAGCTAATCTGATTATACTTTCCATGGGTAGGGAGGATAGCACGCCTTCACCTGTGGATGCCATCTACTCAGAGGCACAGCCGAGGCCCCAGTACACAGAGTGGGCTCCCCTGGAAGATGTCGGTGCATGAACGTGGTGCTCCCCACCAAGGAAAAGGGCCGAGATCCCTCCCCAGTGTGTGCTGACAGGGCCTGCACTGGATCCCTGGGCTCCGGCGCCCTGGCGGGGCCGCTGATCTCTACCGCACAGGCAAAGCCTCGGGCCTCGTGGTTACTTCGGGAGGAGCAGCCTGCAGCTTCAGTGCCCTTGGGCCCATCCACTGCCCCATCGTGGCCCGAGTCGTCAGGCACCTGCTCCAGCTGGCTGACGGCCTCCCAGAGCAGCGAGTGCAGGCTGGAGAGCTCGCGGCCCAGGTCGATGTAGCCCTCGAAGCCGGCCGTGTTGGAGACGGTCTCGGGGTTGGAGATCTCCAGCAGGAAGCGCTGCATGTTGGTCCACTCGTGCTCCAGGAACTGGTTCATGAATGACATGTACTCTTCCTTGCTGCCGAACCTGGAGCCGAGCAGACGGGGTGAGCGCCCTGGGCCCCACCCGGGAGGCCCCCTACTTCTCGGAGACACCCTCGCCCCCTGGGCTCCCATCCCTTCACTGTGGCTGCCTTCCACGCCACGTACTTCCCAGCCAGCCAACCCCCACAGATTCCGGGTGCTCATGGCTAAGTCTGGAGACTCCTTTCTGGACTTTTTCTCCCAGGATCTGGAATGTTCTATGGCCCTCACTCCACCTTCATGTCCAGTCTTAGTCTCCTTCCTCTTTCCCTCCAAATGTCTGTGGCCCCTGATGCACAACTGACTCTCAAGCCACACTTGGCCAGGTCTCTCTGCTAAGCCTTCCGACAAGTTCTTCTTCAGGCACCTTCCTTTGTCCTCAGCTTGGCCCAGTCTGCGGTCACCTTCATCACCCCAAACCCGCACCCTCCTCTGGGACTCCCCATCCCAAGGAGACCGATCCAGAAGCCTGGCCGTGTTCAACTGCTCCCTCTGCCTCCCCGTCAACTGGCAAGACCTGCTGGCCTCATCTTCTGATCAACCCACAACCTACAGCCATGGCCTTTTGCATCACCATCACCTCCAGTATTATCCCTGACCCAGTCCTTCCACCACTCTGCCTTTACCAGAACCATAATTCTGCTCTCCTCCTGGCCTCAGGGCTGCCAGTCTTGTGCCCTCCACTCCTGGCCCCTCTGCTGCTGGGCTGAACTTGGCAGGACTTGGAACACATGAGGGCCACCTTGCTCAAAGCCCTCTGGCAGCTCTTACTGCCCTGCCTGGCCTCCAAGTCCCTGCTGTCCTCTAGGGTGGTCTCCCACCTCTCTCGACCTAGCAAGTGACAATTCAGGAACGGCAGAGTGTCTGGTCCCTCCCTGGCCTGCACCTCTGTCTTTTCGTCCTGAACTCAGCTGGGGAGCGCATCTTCTAGGAAGCCTCCCTCTCTCCTCTTCCAACAAGCTGTTGGCCCTCCTAGGAGGCCACGCCCCTGTCCATCACTGCTCTCCCTGCTGAAGTGTTGGCTCCGGGAGGGTGGGGACCAGTGGTGATTCATGGCCCAGCCCTGCGAAGGCCCGGAAGGGCTTGATCCACACCTCGTGAGAGCCGCTCTCTGAGCCAGCCCGTCTGTGTCCACCCCCTCGCTCTAAGGTACAGCAAGAACACTGAAGTGCTTCACAAACAGACGTCCTTGGCACCCTTAGACAAGGACAGTCTGGAGCCACCCGGGTGCCCAACTGCAGCAGATGGGTTCAGGAGACATGGGCCCTTCTCCCTTGAAGGCATATTAGTCACTCATTTCAAAAGGAAGCTCGTGAATGTTAAGTATGTGGGAGAATCCTTATGATAAAATGTTCATTCAAAGAAGCAGAAGGAAAAATATTACCTTGCTTTATCACCCTTGAAAACTAAGGAAACGCACCACAGAGGGGAGCCTGGGGTGCAGAGGAGAGAGGGACGGAGGGAGGCGGGGCTGAGGAGGCAGGGACAGGCTCCAGCCTATCGTGGGCCGGGGGGGGGAGGTGGGGGGGGACGTGGCACTCACTTGGCAAAGTTGGCCAGGTTCTGGGTGACTTTGGCGATGAGGGTGAGTGTGCGGGCGGTGCGGTCGTCGGGGTACTCCTGCAGCAGATTGAAGAGTGAGGGGGACATGATGGCCGGGCAGAGGAAGCGCAGGAACAGAGAGGCACTGATGAGTCGCTCGCTGATGTCCGGCCGGCCGCGGCTGCTGCACTCTTGCCGCCAAGAGGCAAACACCTCCTTGAGCTCCCGGGGGAAGACGCTGTGTGGGGACAGGTCATGGTGGGGGAGCGGGGGAGTCAGTCACCAGGCCGGGACCAGAGCAGGGAGCTGGTTCTGGGTCTGATGGAACTGTGTTCTGTCCCGCGCCCACCCTGATGGCTACATGACGGGCCAATGCCCAAGTTCTCTGAGCCTGCTCCTCCGCCATCCACCATCTGCTGGGCAGGGACGCTGGGGGAGCCAGGCCAGCACAGGGCAGGGATGCCCAGGCCGCAGTTGTGGGTCTCTCAGAGGGGCTGAGTGAGAGGGGACATCAGCACTGGGGCCAGGCCCCACGGGGCTTCGCCTCTGCCCCACTCGGCAGGAGTGCGGTCTTGGGCAGAGGGAGGGACACGCGGCACAAACAGAGCACCGCTCCTCGGTTCCTGTCCCTGGCTTCTGAGATGGGCCCCCTCCGCTCCAGTAAAGTTACAGGATCTGAGGTTCTCAGCAGAGCTGGGTGATCAGGACAAGGGGCGGATCCTAACCACAGGCTAAGAACACAGCTCCTCACTAACTCGGGTGTGGAGGGAAGCAGCGGCAGTGACCTCCCTAGGCCGACCTGGTGAGGGTGGGCAGGGTTCTCAGCACCTGTCTTGGGGCTGTCCCCCCGAGCACCTCCACTCTGCCTCAGCGAGGGCCCACCAGGCCAGCCTTTCAGAGGCCTTCCTATCTTTTTCACTCTGGAAGATGGGTGCTCTCTGAACCCTGCCTACACCTGGCTCTCCCACTAGCTCCAGGGTGCTCTGCCCCAAGGCCTGGCCCTCCCCAGGCTTCCGTTTCCTCACTCCTACAAGGGGAACAAGGCCACCCCTGACGAGTTTACACAGCCATCTATCCAAAGGCGGGGACCCCCAAGGCCTTAAGCCGCTTTCATCAGCTTGAAAAGCTTTTGCCCAACAAGCCCAGCAGACTCAGGCAGTGAACGAGGCTGAACAACAAGGATGTGGCCAGAGAGGAAGTGAGGGCAGGTGACCTTGAGCCCTGGCCCCCGAAGCGCCTGGCACAGGCCTGGGCAGGGGGCAGGCGCTGAGTGATAACATCTATCAACGGCCTCGTGCAGAACTGAGAAGGGCCTTCACAAATGCCAGAAAGAGGAAATGGAAAACCACTGTCCACGGATATGTTTCCCTGTGTCCCACACCCGGCCCGCCCTGGGTGAAAACACAGCCCAAGGGTGGGAAGTGTGTTCCAGACTTCAAACTCTCTGGCTGTCCCTCCTGGTCCGGTGCCAAGGGTCATTTTCAGCTCAGCCCAAAGGGCCAGGGAGGCCCCAGTGAGCACCTTGTGTGACCCTGGGGCAGGGGGACCTGGGCCGGCAGCGTCGACCCCACCGGCTCTGCCCTGACCCAAGACTGTCGTCTCCTTGCAGGCCTGCCTCTGCCTGTGCCCATCCTTCGGGAGCAGAAAAACCAGGTCCTTCTGGTGCCCATCCCAGGGGTGCTCAAGGTACTCTGACGGGAACAGAGCTGTGAGCCAGGGTGGCTGCGGGGGTAAGCCGACTGTCTCTGGTGACATAATAAAGAAGGGCCACAAAGGGGAGCCAGACAAAGGCCTTCCAGCAGGACAGGAAAGAACGCGACCAAAGAGAGAAGCAAGCTACAGCCAGAGGTGGGACAGGGGAACGGGGCCAGGAGAGCCACTCGGGTGGGGAAGGGAACGTAGGTCCCGAGCTGGAGCAGGGACCAAGGGAAAAACCTGGGCAGCTCCTCCAGTGTGAAAATAAAGCCACTCCTGGGGGCTGGTAGCATGGTCCCCTGGACAGTCACACAGCCATCTCTGATGAGGCTGTACTAGCTCAGTGGCCACCATTCACACATGCCGGGATGTTCATCTTGCATGGAATGGCCCGGGACTGACTGTGGCCCAGACTGCAGTCCTGAAAAGCAGTCTGCCCTGCACACTTCTGCTCCTCTCTGGGGCCGCCAGGGGCCCACAGAACTCGGTCCTAGTAAAGCCCAGTCCTCCTCCTCGGTTCTCTACGGTTCCAGCAGGAGGCCCACCCAGTGTCCAGGCCCCACACAGGTGCATGCTGGGGCCACCCCAAGCCTATAACTTGAGCACCAGCTTCCATGGCCAGGTGAGGCGTCCCAGGTGAAGCCATCCACTCACCCAGGGGTGCCTGAGCAGAGCCTTGTGCATCTGGCTTCTTGTCCAGCCGTAGCACCTACAATGGTGCCAGGCAGTACCCACTGTCCAACATGTGTAAGGGACTGCCAGGTCTGAATCCTCAGCAATGCACAGACCACGTCCTGCCTACACACTCTGGAACACTCCAATGTCTGAGCCCAGAAAGGACCAGTTGGACTCAGCGGGGTCAGAAGAAGGTGGGTTCCAATCCCAGGGCCCCGACTCTGAAGCTGTGTTACCTGCCCTCTCCCTGTTAAACCTCAGCTCTCTTGTTGGGAATGACAGAGGAGGGCTCCCCACCGAGCTCTCGGGATGGGATGATGCCCACAGAGGCCAGCCCAGAGCCCAGCATGCTCTAGCCACCCAGCCTACACAGAAGGATGGGGGGAGAGGGAGGGATGCGGGGTGGGACCCTGGGCAGTAGAGGCCGAGTGGGCATGGGGGCAGCACTGACCAGTAGGAGTTGATGATTTTGCAGAAGGCCAGCTCGCAGCACATCTTGAGGTTGCCCTGGTGCTCGGGGAGGTCAGCGGCCGAGCACTTGCTTGGGTCCACTTCACAGTTCTCGTCCGACTCGTACAGCGCTTTGATGAACTCTCCTGTGGCCGAGAGGGCAGGAGGGGGCGGTGAGGACCCAGTGGGCATGCCTCACCCTGACCCTCTTGCCCCCAGTCGGCCCACACCCCCTACCTAGTGCGTCCTGCAGGTACTTCTGGCCCACCAGCTTGAGGTACTCCTCGATGGCCTTGGTGGCCAGCGTGTTCTCCCGGAAGATGAGGTGCTCGTTTTCCCCACAGCGGTCCACCTCCGACATCATCAGGTCGGTCAGGAAGTCCTGTGGAGCCAGGGGAGGAGAGTGGACTTGAGCAGGCCTGGCAGGTAAGGCCCCAGGGGTCCAGACCCATGCTCCCTGGCCAGAAGCCCCTGCTCTGTGAGGCTGCTCTATCACCAAGCTGCTGGGTCTCACCTGTGGGGGCTTCTGGGGCATGAGAGCAGGGCAGCCTAATGAGGGGACATGGTGACATCTGAGCTGGACCCCGGATCAGGGAGGCAAGAGCCCCCGCATGATGGCCAGACCCGTGGGACTCAAATCTCTGCTCAGCCCTGCCCCGGCCTGGTGGGGTGACCGAAAAGAACACCCCCATCCCAGGGCTAAAGAGGACAAACAGGCTGCCCTGCCCCCTCATACAAGCAGCTACGACTGTCCACCCATCACTGTGATGAGGTCTCCCATGCCAGACAAGGGCTTGTTCTGTGCAGCCTCACGAGGAAGGAAGACAAGAGGGAGAGGCAGGCCAGCTGCCCTGGAAGGCAGTGAGCCAGGGCTCAGACAGAGGGAGATGGACCTCGGCTCGTGTGGGAAGTGGCCTGGCTACAGCACAGCTCCCGGGCAGACCCAGGAGGGAGCCTGAGCCCACGCCTTCCCTCCTGACTGCGGGGCGGCTCAGAGGAACCTGCTGCACCCCTCCAGGTGGAAACACCCCCCACCTCGGAGGCTGCGCCTCCTCACGCCCACGGCCAGGCTTGTGACCTGGGGAGAAGACAGGCAGGAGGCAGGGACCCGGGGGCAGTGGGGGCAGAGGGCAGGGGCCGGCCAGCGCAGAGGCCAGGTGGCTGGCATTGTGCCGGGGCTATTGATGCTCCAGAAATGCCTCATCCAACATGCCCAACTTCAGGGCCCTCGAAGTCACAAGTGGGCCTTGAAATACAGAACCGAACTCTAGGCCCTGGAGACCTGGTTGGCCAACGGAGAAATAGGAGGGCCGGGGTCGGGGAGAGGCAGTTGGTCTCTCTGGAGACCACACAGCCCGAGGACCCTTCCTGACCACCAGTGACCTCTAGGGCCTCCTTCTCTGAACAAAGAACAGCAGACATCAGTACTGCGTGTACTGCTCTGCTCATGCCCACAGCCCTCCTGAGCTCCTGGGGTAGGTGCGAGGCCCAGGCGGGGGTGAGGAGGAGCTCTTCTTAGAGCCAGGACCTGGCTGGGGGTGGTGGTGGGGAAACAGGCACAGAACAGGAAACTGACCTGTCCAAGGCCACACAGCTACTGGGACCAAATCTGGCCTGAGTGTCTTGTTATCAAGGGCCCATTTCTCCTACTGCACTGAGTTGGCGGGGGGGGAGGGCGGGGGGGGGCGCGGAGGGAGATGACAGGGGGCAAAGCACACCCAAGGCCCTCTCCCAGGACTTGGAGCCCTTGGCACGTGCTCCGGAGAGAGGCATCTCACCCCTTAGCTCCCCAGGGGCTCAGAGCTCAGATGCACATCACCCTAGCAGCCTGATGTGCTGCTGGGGAGCAGCACCCCACAGAAGGTCCGCTGAGGAGCTGGAGCCCCGGTGCACAGTGAGCACCCCGATTTCTCCTGTCTCAGCTATGAGCTTGAGAGCAAAGGCCCCTTCAGATCAGACTCAGCCTCCCAGCCCAGCCCAGCCCTCGGGGGCCGCTTACTGAAAGGACAGACCTAGAGGCAGAAAGGAGGCCGCTGGAGCCCCTGCTGCCTCCCTTGGTCTCCCTCTGGTCTCCCTCCCTCTCCAGGGGAGGAGGTGGTCCAAGCACAGAGGAATGGAGTGCCCCGTGCCCATGGAGAAGTACCTCTCCTGGTCCCCCACCATGAGCCCAATGGGCAAGGGCTCTGAAGGGCCCAAAGGAGGCCAGGGCCTTCTGGATCAGGCAGAGAGAGAGAATAAGAGCCCTGACAGACTGCGCACCCTGGGCTCTGCCTGGGGGCTGAGGCCTGACCCCCAACCTGTGTCTCCCTCCAAGCCCAGGCTGAGGGCTCGGGACCTTGACCAGAGAGGGCAGTCCCTCACCCCCACCACAGGCCACAAGTCATGCGACGTCTGGAGAGCAGAGGCTCGCCCCCGGGGAAGGCACCCAAAGCCTTCTGCGGCGTGGATAGACCCCACGTTCAGCCTTTCTCCACTGCACCCCTTTTGAGGAGCTCCCTCAAGGCCCCCCCAAGGCAGGGGGCAGGGTGGAACCATGTTCTGCTGTGCTGGGCAGGTAGGCCTGCAGAGCCTTCCAGAAGGAGCCAACCTGTCTGCAAAGAGGAGCGAGTGGGTGGGGCTGGGCATGGCTTGGCAGGGAGGCAGGTGGAAGGCGGTGGGGAGGACAGCAGGGGCCCTCCAGCCCTGCAGCAGGGCCTGCTGGAGGGCTCGGGCAAGCTTTGCTCCGGGGGGTCCAGAGCTGGGGCAGCTGCCCTCCAAACAGACAGCTGCGACAGTGACTGTGTGCCCCATGTGCGTGCACTGGGAGCTGGGGGGAGTCTGGGGCTCAGACAACGGCTGCACCCTGGCCGTCACCTGCTGCGATATGTGATAACTTAACACACCAGATGTGTGTCTGGGTCACTGGGACCCATGTGCCTGCAGAGGTGGGCCTCGTGGCCTGCTCCCCTGGAGCCTCAGGGAGGGGCCGGCCCTCTCGGGCAGTGGGGAGGCCCTAGAGCCACTTCCTTGCTGCAAGCCGTGTTACAGACCACGGGCTCCATACCCGCCTCTGCGATCAGCTCCAACCACGGAGGGGGTGCACAAAGCCCCCACCCTTCAGGATGCAGCTCCAGATTTAGCCAGCTCCAGATTGAGGGGGCCCAGCTAGCTATGACGGGGGCCTCCAGCAGAGCTGAAATCCACGACGTGGACGCGGGGACCGGCAGGTCATCCGGTGCCTGGCCCCCAGCCTTCCACGGGGCCCGCGGGAGGCGGCGTCCCGCCTGAGGCCCGGGCACCTACCTTCACCTTGCCCGTGCTCTGCAGGATGTGCACCAAGGCCGACGCCATCTCCTCCTTGGTCTTGGCACTGAGGATGGGCTCGAGGGCAGCGCAGAGCCCCAGGTAGTGATTGGTGATGTGCTCGGCGAACTCCTTATACATCTCCATGGGCAGGATAGTGATGGTCTGGTAGCGCGCCTTGATACGGATCATGGGCCCGGGGCCCTTGCCGCCCTTGGGGTTGGGCGTCACCACCGGGTACCACTTCTCCACGAACTGCCGGCCGGCCACGGAGGCGGCGGGCAGGCTCACCAAGCCCAGGTAGCTGCTGCGCTCCTTCTTCTTCTTCTTGTCGGTCTCGCGGTACAGGTGGACGGTGACTGTGCGCAGGGGCGGCAGGTTGTGGAACTCGAAGTGCTCGCCCCAGAAGACGTTGTCGGTCTTGAGCTTGCCCGTGGTGCGTGCGTACAGCACGTCGTCCAGGCACAGCTCGCACAGGTACTTCTTCTTGGCCGGCAGGTCCTTGGCCTCGATCACCCACAGCTTCAGAATGTGCTCCACACGCCGGCTGTTGTCCTGCACACGCGTGGGCGGGGAGAGGGGCGCAGTTACCAGGAGCCTGGCGCCTGGTCCCCTGCCAAGCCCGGAGCTGGGAAGAGCGCTCAGAGCTGGTCAGGGCCAGCTCTGGAGTCTGAAGGAAGTGGGGCCGGATCTCTGCTCTGCCTCATACACTAGCTCACTGACCTTGGGCAAGCAACCATCTATGATCATCTAAGCCTTAAGTCCCTCTGTCATGCAAGTCCACAAGCTGAGAACAAGTTAAGAGGCCAGCGCGATGCCTGGCACACGGCGGCCATTGACTGGCTCTTGGGAAGCTTGCTTGTCCGCAGAGTCACATGGAGACAAGTACTGCTGAGGTCCTTCCTCAGTGATGGCACAGTGACCAGGACTCAGCTCCAGGCCAAGTCGGCCAGAAGCAGTGATGACAGCTGGGGAGAGGCCTGAGGGCAGTGGGGACACTGGGCAGTGGGTGCCAGCCTAGGCCGGCAGTGCTTGCCTGGAGGAGGGGACTGGTGGCTAAGCTAGACTCGGAGGGCTGGGCAGGCATTGGCCATGGGAGGAAAGGGGGTATAAGAGGTCCAGACTGGACACCGGCATCCAAAAGGCCAACCCTGGGTTCTCTGGCCTGGCCTCCCCAGTGTGCAGCTCAGCCTCTTTCCGAGCCCAGCACTGTGGCCCACTCCGGCCCCAACCACACCCCAGTCCCAGCCCCCTCCAGAGCCCCCGCCCTCTGCTCTCTCGAGTGGGAGCCTGTGCTCTGCTCGGGGTGCAGCTTCCGCCCCGCGCTCTGGGGTCCGGGGACACAGGCCCACCTTGTTGGGATGCACGGCTCGCCGCAGGTTCTCCATCCACTTATCCCGTTCGGCTGCTGACCGGCAGGAGAAGCACTTGCTTCCTGAGGACGTTGTCACCTGCGGGGGCAGCACAGTGTCACGGGGAGGGGGAGGCACGATGGAGGACCTCCAGGGCTGGGGCAGGGGGGAGGGACACCGGCTGCCAGGTCTCACGGCACTGCAGCCTCAGGGAGGAGGCAGGACGAGATGCACGGTGCCCCCTGGATTTTATGTTTGCAGGTGGTGCCCCAAGGCCTGTGGTCCCAGAGCAGGATGGTGACAGGACAGTGTCCAGCCCCGTGCCAACTGGCGCTTGAGTCCTGCCTCGGGGCCCTCTGTCCTCAGAAAAGCATCTCTCTGAGTCCACCCTCATTCTCCTGGAGATGGTGGAGACAGAAGGCACGGGCTCCTGCGTGAATCGGAGGACCCTGAGGTCTCCCTCTATCACTGGAGCCACAGGCACCCCAGAGACAACCGCGGGTCAGCCTCAGGGTTGCCTTGGTCCTCAGCTGACACCTGCTGACGGTGCTTCTCTTGCTGAACATGATGGCAGTGGTGGTCACAAAGGGCTAACCTATTTGAGGCCGGACTACAGAACCGAGAATGGTCTCTCTGGATGTGCTGGGCCCTGGAGTCTGTCCCGGAACCCTTACCCTCCCCACCCTGTCTGGCTTGCTCATCCTCCCATCTTCTCTGGGAGAGGAAGCCCAGCCCAAGCTGCTCCTACTCTGTCCCACTGTCCTCTGCACCTTGCTGAGGGCCCTATCCAGCCATTCATGGGCCATACAAGACACGGCATCTCCTGCTTTACACAAGTGGGCAACTAGCATCAGGCGTCCCCAACCCCAGACAGAGAAATCGGAGCCCAGGGGGATTCCAGTAGGGCCAGGAGTCCTGAACCAGAAATAGCGCCCAAGGGGGCACAGGGCTGGGGCAAGGTGCCAGGTACCACCCCAGTCTCCCCTGGAGCTGGGGGCGCCAGGAGGTTGCCACAGCAATTCCATGCTCATGCCTCTATCAGAAAGCTCCCCTAATTATGCAAGATCGTCGGGGGTGGGAGGCTTCCCAGAGACAGAGGTGGGAAGAGAAAATGAATAATTAGAGAAGCAATTAGGAACTCCCAGGAACACCTGCGACATTAGTTATCCGGGTCCTGACTTGGCCTCGTGAGCTCTGACATCTCTGGACCAGATTCCCCGTCTACAGGAGGCACTGGACAGGGATCCCCAGGGACAGCCTGGCCGGGTGGGGTGGCAGCCCCTCTGCCTTCACACCTCAGGTCACAGAATGGCGGGGCATGAAAAGATCCTGGCTCTTATTATGCAGAGACCAGAGAAGGGGGTGCTCTCTCCACGCCCCCACACCACACTGGAGGAGTTTCGCAGAGAGGTGAGCAGGCTTGAGCCTTCCACATACGCCTTGGATGTCCCTTCCACCGACTCGGTACTCCTGCACATCCCCACATGGGGGACAGTGCTGGTCAGCCTCCAAGGAGACCACAAGGCAGGAATGAAGCCCCCATCTCCCAGCTCCACTTGGTCTCTTGGGAGTCCAAAAGCTCTGACAGTTTCTGGCCACTGACCCCAAAGAGTGGAGGCCACAGGACACTCCAGGAGGGTGGCTGAAGGAGACCTGGCCTCCTGTGGGAGGATACCTGGGCCTGCCCCGCCCTGCCCCCCCGGACCCACCTCGAAGCAATAGTCCTGGCCCAGGATGCTGCTGTGCACGGGCTTGATGACCACCTCCTCCTCCATGCTGAGGTCCAGCGCCTCCACTGCGCTGCTGGGGCTGAGCAGGGACTCGTGGGAGCGAGACTCTTTCAGCCTGGGCATCAGATGAGACCTGGGGGTGGGCGGCAGGGGTGTCAGGTCAGCCTGCCCTGTCCCCTCCCTTCCCCTCTTCTCCCAGGAGGCCTGCCCAAAACACCCTGCAGAGGCCATCACACCCCTCAACACCCACAGTCCTTTCTGTCTTGAGGCAGATTCGGGGGTGTGGGGGGTGATGGTGGTGCTGGAGTCGAGACCCGACCCAGGCAGCCTTCCAGGGTTGGGTACCCTCCCCACCTCCCACCCCCGGTCCCCCTGCAAGACAGAAGCAATCGCCCTGTCCCAACATTTCTCCAGGCCACCACTGCCGATGGAGCCCTTTCGCATACCCAGGACACCCACCCACCGGCCCCAGGTGAGGCAGGTGTGCCGTGGGACTCTGTGTTCCCTCCTTACACCCGAGGACCATGAGCCTCAAAACGGAAGGGATGGAGGCATATCTGCAGTGCTGAGAGGCACTCAGTGAGCACAAAGAGGCAGACAGGGTGCACGCTCTGGGGCTCAGGGGCCAGGCCAGGGTCAGGGGGCCCAGCACAGATGGGCCCTGACAGACTGGCCGTGGACCTGGGCCCACTGTCACCTGCTGTGTGGCCCTGAGCAAGTCATTTCCCTGAGCCTCGGTTTCCCCTTTCCACGGAAAGCATATCAGATGGCACCTGGTGCTTGATGGAAGTCCACCCAAAGAGGCAAAGGTCCCTTTCCAGAGTCAACAGAACACAGCAGGTAAGACACTGGGGCCCTTCTCCCACAGCTAGGGCACAGGAAAAGCCAGA
The DNA here is from genome assembly GCF_001704415.2 of Capra hircus. Classification (NCBI taxonomy): domain Eukaryota; kingdom Metazoa; phylum Chordata; class Mammalia; order Artiodactyla; family Bovidae; genus Capra; species Capra hircus. Next base: position 92,252,640 of record NC_030818.1, on the reverse strand, counting down.
GGACCAGCCAGGCCTGCTAAGAGCATCCCGGGGCAGAGGCTGGGCAGGCCACGGCCCTATGCAGGTCCAAACTCTACGCTTAGCTCACCTAGACCTCCCCAACTCCAACACCCTCCAACCATTCAGCTCCTGGCCTCCAAGGGTTAAGCCATCACCTCTCCTTGCCTCCCGCTAAAAAAGACCCTCCCTCACTCAGGTTAGTGAGGCATGGTAGGACCACCACACATCTCCCCTCAGGGCACACACCCTGGAACCCATTTCCACAAGCACCTGCAGTAAGAGAAGCTGAGGCCCCTAAGTGTGGACCCAGGAGTTCAGAGATGAGCTGGACCGGCCCTACCCAGAGGGCATCACAGGCTGACTGACAGAGGCCACCCTCCAGCCCCAACACTCTGCATCTCCCCTGGCAACTGTCCTCTTGTAGGCACGGCATGGGAGTCAGAGCTGGAAATGGGATCTCAGCTCTTGTGGAGCCCACAGCCACACCAAGAGACCCAGTCAGGTTCCCCCTAAGTGCTCCCCCATGCCCAACAGGAAGCAGGCACAGGGCAGGGCTCCGGTTGGTCGCTGGAGCAGAGCCAATGCCCTCAGGCAGGACTTCTGAAGGCTCCCAGCTGAATGGACCAGAGCGAAGCTGAGAGACAGGCTTAAAACCGAATGGAACCCACCCAAACCTCCCCAGGACCCACTCGAGAACTAAGGCCAATGGCATGCACAGCTGTGGTGCCCCTGCACCTCCACTGCCCTCTCTGGGAGGCAGCACTGCGTACACGCAGACACACACACACTGCCACACCACTCACAACACGCCACTCCCCTCGAGGCGCTGACAGCCTTCTTACCATGACGAGCCCCCCAGGTCCTGCTCGAGTGGCCCAACCTCCTTTCCCCTCCCAGAGATGACCAGTGCCGTGGGTGGAGCTGCCATCCACTGAGCTGAGATTCCATCCTGGGCCTCCCTCCTGGAATGCGGCTCCATACCTCAGTGAAAGGCCCTGCCTCAGATGCCAGGGAGATCACCCAGCCTCCGATGGGCCGGGACTCACGCCCCCAGACCAGCTGTCTGGGGCTGAAGACCCAGCCCATCGACCAAGATCGGGCTGCTTTCTGGCCCAGCCCGGAAACCCCTGCCAGGTAAGATGCTGGGAGTGGAGGGGGTGGGGCACAGACCCAGGAAGTACGGGGAGGAGCTGGCAGGCTGGGGCCGCCTCCTGCCTGGGGCACCTGAACCAACCAGCTGGGGAAAGGCAAGGGAGACTCATTCTATGGACTGGGCCTGCCCAGGGAGACCCCGGTGGTGGCGGGGGGAGTGTCCTGGTTCTACAGCCCCAGGAGACCTGGCACACCTAGGGCAGAACCCAAAGCAGCCAGAGCCTCCTGGAGCCTGTGGCTGCAGACCCCTTCTCCTCCTTCCCCACCGTCCTGCTCCACGAACATGCCCCGGCTGGCCCGGGCCTCACTTGGAAGGTTCCTGATGGCACGGAGGTGCTGTGGGAAGCTCGCAGCTGAGGCATCCTGGGCCAGCCCTGACCCTCCCCACCTCCCAGGGAGTCTCTCAGTGGCAGGACCTGGAGCCCCCACCCAGCCCCTGCAGCCCAAGCTGACCAGGAGGAGGTGGAGGAGGGGTGGGAGCGGGGTCCCGGGAGGCCCAGTGGCCACTCCTAGGGAGTGCTTCTGGGACAGGAGTCAAGGGCTGGGCTCTGACCACTGCCCCATAATGGGGAGGCCCAGTGGGCCTGTGCTCTCTGACTCACATGCAGATGCTGTCTTTCCTCTTACCTGAAGCCTACCTGCCCCCGAACTCCCCACAAGGCTCGTGGGGGAAAGGGGCACCAATCCGTCAGGCCCTGGCATGCAGCACTGGGCCCAGAGGGGAGCCAGTCTGCTGTGCCCCTGCAGGCTGGAACCTCCTGGCAGAAGGAGTCTGTCCACGGAAGTGACTGATAAGATGACTGACTGGGGCTCAGGGAGGGGAAAAGGTCACGTGGACACTTCCTGGACCCAGGAGGCCCACTTCACAGCCTAAGAACCACCTCTTCCAGGAAGCCAGCCAGCTCTGTTCCAGGCCCACAGCACAGCACCCCTAACATTCCACTCAAGGACTCCAGCCCCATCCATCACCACGGCAGGCTTCAACCCAGCCCGCCTCTGCTCTGGCCAGCATTGTTGAGCACTTCCTTTCTTACCTCCAGCCCCTGCCTTGTTCCAGGCTGGGCCTGAAGCCCATCCCGGGAGGGAGGGAGGGCACAGGCCATCAAAGGCTGCCAGACTCCACAGGGGCAGCGAGTGGGCACAGTGTCCCTTCCCAGGAAGCTTGGTAAGGCGATGAGACGGTGCCTGCTCCTGCCCTGCTCATGGGCGCCCACCTCCTCTAGGTCAGGGCACTCGGCTGATCACATTCCACGGCACACAACACTGCCAGGAACACTCACCTGCCCATTTCACAGAAAGGTAAGATGGGCTCGGGGAGCGGCAGTCCCTGCATCTGCCCAAGGCTCCTGCGGGCAGGGGGACTGGTTGGTCTGGGAGCCCTGCCCATGGCTGTCCTGTGTGGTATGGGGGCCTGGGCTCGGAGGCTATCATATGCAAGGCCCACACCTGGGTCAGGCCCTTCCTTGCTGCCCTGAGGCTGGGGTGGGAGAGAAGGTGGCCCAGCACGCCCACGGCATGGCCTCCCCCAGGGACCTCTCATGGGCTCTGGGGACCAGAGTCTCAGTCCTTGGTGAGATGGCACGGAAGAGGGCAAAGGCCTTCGCAGGGGGCTTTGCCTGTGCAGGTTACTCCCAAAGCCCAGGTTTGGGCTACTTCTCACCCAACCCTGCCAGGGACGCCGCATGACCGCAGCGTGTCAGAGAGGCTACAGAACCAGGTCTAACCACCGGGCTGTGGGCTCTGCATGCCTGCCCCTCCTCCCAGGGCCTGGCCTGCCCTGGGCCATGCCCGCAGGCGACACCACACACAGCGCTTGGCTGAATCCTCAGACTGAGGGGTAGACAACGACCTGACCCCGGAGCGGCCTCCCCCGATAAAGCAGGTGACCTGCCCACAGTCTCAGCTCCCTCCTGGTGTCACTTCACACCCCAGCAGCCCCTACCCCCAGGGACCCTTTTCCTTATCTGAAACAGAAACGACTCTTTGTCTCAAATGGAAATAAATGAACAAGCACAGAGGAAGGTTTACAGGGAGAGGCACTCCCCAGGCGCTGGAGCCATGAAGAGAGGGTTTCCCACCAAGGCCATATAAGCTCAGCTGCAGCCCTGCTGCCCAGGGTCCACCTCACCCTGGGCTCCTCTTCCCTGGGAGTCACAGTTCCCTCAGGCAGGCCTCCTCGGCACCCAGCAAAACCTTCAACACCCAGCAAAAGCACCTCTTCCTCCAGGCAGCCTTCCCAGACTCCCTGGGCAGAGATGGACTCCGAACCCTGACATTTATCATGCTGTGCTGGAAGGCCCGTGGCAGAGCAGGCCCTCGCCAGGCAGGAGGCTCCTCATGGAGAGGGTGGCATCTGGAGCAGGGCTAAGATTCAGGGCCCCGGAGTTCCAGGACCAAGGCCCTGAGGTCAGCTGAGTCATGGGGAGGGAAGGAGGGCGGCTGGGATGGAGGAGAATCCGCTCTCAGCCCTCAGACGCTGGTGAGCAGGAGAAGCGACAAAGCAACCCAAGCGTTGGTCTCGGGGACAGCTGCATCCCGAGATTGTCCCAGACCCAGCTGATCTCTGGCCCCTCAACAGCCCCCAGCCCCTGGAGGTCCCCATGTCCCCCATTCCCCACCTGGGCCAGCTGCTCAGGAGGTCTTTACCTGTACTCTCCATGCATGGAACCCTCACAATTCCCTGAAAGGAAGAATCGGGGGATGCCACGATTCTCAGGCCACAGGCAGGAGAGGCAAGGCCACAGGGGAGGAAGGCTGCCCTGACCTGCCCTGCCTCTGAGAGGTGTTTTGGTTCAGGCCCAAGGGCAGTTGAAGGGGACGGCACCCTCGCACCGGATGGGCCCCTCTGCCCTGCCCCTGCAGTCTCATAGTGCTTCAACCTGGGGTTGAGCCCTCCCTGCAACTCTGCCCCCACACAACACCCCTCAGCAAGTGACCCAGACTCTCCTCTGCGGCAGGTTCCAGGCCAGCCGGAACTCCCACCCTCTGGCAGCCTCTGTTTGAGCTGTCTCCTGAATGCGTCCCACCTTCCCTCCAATCTCTCTCACCCGACAACGGCCTTCTTTCCCGGCCTTCTAAGCCCAGTCTGAACATGGCCATCATCACACCGTCCCCGGTCTCCCTGGACAGATGAGCGCTCACACCCAGGCCGGATAGCTGAACACCACTCCGCACACTTTCCCACCCGACTCCTTACCCGATTCTCATGAGAACCTGTCAGGACCGAGGGACTGCACCTCAGAAAGGCCAGGCAGCTCGCCCAGGATGGCACAGGTGGCAAGTGGCCGAGGGGGACCTGAGCCCCACCCGGCAGACTCCGAGCCTAACGGCATCCCCTTGAGGCTCCGTCTCCCCACTGGCGGCCTTCTGGGGCCACAGTCAGCTGACCTGCTCACCGTGACCCCTCACTCCAGGTCAGGGAGAAAGAAACCAGGGGGCTGGCCGGGTTGGACAGCCTGTGCCCGGGGCCGGGGAAACATGGGCTTGCCACAGGCATGGGCGGAGCCGGGGCTGGAGATATGGCCAGGCCCCAACAGCAGTCCATTGTGAGGGCGGGCAGCGGGAACAAGGGGACATTGTCCTGGCTCCAGGGCCTCGGCCTTATCTGATAGCCTTCCAGCCAACCCACGAGCTGGTTTTCAACTCCATCCTTTCTTCTCTGAAAAGGTTAGTGACACAGAAGTTTAGCAAATTCCCTATTATTTCAAGGAGGGAGGCGACTTGAAAATAAAACGTGTGATAATTAAAAAGCCCTGTGAGACCCCATGGGGAGGACGTTTCCAGCTGCGGGCGGGGTGAGCGGAGCGTGGGACTGGATGGCCTGGAAAGCCAGGGGCTCAGAATCGCCTTCCAAATCTCAAAGGGGCAGAGGGAGCTGCCATGCATGCCTCCCGCGGGCGGGGCTGGGACCAGGATGGGCTGATTCCAGCTAGACACACTGTCCCTGGGATGGGTGGGCCCGCCTGGTTTGGATTTAGAGGGGAGGGCACGCTGTCTCTGGAGGCATTCGAGGAGCTGGAAGCTTTACATATGCCAAGGAGGGGCTGCCCGCGCTGCTGGGGACTGTTGGCATAACAAACCAGCAGCGGAGTAAGCCCCAAGGGTAAACATACAGCCACACACCTGCAGCTGGGAACAGGCAGGAGCCTAGTGTCAAGGGTGCCGGGTATAGGAGCACAGCCAGTCTCCATCCCCTGTGAAACACACAACCCCGAGTACTTTTAACATGTTGTCCAGGCCTCAGTGTCCCTGACTCTTAGGTGGGGAGAGCTGACATACCTTCCTCCCAGGGCTGCTGTGAGGTCAACTGAGACAAGGCCGGGGAGCCGGGGTCAATGCCAGTGGCCACAGCGGTTACTCAGGCTGGCCCCTGCTCTATTCACTGCCTCATGCCAGGCAGCCTTGTAAGGAGCGAGGGCGCAGCTGTGAATAGGCCGATTAAGGGTTACCCGTGTTGTATCAAGGCTGACGTTTCTAGGGTAGCTGACGCTTCTGATGTCTGAGGTGGCGAGGTGGGGGGTTTGTGGGCAATTCTCTGCTCCTTTCCCCTGACCACTCAAACCTCCTACCTTCGCCAGGCCTGTTTCCCCCATCCACAAACAAACTGCACCTACCCAAATGCTCTGGGATGCTTTCACAAACAAACACCCCCCTCCCCCCAATAAAAACTCTTAACTTCCTAAAGTGAAAGGATGAAAGAGGGTGTCTGGAGGGGGCAGGAGACCCCACGGAGGGGCCGCGTGAGCCCCTCTGCCTGGGACTCTGAGCACAGACTCCCCCAACCTCTCACTCTCCTGCCTGTGTGCCTGTGCCCACAGCCAGGCCTGGAAAGGGCAGACACCCTGGACAAGGCTGGTCTCCACGGAGGAGGCACCCACTGCAGGGCTGGCCAGACCCGTGGACTCTGGAGTCAGGTCAGAACATGCCAACCGTGCTCCTGCCTGTCACAGGCAGGCAGGTCCAGGGAGCTGAGCCCACAGGGGAAGGAGCAGGTCCTGGGCACAGTCAGGGTGAGGGCGCTGACCTCCTGGGAGTCAAGCAGCAGGACACAAACAGGGCAGCTCCCCCCTACTACACACACACCCAGGACACCCAGCAGGGTCATCTCTTCCCCAGGCCCGGCCTGCCCTGTTGGCCTGGGAACCGCTGGGGTCCCAGGGGCAGGGAGAAGAATGCAGCTGTCTGGTGGTCCCCAGGGCCTTGGGGAGAGAGAGCCTGTCCTTAAAAGGCAGGGAGGTTGGCTGCCTGGCCTGGGAAGGTTTCCTGGGATGACAGCGCCTGGAGGCATGGCCCCTCTCAGCCAGGGTTCTCGCCATCCAAAGCCAAGGGGCAGATGCCAGCTGTCACTGGAGCTGGTGTGACCCCATCCCCGCACACACTGAGCTGGGAGCTCCCTGGGCTAGGAGGTGCCCAGTCTTCGGCTTCGCCCCACCCTGGAAGCCTGTGCCTCCCTGACACCGCAGGGCTGAGCTGGAGGAGGGTCTACACTCGTGACCGAGACAGAAGGCCAGGATGGCTCATCACAGGCCACGGCTCCATGCAGCCCAAAGCCTGGCTCCCATGGTGCCCTGTGTACACTGAATGAGTGATGCCACTGCAGCCTGCACTCAACAGACACAAAGTGCCTACCACGTGCCCGGCTCTGCTACAGGCATTCTTTCCAAGGTATACACACCATCGGACGGCCTTCTCCCAACCGCCCTGCATGAAAGGAGGGATCACCCCAGCAGGAAGGGGGTAAAGAACTCAACTAGACCTAATGAGCCCTGGCTCAGGGGGCAGCCCTCCTTGGACACAGCCTGTCAATCTATAGGACTGGACGCAGCAGGCTTCAGGACACCAGAGGAAACTGAGGCTGGGAGAGGAGGGGCTTGGCTGGGGGTTGCAGCGTCAGGAAGTGAAAGACGGGAGCCCAATGGCCCGACTGGCCTCTGCTGGGACAGTCTGGTACCCACCCCACACCAGGCCAGGCCAGGCCAGGCTTGGAGGTCGGGGATCCCGTCAGCCTTGCACCCTGGCAGGGGCCCAGCCTTCTCATTGGGAGGGGAGGGGAACCTGGCCGGCAGGTCCTGGGCTCCTTCCTCTTTCTCTCCGCCTTTGATCTGCCTGGATCAGCAGGGTCCTGAACAAGTTCTGACCTCTCTCCAGACTGCTGCTTCTTCACTTCAGAGACTATGACCAAACCCCCAACATGTCAACTCCCCATTAACGTAAGGGCCCACATGCTAACCACATCCACTCCTCCTCCAGTCACCTGCAAGCCGGTCAGCGATACCTCCTTCCTGTTGGTCACCTGACCCACAATGGTTCTGGGTGAGACCACCAACATGAGTGGTGTTGATGGCAGGGCCCCTCCCAAGCAGGAGGGGTGCCCCTCAGCATCTTGACCATCCCCCATGCCCCCTTTCTAATTCTGCAGCATAATGGACTTTTCAGAGAACATTCAGGAACACATTTACCTCCCCACATCCCCACGTCATTTTGAGGGGGGGTGGTTGGGCAGGAAGGGCAAGGGGCACACAGAGAGAGAAGAAACAAACCACTTTCCATCTATTCCCCCAAGTTATCCTGCAGCCTGAATAATTTCGGGTTTTTAATCAATAGCTGTCAGACTTGTCAAATTACTTTGGGGACCGCAAAGCAGTTTTTAAACATTCATAAACCTCAGTAGAACAGCGAAGTGCCCTGAATTTTAAGAGAAGAGCATCTGAGGAACACTCATTGAACAGGATGGGATTTGGGCAAATGGAAAGTGAGCTGAGGGCTGGGTGCTCCTCCTGCTTCTGAGTAGGGACAGCTCCCTACCTCACCCCACCCCAGGTCCCCAGGAGAAACTGTCCAGCCGCTCAGCAAGACTAAGCAGAGTGACCCCCCAAACTCCAAGGTCCCCTGCGGAAAGCACCCCCACGTGGGAGCACCCCGACGTGGGAGCATGGCACCAGCCCCATCCGGTGTACCCCCGCCCTTGCCAGGCCCAAAATACCAGGCTGCTGCCCGTCTGGGGCTGGACAGCAACCCCCTCCACTTGGAGGACCCTGATGAAGGGACAGTGCTGTCCCTCCCTGTGAGCCCAGGCTGCGCCCCGCTCCCCCGTGCACGTGTGAACATGCCCCTGCATGCCCTTGGCCCCATGGATCGCACTGCGGATCACGTAGGGTGCGACTAGCTTACGACTGGCTCCCCCACCCCCACCGGGACCATAAATACCTCCAACAGCTGCCTCGGGACCTGGGGACTCATGACCCAAGTGGGAAAGGATGATGAAATGAAAAAGAAGCGTGAACTGAAGAACCAAGGACTTCCACTCCCCAAGGAAACAACTTCGTCTCTGGCTCATCTAATTCCTCCCCACTCTCCACTTCCAGGAGGCCCTCCTAGGCTCAGTGAACCCCTCTGAAGAACGTCATCATCTCCCCTCTCCCCTCCTCCACCTGAGACACAAGTGCCATGCCAGGTGGCCTTCTGGTGTGTTCACATTACAGTGACAAGGTGACCTGGGGACTGTCCTTCCCCCATGCCTAGGTACTAAGCTTCTTGCCTCAACCAAAGACGGATCACTTGTCAACACAGCCAAGCCCCTGGCATTGTGTGGCTGATGTCTGGTATAACGTGGTAACCCTTAAGAACACACACATATACACTCCTCTGCCTTCGGTCAAATTCATTAACCTGCATGCCTCAGTTTTCTCATCTGTAAAGTGGGGGCAACACCACCTTTGGTGCTATGGGTGTAACCTGACATGCAGGAGCCCTGTTTTCCCAGGGCCTTCTGCCTCTTCCTGCCCTGCAGCACTTCAGCTTTAAGTAGGCACCTCCCAGTTCCTATTTAAGGAGTGATGGGCATCGTAGGTTCCGGTGCTGCTGCTAAGTCGCTTCAGTTGTGTCCAACTCTGTGCAACCCCATAGATGGCAGCCCACAAGGCTCCCCCGTCCCTGGGATTCTCCAGGCAAGAACACTGGAATGGGTTTCCATTTCCTTCTCCAATGCATGAAAGTGGAAAATGAAAGTGAAGTCGCTCAGTCATGTCCGACTCTTCAAGACCCCATGGACTGCAGCCTACGAGGCTCCTCCGTCCATGGGATTTTCCAGGCAAGAGTGCTGGAGTGGGGTGCCATTGCCTTCTCCGTAGGTTTTGGCAGCAGTGTCCGTTTCCTGTCCTGTCACCGCTCAGGACAGGGGGCTCTGTGGCTTCAGGGAGACAAGGAGCAAAGACACGAAGAAGAAGGGGCACCAGGCCAAGGGAGCATAGCCCTCAGGTAGGCCTCAGCTTTCTCACCTGACAAATGGGCTGCCCTCACCTCCTCCAGGAGTCTGCTGGAGGTCTGTTATGCTAACACCCCCACCCTGGTTTGAACTAACCCGGCGCCCCAGTATACAGTTACTGGGTGCCTCTCCACTATGCCGGTGCTGAGCCTGGTTCCCCATCCTCCCAAAGCCTGGCGTCTGGGAGTCCCAGGGGGCCTCAGAGCTCTGATTCCCAGACTGAAACTCGCGGGAGACAGCTGGAGTGGGTGGCTGCCAACAAGCCACCAGCTCCCAAGTCACAGGCACAGGCACAGACTCATGGCAAGCCCAGGGCCCGGCTGCCAAGTTCCTCCTGCTCCTAGTGACCTCGGCGATTGCAAGCCATCCCTGGCTCTCTAGCACCCTGCCTCACCCATGACACCCTGCACACCTCGAAGTGCCCTGGCACCCTATTTAAAGGACTCCACATCGCTGCCACTTAGGGGTTCCAGCCACCCAACCTCAGTTAAGAAAACACACCCTGAAGCCTCGAGGGGCTTCCCAAGGCCAGAGAGGGTGCCAGGCTCCAAGAGCCCACCCTCTTCTCCCACCCCACACTGCTGACTCTAGGATAAGCTAGCCCTGCCTGTCATTTGCCACTGGCCCACAGGATTCCGACCAGTAAGGCTGTACACTGTAAATACAGCCTCCAAGGCACATCCCAACTCAGGCATCCTGGGTTTCGCACCTCCACCTAGAACACACGCAGGAGGCCAGTAAGCCTTACCCACCCATGCCTGGCTCAAAGACCACCACCTCCGTGCCGCCCGCCCATCCCAGCTGAACTGACTCCTCCCCCCAGGGCTTCCCCTCTACACTCCGCCCCCACGGAAGCAGAGGCTCAGGGAAGTCCAGGAGCTTGCCCAAGATCACAGTTCACAGGCACTGGGGCAAGGGCTGGAGGCCTGGCATCCGGGCTCCAACTCCAAACTCTTTCCACTGCCTGTCAATGCCTTTGAGGCTTTCACCAAAGCTACAGAAACCATGTGATCAGACACACCAACTTTCAGGTAACTTAGAAAAGTTGTGAGTCACCAGACCTCCACTGAGAACCGCCTGCGTCAGCTCCTGTGTCACCTGTCGGGAAAAGAGTGAGGCGGCCACTAGCTGGTAGGGGTCGGCAGCCCCCCAGCCGTGGCGGTGAAGGTGGGCAAGGCTTAGGACCACGGAGACTTGTGAGAAGCCAGGCACGGGGCTGGCTTCACCTGCAGAGCACCAGCTCGCTCTCCTCCCCAGAGCAGTACCAGACAAGAAAAACCCCCGATTTCTCCCGAGAGGGGTAACTTCCTGGGCATACACTGCTGCACCACAGGCTCCTGACAACTGTCGGAAGCATTTAAGCTGGAGCAAAACACACCCCAAACTCAACCCCACAGCAGCCTCCGGATCAGGGACCAGACAGAGGCAGGGAGACTGAGAGAGAGAGAAAGACTCCGGCTGGGGGCCAGGGCTGGGGGAGAGCTGACACAGCCCCTGAACCCCAGCGCAGCCCCACCCAGTGCGGCCCTGGACTCGGTGATTCCGAGCAAAGGCCAGGCTCCTCATTTCCCGGTTCTCGGAGCAGCCACAGCGGCCCCTGGGCCTGCTCACGGAAAGGGGCAACTGACACTGGATTTCCTCTCTTTTAAAAACTAAAAACAGCAACAACACTCCTCCGTTTCTCGCTTTTTTGGCGGGCCATCCTAATTGCTTCCACATTCTGGGCTGGCGGGTGATGCCTGCAGCGGGGCAGAGACACCATCGCTGGGGAACAGCCGAAGCCCTCCCGAGGCCAGACACCCTCTCTGCCGGGCCGCTCCCACGCGCCTCGGTTAGTTGCTCCCTGGGCCCGAGAGGCTGCTCAGGGGCCAAGGCTGGCGGCCACCCCCCTGCCCTCTTCCCCGGCCTCCCTCATCCCGACCCCTGCTAGGGCCATCAGGTCACTCACCATCCCTCAGCGAGGCCACTGGGCTCGGGAAACCGAGGGGCTGGGCCAGCCACCCCTGCTGCCCGCTGTCCCCCACCGGGCCCAGCCAGTCCAACCCCGCTCTGGTCCTAGACATACTGCTCCAGCCCTGTCCGCTGGGACTGAACATGGCTAGTTAAACAAAGGCTAAGTTCCAACTCTCTGTAATGTGCTTTTAAAGGGCCAGTGTCCCACTTGGGGTTGCTGAGGACTTAAAGGCACAGCTCCCTTTTTCTGTACAGGACACAATACAGCAAAAATTCCCAAATCCCTCAAAGTCAGGATTAGATTAGAAGTCTCGGGAAGATGTTAGACAAAATGCCCAATAGTAAAAATCCAAATTCATCTGTTGTTCACTTGCTAAGTTGTGTCCGACTCTTTGCGACCCCATGGAATGCAGCAGGCCAGGCTTTCCTGTCTTTCACTATCTGCCAGAGTTTGCTCAAATTCACGTTCATTGAGCCAGTGATGCTATCTATCCATCTCATCCTTTGCCACCCTCTTCTTTTGCCTTCAACCTTTCCCAGCATCAGAGTCGTTTCCAATGAGCCGGCTCTTTGCATCAAGTGGCCGAAGTACTGGAGCTTCAGCATCAGTCCTTCCAATGAATATTGAGAGTTGATTTCCTTTAGGATTGACTGATTTGAGCTCCCTGCTGTCCAAGGGACTCTCAAGAATCTTTTCCACTATGACAGTTCAAAAGCATCAAATCTTTGGTGGTCAGCCTTCTTTATGGTCCTATTTTCACATCTGTACACGACTACTGGAAAAACCATAGCTTTGACTAGATGGTCCTTTGTCGGCAAAGTGACGTCTCTGCATTTTAATACACTGTCTAGGTTTGTCATAGCTCTCCTTCCAAGGAGCAAGCATCTTTTAATCTCATGGCTGCAATCACCATCCACAGTGATTTTTGGAGCCCAACAAACAGTGCTTCTACTTTTCCCCTTCTATTTGCCATGAGGTGATGGAACCAGATGCCATGATCTTAGTTTTTTAAATGCTGAGTTTTAAACAAGCTGTTTCACCCTTCTCTTTCACCCTTGTCAAGAGGCTCTTTAGTGCCCCATCATTAATTCTGCCATTAGGGCGGTATCTACCATCTGCACATCTAAGGTTGTTGATATTTCTCCCAGCAATCTTGATTCCAGCTTGTGACTCATCCAATCCAGCATTCTGCATGATGTATTCTGCATGTAAGTTAAATAAACAAGATGACAATATACAGCCTTGACGTACTCCTTTCCCAATTTGGAACCAGTCTGTTGTTCCATGTCCAGTTCTAACTGTTGCTTCTTGACCCACAGACAGACTTCTCAGGAGACAGATAAGGTAGTCTGGTATTCCCTTCTCTTCAAGAATTTTCCACAGTTTGTTGTGATCCACACAAAGGCTTTAGCATAGTCAAAGAAGCAGAAGTAGATGTTTTTCTAGAACTCCCTCACTTTCTCTATGATCCAATTAATGTTGGCAATTTGATCTCCACTTCTTTTGCCTTTTCTGAACCCATTTTGTACATCTGGAAGTTCTCAGTTCATGTATTGCTGAAGACTAGCTTGAAGGATTTTGAGTATAACCTTACTAGCATGCAAAATGAGTGCAGCTGTCCAATAATTCGAACACTCTTTTGCACTGCCCCTTCTTTGGGACTGGAATGAAAAGTGACTTTTTCCAGCCCTCTGGTCACTGCTGAGTCTTCCAAATTTGCTGACATATTGAGTACAGCACTTTAGCAGCAGCATCTTTTACGATTTGAAATATTTCAGCTGGCATTCCATCACCTTCTCTAGCTTTGTTTGTAGTGGTGCTTCCGAAGGACCACTTGAGGCTCTAGGTGAGAATACACCATCATGGTTTTCTGGGTCAACTTTTTTATATAGTTCTTCTGTGTATTCTTGCCACATCTTCTTAATCTCTTCTGCCTCTGTTAGGTCCTTACCATTTCTGTCCTTTAGTGCGCCTATCCTTATGTGAAGTGTTTCTTTGATATCTCCAGTTTTCTTGATGAGATCTCTAGTCTTTCCCATTCTATTGTTTTCCTCTACTTTTCTGCACTGTTCATTGAAGGCTTTCTTATCTCTCCTTACTATTCTCTAGAACTCTGCATTCAGTTGAGTGTATCTTTCCCTTTCTCTCTTGTTTCTTCTTCCTTCTTCACCTATTTGTAAAGCCTCCTCAGACAACCACTTTGCCTTCTTGCCCTTCTTTTTCTGTGGGATGGCGACATCTCAAGAATAAGAGTGGGAAAGACACATTTTTCAACCCTCACAACGGGCCAGCACAACACTCCTTCCCAGCAGCATCTCATGACTCCTCCTCACAACTATGCCAGGCAGGTAGCACCTGGATGCATCTTTCAGAGGAGGAAGTCATGCTGCGCGAGGGTTCCCGGCTCACTCAGGACAGCACAGTCCACGGCTAGGGCCCAACCACATGAGGTCAGCCAGGGCCAGGAGTCTTCTCCCACCTGCCCTCTGGAGGCCCCACCTGTTCCGCCTCCACTAGCGTCTTTCATCACACGTGCCCCAACACTGGGCTTTCAGTCTAGGCCTCAAAACCCTATGAGCTCGGCTGTGTTCTTTCCCCCTTCTCACAGATGAGAAGACTAGAGACCACGAGCGCAGGAAAGGCAGGGAGAGGGAGGAGAGAAGAGGAGGGTCTGGAGCCCTGCACACAGGCCCTGACAGCCAGGCTCTCACTCCTTCCCAAACTGGCTCTACAGTCACAGGGGGGACTGCAGGTGTGGGGGCTCTCTGGGGCCCCCTAGGCTCCAAGAGTGGGCATGGCCTGTGAGCTGCTAAAATAGGAGCAGGTAGAGGAGAAGAATGAAGGAAAATGGCAACCCACTCCAGGATTCTTGCCTGGGAAATCCCATGGACGGAGGAGCCCGCTGGGCTACACAGCCCATGGGGATGCAAGGAGTCAGACATGACTGAGCACGCACACACACAGAGCAGAGGAAAGGAGAGACTTGACTGCCTGGGCCTCTGTACCTGGTCTAGCAAGCCCTCCAAGAAAAGCGGGCCACTCTGGACACCAGGAGTGGCTGGGCAGCCCAGAGGTGCTGTACGGCCATCCTATCACAAAGGCCAAGGCCAGGCACAGTCCTCAGGCCTAACTCTGCAGGGGCCAGGTCAGTCAAGGATTTACCACCCTTGGTCTGTTTCTATGGAGCCTGGCAGTCAAGTAAGTCTGAAGCTGTGTAGCCTAGTGCTTAGGAACATGGGCTCTGAAGTCAGACTGTTCAAATCTGGACTGTGCCACTTGCAATCTTGTGTTCTTGGACAAGTCAGGTCACCTTTCTGGGCCTGCTTCCCCTTCTGCAATAACATCAACAGCGCTCAGCCCCCAGGGCTTGCTGTGAGGACTCAATAAGCTACAGAACAAAGCTGACTTCCAGGGAGCACTTGATAAAGGCCAGCCTGTTTAGCTAGGCTGAAGGACACTGCCTCAGGATATGCTGGGAGACACAAAGTGGTCACTTTCTGAGTAGTGACTCTGGGCAAGAGTCACATCTTTCTCTGGGCCTCAGCTGATTTCTGTAAGGACAGGGTTCACCCAGGACCCTCAGTGACTCCCAGGCAAGACCACCCTCTAACATGTCCCAGCTGCCCACGCTCCTCTAGAAGCACCTAGGTCATGAAAGGCTGGGCTGTAGTTGGAATTCTTTGCGACCTGAAAACAGGCCCTGCCTCTGCCCGGCCCCACCCAACCCCCAGGCTAACTGGGATCTGTTGGGAGGGAGAGAGTGCAAAGGCTCAAGGCCACGTGACATGTCAGGAGGCAGCAAAAGGCATCACCTCTCCAGGCAGAGCCCACCTGGCCAGCTCTGTCTCCCCACTATGAGGGGTGAACCCTCGCCTCCTTAGCAGTCTCCCAGGGGATATGCTGCTGCTGAGCTGTCTTTCTATCGAGGCGTTCAGCAGCCAGCATTGGCAGGCAGATTCTCTACCACTGAGCTGCCTGGGAATCCTCTTCTATCTTTCTAGAACCTAAAGCAACTGGTGTGTGTGCTTCTTGGGGAGCAGGGGAAGGAGAACAGGGGGAGGACCAGAAGAATCAGGGATCATGAGGCAGGAGGCATGCCCGACAGCCCCGGCAGAGCATACGACCACTTCTGAGGGGGCAGGGAGGGACCTGGGTGCCTTAAACTCACACCATCATCTCCTTGTCCATAGGGTTCATCTGTCAGTAGGAGGTGGAAATGATTTGGAAGTCTGCAGGGCTGGGTAGTGATTCTGGTTGTGTTACTCAGCAACTGTGGGACTTTGAGAAAATTCTTTACTTTCCTGAGCCTCAGTTTCTTCATGTATAAAATGAGGAAACACGCTATCCTTGGAAGAGGAAAGATGTAAAAACGGTGGCTAGCCAAATGCAGAGAAAGCATTTACCAAAACAACTTGGGAGCCCAAAGACTCAAATATCTGAGTGTCGTTCATTCAACAGACACTCAGAACCCACCTGGAGACTGTTAGCTCTTGGGCTGTCCCCAGCTCTACACTGTCCCCCCAGTGAGCCAAACACATTCTAACTCCCCCCCCACCCCACCACTCCTGCCTCATGGCTAAGTGTTGCAGAGAGATCAAGATCTGGGTCACCAAAATATTCTGAAATAGACCTCAAACTTCTCTGGAGGCCAAACCCACCAAAGCAGCGTTCAGAGTGAAGCCATCAGTGCAGACCAAGTCCAGCTCAGCTCTGGGAAAGGTAGAGGCCCTTGCAAGGAAAACCAGGCTCACGGTGCTCTCCCTTAGGCACCTGGACTCAAAGAGCGACCAGGTGGGGAGAGGGGAAGAAGGGCAGGTGACACTACAGGGTGGGACGTGAGCCCTCCAAGGAGAGAGCCAGAGCTCAAAGAGCCACTGGACGTCACTTAGGGGGGCCCAGTGCAGCCCTCCCCAGTCTAAATCTCTAGGGATCCCGCTCAGAGGCTCCTGGGGGAGGCCCACAGCCGGTAGAGCGAGGCGCAGACGGAGGGCGTGGGAGCCCCTCCCTCGCCCTCCCCGGCTCCCTGGACTGGCCCACTCGCCTCACCCTCCTCAGGCCCTGCTGCCTCCTCTTCAACTCCCTTCCTTTCTATTCAGCACACACATGGCCTGACCCCCTTCTCTTGATGGCCCCACAGGCGACCAGAGCAGACGGCGGTTCCAGTCCCCTCCTTCCTCCACAGGGCAGCTGGCCCCCTCCCTGAAACCCAGGCCACCACACTCTCCCACCCACCCCCTCCCTCCCAGGCTGCCACCCTCCTCGCTCCGCACGCCTTTTCTCCTGGTGTTGGAGTTTCTCAGACACTGATGTGGGAGCACTCTTCCTTCGGTGAAACCCTCTCCTTCGTGGAGCTCATCCACTCCTCAGCTTTAGACACCTCCAGCACTCAAGACTCCAAAGCTTCTCTCCCAGCCTTCCCCTCCTCTGCGCCCCAGACGCATATATCTAAATGCTGCCCTGACAGCCCTTGGACACCTCACAGAACTTCAAATCTGAAATATCCGAAGTGGAGCTTTGTCTCAGGGCTTAACCCAGGAGTCTCAGCAGCCAGCCACCCTCCCTCTCCCTGGCCTTCGCAACCTAATCCATCAGCACATCCTGCCACTGCTGTTCTCTGGTGTTGAGTTGCTCAGTCGTGTCCGACTCTTTGAGACCCCAGGACTGTACAGCCTGCCAGGCTTCTCTATCTGTGGAATCCTCCAGGCAAGAATACTGGAGTGGGCTGCCATTTCCTTCTCCAGGGGACCTTCCCAATCTGCAGACTGAACCCGAGTCTCCTGCGATTTCTTTACCACTGAGCCACTCAGTTCAGTTCAGTCACTCAGTCGTGTCCAACTCTTTGCGATCCCATGGACTGCAGCACGCCTGGTGTCCCTGTCTGTTACCATCTCCCGGAGCTTGCTCAAAGTCATGTCCATTGAGTTGGTGATGCCACCCAACCATCTTGACCTGTTGCTGCCTTTTCTTTCTGCCTTCAATCTTTCCCAGCATCAGGGTCTTTTCTAAAGAGTCAGTTCTTTGCATCAGGTGGCCAAAGTATTGGAGTTCCATCATGTATCATGGAGTCTCTAAGTATTTCAGTATCATCATGAGTCCTTCCAATGAATATTCAGGATTGATTTCCTTTAGGAGTGACTGGCTGGATCTCCCTGCAGTCCAAGGGACTCAGAAGAGTCTTCTCCAATACCATGGTTCAAAAGCATCAACTCTTTGGCGCTCAGCTTTCTTTACAGTCCAACTCTCACATCCATACATGACTGGAAAAACCATAGCTCTGACTAGACAGACCTTTGTTGGCAAAGTAATATCTCTGCATTTTAATATGTGGTCTAGATTGGTCATAGCTTTTCTTCCAAGGAGCAAGTGTCTTTTAATTTCATGGCTGCAGTCACCATCTGCAGTGATTTTGGAGCCGATGAAGCCACGAAGAAAGCCAAAATCCTGTCACTATCACCTCTAAAATCTCTCACACCTGTCTAAGCCTCTTTATCAGTCTGACCCCAAACCCCTACCTGGGAGTCAGGGGGAACCATTTAGAAACACAAATCCTATTATTTAACTTTTGGGCTAAAAACCCTTCAATTACTCCAGACAGCAATTTGAATAACTCCAAACAACTCAACGGACATGAGTTTGAGTCAACTCTGGGAGCTGGCGATGGACAGGGAGGCCTGGCGTGCTGCAGTCCGTGGGGTCGCAGAGTCGGACACGACTGAGCAACCGAACTGAATGAACTGATTAAACTCCTCCCCAGGACGAGAAGTTGGCCGAGTGTGACCTGCCTTTCCTCTGATCTCATCTGGCAACCCCCATCAGCCTCTAGAAGCAGAGGCTTTCCCGCCTCAGGGACTTTGTCCTCTCTAATGCCCAGGCAGGAGCTCCAGTTCCACCCCCTTCTCCTAAAGGCAGGCTGGATCATCCTAGCTGCAACAGGTCCTGGCCCCCTCCCCACCCACCTCCACCCCCGCTCCTCCTCACAGAAACACTTGGCTGTTTCCTTCGTTATCATATTGGTCGTTCAGCCAGCAAATATTTATTAAGTGCAAACCAACAACAACAACAACAATGTGCCAGGCACTATTTTAGGTGCTGAACAAAGCAGACAAAAACCCCGACTTACATCACCCAGTCTGGGATTACTTGTTTCTCCACTCCTTTATGATGCTCTGTCTCTCCTGACAAAAGGGAAGCTCTGCTGTATTTCTAAATCCTATGGAAGGTCTAAAAACTCAGTAAGTATGTAAGAAACCAATTTGTAGAAACAAAGAACGCCAAACCCAGAAAGGCATAAGAAGCCAGGAGCCACGCCTCTGCTACCCTGAAGCAAGTGCTGCTCACTGCCCAGGGGTCTCAGGTGCACAGCAAAGCTTCGGGTAATGGCCCAGCCTTCCCGACAGGGCAGGGCAGACTAGAGGCACAGTGGTAGCCTGTTAACTGCTTGAGAAAACGGATGACCGTGGGCTTTCCCAGTGGCTCAGCGGTAAAGAATCTGCCTGCAAGGGTTCAATCCCTGGGTGTGGAAGATCCCCTGGAGCAGGAAATGGCAACCCACTCCAGTATTCTTTGCTTGGGAAATCCCACGGACAGAGGAGCCCAGCGGGCTACAGGCCATGGGGTCGCAAAGAGTCGAACGTGACTGAGCGACTGAACAACAAAGCAGACCTGCTCGATCGGGAAGGCTCCAGGAGAGGTGAGATTTGAAAGAGGCCCACCCTACCCACCACCGAATCTAGGCAGGAGGAGGGAAACACTCCCGTGCTTTAGGGCCCTGATGTTCTTCGCGCTAGTAGGAAAAAGGGAAAAAAACCTTGCTCCAAAAAACTCTTTACTTTTTATTAGTGTCTGGATCAATAAAAGTTTAGGAGTAAAGCTTCTCTCCTGCAATACCAACCGCCACAGAGACAGCGTAGGATTATTAAATCTGTCTCCAACAGGCAGTGGCTGGGAGCCCCAGGCTAGGAAAAGAGAAGCCCGAGGGCTGTCTCTGGCTCTGAAACTTAGGGTCAAAGCCCCTCCTCACCGCCCACCTTCCAACCCCACAGATTCCCTGTGCCTAGATCTCTTTCCCCACAACTTTGCCCATCTGCTTCCACCTCTTGGTCAGTGGGTGTCTCACCATCCTCTTCCTTTGCACTTAAAGGTCCCAGGAGGACACGGCCTGGCTCCCAGGAGGCAGGAGCCGGTCCCCACCTTTGCTCTTCCTTCCAAGCCCAAGGGAGTCTCCCATTCATTCTACCTGGGTCAGTGTGGAAACCAGGCTGTGCAGGAAGGACTGTGGGGCATCAACCAGGCCCTGGTTGGAGGGTGGGTGAGGTCCCAGGGCTGGACCTCCTTGGAGAAACAGCCCTCGCACCCTCCAGCCCCCACCCACAGCTATCCAGCTGGCCCACCCACAGGACAGGAAGTTTCCTGCACCCCCTTCCCAGGGCAGAGCCATGCACAGACCTTAGCAGTGGGATAGGCCTCTGGGCTGAACAGGGTCTCGGTACCAGGAGCCCGGGAGCCACATCTGGCTTTTGAGGATGCGGGGGTCTCCACAGAGAAGCCCGGCCGATGATCTTGCCGAGGCTGTCACAGAGGAGTCCGAAGCCACAGAGGCTCATTCTTGCGGCCGGCATGCACCGAGGTGCCTCTCCTGGCCAGACCTGGGGACGTCTCAGCCAAGGCCAGCATCTAACAGGAGTTGACCAGGTGGGCTTTCCCTTCCAGCAAAGCACACGTTGACTCTTGTCTTCCAAGGTGAAACTTCAAAAATGACTTAAGAAAAACAGCGGTGACATCTAGAGATTTCCGGGTCCTCCAGGGAACAAGTGGAAAATTACAGCCTTCCATACAGGTAACCACATGGCACAACCTCCAGGTCCAAGAAGTCCGGAACGATATGCACTTCCAGCCAGGAGCACGTCGCCCTCCCAAGGAACTTGGGCAGGGTGTAGATCCTGGGACCTAGCCCTGGGACCTCCGGGAGACGAGGAGGCCCGCGGAGGAGTCTCCGGCTCCGCCCCAAGGGGCCACACCCTGCCCAAGTCCCGCCTCCGGGCCTTTGCACTTGCCGTTCCCTCCTCGTGGCCCTGGCTCTAGGCCAGGCTCACAGATCAAACGTTGCGCGCCTTACCAGAGGCTGTTCTAACCAAAGGAGCAACTTCCACCCCCAACCCCCAGGTTATCACTCAGCTTCCGGATGACACTGATCTGAAACGCTCTTGCTTGGGCCTCCTCCTCCTCCCCCAGGGAGAATGTCCGGACCTGTTCGCCTGGTAGGTCCGATACCCCTCCGGCCATGCCTTGCACAAAGCAGGCACTAATAGGTGTCCTGAACGAATACTAGCTTCCTTCTGGCTAGTCTGAGACAGGCCGGCCAAAGCTGTGTGAGAGCGGCTGTGGAGGCGGGGTTGACCAAAAGACAGGTGCACCCAAACCCCCTCCCCACAACTCAAGCTCCGGAGCGTGCAGGCTGCGAACCACGCCCCTCGCGCTCCAGGCCGGAAGCGGCCGGCCCCGCCCCCAGCCCGCCCACCCAGAGCCTCCGGCCCTGCCCTCCCAGGCCGGCCACAGGGGACGTTCTGCGGCCAGCTGCCGCCAACTGCCCCAGCTGCAACCGCTTTCCATCCCAACCCGCCGCTGCGCTCCGGACGCGGGCGGGGACGAGGCCCGGCCGGAACTCGTCGGGCTCTCCACCCTCTCTCTCTCCAGGGCCAATACCTTCCCTAACCCCGCACTTCCAAGGGGGTTGTCTACCACGGTCACCCAGTGAAACCAGACACCCGACTCCGTGCCCCAACTTGGAACTAGATAGCTATACAGGTGCCCCCTCTGGGGGCAACTGTTCTCCTCTGTCCTGGGCTGGGCCAGCAGGAGGTTTAGTGCCTGGTAGAAGGGAGAGGAGCCTGGTGGGCTGCAGTCCATGGGGTCGCGAAGAGACTTCACTTTCACGCATTGGAGAAGGAAATGGGTCACCCCCTTTTCCATCCTACTGGAAAGCCACAGCAATGGTTTCCAGGTATTGAGCCTCCACCACACACAGGGAATCACACCTACTTCCCTTACAGCCACCATCCAGAAGGGCTAATCAGACTTGAGTGGCTCCTGTATACTCTGGTGCAATGGGATCATGAAATCCAACACACCGCCCCCCCTCCCCCCCCCCCCACCCAGGTAAATACGGATGAACAGGCGGGTGGGAGAATACCTGGGGTCAGTCCTGCCTACTTCACAGCCTCGACTCCAGAGGCTTGCAAGCTCCAGTTCAGTCCGTGTAGTTTCAGCTTGCTCCAGACCCTCAGCAACAACTGAGCTCCTAGTAAGTGCCAGACTGTCAGGCACCTATTGTGTGCAGGTAGGACACCTGTAGGACTCGTCACGAGGTCTGTCTACCTGTAGCCCCACAGCAACACCCATCGTGGGAAATAACTCCCTCCATCCCCTGGGGTGTCTTTGCTTGGGCTCAGCTCTGTTCTGAGCACAGGTAATCCAACAAGACCCGCCCGCTCCATCAGCTCACACCCCCAAAGCCCAGGGAACCCCTAGCTAGTGCCCTTATTGGTGAGTCCCTTCCTTCTGAGGTGAGGCTTCCCCTCCCAGCTTCATCTGGGTCTGTGGACAGCAAGGAGATCAAACCAGTCAATCCTAAATCAACCCTGAATATTCATTGGAAGGACTGATGCTGAAGCTCCAATACTTTAACCACCTGATGCGAAGAGCCGACTCACTGGAAAGACCCTGATGCTGGGGAAGATTGAGGCAGGAGAAGACAGCAACAGAGGATAAGATGGTTGGATGGCATCACTGATTCAACGGACTGGAGTTTGAGCAAACTCCAGGAGAAAGTGAAGGGCAGGGAAGCCCGGCGTGCTGCGGTCCACGAGGTCGCAAAGAGTCGGACACAACTGAGCAACTGAACTGGATAAAATTTCAAAACAAGGGAGAGGTGAGGCTGTAGTCAGTCACCAAGGGAGGACCTAGGGCAGAAGAAGCCCTTTCCCTCCTAGAGCATGTAAGGCACCAGAGATGGAGGGGGCGGAGCCTATCTCTGAGCACTCTTCCAGGGTGCAGGCCCGGAGCAGGCCTCTCACTTGAGATCAATAATAGCATTAATCAGGTGAGGAGGACACTGTAACCACCTTACAAATGAAGAAATCAAATCCAGAGAAGCTCAGTCACTTGCATGCGCTGGGTGAGCCACAATCTGAAGGTAGATGTGCCTCACCCCAGACAGTCATTTGTACCTATTTGCTGGTCCCCTCTTAACTCCCTAATACCCCCTCCTCCTGGAAGCCTTCCCAGATTTTCCCCAGGCAGGAAGCCATCCCCACTGGTGGATCCACACAGTTCTAATGTCTTTTTTATAATAATACAGGCCCCTGTGACAGGGCTTTCCCTCTGCATGATAGCTGTCACGGGAGAAGGTCACAAGCTGAAGAGAAATAAGCTTCTCTCTGAAGGTCAGAAGATGTACTTGCCAGTTATTTGACCTTGAATAAGGTGCTACCTCCAAAGCCTTCAAGCCTCAGCTCAGGGGACTGCATAACTTCTTGCAAGATCCCTTCAGAGCCATCTTGAATAATACGTAAAATGGAGTGAGAACACGGGGAACATCCTTGGAATTTCAGAGACTGCCCTGATCCAGTTACTTCTGGTTTCAGTACCCTCAGTGGCCAGGCCTCCTGAATTATTAGGTCCCCATCTACCCACTGTACACTCCTCCCCCGCACACCCACCCGCTCCAGCCATGGGTCTTCCTCTTCTCTCTCTCCCTGCATCCTGCAACCCTCCCCTTTCTCAGAGGCACGCCTCCACTCCCCCTGATCTCCCCTCCTGCCCCAACTTCCAATTCTCACGCACCTTTCAAGGCCCAGCTTCACTGCCCCACTGCCTTCCCAGTGTGCCCAGGCCCAGGAACTGTCCTCTCTCTTCCTGAATCCCCAGTCCTCCTCCCTTTCTCCTGGGTCCTGCTGTCTGTCCCGACAGACCCTCTCTGGGGTCTTTTCATCTCTGGTTCTTCAAGTCCTGCTGCTGCTGCTAAGTCGCTTCAGTCATGTCCAACTCTGCGTGACCCCATAGACAGCAGCCCACCAGGCTCCCCTGTCCCTGGGATTCTCCAGGCAAGAACAATGGAGTGGGTTGCCATTTCCTTCTCCAATGCATGAAAGTGAAAAGTGAAAGGGAAGTCGCTCAGTCGTGTCTGACTCTTAGCGACCGCATGGACTGCAGCCTACCAGGCTCCTCCGCCCATGGGATTTTCCAGGCAAGAGTACTGGAATGGGTTGCCATTGCCTTCTCCGTCTTCAAGTCCTAGGACTCCATAAATGTGTGATGGACATCTTCTTCCAAAAGCTCAGAGCCCAGATGTCGCATTATCTTTCAGACCTGAAGGTGTCTCACCAGCTGGGCCAGGCTCTCTGGGGGTCTGGAACCCGCCTTCCTCAAGGAGGTTCCCATTTTCTGGGGTGCAAGGGAGGTGGCCCCAAGGCTGTCAAGGAACACTTGCAGGCACTGCCTGTACATCCCCTTGGGGACAGTGATGCTCAGACCCTGGGAAGGAGGACCTCTCTTGTGACCATGGAGCCGCTCCTTTCTAGAGCCGGTGTAGAGGACAGAAGCCCTCTGTGGCCCGCCCAGAACTGCCCCCTCCAGAGAAGGGCACTGCTGTAACCCACTGCTTCCCCCACCCCCCGCCGAGTCTGCAGGGCAAAAGCAGACTGGACCAGAGAGGGATGCCCCGCTGAGGAGAGTCAGCCCCGGGCCCTGGCTCTTCATGGACAAGGGCTTCTGAAGAGACCACTGCTGCACTGAGCGGACGGTGAGAAAACAAACTTGGTATCAGACTCAGGGCCAGTTCTGAGTAGCAGTTTCAGTGTGTTCCAGCTGTTAATTTATGTGAGCACATCTATACTGGCGTGGTTTTATCATCACCAACAAACATTGAATATGTCCTGGTGCCTGCTCTGTGCCAGGCCCAGCGCTAGGTATTTTACATCCACTACCTTCTTACACTTCCAAAGAGCCATAAGCTGTGGGTAGCCACAGAGATGTTTTACTAAGATGAAGCTGAAGCACAGAGAGGGTGGAAAAGCTGCTCAAGGTCACACAGCTAGTTACTGGTCGCAGCTACGATTACAGGCCCCTCAACAGTCTGGCCCCAGCCTGTCTTCCTGGCCTGAGCTGCCAGCGCTCACCCTTCCAGAGCCTTTGTTCTCCGTCCCCACCCCTCAAGTTCCCCAAGCCCACTGTTGTGTGACCTGGGAGAGAGAGGTTAATGTATATTGTCAGCCTGCAGCCAACCAGCTCCCTCCCCCCTCCACCTGCTCAGACCCCCTCCCCTGCTCCCATGAGGACTCCTGCCCTCTGGCTACCCCCTCCCCCAACCAGCCTGGCTGCCTCCACCCCATCTGCCAGGCCCCCAACCAGTGTCTGGTGGTAATGACTTCAGCTGGCAGAGAATCCTGGAACCTTCCCCCCCACAGTGATGTTGACACATGTTCACGTAAAACACGGTAATGTTTCCATCTAAGCATTTAGGGGGAGTAAATTTCTACCCCTGTGATGCCTTCGTGCAAAAGTACAGGAGTGCTCCAGTACTTTGGCCACCTCATGCGAAGAGCTGACTCACTGGAAAAGACTCTGATGCTGGGAGGGATTGGGGGCAGGAGGAGAAGGGGACGACTGAGGATGAGATGGCTGGATGGCATCACGGACTCGATGGATGTGAGTCTGAGTGAACTCCGGCAGATGGTGACGGACAGGGAGGCCTGGTGTGCTGCAATTCATGGAGTCGCAAAGAGTCGGGCACGACTGAGCGACTGAACTGAACTGAAACTGACTCACACCAGCGGTGAGACATGGTCAGCGCTTCCCTTCCTCCGTTGTCATGGTGCCAAGTCCTGGGCTACGCCCGCATGGCGTTCCAGGGCCTGAGCGCTGTCAGCAAGCCAGGGAGAGGGGTTGGGTCCAGTTTCCGAGGCTGTGACTGCCTCCCCGGCTGCAGGATCAGTTTGTGGTCAATTCCCCCTCACTCCTAAGCTCCCGGTCCCTGTAACACGCCAGCGCTGCTCACTGCGTTCCCACCAAGAGCCCAGCTTCTGGGTCCCTGACGGGGTCACCTACTGCCCAGGCCCCACGCCCTGGTTCCCCTGCATCGGAGCGGGGCTCTTCCTTCACAGCCACCACCACACCATGTCTCCATCAGGCCAAGGTCACACATGTCCCCTCATTTCACCACCACCCTGAGAGGTCATGGAATTCAACCCCCCCTGAACTGTCCCCATCACCCCTCCCTGACCCCTGGAACCAGCGATGGGGATGCATGGAGAAGGCCCCACTCCACCTCCAGGTCCTAATGCTGCCAGGAGACGTACGCCGCCAGGCCCTGTGACCTGGGGAGAACCGCGAGGCTGGCGTGGCCAGGCCCCTGCGAAGGTCCAGCCCTCTGTCCACAGCAAGAGATGACAGAGGCAGGCAGGGGAGGCCCACAGGCCACAGCCTTGTCCTCACTTCTCCACATGAGCAGGCAGCAGTTGTGCAGCCAGACGGCACTGACAGCCCCTCCCGGGATCGCCCAGAACCCGGCTCTTGGAGATTCCGGGGTCTAGGGTTGGAGAGCGAGTGTCTGATGTGATTTCTTCCACATGTTTTCCGAGAAGCTGCTGCAGCACTGCTGTGTCTGAATGCTACTGGCCTCCTCTCTGTGACGTGCATCAGAGGGAGGCACCGCTGTTCCCATTTTACAGACAGGCCCGCTGAGGTTAAACATCCAGTCCGAGGCCACACAGCTAGAAAGGGTGGCGCCCAGGATACAGGCAGGTCAATGAGACACACCGTCTGCCCTTGAGAAGCTGGCAGTCCAGTGGGGGAGGGCTGCACACAGACACTGGTGCCTAACAAAAGCACACCAAACAGGCCACAGGCCCAGGGGAGACCGTGAAAGTATCCAGCGCAGGGTGTGGCCCAACCACAGATTTGCGACGATGGCAGGAACAGCCCCAGCTTGGGTTCGAGCAACTGGGGAAGGCTTCACGGAGAGGAGGCATATCTTAGTGAACCTCCTCCTAAGATTGGGGTCCCCCACCACCCTCGACTCCTGGCGCCCCGTGCAAGGACACGATTGTGGACAGATGGGCTGGCTGGGGGCAGGCCCCTGGCACACTGTGCCACGTCGACACGGTGACTGCCTAGCTCCGGGAGGTGTGTCGAGTTCTTATGCCTCATTTACAAGACGAGGAGACAGAAGTGCAGAGCAGTCGAGTACCACGGCTAGGAAAGGTCCCTGTAGTGTCTGGCTCCGGGCCCACCTTTCCAGCAAGCGCTTAATTTTTCTGGGTCTTTGTTTGCTCATCTGTAAGACGCTCCATGGTCAGAGACACCTCCCCCTGCAGACTGGAGCTGGCTGGCTGGGGACTGGAAGGTGGTGGCCACCAGAACCCTGCTCCTGCAGCCTGCTGGGTGAACGACCTCCTTCAGGGTCAAGTCTGCCAAGGAATGGCCACCAGTAGGGAGTTCTAATTGGTGAGGCTGGCGGCACAGAGCCCAGCCAATGCAGCCGGTGGCTGATGCTGTTGCACAGGAAAGCGCTGAGCACAGCAAATATAGCTGTTGACCCAATTCAGTTCCGTTCTGTCTTCGAGAAAATAATTGAGTTTAAATGAATAGGTTTCCCATGTCCCCTCCGGCCTTGGGAAGGGTGGAAAAGGAGATGGTGGAGTAGTGGGGGGGCAGACGGGAACAGTTCCCTGGGCTCACTGTTGGTTATTTTTGAGTCATTAGGCCCGTGAAAGGTTTCTTTCTTGCCTTGGCGGACAGTGGGCTTGGACATGGCTGAGAGGCAGTGAGGTGGAGTGAAAACCACATGAGGTGGTCAGTGCAGATGGAGGTTTAAGGCCAAGCTGACAACAGCCTTGTGGGGTGGCCCACTCGGCTCCCAAGCTCGTCATCTACAGAATGGGAACACTATCCCCCTCTATACTCTTCCTAGGATCACTGGGAAGAGCTGGTGCAGGCTAAGCAAAGTTGAAGGCTTTTCAAGGAGTAAAGGAGTCT
Source organism: Capra hircus (assembly GCF_001704415.2). NCBI lineage: Eukaryota > Metazoa > Chordata > Mammalia > Artiodactyla > Bovidae > Capra > Capra hircus. Next base: position 92,225,239 of record NC_030818.1, on the reverse strand, counting down.
GGTGTGAACTGCGGAGGCCAGTTCTCTGCCCTGCAGGAACATAGGCCCAATGTTACTGCATCTGTTTTTTTGGATTGTTTTTAAGAAAAGCTGGAAATCCACATTTTTTTGGTGAATGTTGAAGGTGAATGTTTTAGGAGTGCTTAAATATTGGGAGCTGATTTTTTTTAAAAAACACCAAAAATCACCTTACCACCTTCCCAGACCCAAACAAAACCTGCCTGTGGGCTACACATGGCCTTGAGCCACCCGTGTGCGACTTCCGACTTAGTGACAACGCGTGGAAAGCCATTCAGGGTGTGCGGGTGTCCTCCCGCCTGTTTACTGCCTCATAATTGTCCTTGGCAGTGAGGCCAAGCCCAGCCCTGCTAGAGTGGGAGAGGCAAGGGACACCAGTCTCTCCAGACCTCAGGGGAAACTGCAGACACAGAGACGCAGATGTAGAGCACAAACGTATGGACACCAGGCGGGAGAGGGGGCGTGGGGTGAGCTGGGAGCCTGGGGCTGTCATATATACACTACCACGTATAAAACAGACAACTAATGAGAACCTACTGCATAGCACAGGGAACTCGACTCAATGCTCTTTGGTGACCTACATGGGAAGGAAATCCAAAAGAGAGGGGATATATGTGTACAAATAGCAGATTCACTTTGCTGTGCAGCAGAAACTAACACCACATTGTCAAGTAACTATACTCCAGTTAAATTTATTAAAAAGAAATAATAATAAAGGCCTCTAAGACCTTGGGAAGGCGGAGGGGCCCCCTTCTCCCTCAACCCCTCCAGCCATACACACACAGGTGGATGGAGATATGAGGCTGGTTTTACCCTAGAAGTTAAGAGGTCACGGGCTTGCTTCCTGCACTGCCTTCAGCAACCGGTTAGAGTCTCAGGTCCCTCTTCTGCAGAAAGGGGGGTGCTTCTGAGAGGACCAAATTAAGAACCTGATAGAGGGAGCCCGTGACAGGTCTTCCCAGAGCAGCAGTGCTGCAGAGTGGAAGGAGCGTGGCAGTTGGCAAGACCTCAGGTTCTCCCTGCCACTTCTAGGCTGTGTGTGCCCAGGGAAGTTACCTAACCTCTCTGTACCTAGTCTCATCCTCTGCACAGGAGATAAGAATCTCTGGGACACAGAGCTGTGGTGACGAATACATGAAATGATGACTGTCAAGGGCCTGATAGGATGCCTGGCACGGAGCAAGGGAGGAAAACATGATAGGCATTATTATTATTGTTCTTGTTATCTTCAGTGAAAAGCATGCCAGAGAATTCTGACTGGGTGATTACAATAATGTAGCGCAGCCTGGCAAACTCGGTTGTTAACAGATGAGGCCACCCATAATTAGCACCATCATTACCTATGCAAATGGCGCGGCGGAGATGCTGGAGCAGGGTGTCCTTTGAAGTGTGCGCTAAATAACCCCTCCCCTGGCCGCCTGCCCTCCTCAAATCTTGTTTACACTATTAATTTCATTAGCAAACAGTTTTTCGTAAAGCAAGACAGAATGCCAAACTAGTATCTATTCAAACCAAGGAGGTTTAAAACCATTTGGCCCCTGCCAGTCACTGGTGGTGGGGGGTGGAGGGGAGTTGCTCTTTGTGGGGGCCTATGTCCCACCTGGAATTGTTTGTGGGGCCCTGTCCTCAGGCTCCTGAGTCAGCTGCTGGCCTGGGGTTCCCAGTTCCTGCCTCCCCAGCCCTCTTCTCCCAGCAGGACAGGCTGAAGACCTCCACTAACTGGATCCCCTCTGACATGCAGAGCTGGGAAGAGGAGAGGGGGTTTGGGGGTGTGTGTGGCATTAAGCAGGCACTGTTTTCAGGACAAGAGGTTCACAGCATGGTTAATATGACTGGTGAGCTCCCCAAGAGTCAGGCTATAGTTTATCAGGCTTATCATCATACCCACTTTACATCTGAGAAAACCCAGTCCCAAAGAAATTTAGGAAGTAATTTGCCCGATGTTACATTAAGTTGCAGAAGTGGATCCACCCCTGGGTCTGGTCAGCCTACCACCTCTGGAGTTTGCTCTTTAGCTCTGCTACCTGCACTTAGCACCTACCTGCAATGGACAGAGCAAGTTAATCCAACAGCGATCACAGAGCCTTCATGCTCGCGGAGATGAGCAGAGACTGCCCAGGTTCTGAGACGAGGCAGCTGAGGCTCAGCAGTCCTGTCATTAGTCCACGGCACCACAGGCAGAAAGGAGAGCCTAGAACCCAGAGCCTCTCACCGCCAGCTGGCTGCTTTCACATTCAGAGCTTTAAACACAAGCTGGTTCAACAGTATCCTCCTCATTAATACCTGGGTCAGTATGTTCACCATCCCTATATCCCCTGGGACCAACAAGGATCCAAGAAGACAAAAGATGCTCAGGCAATGTTTGTTGAGCTGAACTGTTTTTCTTACCAAAAAAGACAATGCTGAACAGCTGGGACAGTGAAGGCCTGCTAAGGAAGATGGGTGGGGCTCAGGGTGGGGGTGAAGGTAGGCCACCCCCTGCGGGAGAGCATGGCCACCCTCAGCTTGGGACGAGCCCTTTTCAAAGCATCACCCTATTGTATGTCCACTCAAGAGGCAGGCAGTTAGCTGACTCTCAATACTGCAAGAACTGGAAAAAGAAGTGTTAACAGATGTGTCAGTCCCTCCCCAGCTCCTATGGGCTCCGACCACCATGCAGCCTCTTCCCGCTCCTTCCCTGATCCCTGAAATTGAGGCTGGGAGAGATGAGAGACTTGCATGAGGTCTGGGAGCCGGGAAGACTAGGACCCACACCTTTCTTGCTCCTCCAAGTAGGTGCTCCCCTCTCCCCTCCACCTGCGGGCTTTCCCATCACCCCTCCCACACCAGTAAGCCCTTCCCCCTTGAAAAACAAATAATCCTCACAAATATTCTAAGAAGTAGGTAGAACAAGTGTCCCATTAACAGAGAGGGGAAGTGAAGTTCGGGCCAGTTAAGTAATGAGCTCAAGGCTCTGGAACTGGGTTTAGGCAGGCAGTCTCACTCAGGGGCCTGTTCCATGGTAGGACCCAGGGAACCCCTGGATGGGTAGTTGGTGGGGGACCCCCACCTCCACGTCCTGGCCAAGATTCTGACACCACGTATTACCCCTCACAGGGGTAATATCCTGCCAGGAGTCATTCAACCCACCTCCAGACAAGGCTATAAATAAGCCTGGGATAGCATGTACGTTCAGGGCGGGGGGCCCAGGGCCCTTCCGGAGCTGCCCAAACCCAGACAAAACATTTTCCAGAGACCACCGTAAATCCCTACCCCCATCGCCTCCTATCACCTTGTATCCCTAGTCCAGCAGCCTTCGGAGTGGGGACTGGAGTGCCTGGCGGTGCAGGGGAGGGTTGTGGGAGGACACTCTCCCACGAGAAGGAAGGGAAAAGAGGGCTGGGCTCTCAATGGTCAGCTCATTCTTCCTCCTCCCAGACCCCTCCCACCCCAACCCTCACATGGGCGGTGGCGGGTTGTTGGGGGGGGCGGTCCTGACAAATCACCAGTCTGACCAGGCCCGCCCCCCTCCCAGCTACTCTTACAATCCTTCCCTTCCCAACCTTCAGGATAGAGTCCTGACTTCCCAGCATTTTCCCCTCTATCCCTGCCACTCCCCAGGCCCACACACACCACATGTGTGCAGCAACAGACGGATTTCCCTCCTCTCCCCAAGGAACCCTCCCACCAGCCTTGACCTTCACCCTGGGACGCAATCACCAATTCCAAGGAGCTGTCCCTGAGCCTCAGCGGAGCCCCTACTCCCTCCTATCCCCCTTTAGCCCCTTTACCATAGAGTTTGTTGACCCATCTGCCTCCTCCATCCAAGAGACGCTTTTGAGGGGCAGAGACTGGGTGTGACCGCCCTCCCCCCCCAGCCCATAGCACAGGGTGTGCCCTGGCCGCACTGGGGTTGCAGGTGAGCCCAGATCTAAGGGAGACCACTGAAAGGGGAGTTTCTCGGAGGCAGACCTGACCCCCCAGCCCCAGGATCAGGTTGGGTCAGGACCTCCCAACCCGGCTCATTAGGGGACGGTGAATGGTGCCAGGCCTGATCTTTCCATGGACACCCGACAACGGCTGTGTCGAGAATCACGGAAGATGAAGTCACTGCTCCCAGAAATAGCTGATTAAGAAGACGTGACGGTAACGCAAACAGCAAGGCTGGACACACACGCATGCTCACACACACACACACGCATGCTCTCACCATGTGTTTCTCTGCCCCGGGAAGCCAGGCCACGCCTGAGCTTCCCCTGAAATCATGCCAGCAAACAGAGCCAGTGCAGGGAGCCCAGACTTGGGCCACACCACAGTCTCAGGAGCACGATGCCCGAGGGGATACTCTCCTCGGGGACCCTGGAAGAGGCACCCTGTCTTGACCAGCACTGAGTCCCCGACCTGCCCCTGGCCCCCCTCAGAGCCCTCCAGTTTCTTCTCTCACTCCCTCCTCGGCCCCACCCCTCACCCCTCCTGCGGTCTTCCCCCCACCTAGTTTCGGTCCCCTCACAATTCTGTCCTCCCCTGCAGGGCAGGCCTGCCTAGACTCCAAGGAGGTGGGCGCATCTACTGCCTAAGACACGGCTCTGGGCTTATAGACACCAGCCTCCAAGCCTGGCTCTGTCTTGCTGCAGCTGTGTGGCCATGAGCCAGTCAGTCCACCTCTCTGAGCTTAGCATCCTCATCTGTAAAAGGCAGACAGCAATGCACCTGCATCACAGAGAAAAATGCAATGGATCTGTGTTCATCTGTTCACTTGCCAGCCTTGTGTCAGGCGCTGTGGTAGGGACTGGAGACACATTAGGGAATAAGACATCAGCCCCCTTGTCCCCTGGGGCCTCGGCCCAGCGTGGGAGAGGCGTACAAACATCTTGGTGACATTATCAGGGGAACCTGAGTGATAACAGGGAACTCCCAGGAGGGTCCAGGCCAGAGAGGGGGAGGCTGAGCCTGACAGCATGGCTGGATGAAGTGGAAGCAGGTCACAGACATCTGGGTGAAGAGTGACCCAGGAAGAGGGAGCAAGGGCGAAGATCCAGGGCTGGGGCACTGCAGGGTGCGGGGCGGGGAAGAGCTGGGCAGGCGTGAGCTGCCCATAAAGGACCAGGAAGAGGGTGAGACCCCCAGATGCTGTGCTGTTTAGAGACAGTAGGGGTGGAGGGCAGACTGGAGGGGAGTGAAGCTGCAGGTGGAGACCGGCCCAGGGCTCGGCCACAGGGTCCCGGTGGGAGGTGACGGCGGCGTCAACGCGGCGGCGGCTCTCTGTGAGGCACTCAGCGCATGCCTGGCACAGAGGGAACCCTCAGTATCCGTTCTTCCCGTCTTCTCTCCTCGTCACCATCAACATCCTGGTCCCCTCACAGCGGCCAGGACACTGCTGGTCTCAAAGCTGAAGGGCTGCCCAGCAGAGCCCCGTGGGGTGGGCAGAGCTCCTCGCCCCCCCTCACAGGTGCCCAGGCTCCTTGAGCAGAGCCAGGCGGGGCCAGCCCACAGCCCTCCCATGCCCCACCCAGGGCCCAAGGCACATAGGTTTGCTGGGGAAAACACTGGACTCCAAGCAAGCAACAGCACCCGTGTTAGCGCATCACAGGTTTCCGAGTTCTTTCCTGCCCACGTTCTCACTTGCTGAGACGGAGGTATTTCAGGCCCTGGCATATGAAGGACGAAAGCTGAGGAAAGCATCCTGGAATCTTAGGCACCTTCCAAGCCCAGGAAAGCCCTCCTGGGGGGCCGGGCTTCGGGGCCTCTGCAGTGCAGCCTGCCCCACCTAAGAAGACACATGCGCACACCCCTCCCTGCAGCTGACTCCTGTCCCCGTCCCCAGGGCCGGGCACGGGTGAGCAAGAACAGAAAACTCCATCCCGAAGGTCCCTTGTGGGACTGGTCTGCAGCAGAAGCCAGCCAGCCTGCCTCCTTCCTTCTCTCACACGCCACGTCTGAGCTTGAGCAAAGCTACTAGGAAATGACCACCCCTCTCCTCTGGGAAAAAATCTGCCTGCAATGCAGGAGACCTGGGTTCGATCCCCAGGTTAGGAAGATACCCTGGAGAAGAGAAAGGCTACCCACTCCAGTATTCTGGCCTGAAGAATTCCACGGACATATAGTCCATGGGGTCACAAAGAGTTGGACACGACTCTTGGCGACTTTCACTTCACTTCACTTCCCTCCCCAACCCGTGGAGCCTGCCCCCACAGCCTGGGGCCGGGAGGAAGGGTTTGAGCAGGGGAGGCCTGGGGTCTGCGGGAACCCAGGGAGCAGCCGGCTTTCCTCCTCTCCCCTCTACTGGCCAAGGAGGTAAGATTAAGCCGGACGGCACACTCTCGAGCACACAAGCAGAGAAAACTCTTTTATAAGCCACAGAGAAAGCCCCGGAGCAACAGTCAGTGGTGATTCGGGGTCGGGGTAGCAGCGGTGTGGAAGGAGAAATTGCATCGCTTGCTTCACACTCCTCCTGTGGCTGGGATTTGGTCCTCTGTGCTTGTGTTCTCAACTACCTTTATGTTAAAAAGAAGACTGTCAAGGCAAGGAAAAGGAAGTGAATGAGAAGAACCGGGGAGGAATCTGGCGGGCGCTGGCACCTGTTCCTCCGGAAGGCCAAGTGCCGGCCTCACATTTCGTTTCTCCTGCCCGGGGCCTCGCCCAGGCCAGCTGCCGCCCTGAGTGCCCAAGTGGGAGACCAAGAGTGGGAGGAGGTGGGGCTGGAAACCGGCCAAGAACATCCCTCCCATACCCGCTCATCTTCAGACACACCCACGTGGGGATCACGGAGCCACCTCCCCGGAGAGTCAGCTCCCCTCATCCCAGTCTGCTGCCTGACTGTCCTTGGCACAGGCCCTGGGGGTGGACCCTGCGCTGTCCCTCTCCGGCTCTTCCCTCCACCCCTGGCCACACTGGGCTCCTCTGACCCTTTTGTCTCTGGCCCAGGGTCCTGTGCAAGGCGGATGCCCATGAGAATCTGCTGGACAAACTGCTGGAGAGCAGTTAGGAAAAAAAAAAAAAACTCACACATGGATACGGAGCCTCCTGGGTGGCTCAGCGGTGAAGTGTCTGCCTGCCGATGCTGGAGACACGGGTCCGATCTCTGGGCCAGGAAGATCTCACATGTCGCAGAGCAACTAAGCCCGTGTGCTCTAGGACCCGGGGGCCACAACTACTGAAGCCCACACACCCGAGAGCCTGTGCTCCGGAACAAGAGACGCCACCACAATGGGAAGCCTGCGCACCACAACCAGAGTAGCCCGCACAGCAACAGAGACCCAGCACAGCCCATAAATTAATAAATCTTTTAAAAATAAATGTCTTAAAAAAAAAGGATATGAAGGGAGTGGCAGACAGGGTGGAGAAACAAAAGTTAGGTCTGAACAGGAAGAAACCCAGACAGGCTTTGGCCAGAACAGTTCAAACCCTCAGAAGAATGCAGGATCCCTGTGGGGGGTGAGGGGGTGGGGAGAGCCCCCTTCTAGACGTTTATGCCCTGAGGCGCTGAAGAGCTGGCAGGAGAGCAAGTGCAAAGGACGGGGAGTGGACAGCATCACAGGCACACAGGCAGAGGGACAGACCCCCAGAGCCGTGCAGTCACACCTCTGAGACACCCTGTGTCTGGGGCTTCCTCTGAAAGACTTACGGCCTTTCTGCCTGCACTGTTCTCTGCCCGAAGCCTCTCATGCACTGTGACAGCGTGGGCAGGAGCACCTGGCCTGCGGCCGGGGACACAGCTGAACAGGCTCAGGGCAGCCTGGGACCAGTCCCTCAGCGAGGAACATGCCGCTTCCACAGACAGGCGTGGCCCCATCTGTCTGCCGCTCCAGTGCCCCCTGCTTCAGTCCCAATGGTCCTGCAGGGTTCCCGCGACCACGGCCCTGCCCAGGTGGCTCCCCGACCTGGACGCCGTGCCCACTTCCCCACTGCCCTTCTGGGTTTTATATAACCTTTAGGATAAAGCTCCCTAACTAAAGAATATGGGCTGTATTTGGTCCACACTCATGTTTTGTTTAGCCCACACGGTGTTTGACATTTTTAAGTTTCGAATCCATTACTAACACTGAAAGATGTGAAATTTCAAAATGTCACCCAAGCCAGTCACTAGAGATTTCTGCCTTGTGAGTCCAAAGGCCCAGTGCCATGCGGCTGGGGCTGCCGCTCCTTAGCAGGGCACCCACCCTCCAAACTGCCAGTGTCCACCACATCTGCGCTTGCCTCAGCCAGGGGGTCCTGTGTGGCGGCCGGCAGGATGGGGCAGGGCCCACCACATTGTCCAGGGACACACGTGGTGCACGGTAAGGACTCGCTTATCATGTGTGGAATTATAAAGAGACACACTGCCTCAGCCTCGCCGGGCCTAGACCCCTGAGCGTTGCCTCCCTCCCTGCAGGACCCCAAGCTGGGAGGGGACGATGCTCCACTGTCCTGGGTCCCTCTCACACAGCTGCGCACACCTGCAGAGGGGACACTAGGGCTGTGACGAGACGTTCACGTCAATGTCTGATCTTTGCTTAGGAAGCCGTGTCTTCTGGAGCCCAGCCAAGGTGAGAGTAGAGTTCCTGGCATCTCCTGCCTTCAATCAAAGTGGCGGGATTCCAAGCCGGCCCACAGACAACGATCCCCAGGACTTTTATTAAACTGAGAAGGAGAGATTCGGCAGCAAGAACTAACAAAGCCAAGGCTTCCTCCGTTCCCGCCTGCAGGAGGCCTGCCCCCCTTTGAAGCCCGTAGCCAGCTCTTCCCTTTTTCTGGGTTTTCAAGGTCAGAGTCACATTGGCAGCAAGGGTTCTCTTTGTTCTCCTGCCTCTGACTTCACCCCGACACAGTCACTGTCCCCAACGGCCAGGTCCTTAGTGGGTGGCAGAGGAGGGCCCTGATTCTGGGCAGGGGAGGGCGAGAGGGGAGCAGTGACAGACAGCCAGGCATTGGTCACACCCCCTGGGGCCCTGCTTCCTGGGAAACCACGTCCCTGTGGGCCTGGCTTCCCTGCCAACTTGGGAGCACCCTGTCTGGTCCACAGTGCTATGCTCAGTAACGGCCGATGGGAGGGCAGCAGCTGACAGCCCCCAGAGTGTACTCCCAGCCCGGGGAGGGGCACCCACCAGGAGAAGGGGCTTGGCCGACCTCAGGCTACCTGCTTCCTCTCTCGGAGCTTCAGTTTCCTCATTTGGAAAATGGGGAGATAAACACCTGCTCCAAAACGATCGCTCTCCTAATGGGACCCGGGGGAGCTTGTGAGTCACAGAGTGCCGTGGTGAACTTAACTATTCCAGCACCTGGCACAGTACCCAGCACACAGTAGGTGCTCAATGTATCATCTGTGGGCTAAACGGTTAGTGGGCCCCCGCGCTGTCCAAGGTGGCTTGCAAGGTGCTGCTGTGCTCAGTCACTCCGTCGTGTCTGACTCTTTGTGACCCCGTGGACTATATATAGCCCGCCAGGCTCCTTGGTCCACAGGATTTCCCAGGCAAGAATACTGGAGCTGGCAGCTATTTCCTTCTCCGGGGGGGGGGGGGTCTTCCCTACCCAGGGATCCGTGTCTCCTGCATTGTAGGCAGATTCTTTACCACTGAGCCACCATGCTTGCAAGGTACCCGGGCCCAGAACGAAGGGTCTGCCTTTCAGTGGGGCTTGCAGACAACTGTCATACCGTGAAAAACTGCCCAGAAATAAGGATCGGGATGCTATGAGACCCACTGTGGGGGGTCTGGGCTCCCCGAGGTGGGGTGAGAGACCCATGTCTTACAAGACCCCCACCTCTTGCTGCCCAGCAGCGGAGACCAGAATCAGGGCCACCCGGCTGTAGGAAATGGCATGCTACCCATCTCCCGACAGCTGAGCTTAAAGACAGAGCTGCCAGGTGTGGCGAGCAACCCACGTCTGTGCAAGTAACCTGGACATGTGTGCCAGGAACTAACGTCACACAGCACCTGCACTGGCCAGAGTCTCTGTGCAATGCTGTTCAAGGCCACGCTCTCTTTGTGGCCCCAACATCAGCTAGGGGAGTGGTTCAAAGAATACAGACACATGGGCCCCACTCCCAGAGGCGATGCTGCCCCATCCCCAAAGGGTGGTATTCATTGGAGCCTGGAGAGTTACAGCTCCTGGGGTCCCCCGTCTGGCTGTGCCCCTTACCAGCCCATGAGACCTGGGTCAAGTTCACCAAACATCTCGGCACCTGGTTTCCCATCTCTCAGGTCCCTGTGACCGTTGAGACAAAGCACCCGGCACAGAGGGAGTGTTCAACTGACATCCATCCTCCGCCTAATCCACCCCCCAACACACACACACACACACACACACACACACACACACACAGCCGGAACCCAGCTCCCACCCAGCTCACCTGTCTGTCTCCTCCTCTCCTCACCTGCTGCTTCTGCTCCTCTGAACGACTCCCCACTCCCCTGAAGCTCTGAGCCCTTTCCTGCCTCCCAGAGCAGCCTCAGGTCCCAAGAGGACATGAAAGTTCCCGCCCTGAGCTCACTCAAGGATGCCCGCTGCCTTCTTGCTCTTCTCCCCTCTTTTGCCATCTGATGAACTCATCCTCTTTCAACCCTCAGCTCCTGCCACTTCAATGAAGCCCTCCCTGATTCCAACTCCTGCCCATGCCCCGAGCAGAGAGGTGCAGAGAAGGGGGCAGGGCTGTGCCTCTGGACTCCTTGGTGCCCCTGGGTAGCCCCCTCCTCAGTCCTGGCCATGGCTTTCCTACCTGTGAAGGGATCTCAACACCCCTTCAGTCTAAGCCCCACAAGGCTCTATTTGGGCATGGGGATAGTGTCTCCAGGTTCACCCCAAGGTCGTGGAAGGCTGGGAAGGAGCTAGACCCAGCCTTGTTCCACTCTGGAGAGGAGGACAAGTGAGGTTCAAAAGACCCCAGGCAGTGCCCTCAAGAGACCCTACTTGCCACCAGGGGAGCAGACCCAAAAATGAAGCACAGAAAATAGGGAGCAAGGGAGGTTCACCTGGGATTGGGCAAGGGGGCTCAGCGCTGGCTTCAAGCAGAGGAGGCAGGGCTTGAAAGACAGGCAGGACCAAAGTAGGAAGAGCTGGGGGAAAAGAGGATTCCAGAGCGAGGGAACAACGTTGAGACAGACACCTTGACACAGTGACGGCGAACATGTCTCGGTGATGCTGGGCACGTCTCAGGGTGCTCAGCTAAGCATCTAGCTACAAGCCTCGTTTACTCCTCTTGACCACCTTCGAGACAGGAATGGCTAGTGCCTCCGTTTTAAGAGTTAAGCAAGTTCCCCAAAGTCACAGCACTAAGGGGCAGTGGAGCCAGGATGCAAACCGAGGCATTCTCCCGCCGTGTCTGAGTAAACAGGGGTGACCAGGGCACAGAGGCTCCAGGGAGGGAGACGCAGGGAGGCTGGGCACTCCCGAGAGGCTTGCTTGTGAAGACCGCAGAGTCGGGCTTTGTTTTCCCTGCAGCCTGCTCTTGAATGAATGGCACCCAACCCGGGCCAGTGGTGTTGGTGAAATCCCTTGAGGGTGACCCACCCATGCGTGGGAGCGTGCAAGCCGCACAGAGTCCGAGGACCCCCAGCCACGCACCTCCTTTGCACCATCTGCTTCAAGGAAGGATGCAGGAACTGCTGAGAGTGAGCGAGTGGCGGAGCAGGGGAGGAGCAGGGCGCCGCAGCCAGTCAGGAGCCGCGGCTGTCAGCGGCCACACCGACAGGCTGACAGGCTGGCTCCGAGCTGTTGCCAGGGCAGCCCGGAGATTCTGCCTTCCCAGGCAGGGTGGTTTAGAACCAGCTGCTCTCTCCTGGGCCACCAGCTCGGCGAGGCTAGCCACCACCACCCCCGCCCATTCAGTGCCCGGCTCTTCTGAAACCTCGGCAGGAAAAACCATCCGGACAGAAAGTGTGGGCGCGCATGCCTCACGGGATGGAGACCAGCTCCTTGTCACAACGGTCCCAAACAAGGACGGGGCTGGGGGCTTGAGGCTTCTGCGGCAGGGCAATCCAGGAGGTCACTCACCACTAAGGGGTCCCTGCCCCTCCACTGACAGCCCTGCAGCAGCAGGGGACCCAGGGGCCTGGATCGGGGGGCTTGGGAGGGTGAGAAAGAAGGTGATGGAGGGGTTGCAGCTGAGCAGAGAGCAGCAAGGGGAGGCCGCTCTCCTGCCTGGAGGCTCCCCAGGATTCTCGCAGCATTTAGCACAGCCCGCCGGCAGGGTCAAGAATAACTGCTCAGAGAGAGAGAGGTCCAAGCCTGGAGAGGCAAGGCGCCGGGCAGCTCTGCGAGGCCAGTGTGCTGGGAAGCAGGATGTCGGCCATGCTGAAGCATGCTTGGGTGGGTGACTGACGTGCGGCAAACACACACGCGAAACTCAGTGAATCTACCCACTGGCAGACTCACAGGAGCCCCCCGGCAGCACTGCGGTGTGCCGGGGGGAGCTACAAGCCAGCCCATTAAGTGGCTTTCTGTACAGCTGCACCACGTGGATGCAGCGTTTCCTCGCATTCAGAAATGTGTTTCCACCACGGGGATGAGTGGCTTCCAAAGTGACCACTGATAAAAAGCTCACAGGGCATGGCCAAGGTATCTGCACCTGCTCTGAGAGTCAGGCAAGCTCAGCAAATCAGCCCTTCATAAGTGGCCTCTCGGGGCCAGAATCCTGTCTGTCCCTGAGCGCCACCACTCAGTGGAAGACTCTGGTCCCCAAGTCAGTGAGAAAGATGGCAGTTCCTGCCATGGGAACACAGGCATCACCTGGAGAGGACCTAGGTACACTTTCCAGGACAGAACGACAAAGCAGGGGCTCAAAGAATGCTCAAACTACCGCACAATTGCACTCATCTCACATGCTAGCCAAGTAATGCTCAAAATTCTCCAAGCCAGGCTTCAACAGTACGTGAACCATGAACTTCCAGATGTTCAAGCTGGATTTAGAAAAGGCAGAGGAACCAGAGATCAAATTGCCAACATCCGCTGGATCATCGAAAAAGCAAGAGAGTTCCAGAAAAATATCTACTTCTGCTTTACTGACTACGCCAAAGCCTTTGACTATGTGGATCACAACAAACTGGAACATTCTTAAAGGAACAGGAATACCAGACCACCTTACCTGCCTCCTGAGAAATCTGTATGCAGATCAAGAAGCAACAGTTAGAAATGGACATGGAACGACAGACTGGTTCCAAATAGGAAAAGGAGTACATCAAGGCTGTATATTGTCACCCTGCTTATTTAACTTCTATGCAGAGTACGTCATGAGAAACGCTGGGCTGGATGAAGCACAAGCTGGAATCAAGATTGCCGGGAGAAATATCAATCACCTCAGATATGCAGATGACACCACCCTTATGGCAGAAAGTGAGGAACTAAAGAGCCTTTTGATGAAAGTCAAAGAGAACAGTGAAAAAGTTGGCTTAAAACTCAACATTTGGAAAACTAAGATCATGGCATCCAGTTCCATCACTTCATGGCAAATAGATGGGGAAACAATGGAATCAGTGACAGACTTTATTTTTTAGGGCTCCCAAATCACTGCAGATCGTGACTGCAGCCATAAAATTAAAAGACGCTTGCTCCTTGGAAGAAAAGCTATGACCAACCTAGACAGCATATTAAAAAGCAGAGACATTACTTTGCTGACACAGGTCCATCTAGTCAAAGCGATGGTTTTTCCAGTAGTCATGTGTGGATGTGAGAGTTGGACTATAAAGAAAGCTGAATGCTGAAGAATTGATGCTTTTGAACTGTGGTGATGGAGAAGACTCTTGAGAGTCCCTCAGACTGTAAGAAAATCAAACCAGTCAATCCTAAAGGAAATCAGTCCTGAATATTCATTGGAAAGACTGACGCTGAAGCTGACGTTCCAATACTTTGGCCACCTGATGTGAAGAACTGACTCATTGGAAACGACCGTGACGCTGAGAAAGATTGAAGGCAGGAGGAGAAGGGGATGCCAGACTAGATGGACATGAGTTTGAGTAAGCTCCGGGAGTTGGTGATGGACAGGGAAGCCTGGTGTGCCGCAGTCCATGGGGTCACACAGAGTCAGATACGACTGAGTGACTGAACTGAACACAAGAGGCAATGGGGCTGTCCTGAAAGGAGAGCTGGTTGGACCATGTACGCCTGGGGGTGGGGCACGGTACGAGTCCTGCCTTCACTGAAACTCACTTCCAGGTAATCACTAAGCGCGAAAGAGACAGAGTCCCAGCCATCACTTATCATTAGTAGCTGCAGAGATTTACCGGAGGAACCTGGCTGGCTAAGTGGCCACCTGGGCTTAGGAGGTAGAGACAGCAAGGATGCTTCCCTGGTTGCTCAGATGGTAAAGCCCTGATGCTGGGAATGACTGAAGGCAGAAAGAGAAGGAGGCAACAGAGGATGAGACGGTTGGACGGCATTACCCATTCAAAGGACATGAACTTGGGCAAACTCCAGGAGATGGTGAGGGACAGGGAGGCCTGGCGTGCTGCAGTCCATGGGATCTCAAAGAGTTGGACAGACTTGGTGACTGAACAATAACCACCACAGCAAGGATGGCCAACTGGAAATGTGTGGTGACAAATTACCAGGCTGCCTGCTGATTCCCTGGGTACCACCAAGTTGTCCAAAGACCATGTAGGAAGCTATGGAACCTCCTGAGAACAGCCCACCATCTCCCTGCAAATTAACAGAGCAGATGCAAAGAAAGCAGATGTTCACGTTGCCCAAGCTGAGGCACAGATCGAGGGATCTAAGGTCTGGAATCCATTTACAGCCCAGGCAGAAGAAAAAGTATGGGACAAGCCTTGACCTGGCTGCTTCTGCTTCATGTCTGCCTGGCCCAGACTGGCCCGAGTCTGCCACTATGGAGGGACAGGGACTGCCTATGAGGAGACCTGAGATTCGGTACCCAGGGTCAGAGCCCTGGCACTGGCCTGGTCTGCCTTTCTCTCCGAGGGAGGGACCGGCTCCCTGAGAAGCAGGAGCAAGACCAGAAAGCAGACCCAGCGGCATCAACTGCAGGAAGCCACTGGTGTCCCCCTGCCACGGGCAGCACAGTCACAGCTGGACTCCCTTCATATCTTCAGGGTCAGCCCCAGCCTGCCTGGAACCCCACAGTAGACGCCCTACTGTTTAGCAGAAGAACTCAGCCGACTTCTTTTGGAAATGGAATCTGAGCAGGACAAAGGGCCCTGGCTGGGGCTCTTCAACCAGACCAAATAAACACTCAGCCTCTCACCAGCGAGGCTGCAGTTTATATTTGGAGAAGGAAAGGAAGTGCCAATCCGAGCTGAGTTTGGGATGAACTGACTCTTGGCCAACAGCTGGAGCAGAGCACCCAGGGCAGGGTTCCTGCTTGTCGGGGTCTCAGCTGCCCACTTGGCTCCCCAAGCTGGAGCAGCCAGTGGTACATCCGGCCCCAGGGTTATTCTGTAGCCTGATAACTGAGCACCTGACCGCCAACATCCCCCGGAGGCATGGGACCCCGCCAGGGATGGGAGAATCCCAGAGCTGCTCGCTTGAGGTCCCAGAATCCCCTGGGGGCCCATCATGACAACAGATTCTGAGGCCAGTCCTAGATCTGTGAATCTAACTCTCCTGGGCAGGACTCTGTGCCTGGCTCCTGTGGCACAAAGATGTGCAACTGTATCAAGGAACCCGGAGAAGGCAAAGTGACCTCTGATGCCTCCCAAAGCCCCCTTCCCAGTGCCCACAAGGCATGCGTGGTCGCTCCTATTTGCTGCGGCCACTTCCTAAAACGCTAGGGGGCCCACGGTCTCAGGCACCTTCAGCTGAGCATGCCTCCAGTCAACCTGCAGGCAGCTAGTAGCCCCACCCAACGAGATTAGGCCAGCTGAGACTAACAGCGGGGAGTAAATCAACTCAGTTCACGGGGGAGAAATGTGTTGCTTACAGAGATCTTTTTTCAAAGAGGAGCCATTAGTGGTCTTGGTATTTTGAGCATCAGAAAATTACCCATGTCATGTTGCCATTAAGAGAAAGCAAAGCCCAGTAGTAAGACAGAGAGGCCTGGATTGGGGCTGGTAGCACCCCCCACCCCGCTCTGGAGTTCTGTACCTCCCCAGCTCAGGAGTGTCCTCTGCAGACCCCTGCCTTGCAAGGGTGAGTCCCTGATGCTGGCTGCAGAGCAGCAGGTGCCTGAAATTAGGTGGGCACCCACCATGATGGACAGTTATCTAGGCCTAAATTCAAGTCCCTGGTGGTTCAGATGGTAAAGAATCTGCTTACAAGGCAGGAGACCCAGGTTCGATCCCTAGGTCAGGAAGATCCCCTGGAGAAGGGAATGGCTACTCACCCCAGTATTCTTGCCTGGAGAATTCCATGGACAGAGGAACCTGGCGGGCTATACAGTCCATGGGGTCGCAAAAGGGTTGGACACACTGCGCGACTAGCACTTTCTTTCTTTTCAGGTTCAAGTCCAGACTTGGCCATTTAAAGGCTCTATGACCTTGTGCAGGTCTCTTAAAGTCTCTTAGCCATCCTCGGCTTCCGATTCCTCACACATAAAATAAGAAAATGCGCGTTTTCTAGGAACGCTATGAGGCCCTCTCTTACCCCTTGCTCCCAGACCCACAGGTCTGCACAAGCTCTTCCACCTGCAAAGAAGGCTCTTCACTGAGAGCTCAGCCCACCCCTCTCTTCCTTGGGGACACTGCCCCCACCACCCCAACAGATCAAGTGCTCCAGGGCTCGCAGTGCCTTCAGGACACAGGCCTTCACGGCAATCACACTGACCTGCAGGACAGGCCTGGCCCATGGGAGGCTCTAACTGAAGGATATCCAGCAACGGGCCTTGGGAACTCCGTGTTCCGCCCCAGCTCCAGACTTGACCACTCAGGCACCCCTGCTTCCAGCCCCTGTGATACCCCACTCAGCGCCCTGCCCTGCACGGGCCCTCTCAGGCTGTCTGGCACCTCTGGAGCCTCACAACCCCAGAGGCTGCCTGCTGTAAACAGGTCCCCACCCCGAACTGCCCCTGGCCATCCACCAGAGGCCGCTTCCCAGGACTTGGCCCCACGTGGCTCTCCAGATTTCTTGTAGTAACACCTTCTTGGAGTTTCAGAAGCAAAGCAAGTCATTTGCCAACTATTTTTTCCCATTAATCTCACAATGCATTTGCTATTTTCCCTCCATAATGACTCATTTAGCAGCAACAGAGCAATTAGGCAGACCACAGAATATTGATTTTCTAAGTGGGAGAAGTGTCCGCGCGACGTCTCTCTAGGCCTGTCTCGGGCTGCCTCCTCCTCCATGATGGGCTGGATGTGAGGAGAGTGGGGCTGGATCTGCTGACAGGATTCTGAGGTCTCCAGGGGAAGCTCAAGACCACAGTGTGCACACACGTGTAAGAGTGAGTGCACATGAGATGATATGAAGGTATCATGAGACATACATGACCATGTGTTCTATACCAGGGACAGAACCCTGGGAGGCAGGCACCATCATCACACCCATTTTAAAGATGAGGAAACGGAGGTTCAGAGATTAAGTGACTTGTCCCAGGTCACACAGGAAGTCAGGGAGCCGGATCCAGACCTAGGTCAAGGTGCTGGCAGGGCCACACTCTGCCCATCAGGCCAGCTCGTGTGGCTTGCTCTCCATGGGATGCGGGGCATGTGCCACTGGTGGCCCAAGGAGACCTCTGAGACGTGAAGCACTTGGTCTAAGCCCTATGGCTGCACACCTCTGCCTCAGAGCAGCCTCCAAGCCAGCCTGCTGTAAACAGGGCCCCGCCCCAAACTGCCCCTGGCCATCACCAGGCCTGCCTAGTAGCTCTCAGAAAGGCCCAAGGAAAGACACAATGGCAGGGCCCCCACACCTTCCTCCTCTACCCCCTGACCACCATCTCCGGCCCAAGACAAGTGCCCTACCCAGCTAGTGGGGCACCCAGGGACGGCTTGATGAACTGGGCCTCTATGATGAGCCATATCTACAGATGGCTCCCAAACCAGGCCCCACAGCTGCGATCCTAGCAAGCAACAGTTTAGCACTTCTCCTACCTCCAAATTCCAGAAACTCACTCGAGGCAAGCTGGAACAGGGGCTGTAGGGATAACAGATCCCCAAGGTCCTAGGGACCAATGCCGCCAGACACGCTGATCTTTACCCTGGGAGCAAATGGCTTCTTGGTGGCTAAGGGAAAGAGCTGAAGATCCAGCCGGAAGACCTGGGTTTAAATACCAGCTCTGCTACTTTCTATGTGGCTTTGGGTAGAATAATGACCTTCTCTGAGCCTCAGTTTCCTTATCTGTAAAAGGAATAACGCCTGCCCTGACACCTGCCTAGCCGGTATGAGCCCCATGCAGTAAATGATACAGTGCTACCTAAATGCTGGCCAGCTAAACTTAACAAAAGGGAAGGTTTCCAAGAGTCGGCATTGCTCGGCAAGGGGACGGCATCTCCCCATTACTGGCGACGAGCAAGCAGACACTGGATAGCCCATGAATATGGGAAGCAAAGCATCCTGTTTCCCCTGCTGTGTACCCAGATGCACAATAGCAGAGGAAAGGCTCCCAGCAGCCAAGCACTGAAAAAATTTACTTGCTTTGGTTCACTGCATGCTTCTCTGACCTGTTTAGGCTATTGAATCCCCTCATCACAAATGCCCAATAACATCTGCCAGGATGTAGTGTTCCACATAACCCAGTTTGAGAAATATTCCTGTGGACACTCTGGATAATGACTAGGGGACACAGGGAAGAAAACAAGGCCTTTCAAATACAACCTTCAAGTACAATGCACTTTCAAGTACAACCGTACAATGTACTTTCAAGGACAACCCTGACTGGACAGGCTACAGGACCTTCCCCAGCATCAGTGACAAGTCAGGGGCAGACCCAGCCCTCAACCTCCCTTTCCAGGATGACAGGGAGACAAACCCATATGACCAGAGCGAAAACTCACTTCAGCGAGACAATGTAAAAAGAGGACTTAGACATGTCCAGGAGGAGACACTCCCAGTCTTTCCCTGCCCTTAACAAGCCCAGAAACTTGGAGGAACTCAAGAAAAAGCAAGCCTCAAGCAGAAATGCCTCCTCCTTCCCTGCTCTTCCCTGCTCACCATCCCTACCCTCACCTGCTGGGTCAGCAAGGGCCTCCTCCAGGCTACCTGGAAGCAGGGCTAAGTCTCCAAGACAGTTGACGGTTTCCGAGTAGAAGAGTCTATGGGACCACAGGAAGTGGGTGAATACAGAATCTCAAATTGCCTGTGTGTCCAGGCCCCAGGTGTGGCTCCTAGAAGAAGACATCAGGCAGGACCAGTCCCGCCCACGATGCTGCTGCGTGGACACACCCTTCCACCCCAGTGCTCTCTCCTCTCTCTGGGGGGGCTTCATGCCAGCATCGGCTGATGAGTCCGGGAACCACTGGCTCCCTGGAAGAGCTCAGACAAACCCATCCATGGCAAACCCATCCATAATGGCGCAGACTTTGCTCCCAGCAAGGACAGAGCTTTATTAATTATTCAGGGGACGGTGCAATTATGCAAATCAGTGGGCAGCCTCTGCCCGACTGCTGTCTTCTGCAGGAGTCCAGGGGGGAGGGGGTGCCCAGAGCCCAAGCAGCTGGGTACAAGAAGGGAGCCACCCAGCCCAGGAAAGGGGGAATAAACCCTCCACCCTTCTGGGCCCACAGAGGGCTCTGAACAGAGCCAGGTCCCACTGCACACTCAGAAGAGCTGACTCTGAAGACCTGGGGGTGCCTTTTTCCAAAAAAATACTATATCCCCAAAGCTGCTGCCAGGCCAGCAAGGCCATCATTCAAGGCTTGCTCCCACAGGTCCTCAAGGCATGGAATACTTCCAAAGTCTCCTCTTAAAAGGCACACTTCTAAGGAGAGGTAACACGTCAAATTAGTGTTTACCCAAGAAGGTTGTGCAGAATACTACTGCTCCTGGGGTGGGGGTGGGGGACAGGAAACCCCAGATTAAAAAAGATGAAACAGGTCTCTTTCCTACAGGACTTCTCAGGGCCTACAGTGAGGATGCCCACGACACCTTTGGAGGGGAACCTCCAGTCTCACCCCCAGGAACCAGGAGCTGAGTCTGATGAACTCTGGACAGATCGCTCACAGAATTCCCCGCCAGGTTCAACATCCCTTGACTCTGAAATTTGTGGAACAGGTTTTCACTAGTCTCATAAACAACCACCATCAATAAACGTGAACGTCACGTGCACAGAGGAGCTAGACATGACCACCGAGAGCGTGCTGGTGGGGCTTTCGGCAGAGTCCCCACCCGTGGCCCAGCCGTCACCACCCCTGGCTCTGTCCCCACCCTGAGGTCAGGCAGTTGTGCAGGTGCCCAGCGCCATCTCAGGTCCACAGATGGCTGGGTGGGCTGGGAACCTGGCTGCATGACTAGCAGCCCCCTCAGCCCGTCCAGCCAGAGGTCTCGGTGCCAGACGCACCCACATGAGCAGATCAAAGGCTGGACTGGGAGGCCCTGCCCACCAGCATCACAGCCTTCTCTCATCCTCCTGGGCAGAGGAGAGTGATCATGCTGATCTGTGGAAGTGTGGGGGTGGGGGTGGGTATGCTATGCAAAGCCAGTGAGCCCACCCAAGACCTCTGTCACCCCCCCACCTCACCCAAGGTCATCAACCAACAGACCCAAATGCAGCCGTGCTCACTCGCTCTGCCAAGAGCAAAAGAGGTGTGGGGGCCCAGACTGCTGGGGGTGCCTACGAAGAAAGACACTTATCATCACTGAGCAACTGCAAATATGGGGATGGTCCCTAAGCCAGCCCTAGCCTCACACCATGGGGACCCCACCCACAGAGACCAGTAGGAAGGCCCGCCTCCACTGCCACACTCCTCCACCCTTCCAGAACTTCAGCACCCACAGTAGCTCCTGCAGAGCCTGGGGTGGCCCAGGACACTCTCCCATGTACGTGTGTGCTTGTTCAGTTGTGTCCGACTCTTTGTGACCCCATGGACTGTATAGCCTGCCAGATTCCTCTGTTCATGAGCTTCTCCAGGCAAGAATACTAGAGTGGGTTGCCATTTCCTCCTCCAGGGGATCTTCCCGACCCAGGGAGCGAACCCACGTCTCCCATGTCTCCTGCACTGAAGGCGGATTCTTTACCATTGAGCCACCAAGAAAGCCCGTGGGAGCCAGTAAAACTCCGGAAACATCTAAGTACAGACCCCATCTCTGCCACCCACCTGCAGTCTGACCGGGGCAAGTGGCTTTTACCTGCTGGAGCTTCAGTTTCCTCATCTGTAAAATAGCAAGGGGCAGGCCTGTGCAGTAGTGAAGAGCACAGACTTGGGAGCCAGGCTTCTTAGGTTAAGATCTTAGCTCTGCCATTCCGGCTGGGCAGGCCACGTTTCCTGGTTGTAAACCAGGAATAACAGTAGTCAGTAGCAGGACATGGGCTGTCGTGAGATTGGAGTGAGTGCCTCTCTGTGAAGTGCTGAGGGCAGGCCTAGCCCATGGGATCTGTCCATCATGTCAGCTATTATACTGGAGAGGACCCTGGCTTTGAGTCCAGAGACCTAGATCCTAAATCCATCATGAGGGTAATCCCTGATAAGTTATTTTACCTCTCTGAGGCCGGTTTCAGCACCTGTAACATGGGGTTGGGGGGATGAAACAAGGGGAGTGAAGAGGACTAGAGCTGACGTACAGACAACACACAGTGCCTGGCATGCAGCAGACGCTCCGTAAGGGGCAGGCAGGTTAATGATATTAGTGACTGAGCAGGTCGTCTGGAAAAGAGACACCACGAGAACAGTGGTTGATGGAGGGGCCTTTGATAATAGAGCCTGACCGCCTGGGTTTGGATCCTACCTATGAGCTGTGTGACTTGGACCCGTGGCTCAGTCTCTCTGGGCCTCAATTTTCTTTTCTGAAAAATGAGGACTAGCAATATCGTTCAGAGCGCTGGTGTAAGGATGACATGAGAAAGCACAGGAAAGGCACAGGGCACGGAGCCGGGCCCATCAAGCAGGTGGCCACGCAGGGCAGTGGGTGGTGGTGATACTGTGACACTCAGCAGAGAAGCTTGCCGTGAAGAGTGCAGAGATGAAAGGCATCCTGGCCCCCCTAGCTCCACGCCACCTCCAGGGGCTTCACGACCTGAAGGCAGGGCAGCAAAGCCCAGGAGACACAAGACGCTCCCCTGTGCTGGGCGCCCTCCCTCCAGGAATATCAGAGTCCCAGGCACTGAGATATTAGTCTTTGTTTTGCTTTGTTGGGATGGGGAAACTGAGGTTCAAAGAGAAGCAGTGGGTGGAGCTGGCCTTGGACTAGCCTACACCTGCTGATCTCTCCAGCAGTTGGCAGTACAGGGCCTGGGGCTGTAAGGCAGTCGTGGGTTCACATTCCAGCTCCACACCCCCCAGGCCCAGATTCGTGGGTTCACAGTCCAGCTCCACAGCCCCCAGGCCCAGATTCCCCTGCCCCACCCTCCCCTATCCTTCTCCCCAACCTTAGCAGGCATCTGGCCTCCCC
Organism: Capra hircus; assembly: GCF_001704415.2. NCBI lineage: Eukaryota > Metazoa > Chordata > Mammalia > Artiodactyla > Bovidae > Capra > Capra hircus. The sequence continues at coordinate 92,202,838 of NC_030818.1, read as the reverse complement.
AGCTGGGGATACAGATTATGCTGCCTGGCCTGGCCTCTCCAGGGCCTCTGCACAGACCACCACTCTCATTCCTGAGCCTCTCCAGGCTGTCCTTAGAGAGCTCCACTCCCAGGCGGGGCCAAGGACACCTGGTTCAGCCCTAAATTAGCTAGTCCTATCCTACGGGCTTTGACCCAGTGGACCTGGGCTTGAATCACATTACTCACTTGATCCTGGTGATTCCAGAGAGGACCAAGTACACCTTCTCTGAACCACTTATACGAGGGAAGTCGGCAAGAGCACTGAGCCTCAGTGGCTCAGGTGGGCCAAGCACTGGACCTGGAGTTAGGAGACACATCCCAGCTCCAGCTGATTCCCTATACCTCTCTCAGCCTCACCCACTTCCCCTGTAGAAAGCAGACCATAGTCACAAATGCCCTAACTGCTCCAAGCACAGGGTGAAAGTGCTTTTTACAGCAGAGAGCCCTGGGCAAGCGCAGAAAGGACTCCTATCAAAGGGGGAAGGTAATTTCAAAAAGCAACACAAACTTAATAAAAAAAGGCACAGCATGCCCATGGGAGGATTCTAGGTCTCAACCAGGGAGTGGATCGCCTGGCTTGGGGCCCCCCCAGTATGTGACTTTGGGCCAGGAACATTCCCCTCTTGGAGTTTCAGTGAAATGAGAAACACAAAACACTCTTACTATGAGAGATCAATAAGAATATAGCAATGCCGAAGCAAGTTGCTGGGACAGAGCCCTGTCCTCAGCAAAAGGCACAAACTTTGGACAGAGGTTCTCACACCTTGGGGAAACACAATTAGGTCAAAGAGTCTAATTCAGAAGGTCCAGGGTAGGGGCCCAAGACTCTACATTTTGTTGGGTATCTTCCTAGGGTGGGCTGGTCAGTCAGGCTCAGGGGCCAGGCTCTCAGCTTCCAAGACAAGAGTGGGGTTTTATCAGAGCTGATGCTGGGATGGAGTTTCCTGATGAAATCTCAGGAAGGGGGAAAGGGGGAAAGAAGGGTAATAGGAACAGAGGGGTGGAGCTGTTAACAACCTATTAATCTCCTCCCCCGCCGGAAACAGTAATTGCTGAGGCGCATACATCCTTCACGTGCTAACAGTCTGCAGCTGCAATACGAAGCTTTGATTACGAATGTCAACAAGACAGAGCATGAAATTAACTTCCCCTTAGTCAGTGGGCACAGGGAGACGCTGCACTCATTCACTGCCCTCGGTATGAAAACTCCCTACGACAATGTCGCATCAAATTAGAGCCTGTGCTACCAGGCTGGCATCTATATCTCTGCCCGTAGCACTCTCTTACAACCAGGCCCTGCAAACAAGGGCCTGAGGCTGGGAGAAAGGTCAGGGCTGGAGGCAGGTGACGGTCCCAGGGTGAACTGGGAGGTGGCCAGGGCTAGACGGGACCCCCATGGGGGTTTGCCCACTGGACAAGAGACGGGGGGAATCATCGTGACAAAGAGTAACTCACCCCTCCAAGTGCCTGATGTGGGAAAAAGTGCAAACCCGACCTTCATCTGGGTCAGTTTCTGCCCTGCCAGCCCATCTGGAGAGGTGAGTTGGGGAAACAGACTGTTCCAAGGTAGACCGTGCTGAGTGAGTTAGCGGGGCAGGCCAGAAGCCAGGCTCCTGTGACCCTGCACTCGTCGGCTCCAGCCTGGCCTGTGGCTCTCCAGGTTCAAGTGGCAGCAGGAAGGAAGTGGGGTGACAAAGGGAGGTTCTTACATGTGCATGCCTGGGGTGGGGGCATGTGGCTTGGCCTGCGGCAGGACCTGGGCGGGGGGCACCCAAGACCGTGCCCCTGGTATGTGTGAGACGCGTGCACCCACCCACAGGCCCCTACCCGCACAGGCCCCTACCCGCACAGGCCCACAAAGGACGGAGACTCCTTCTGTCTCGGGGGTAGTTACCAACTAACTAACAAGGGTTAGTTTCCTCGTAGAGTGGCTGGTGACTACCCCGTCCATAGCCCAGGCTGCGGATATGCTGCCTGGCTGCTTTGGGGGCTTCAGAGGGTGGGGATGGGAGTGGTACAGCCTCACCCCAATCTGGCCAGGCTCTCCTCGGCCATTTGCACACCCCACCCCCAGGCCGGGAATGCGGCCCAAGTTACTCCTTGTAGGCTGATAGACCAGTGGCCAGAAGACCCAGCATGTGAGGTTCTTCATGCAAGAAGCCCTTTTTCCACTCACCCGCGGCCGATCACCCAGGAGGCCTGGCTGGCAAGCAGCTAAGCGGGCCCGGCCGCCTGGGGAGAGGTCACCATGCCAGCCGTGAGAGCTGGATGTTTTCCTTCTTGCCTTTTTGGTCTTCCTGTGATCTCCAGTTCTCTTCTGTGGCCCTCTAAAATAGCCATTAATTAGAGCCTGGTAATTAACTTTCTGGTTCGAGTAATATTTTGCAAAGGAATTCCATTAAAGAGCCGATTTGCATATCCTCAGACCTGGGACCTGGAAATAGCCAGGGTTTTTCTAGGAGAATGGGCAAGGCCCTGCAGTACCTCTCAGGCCTGGCATCCAGGCCTGGGCTCTGCTGGCACCTATGGGCACGAGGGGGCTCAGAGGGTAGCTGTCCTGACGGCCTGGGGAGATGCTGAGTCGTGGGAGATCTTCCCCAGGAAGGCAGGCAGTTTTGTTCACAAAACTGGCTGGCTCAGCGGCCACATGCCCAGACAGCAACTGCACACCTGCACATAGATGCCCACATGTGAGAGCTCAAACACAGAGCACACCACACACACTGTAAAACAGGGGGTACGTAAATGCACATGCTGGTAGACACGTACACGTAAGAAAACAGACACAATAAGAACAGTAGCCAGAACTCCCTGAGCGGTTAGAATGAACCGTATGTCCATAATCGACCTACAAAAACACTTCACGTGGTCCAACCCAACATGAAGTGCCAGGCAGTGTTCCAAATGCTTTACATGCAATTCCTCATTTCAGATCTACAAACATGTACAAGGATGCTTACATATACACACCTTCATGAGGGAAGACATGCACTCGTGTGCCTGTCAAAGGCATGTGTACATGCCTACAGCCACCTGCACAGGAAAAGGCTTCTCTAGCCTTTAAAACCCCAGCTTGGGGCTGATCACATCCTTACTAGCTAATTTCCGCCGTTCCTAAAAATATTGCCCAGCTCGGATCTCTGGAAGATACACACGAGGGAGCTGCAGATCTAAAAGGAGGGCGATAAAAATGAGAAAGCAGAAATAAATTGGTTCTTTTCCATGTCCGGGTCATGTTCTGTGGCTCCCCCTCCCTCTGGAGATGAAGCCCAGAATCATGTGTTCCTTGGCAGGGCTCCAGGCAGCCCTGCCCCAAAGGTGCCCATGGGGCTCCGAGTACCACGCTGCAGGGGGGCTGGGACCTGGACACAAGGCCAGGCTTCTGGGATGGTCCCACCACCACACCTTTGACCGCGTGTCTCAGTTTCCCTGAATCTAACAACCCCTGCACTGCTTACCGATGCTGTACAGCGACAGACCTCTCAAAGTGCTGTGTAAGTGCCAGGCTTCCTTAACGATAATTATCGGATTAAGAATTAAATCTGGTTCCCTTATGGAGAGCAGAGCAGGGGAGGGGGAGCTGGGGAGCACTCCTTGTAGGTAATTAATGAATTCCCTGCCATACTGCTTGGAAGGCAGAGGCCCATTTAACAAAGATCCACCTACATGGATGGTGGTGAAGGAACCAAGGAAGGCCAAACAGGGCAAGGAAGGCTCTTACAAAGGGCTTGTCAGAACGTTCAGAAGGCAAAGGACAGGAACAGACAAGACTGTGAAGCAGCAGCACAGCACTACTGGCCATTAAACCCAGGAAAACAATGCTCAGTGACTAACCAGCAAGAAATGCAAATAACAAAGAAATGCCACCCTTGTGCCTATACAAACAACAAAGACTGTGTTACCGATGACACCCAATGTTTTCAAAGGCGTGAAGAAACAGGTGGGCACCTCAAAAGTCTTTGGGGGAGTGTAAATTACTACAGGCTCTCGATGGGAAACATATTTATCGAAAGCCTGAAATTGCTCTTATTTTTTGACCTAGTAATTCTAAGACTTTATCTCATGGAAACAATCACAGATGGAGACAAATGATGCATATTTAAGGATTAAATACCAGCACCATTTTTAATAAAGAAAAACTAGACAGAACATAAATGCCTAGATTACTAAAAAGAAGTATGGTCCAAACATCAAAAATCGATTTTTAAAACACATATAGGACAGGTTTGCTTTCTCGGGTGCAGACAAGTCCCAGGGTCTTTCTACTCGGGTATTTCTTGTGTTCAAAGTAGCTGTGATCCTCCACACAGCCCTCTTCACCTTTCAAGGGACAGTAGCGTCTAGTTCCATCTCTTGAATGATGATAACATGATTGCACGTTAATATTCCCACACTGCAGAGAAGACAACTGAGGCTTACCAAGACGGACTGACTTTTTCCTCCAAATATTAACTTCCACTTACTGAAAACTTACAACACAGCTGTCTAACCGCTTTCATGTGTTATAACTTATTTAATAAAATTTTAGAAACATTTAAAAAATGTGCAAAACCCAGTGTTAGTTGCCAAGGAAACAGCACTGAACAGGACATTTTCTATTAAGTACATGATGAATATATTAATATTAATGTTTCCAACGACATGATTATCATCAGACCCATTTTGCTGATGGGCAAACTGAGGCTCAGAACAGTTTAGGTGACTTGCCCCAGGAACTGCCTGGCTTTAAATCCAAAGATCACATACTTCCCATTACTCCCAGACACTGAAATGCATGATCATCTCAAGATCACCCAAGAGAAGGCGCAGGAGGACTGGGCACTCGCTGTCTACAGCAGGGGAGGGAGAGAGTCAAGAATACCCAGGCCTGGGTGCCCAGCCCAGTCTGCATCTACTGTCAACAGAAAACAGATCCCCTCTTCCATCTTCTCCAGTTCCTCACCAAGCTCCCTCTCCCTGCTCCAAGAAATGCCTCACCCAAAGGGATAGAACTGATTTCTGCCTACTCAGGGCCAATGGAGGGTCCCTGAAAGCCCTCACCCCTACCTCCCAATTATCTCCCTCCCTGAGTCTTACACTGCTGGGAATCCTACCCTTGGTAACTTTCAGGTGTGGGAACTCCCGGTAACACACACATTCCCTGGACGGGGCAGTCAGTCCCTTGCTCCCTGATCAGCCTTGGGTACCTGCTCCTGGGCTGCCCACCTGTGTGGAGGGCCAGCATCACCCAGAGCGAATACTGCGGAGGGGAAAAAAATGAGGAAGGCACTGTATTGCCAACTGACCCTCCCAGCTACTTGGGAACATTAATAAATAAATGAGTGAGTTCGAAATTATCTTCTGGGAGGGCAGAAACACCACATCCAAGATCGCTTTTACCAGCATTAAAGCTGTCTTGTAACTGAGGCAGGAACATTTCCAGTCTGCGAAAAAAAAAAAAAAAATGCTTTTGCCAGCACACCTTTCACCTGGGACGCCTCGGAGCGGCATTCATTTCTATTATCCACAGGCAACGATTACCTGTCCTTGGTGCTTATCTCCAGAACCTCCAAAGAAGAAATGAATGTTGAGGGGCCCAGTGATCTTGGAGACCAGCTGGAAACCTCCCCAGGATGTTTTCAGGGAAATAAGTATAAAGGCTCAAATCTGCGGCCCTTGGGCTTCCCAGAGCTCAGCTATGCACCCTCCCCAGCCCTGGCTGGCTTGACTCCAGGCTCACAACCAGACATCAGCCCTTTCCCCGCCATCTCCACACCTGGACCAGACTCCCGTTCCCAGGGAGCCGAAAGATCCCAGAACAGAACCAACTGGTTTCCAACCTCCAGATGAGAGGATCCCGGTGCAAAAAATAACCTTCCCAACACAGCAGTTTGTGGAGCATGGCAGAACGCGTGCGGCAAAGCCGCTTCGGCAGCAGCCATGGAGCAGACAGATTCACCCAGTGTCAGACCCCAGGCGGCCGCCCCCGAGTGCCCGGTGTTCCTTCTCCACGTGAGGAGGCCACGGGAGCCAGCTCACACTGGCCACCCTAGAGGCCCCCACCCGCCTTCCCATGCCCATCCCTTCATGCGGACTGCTCTCTCTGCACTTACCCCCTTCCTAGGGAGAGGCATGGCAGCTCGGCAGGGTCCCATGGAGCCAGGATTCAACCCCCTCCTCACTGCTGGGCCAAGTCGGAAGGCAGCTGATCTGTCCACCCAGCCTCAGCAGCACCACACCACGTCAGAGTGCGGGGGAGGGAGGCATCTCTGCCCTCACCCACGTTTGACCATGAGCTTGGGGGGTGGGGTGGGGTCACCAGAGCTGGTTTTACTCACTTGACTCCAAACAGGACGCCTCCAGGAACTGCCCCAGAGACATACCTGCCCGTCCATCCCAGCGGCAGTGATCAATCTATTTCTAAGCAAGGCAGCAAATCAGGAGATCCCAGTCCTAGCAGAGCCTATTTCAGCTCCAAGGCTGGGTAGAAGGATTTCAAATTCCATCTCTCTGCCTGTCCGTGGGAAATCTGGGCTCCCTTCCTGTGCCAGAGGAGCCTCCAAGCCAGATTTTGTTTATAGAAAATTAATAAGACAATCCCACACCACCACCAGTGACATTCTGCTCCAGCTACCGTTCACCACTGGCGCTAGAGACAGACTCGCAGTTTTATTCCCCACCATGGCCCCCACTCTGCACCCCTCCGGCCTGTGGCAAAGCTGACCCGAAGTCAAGCTGGGCAGGACCTGCTCCAGGTTATCTCGACCACGTCCCGACCTCCGCCCAGGGTTGCCAGCTGATTGCTCGGCAGCATCTCAGTGCGGGCTGCCCGCTGGAGGGAGGTAAACACAGCATGCACGCTGCCTGCTCCCGGAGGGCAGACATACTCAGAGGCTGGACCGCCTGCCATCTCTCCTGCTCCCCGGACCACCAACACAAGCACACAAAACTAGGTACGTACACAAGGTCTCGCATGCGGGTGCAGAGGGTCCTGACCACCACCCAGGAAAGTGCAGCGAAGGGCATGTTCCCGAGGGAGAAAGCCGGAGAAGGCAGGGGCCAGCCGGAGGGAGGAAGGCAGCAAACCGGGTGGCCTGCCGCCCAGACAATAACAAAGATGGGAATCGAGGTTTTCAAAGACGCAGTGGCTGCACCCAGCACTGAGCTCTGGCCTGGCTAAATCTTCCTGCCAGGACACGCCTGGTCCCCTGGGGCACTATGGCCATCAGAGAAAGGCTGAGGGTCCTGCCTGGGACTGGGGTTGGCAGTGCGGGGAAGGAAACCAGCCGCAGGCAGCAGTTAGGATGCATTAGAGAGAGCAGCTCCCGGTGGATGAAAATTAAAGGTCTAGTAATTCTCCTGGAGGGTAGAAGGGGTACTCTTCGGGAAGATGCTAGGGGTCAGTTAAACAGTCAGTCAACCTTGGGCAGGAGTTGAGCTATAACTTGTACTCCTCTGCCTGCTGGAACTGAGGAGGAGGGGAGAGACATTTTCATTCTACCTGTGCCTCCCCTACAGGGAGTGCCAACTTGCCAATCACACACAGGGGCACAGCCCTATGAAGGGAGGCAGATGCCAGGGGCCTGAGACACAAGGCTGAATGCTGAAAAGGCTCCTTGGTGCCTGCCCATTCCTTCACCTCCACTTAGCTGAGCAGGGACACGTTCTAACTGGCACTAGAATCCATCACCATGCCTGTGCCCAAGCAGGAAGGTGCCAGGGCTGGCACGCTCAAGGAGGGGAACCTGGGCCCTGAAAGGAGAGGCTGTGTCCGCCCAGTGCCCCCGCACGCGGACAGGATGGCTTGTCCTTGCGAGCTGAAGCCTGCTCTTGCCAGTGACTCCTGGCAGGCTGAACCACCTCCTCTCTCTCCACTGCCCCACAAGCCACCTCCCCTTGGAATTTCCACACCTGCTCCAGTCTGGCCCGGGAAAAGGAAACGGGGAATTGGAGACACCCCTGGGAGTGGAGAGGTGAGAGAGGGAGCAGCTGCCCGGGGCTGGAAAGGATGAGGCCCTTCTTCCTTGGCCTCGGGCACTGCCCGCTCGCTCGCCCCAGCCCCCAGCGGAGCACGCGCCCTACTTAGAGCAGATGTGTCCCCTAAGCGACCCAGCCCCCTGCTCCTCCCCTCCAGATGTTCACCCTTTTCCTCACCGCTGGGTCTCCGCAAAACCCAGCCGAAATGCCTTTCGTATCGGGCACTCAAGGGCTCCAGAGGCAGGGAGATAGATCCTCGGGTGGAGGTGCCACTTCAGCCCCCAGCGCCGGGCACTGCACCGCCCGGGAAACAATGCCCACCACGGCGAGGCGAGGCAGGACTTCTCGGGGAAGGCACTTCCCTCCGGGCCTCGACCCGAGGCTCGGGCACCTCGTCCTCACCCACCCGGGGGAAGAGAGAAGGGTCCTCCCGTCGCTCCTCCCCGATCCGAGGTGGCCCCACAAGTTGCCGGAGGGCGGCGTGGGGAGCCCTCGCGCGTTCGGCGCGCCCCCGTCCCGGCTCTCGCTTTGTCCCCGCGCCCTCCCGGGCGCATCCCGGGGCGGCGGCGCGCGGAGGCCGGGCCGGCGGCGGGCTCACCTCTCATTGTCCGCGGCGGAGGCGGCGGCGGCGGCGGCGGCGCTGCGGAACCCCGGCAGGATGTGGCGGAAGCTGTGGTTGCGGTCCAGCTTGGGCTGGCTCTTGGTGCGCTTGATGGAGCCCTTGAGGCGGCGGCTGAGGAAGCCCTGCGCGCGGGGCGACAAGAGGAGGAAGGGGAGGCGGGGTTAGCGCGGCGGCGGGTCCGGGACCCGCGCGGGACCCGCGCCCTGGCTCGGGCGGCCGCGCGGCCGAGGGCGGGCGCGGGCTCGGCCTCGGCCCCTGCAGCTCGCGGCCCGCGCCGCCCGCCTGCCGACCGAGCGCCGACGGCCCGGCCCGCGCACAGCGGCCCAGCCCACCCCGCGCCACCCGCCCGTCCGCCAGCCAGCCAGCCACGTCGCCCCCGCCCCCTAAGCCGCTGTTGCCATGGCGACGCCGAGCCGAGCCGCACCGGCCGCGACCGAGGATGCCCGAGCCCCCCGGGGCGCGGGGGCGGGGGGAGCCCCCGGGGCCGAGGGGGCGGGGCTGCAGAGGGGCGGGGACCCTCGGGGAGCCCTCCGCGGCCGCAGCCCCTTCACCTCTGAAGAGTAACGGGTCACACCCCCCACCCACCTGGAGGAGTCCACGCCCCCATCCCGGTCCGGGATTGCCTCCACCGGTAGAGGTGAATGTTCTAAGTCTGGTTGGTACAGATGGGGGAGACTAAGGCTCTCCACGAGCGGGCGTCGGGTCCTCTGGGGAACAGCCGGCCAGCGCAGCTCCTTGTCACCTGGACCTCTAACCCGGGCGTCTTTCCTTTCTCAGGTGACTGTCACAGGTCCTCGGGGTGGAGCCCTTTGCCTGGAACCATGGTAGCCCAGCAGGGGCAACCCCCCTAGGGACAGGGTGACCTAGCATCTAGCTCAGGGAGGAGCTGAAGGGTTTGCTGAGTATCCACACTGCGGGCTTCAAGATTTGGAGCCACCTCTGGGGGGAGGCTGGACCTTCTCTAGAGGGACTGCTGCTTGGCCCATTCGTGACTTAGGGCAGTGGGGGGTGGGAGGGGGTGGTTCAGCTCCTGGGAGGAGTATGGCAGATCTCAGCCGGGCTCCCCATGTAGCCATTCATCCATCTACCAGGCTGCGCTGGACTCTGAGACCTGAGCCTAAGCTGAGCCCAGCCCCAGAGCTCCATGTCTAATAGAAGAGACAGGGAGGAGACAGCAAGCAGTACAGCAGGTTGAACCAGTGTTCCCTTTAGAGGTGACGGGGTAGACGGGGGGCTGAAGCGGCCACAGCCTGGTGTGTTCTGGACTTGGCACCTTCAGGCAGTTGGAGGGAGGGGAAAACTGAAGGAAGAGGGATTCCCCGTGAGTCAGGTTGTCCAATATGGATTTTGGGGACTCACCTACCCCAGCCTCACTTCCAGGTGATGTAAGGACAGAGGGAATGGGATATTAACTCATTTGGAAGTTAACGTTGTACACAATCTGAACACCACATTTCATCCGTCCCACCACATTTCATCCATCACCTCTCTGGTCTGCAGAGAGAGTTGGACATTTACTGTCGGCCACACCCTTGCTGGGTCTGTCCATCTCCCTGATCCTAGCACCCTAGATGTGATGAGGACAAATGTTGATTACACACATCATCTCATGTCACTCACACAAAGAGAAATGACAGAGAAACATCTCTTTCTGCAAATGAAGAAATCTTGCTCAGAGAGGTGAAACGACTCACCCAAGGACACACAGCTTCCAGGCCTGCCTGATGTCCATGGGACTCCCCCTCCTCTGCCCACTTTCTTCAAGCTTTCCCTTTTCTGATCTTTCTGCCCCTACTTTCCCCTCCCTCTCAATCTTTCCCGTTCATAAAAGACCAATTCCTGTAGCCACATGTCAAAATTCTGCGTATCCTTCAAGGCCCAGCTGAAATGCCATCTTATTCAGGCCTTCCCAGGTAGTGGAGTCCAAATGCCTCTCACCTCTACAGTCTGGTATTACCCATTAAGGTACTCTAATCACCTGCAGTTCAACAACTAGAGGGTTAGGTCACCCACTTCCAGAGGGGTGATGCAGACGTATCAGAAACGGTGGCAGGCCAGGGGAACGGCATGCTTTCTGGGAGACACAGCAACAAAGCAGGGACGTGCACCTCCAAATAAGCTCTTGCCACTCCCAACCTTGGCCTCTTGCCAGGTGTGGGAGGAGGGCGAAGCACCTGGCTAACTTGGAGGGGTTCTTCTCTCACAGGTGTTGTCATCAGGCGAGTTCTGCCAATGGGCTTATAGTTTTTCTTGGTTTTTATTCTCCACCCTGATGAAAATTTTACAATTTTTACACTCTTGTGGTACAAAGAACCATGGAACATGTTTCACAATTTATGTAGTTCATCATGTAGCAGTGTGGACAGTTCTGTCCTATTCCTGAGTTAAAAAAAAAAAAAAGTTTTCTTCCTTCAAGGAGGTTGAATGGGACACATATCACTTTGTCTTTCCACCCTCACCCATCCAAGTTACCCTTAATACTCATCTGGTAAGCATTACTTGTCATCTTTGAAGTCTATTCTGGATGGACTCCCCGGCAGCCACCCAAACTGATCATAACCTTGTGGACTCAAACTCTAACGTTCACTCATTTCTCCACTGTCAAGAGCCTACTACATGCTAGACACGATGACCAAGACCATGAACACTATGAGATGAGCACTATATAGAATAAGAGGAGGACAGGGAGCTCAGATTCACTGGGAAGGTGACTGTTCAGGGGAATGGAGAAGTCCCCCATTAAGCCCCACCTCACCACACATGTCCACCCTGGAGGACCTTGAATCCCCCTGAGGACCCAGCTCAGGACTCTACATATGGCAGGTTGAACAAATGCTCATCATCCTAGAAGGCTCAGCTGCAAGGGGACTCAGATCCAAAAAACTGTATTATAAGGGTTACTAAGGCCCAGAGAGGGGAAGGGTCTTTCCCAAGGTCACACAGCAAGGGTAATCAAAGACTCTGGCCTCCAGTTCCCTGCCCTGTCCAGCCTGACAGCTTGCCTACTGACCTCCTGCATGGGGTGAAGGGACAACGGTGGCTCCCCACCAGCCCTGGATGAAGAGAGATGACCTTTTCTCCTGTCCTTTCATGGGCAGGCCCCAAGACATGATTTCTGGAAGCAGCTGCAGCCTTAAACTCAGAAAGAGGGACTAGTTGATCTTTAGTGAGAGGCAGTGGGCAACCCATGTCCCTTCTTTCAGTAAAAAAGGGTACTCGAAACTCACTGCACTGACAGTGTCCAATGGCTGAGAGCTGGGAGCCAGAGGCCCACAGATAGGGCTCAAATCCAGCTCCAGAGACCGCTGGCTGCAAGATGCTATGCAAGGCCGCTCACCTCTCTGAGAAATGGGTGGGGCCTGCAAGGAGGATGAAGTAGGACAGACGAAAATCTGCCCCCAACTTTGCACACCCCCAGGGCCTGGGTTTACCTACCTCTCCAGGAGGCCATCTCTGACTACATACTCTAGCCTAGCTGATCACATCCCTCAGGCCAGCTGAAGTCCTATCATAGCACTTGCGTCCAAGTCCTAGTTCAGATAGTTCAGTTCAGCTCAGCCGCTCAGTCGTGTCCGACTCTCTGCGACCCCATGAATCGCAGCACACCAGGCCTCCCTGTCCATCACCAGCTCCCGGGAATTCACTCAGACTGGCGTCCATCGAGTCAGTGATGCCATCCAGCCATCTCATCCTCAAGCCGTGGGCAAATAACTGGACCTCTCTGAGCCTCAGTGTCCCTACCTGTGAAATGGGTTAAGGATGATACCTACTCTATTCCTGCTAAGTTGCTTTAGTTGTGTCTGACTCTTTGTGACTCCATGGACTATAGCCCGCTAGGCTCGTCAGTCCATGGGATTCTCCAGGCAAGAATATCGGAGTGGGTTGCCATACCCTCCTCCAGGGTATCTTCCCAACCCAGGGATCAGACCCCCATCTATTACGTCTCCTGCATTGGCAAATGGGTTCTTTACCACTAACGCCACCTGGGAAACCTGCTTATAGGGTCATGGGAAAGATTAAATGAGATAAGCTATCGTCAGTAAAATGGTAAATACTAAGCAACTAAGCACAGTAGTTGCCAGCTTTATTATCACTATTCCCTAGGCTGGCTCCGATACAATCATCGGTTTTTGCCCTGAGAAGGTACGGGACCACCCCAGGCGGGAGTCCGTCTAGGCTCTCTGAGGAGCTTAAAAGCACTGTGACAGCAAGGACGGGGCTGGTGTCATGCCCAGTGAATGAATGAACGTGCTTGCAGAATTATCCTGCAGACACAGAATATGGCTCAGTTTGGCAGTTTTGAACTCTTTTAAACACGCGCTTTCTTCTAAAGCAACCTCACAGAGACTCTGAAGGTTCAAAGTGCCCGGCCGGGCGGGGCTGCTCTGGTGGAGGCCTCAGCTTTCATTCACTGGCCCAGGGTCTGATGTCTAAAGCTCAGTGAGGTGCCTGCCCAGTCCGCGGGGCCCAAGCCTGCCCCCTCCCCAGATGGGGTCCTCTGCCTCTGCCAACACAGCCCTGTTCCCGTGCGCTTAGGTCAGCCGTGGCCCCAGGGGCTTTAGCATGAGCTGCTCCCTGGTGTCACTACCCCCCACCCTTTGGTGACTGGGTGTGGACAGCCCTCAAAGCCTCTGCCCATCTCTGTGACAACTCACTGCCTATGTGGACATCTACCCTCCCACCGATCCATGTCAATGTTCCAAGCCCCTTGGGCTTCCATCCATGTCAATGACCAAAGGGCAAGAAAGTCTGGAGTGGAGGACAGACAGGCCCGTGGGGTCTCTGGCTGGCAGGACCCGAGTTCTCAGCTGCTCTCCCATCTCTATTCCTGACACTCCAGTTCTCTGTCCCCCCATGCTGTCCCCCACTTCTCCAGGAAGTTCCGGGAGACCTTCTCCAAGGTCTTTCAGAATTCCAGGCACGGGATTTCTTTGTTCACCATGTCAATCAATTCCGTGTGATGATGATGATGATAAGCTACCAGTTACGGAGCTCCTACTCTGCCAAAGTCGCTCTGCCCGGGGCACTCACACAACCTGTCTGGATCCCAGGGAGGCCATCCTAGGAGGGCCAGATGCCTCTGATGGGGAATCTTCGTGGGGACATGTGCTTCAGAATTCAGGAAGTTTGGGGTTTTCAAGTAGGGAAGCAGAGGCTCAGAGAATTTAAGCTGCTTGCAGAGAGTGGCAGAGCTGTTAGGTGGGCGAGCTGGGACCGTAATTAGGAAAGATCTAGTCTCTAGGAGTGCAGGGCAGGGATCCTCTTACACATACATGCATGCCACACACACATACACAGTCAACTGTCAAAGGCCAGAGCAGAAGTTGACTGCTCAGCCCCTCCTCCCTACACCCAAGGCACTATGCTGGGCCTGGGAAAGGGAGGAAAGAAGGGAAGGTGGGCTTCTCCCTGAGTGCAGGACTGTCACCTGCGGCTCACAGGTGAGGATCTGGAGGTTCAGAGAGGGGAGCCTCGCCCACTCCCATCCTCATGGGTGCATCCATCCCCACCCAGGAGGCAGCATCTGGCAGGGCGAGGGTGGGGGGGTGGTATGGGTTTGCATTCCAGCGACAGCACTTGGGCACCTGGGAGTCATGGGTCACCACTGGACTCTCAGCCCACTTCTCACCCGAATGTAAAGCACTCAGCACCACGCATGGCACATAGTAGGTGCTCGGGCAGCCCCCGACTCCATCGTCTGTTTGGTCCTGCATCCTGAAGGTAAGCTTTCATCACCTTCTTCCCTTTAACAAACCAACTCTGAGTCACTGCCAGTGGGTGGGTGGGCCTGACCTGCGACAGTGCTCAGGATGGAGGCAGAAGCCCATGGTGTCCTCTTAGCCCAGGCCCAGCTTCTCCTTCGTAGCCATATCTAAGGGCTGCACCCAAACAGAGATGCTTCAAAGGAGGAGGCCATCTGAACAGGCATGTCTCTCCATTTCTATCTGAGGCTCTGTGCAAATGCTAAAAACTCACCTAAACAGGAAAGGGAGGGGACAATTCCACCTAGATATTGCCATCTCTTTGCGCCCCAGGTGAGGAGATATGCTCCCGGAGGCTGGCAGGCAGACCTGATGCTCTGGCAGGCTGAAAGGAGCACCTCACTCTCTCCACCCTAGTACAGGCTCCAGGGAGGGGCAGGGGTGGTTAAGAAGCCCTGCTTCCAAGATAACAGGGTGAGAGCCAGGAGGGCCCACAGCTGGCAGCCAGGCCAACGCCCACATGACACAGAGAGTCACCCAAGACCCAGAGAGCAGGGGGACTTTCCCAGAGTCACTGAGCAGGGCAGGGGCAAACCATGGTCCAACCGAGGTTCCCGTTTCTCCTTGCCCAGTGCTCTTGCAACATCAGCATGCTTCAGAACCGCCCAGCCTGGGTTTCCTCTTTCTAGGCCTCAGTCTTCCCATCTGTACTACGAGGGCCTGGGTTGGGTGATCACCATGCTCCTTTCTAGTGCTGACATTTGACGATTCTCTAAAGCTAGAGCAGCTGCCTTCCACAGCCGGGCTCTCCCATGCTTGGCACTAGCAGCGCCAGCAAATTCTGTGGCTTTGCCCCAATCCTTCAGATGCTCAATTCCTCCTGCCCTCTTTCCTGGCTATGGGGGATCTGCCCTCAGCAAGCTGCCAGGCCTCCCTGGCCGCCTCCCCTGGGAACTATGCACCATCAAAGAGGGTCCCAGCTGGGGAATGACTCAGTAATGGGGGAATCTCAGACACTGTGACAGGTGAAAGCAGAGAGGAATTTAAAGGCAGGATCAAGTTAGTGCCTTCCCGGTGGCCACCCACTCACAGGCCACCCTGTGCCCATAGAAGCCTCCCTAAGCCCGTGCCAGTGCTCCTTTCAACATGAGTCCTCCACATTCCACCCTACCCAGAGAAAGCAGTCTACTCAGTCACCCAAAGAGAACCAATTCACGGGCCATGAGAACCAGGAGGCGACTGGAGCCTGACACTCAAGGATCACTCTGGCATTACAATATTGCCCTGAGGGACTTTCCTGGTGGTCCGGTGGTTGAGAATCCACCTTGCAATACAGGGGACACAGGTTCAGTCCCTGGTTGAGGAACTAAGATCCCATATGCTGGGGGGCAACAAAGACCCGACACAGTCAAATAAGTAAATAAATATTTTAAAAAAACAATGTCTGGATAACTACACTCAAACATGTTCTCGTGGAGAAATGTGCTGTGCTCAGTTGCCCAGTCGTGTCCAACTCTTTGCAACCCCATGGAGATTGTAGCCCGCCAGGCTCCCCTTTTCATGGAATTCTCCAGGCAAGAATACTGGAGTGGGTAGTTGTTCCCTTCTCCAGGAGATCTTCCCAATCCAGGTCTCCCACATGGCAGGTGGATTCTTTACCGTCTGAGCTACCAGGGAAGCCCAGGAGAAATACCCAGGGCCAGAAACACACCCAAGTTCAAGGACATGCACAGAGCACATGGTTGGGGCGGGGGGGGGGGGGGGGCGGGTGGAACATAGTCACAAAGAAATGCATGTATGAACAGAACAGGTCTCCCCGGCACCACCAGATATACACACAGATGCATTTGTATGCCAACCAACACACACATAAATACACACTACCATGAAACACACAAGGAAACATACAAATATACTGGGACAGGCTCACACATTGACACACATACTCAGCTGTCATCAGGCACTCACAGAGTTACACTGACGGCCAGGCCAAACCCACCAGCCCACACGCGCTCACGAGAGTGGCCAGATAAGCACAAAGAGCCAGGAGCCCAGACCTTGGGCCGGAGGGGAGAAACTGGCTCCCTGTAGTGGTCTCCACAATCAGGCGGGTCTCATCTTGTGCCAGTCTCCGAGGACGACCTACTTGCTTCTCTTGCACCCTGGTAACTGTCTTCACAGTTCCCTGAACGTGTGGTTTCTGGGCGCCTTGAGGCCTGGCAGGTTGTTCAACAGGATCACACCCCTACCCAGAGCTGGAGACCCCTGCCCCAAACATCTCTCCCTCTGTCCATCACCACTCCTGAAACACCACCACGTGATGCAGCTGATTAGGTCTAAGGAATCTCTGGGTGAAACACAGTACTTTCCCTCTGCCTCCCCCAAGAGGCATGGTAGCAGAGTGTTCCCCCAGTTAACGTCGTGGGCCCTAGGCCAGTGACCTAACTGCCCTAGCCTATTTCCTCTTCTGTAGAACGGGAAAGATAGCAGCCATCCCACAGGTTGTGGAATGAGTCAGTGGGATCATGCATGGAAAGAACTCAGCCCATTTCCCGGCGCATGGCAGAAACACCAGCTCCCGTCATCAGCACTGTCACTGTCGTCGTTTCTATTGCTCAGACTTTGCTCAGCTCCCAGGGGCCAGCCCAGCGATGAGCCAGAAGGAAAGAGAAAGCAGCAGCTCACAGAGCCATCTCTAGGACCCAGAGCTCCTGTGATGGAGAAGGGGGCTGGTCCACTTTCCTGCGCCCCAAGAAAGGCTGGCTCTCTGCCCTCAAAGGCCCCTCCGTCCAGCTGGAGAGGTAGCCCAGGCCATTCCTAGGCACCCGAAGGAGCCTCCTGGCTGCTTTGGCCGCCTCCAACCCTGCCGCCCTCCCCCTGTTCATTCTCCAAGAGCATCCAGAGGGACCCTTCGAAAAACAGATGAGATCCTGCCGCGGACCAGCTGCACTCCCTTCCACAGTTCCCCAGGGCTCCTGGGGTGAAGGCCTACCTGCCTGGTGAGGCCCGAGGCCCCTCAGGATCTCCCCCTGCTTGGATCCCAGGGGCTTCAGTGGTGCTCCTGCCACAGGGCCTTGGCACAGGCTATTGCTACTGCCTAGAACAGAGGCCCCTCCTGCCCAGTGGGCCCTGCACATCCTTCAGTCTCTCCTCAACCCTCCCAGGGGCCTCCCCGATGCCCTCAGATTGAACGAGATCTCCCTGCAGACCTATCATAGTTGTAGTTAAACGTCTGTTTCAGACCTCCCTCCCCTACGGAATTATGGGGGCCATCGTGGCCTGGGTCCCCAGCGCTGGACACCTCGCAGGTATTCCATATATACTTCCTGAATGAATGAACAAGTATTTATGATATAAAAGAAAAAAGAGGAAGGCAGACAGAGAATATGCTCTGAGAGGCTTTTTAGAGGGGTCCACTTGGGGTCAATATGAGTGGACTTGCTGGAGGAGGCAGCTTTTGAGGGCATAATAGAAACACTGAAAGGGAGGCAGCGGTTGGGCTTGCTGAGATCATCTGGGGCAGGGCAGCCATATAAGGGGTATTCCAGGCAGAATCCCAGTTCAGGCAACGGAGCTGAGGTAGGACAGCAGCAGGTCTGACTGGCTTCGAAGGCCCTGGCGCGATCACAGGTCTTCTGACCTCCAAGTGACACACCCTCTCCCCAGTGCAGAGCATGCCCAGGTCGAGGGGGGCTCTTAGAAACCCTGAGAGTGTAGAGGAGGGGGCATGCAGTTGGCAAGGTGGGAGGGGGAAATGAGGCATCAGAGAGGCCGTCCCAGCGCCTGCCAGTACCCAGGACTGAGCGACACCAGTGACCAGAGGCCAGACACTCATTCCTACTGTCTCAAGCAAGCATGTGATAACCCAGAGCAGCCGGGAGTGACTCACTGCCCCATGAGCCCACCCCAGAGGTCTGGACGGCCACATGCACTGCATCAGCTCTTTAAGCCCTCGGCCAGCCCTGACCTCTGGGCGAGTCCAGCTCGAGGCCACCTGGCTTCGGGAAAACCAGCTCCCTCCGGGAGCCACACCCCTGCAGCAGGCTCTCTGCTCTCTCCCTCTGCCTCCCTACCAGCCCCGTCACTGAGGCCCTGGCACCAGGCCAGTCTTCCTGGGGTGACTCACTGCTTCTCCCTATCAGCACGTCTCTGTCCTGTGCTCTGTGCGCTCTGTGTGAGAGAATGCTCTCAACAGAGGCTTCCTGGCAGAAGTAGCAAGAAAACCATGCGCAGAAACAAGAAATCTGTATTCAAAACCCCGCTCTGTAAGTAACAGTAACAAGAACTATTCCAATGCATTAATAAGAGTAAGCCAGATGTATTTATTAAGCTCTGTCTCAGCTTCAGGCACTATATCAAAGCTTTACATGAGTTACTCTAATTCTCATAGCCCAGTGTGCAGATAAGAAAATGGAGGCTCAGAGATGTTAATCTACTTGCACAAGACTGCATAGCCAGGAAGTGGCAGAGCTGGGTTCCACCCAGGTAGTCTGCCCCAGAGCTCAAGTCCTTCCATCATTCCATTACTGCAGTATGAGGCTCTGAGCAAGCGACTTAGCCTCTCTGTGACTCAGTTTCCCTATCTGTAAAATGAGGAGATGGCCTAGCTGATCTCTAAACCCCTTTCCAGCTTAGGCATGCCATCTTTCCCCTCCCTGGTGACCCATTTGCAGGTGACAACAAGGGGGCCTTCTGGAGACAACAGCTTGCCAGAAGGAAGGATGCTCATGGTGGAATTTCAGGCCCTACTGGGATGGGAAGCTTCTGTTGGGTAAGATGGCCTCACCCCGCCCCCCTCCCAGGTACCTTGCTGGCCAGGGCTAGCCCTGGAGCATCAAGGCAGGGTACAGGAGTTATCCTATTTCTCCCTGGACCACAAGCCACCAGGGAGCACCAGGACCCCAGGGTGCTCCCAAAGGCCAGAGCAGGAGGGAGCGGCAAGAAGCAGGGGGCAGCCCCATAAATCCACCTGAGTGAGCAGTGCGTTTAAAAGCCCTTTTCACTACAGGATACAAAATGCACCGTTTGGGGAGAGGATTTTATAGGCTATTTCTCCTTCTGGGTTGATTTACCATCTACAGGCCAGGCTCACCTGGGCGCCTGCCCCTGAGGGATCATGGGAACCCATGCGGCGGAGGCAAGGTCAATTTCAAGGCAAGACTGTGGTGGTCCGGGTGGCCTGTCCTGACCTCCTCCCAAGTGGTTGGCCACTGGGCTTCGGAGACGTAGTGGGCTGTCAGGAGCTGGGGGTGTTAGCTCACCCACTCCCCTCACCCCACACTCACTCACCGGATGCATTCACGCCTCTCATCGCTCACACATCTTCATCCCACCAGCCCCTCCGGTGCCCGCCACAGGTGAGGCCCTGCCTCTGTGCCTGGGGCTCAGAGAAATCAGAAATAGCCACCACCCTTAAGAAAGTCACCACTCTCTCTGGTGGATGGTTAAGCCACAGCCTCTGTGTTCTAGAGCCTGGGGTGGGGATGCCTGCAGGAACCACGGTGGGGGTGGGTATGGGGGAGGGAAGGAGCTTTCAAGGAAGGGAAATGGGGAGGAACCATGGGCAGAAGGGCCAGCCTGCACAGAGGCACGGACCCCGGGATAGGCCTGGGGGCCTCAATGCTGGCGGGGGAGCCAGATCACCCCTCCTGGCAGCCATTGATGGCGCTGGAGGGGGACAGGAACAATCATGGCTCGTTTTAGATGTTCCCTAAGCAATTCCACGAGAAAAGTTACTCATCCCCCGGCAGGGCCTTGTGTTGAAAACAGATGCCATTGCCGCCACTTCCAAAGAGGGACTCCTGGCTTGGGAACAATTCCCACCCGAAGGCTCAGATATAATTATGTCTGCAATCCAACCCAAATGCCACTTGGTGTGACAGAGGCAATCACTTCATTTCTATATGGGGTTGGGAGGAGGCATCTGAGCTCTGGCTCCCCACTCCCAGGTTCCTGGGTTCCCTAAGAGAGGGGAAGGCCTTCAGGGGCCATATGTCGGGGTGGGAAGAGGGGAGCCAGGGTATCTGCCCTGCTCATGCCCCTTCTGACATGGAGGGGTGGAAGAGGTGGCCAGAGCAGCTGCAGACAGGGGCAGAACATGATGAGATCAAATGCCAGCTCCGTCCCTGATCTGCTGTGTGACCTGGGTCAGCCCACCTCCCCTCTCTGGGCCTCAGTGTTCTCATCTATTAGATGGAGAAACTAGCAACACTGGCCAGCAGAGACTGGGTTGTGCGTTGTGGGCCAGGCTCTGCAAGACCTCCATTGTCCAGGCTCACGAGCTGAGCAAGCTTCAGCAAGTCCTTCACTCTCCGTCTGGCTTGGTTTTGTCACTTTAAAAAAAAAAATGGGATTTGTGTTAAGTGCCTCATGGTATCTATCATCAGATGATACCCAGTGAGGGCTCAGCAGAAGGCCTGACCCAGAAGACTGCGTAAAACAGCCTTTACGACCACGCCCCACTCCTTATGCAGACAGTAAGGAGCTGGGACTCACACCCAGGTGGACCGGACTTTGTCAGAGGACACCCAAGATGGAGTGTCTACTAGTCCAGCCCGGTGACCACAGCGCAGACACACTGCCCACCCACCTGCACATGGGCCCCTGCTCTTGCTGGGAGGCTGCCTGGGCCCCAGATCTTGCCCCTCTCCATGTCCCTGATGAGGGTCCCCTTTCACAGATCCTAAAGCTCTCTGGACAACATAGTCCGGTCAGCTCAGCCAATGGTGCCAGACCCAGCTGCCCACGGGCACTCCTGTTTGGAGCTGTTCCATCCAACCGGCAGTAGGCTCTGCAGTCTGCGTTGCTGGACCCCATGGCCCCGGGGTGGGGGCCACACAAAACGCCCCCGGATTTCCACTCTCCTTTGGGAGTTTCCGCCCAGGCAGCCACTTGCTGCCCTCTGCTGCCCCCAACTGGGCAGAAGCCACCCTGCGCGGACACCTCCGGCTCCTTCCATCTGTACTCACCACCTGGGAATTTGGTCTCTGGTCTCTTGGGGACCCCTGCACCCCGCCCCCTCTCAACCTCCTGGTCTCAGAGCGGAGGCCTGGGCGCTCTGTGTGAGCAATGTCATTTCCGACCCTCAGGAGGAGGTGTGGGGCAGGGAGGACCAGAGGCTCTGGGAAAGGGGTAGGGGCGGTGAGCCCCGCCTGCCAGCAATCGGGGCTTTCTGCAATTTGGTGTGAGATTATTGGCTGAACAGCAGCCCTGAGGGCCAGGGGTTCCTGTCCCAGTTTACAGATGAAAAAAGAGAGGCTCAGAGCTGGAGACCTGGCCTGAGCGATCCCACAGAGGGAAGCCGTGGAGCTAAGATTCAAATCCTATCCCTCCCAAGTAGACCTATGGGAAGAGTCAGTACTATGTCCCCAGGACGGAGGACCCCAGGAGGTAGGGGGGCAGGGGGGCTCCTGGTGAAGAGAGGGAGAAAGACACCCCCAATAGCATCTCACCTGCCAATCACAGAGAGCCTGAGACTCCACTGCGAGTGACTCAAACACCCAACTGATAAGGCTCCTTTTGTGCAAGGAACCTTTGACACAGCGACCGAGGGAGTCAGCCACTGACACCTTAGTGGCGACCAGTTTATCCAGCTCCATGTTGCCCAACAGGCTCAAGTGCAGGACCTTATAGGGACATGGTAGAAGTACTTCTGGAGGACCCCCAGGCAGAAAGGGGTGGGGGGGTGGGCAGAGGTTGTCCTTATTTCCCTCTCCATCACCCCACCCAAGCCAGCACCTCTTGCAATGAGGCAGCAGATTCCAGGGCTCCTTGAAGTGAGTTCTTCCTTCAGGGACCCCTGCAAGAGCATTCTAAGCTCAGATGCTGAGGGCAAGGATGAGAAAAGCAGCTTGCTCGCTCCCTTCCTCTATCCCCCACTCCAGTCCTGGTCTCTGATGCTACTGGGGGCATCTTTCTCCCTCTGTTCACCAGGAACCCCCCCTCCCCCCACCTCCATCCTGGGGACATAGTACTGACTCTTTCCATAGGTCTACTTGGGAGGGGTAGGATTTGAGTCTTAGCTCCACGGCTTCCCTCTGTGCGATCGCTCAGGCCAGGTCTCCAGCTCTGAGCCTCTCTTTTTCCGTCTGTAAACTGGGACAGGAACCCCTGGCCCTCAGAACTGCTGTTCTGCCGGGACTCCAGACTCTCTGGAAGGGGAGAGTGGGCAGAGACCAGGGGCTCCAGACTCCCTCCGCTGAGTCAGGTATGCTGCTCTGAAGGACACAGTGCATTCCATCCAGACCTCCTCTGGCCAGTTCTGGCTGACCCTCACCTCCCTCTCTGGGGACTCCACGCTGCTGCTGCTGCTGCTGAGTCGCTTCAGTCGTGTCCGACTCTGTGCGACCCCATAGACGGCAGCCCACCAGGCTCCCCCGTCCCTGGGATTCTCAAGACAAGAACACTGGAGTGGGTTGCCATTTCCTTCTCCAGTGCATAAAAGTGAAAAGTGAAAGTGAAGTCGCTCAGTCGTGTCTGACTCCTAGCAACCCCATGGACTGCAGCCCACCAGGCTCCTCCGTCCATGGGATTTGCCAGGCAAGAGTACTGGAGTGGGTTGCCATTGCCTTCTCCGGGGGACTCCATACTCCTATTAATATGGCCTCCCATCCTGTTTGCTCTGTGAGCTGCAATAGATCTGCTGACCCTTGTTTTCCAGCCACGCCCTCACACTTTAGCCCCTCACATTGCTCCCTGTTCTCACTACCACTTGCTCAAGCTATTAATATTTCCCATCTCTCAGCCTTCAGAGGGGCCGTCCTGGCTGCCAGTCCTTTCACCTCACCTGCCCAGAAATGATTTCACGAAGCCCCAGCTAACCCTGCCTGTTAGGCAAACAAACCCTGTATGTTTGCAGGTAGAAACTATCTTTTACTCCTGTGTGTGTCAATACCCCACACAGGCCCTGAAACATAGTTGAAAGTGTTAGTTGCTCAGTCGCGTCCGACTCTTTGCGACCCCGTGAACTGTAGCCCACCAGGCTCCTCTGTCCATGGAGTTCTCCATGGAGTAGGGAGCCCTTCCCTTCTCCAGGGGATCTTCCCAACCCAGGGATCAAACCCAGTCTCCTGCGTTGCAGGCAGATTCTACCATCTGAGCCACCAGGGAAGTCCTGAAACACAGTTGGTGCTGGTTAAAAATTTATTAAAAGAAAGAAAAAAGGGAGGCAGTGAAGGGAGGGAGGAAAGTAAGTTAGTACATACCCACAACAGGACTCGCAGACCAGAGCTTGACTCCCACCTCTACCACTCATGGGCTAGCAGACCCTGGGCCCTGAGGCTTACTTTCCAAATCTGTAAAATGGATCTGATGAAACCACCTTCTTGTTTTTAATGGGGCAGGCAGCCTCCCAACCCTACCAAATACCACAGCCTGCCCATAGTCCCAGGCCTCAGATGCTGGCCTGGCCTTGATTCAGAAAGCTTGAAACAGCCCCTGACCCCATACTCCCACCCTGCAGACTGTCCTGGGCAGCCCTGGCCACCCTGGGCTGTCTGTGATGATGTTCCCATTTCCTGCATTCCTCCTGGAGGAAGGCAGATCCGGACTAAATCGACACAGACTAAAATGATAGTAATTTGCCTTTGGGGTTTAAACAGTTTAATAACAATTAGGCTCCATGAAAGACATGGGAGGAGGAGGGTTGAGGATATGGGGCCTGCTCTCTCCACCAACCCTCTCATCTGCAGCACAATGGCCAGACGCTGGGTTGGGAGACTCCAGCTCACCAGCTCATGTGGCTCAAGAGAGCAAGGGACACCAGCCTCACAGGCAAATTTCAGGTACCACGAGGTGCTGGGGCACCCAATCCGGGGTCCAGCACTCCTATCTGCCAGCCATGCTTTGTAGCTGACATCCCTCCACCAGTCTGCGGGCCACAGACACAGACATGTCCCATGTAAATATGCTTCAGCCTAGAGTGATGGAGGGAGGCCCAGCAGGTATTCCAGGCAAACCTACTTTCTCTGGGTCTCAGTTGCCCCATCTGTGCAGGGACAGAGCTGGCCTCTGTGATCTGGGGGTTTGACCAGCTTTCCTGTCTACGGGAGTCGCCTTAGCCAACAAGAGGCACTAATGGGGCAGACAGGCCGACCAGGAGGAGGAGCTGTGCTGATGAGCCCTTGGGGGCCTTCAAGGGTAGTCAGACGCACAAAGGTCATTCCCTTCAGCCCCCTCCTCCCAGAAAACATGATGGGGGCGGCAGGAAGGGCCTGGCGGCAGGAAAGAGAGGGCAGGAGGGAGCAAGGCAGGAGGAACACAGGACAGGGGACTAGAGACACCCAGGCTCCATTCCAGGCCTGGCTCCAGACATGCTGTTCGACTTCAGGAAAGGACCCTCCCCTCTCTGAGCCTCAGGCCCTGCTCTGTAGAAGGAAGGGTTGGATCAGATAATTTCCAACAGCCTTTCCACCATGGTGTTAAGGGGGGTCATGCACAGTCCTGAATGTTTGTGATCCTGTACCTGTTTCTCTGTATATGAGAAAGAAAGACAGCTGAAATGTGGAGACGGTTTGGAGAAACCTTGGTAAGAGGGGTGAGCAGGTGAGGAAACCTCAGATCCATATCCCAGAGGTCTCCTGCCCTATCTACTCTCACTCATCATCCCCTCTGACTCTTGTGTCTTGTAGGGAGAAGCCCAAAGCCCTTACCCACTCACTTTTCTCTCCAGGCTCCTCTCCACCATATTTGCAACTCATTTAACGTCATCTAATCACACAGAGCCTTTGGCTTGTTCCTATTTAGTTAGATCCCACTCTAACTGGAATACTCTTCTCCTTTTGTTCCTGACAAACTCCTATAGATCCCTCAAAGCCCAGCCCCAAAGATCCCTCCTCGAGAAATTCTTCCCCACCCTCGCCAACAAGAGGTAACTGCCCTGAGTTCTGGGTTCTCACAGCATCCCAGGCACATGGGCATCATAGCTTCAGGACCACCTAGGGTACACACACTTGAGCATCCAGTAAAAGTGGGTGGTTGAAAGGAACCAAGACCCACATCTTGAAGCATCCGCAATCAACTGGTACTGAGTTTATCCGTAGCTTCCTCCAGCCCCCTGGGCCTTCCCCTCCCTGACACTTCTCCTCCAACTCGCAAAAAATAGCCCTGAGACCTAATTTCAGCTAAACCTTCAAACACGACTCTTCACTTTCAACTTCCCGAGGAGGAATCAATTGGCTGTCAAGTTTCCCAGTGAATCTGCCACCTCCCACACCCAGGCCCTGCCAGCTCTCCTCAAGGTTGGTGGGAGGGATGGGGGCAGAGGATGGAGGGAGGAAGGACCCAGCCCACACCAGGGGGAGGTCAGGTCTGCCCAGGGCGGTGGGCTGAAGGGACACATGAGGAGACCGGTAGCAGTCACCATCTCCTTGCCCTCTATTCACACCATGAATTCCTCACACATGGGGTGGCCAGTGAGAGGGGACAGCCTGCTGCTGCTGCTGAGTCCTTGGGCTTCGGGGTGGGGGATAGGTCCATACAGAGCCCCTGGACCCAACCCAACAGCTTGTGCAGATCCCAGCTTGCTGCCTGCCTGCTGTCCCTGCCTCTGGCCCTCTCTCGTTTCCAGGATTCGCTGCTGAGAAGACAGAGCGGCGCTTGAACTCAGCCTCACCATCTCTTTAGTGTTAGTCGCTCAGTTGTGGCCGACTCTTTGTGACCCCATGGACTATAGCCCCCCAGGCTCCACTCTCCATGAGATTTTCCAGACAAGGATACTGGAGTGGGTTGCCATTTCTTTCTCCATCTCTTTGGAGCCCAAGAACTGGAGGCCAGCAATGGGCAGGAGGTCCGTTTGGTCCTCTGTTCCCAGCTCCTTCCCCATCCTGCCCTCATCCAGGGCCCCACAGAGCTCTCAGGGTCCTGATTGGATGGCCTGCTGGCACTGAGTGACCCTGAGAGATGGCACCCCCACCCCCAGCTCCCCTTCTAGGGAGAAGGAAGTTGTACCAGGCAGGCAAAAGCTCCATATCTTGCCTAGGTCAAAATGCTGCCATGAGACTCAGTCCCAGGTCTGCTGACTTTACGGCTCATCCCTAGTGCATCAAAACATTTAAGCACCTTTTGTATGCCCAGACTACAAAATCCACTCCCCCTATTTTACAGAAGGGTAAACTGAGGCTCTCCCAGGGTCACATGATCTCCAAGAGACAGACATGGGAGCAACACTGGGTCCCTGATCCCCTATGGGGTGATTTTGGTCCTAGGTTGACTCACAAAAGGGGTGAGGGCCAGCATGTAGGGTGCAAACAGCCCAGACTCAGGAGTGCTCCCAGCTGAATGGTGCCCAGGCACCAAGTCCAGCCCCTCCCCGGCCTCAGTTTGCACAGAGGAGGCAGACAGAATGAGGCCTATAGATCCGGACATGGTTCACCATTAAACTGCATCACTGCCAAAGGGCTCTGCTGTGCGAGGTGGTGACATCTCATCACCTGGGTTTGAAATGGCAGCGAAGACGACAGTTATTCAAGTACATCCTGTGGCATCTCGCCTGCCTCCTCCAGGCAAAACCATGTTCCCCAGGTTCCCTTGGGGGCTACACAGAGCAGCAGTCAGCGAGCACGAGGATGTGGCTGTGGGAGCAGGCGGGGTGAGTTCAGGTTGCAGGGGAGAGGGTGTGCTTCTGGTCCTGCACAGGGTCGTGTCAAGTCTGTCTCTAAGGCCCAGGCCAGGTGCACCTCTGACCTTCCCCAAGGCATCCTGTCCTCTGCCCCAACCCTGCGCAGATCTTCACTGTTCTGGAGCCAAAAGAGGAAACACAATTCAGCTTGTAGGTGGCTCCATCAGTAAAGAATCCACCTGCAATGCAAGAGACCCAGGTCCGATCGCTGGGTCAAGAAGATCCCTTGGAGAAGGAAATGGCAACCCACTTCAGTATACCTGTCTGGGAAATCCCATGGACAGAGGAGACTGATGGGCTATAGTCCATGGCGTCGCAAAGAGTTGGGCACAACTTAGCAACTAAACCACCACCACCATCATTTCTATGGACTTCCCAGTTGGCACTAGTGGTAAAGAACCCACCTGCCAATGCAGGAGATGCAAGAGACATGGGTTCTATCCCTGGGTCAGGAAGATCCCCTGGAGGAGGGCACGGCAACTCAATCCAGTACTCTTGCCTGTAGAATCCCACAGACAGAGGAGCCTGGTGGTCCATGGGGTTGCAAAGTGACACACACACACACACATGCACGCACGAACGCACAGGGGTTAAGCACCTACCATGGGTCGGACCTGGGCTGACGTGCACACGTGAAGGTCCAGCAAGTCCTTCAAGAAAGAGCAGTCATTCCACACTTTACTGACGAGGACACATGGCTCAGAAAGGATGAGTGACTAACGAGGTCACATGGGTCACACAAGAGCTGGAATTTGAACTCAGATCCCCACCTCCAAGCTTCCTATTCAAACCCTCTCAGCTCCAAGCACCAGCCCAGGATAGAAATTCGACTCACGCCCCTTTCCTTAACAGCTGCACACAGAAAAGGGCCAAGGCGCCTAGGGAAAGGAAACAAACAGTATACGCCCGGCAGTCCTGGTATCCATGCCTGGCTCGGTCACACAGCAGCTGTGACGCCCGGCAAATGACTTCACCTCTCTGTGCCTCAGTCCCCTCATCCATGACATGCAGACACTAATGGTCCTACCCCTCAGGGTTGCTGTGAGAAGTGGCTAAAGTGACGGCAGAACACACTTTCCATCCTGCAGACCCTAATCTCACGGGATGAAGAGTCTGGGGGCCCAGTGGCTCAGAAGGTTGGCGCTGGCTCTGGCTCTGAGCCACGGCAGTTTTCCACACCAGGAAACACAGTGAAGATGCCACGACAGGAAAGAAGCCAAGCCTAGCTGGCAATTAAAGAGCTGCAAATTACAGCAACGTCGAGGTGTGATGATACACCTATTAGAACAGCAAAAGAAAGGGAAGCGGGTAAAAAGTGATGCTGAGGGGGTTCTGGAAGGGTGTGGGGGAAGGGTACTCCTGCTCTGGTTCCAGTCCAGAGGAGTACATGCATGTGCACTGGAGTCAGGGAGACCTGGGTCCAAATCTTGGCTCCAACATTATGAGCACTTGGAGTTTGGGTGAGGGACTTCACTTCTCTGAGCCTCAGTTTTCTCATCTGTAAAATGGGGTGATCGAAGTATCAGCTTCAGGGTTGTCTTACAGATTAAAAGAGATGAACATAGCACAGGGGAGCCGTGATGATTAGTCTTTGTCCCCTAAGGCGTCCCCAAGGCTCAGCCCTGGTGGCTGTGGCCCGGGGGTCTGGGGAAAGCAGGTCACAGCCTGTTCCAGCTGATTCGATCAGGGTCTCCCAGGTGCCAGCCTCCTGTCCTCCCCACAGCTGGACACTATCTCCCAAGGGCCCTGGTCGCCCAGGGAGGTAACCTGCAATCCTTTCTCAGAGGCTGATCTGACCCAGAGCCTGGGGCTCAGAACTGCCTTTTATATGAGCCTATTAAAAATGCAGATATCCAGGCCCCACCCCTGGCCCACTGCACTGAAATCTTGAAGGGGTCCAAGAATATTTTGAGAGCATTTTTATGACACACAGACAGGCGGAAGAATCGGTGGCTCTGAGGAAAGTCCTATCCCTTTAGCTGGGGACTTGAGGCTACACTCGACCCAAACCCAGTCCAGCTTCCCAGCCTCACCTCCTACCCTGACCTCTGGACCCCTCAACTCCAGTCCCAGCAAGCATTTCACCATTGCATAAACATGTCAATTTCTAGCATGCCTCCACACCTTGGCAACTGCTGTCCTCCCTACCTGGAACTCCTTCTCTCACTGTCCCTGCCTGCTCAGTTGCCAAGGACCCTTCAAGAGTCAGTTCAAAAATCAGTTCCCAGGGGATATCCACTCCCACCTCACCTGAAACCACATATCACACGATACAGCGACAGCCAGGCCTGTGACTTCTCTGTTTCCTCCCTCAAAACCTCCTTCCCCCTGATCCCCAGAGGACTGGCTCCTCATTCCCTGGACTTCAGCTCAACTATAACTTGCCAACCACACCACCTCAAGGAAGCCCTCCTAGTTTTCCCTCTCACAGCAGTCTACTTTTCTCTTTCACAGCACATAGCTCCAACACAAGAATGTCAGCTCTTAAGGTCAAGGGCTTTATCCACCTGGTGCTGTCTTGGCCAGCTCCTCCCACTTGGCCCCAGCGCCAAGAATGGTACCTGGCACACAGCAAGCATGCCGTCAGGATGGCTGAATGAATGAGTGGATGGATGAACAAATGAATCAAACATCCGTCTCCCCTATAGCCTGAGCTCCCTGGGGAAGAGAGCTTGTCTACTTCCCCAGCAGCTGGCACATGGGCAGAGGGGCACAAGGTAAAGTGCTGAAACAGGGCAGCAAAAGGACATGAAACTGCAGGTGTGTGGAAGGATGGCTGGGACACAGGGGACATGGACGGTCAGAAGTTACAGGTCACTGGGTTCTGTTTCCATAAAGTCCTTCAGGTCTGAAAGAAAAGAGTGGACTGATAGGACTACTATAATCAATAGCTAAGCTGTATATATACTATTCTTTGCTGATTCTGAGATATCATCGATTGAAAGGTACAGCATTGTTTCATGCACCAGCAAGAAAGAGAAAAAATAGCAATTAAATTATGACACACCACAGGCTGTTATATGAGAGATATTAAAATGTGAAAACAAAAAGGATACATCCTAAGGAAGCGTGGTGTGTGCACGCATGCTTGAGGGTGCACTTATCCGACCTAACGTTAGCCTTTCTCATCCCACACCAGCTCGGCTCTGGGTCCAGCAGCCTGCAGGGCTTTCAGTCCTCCGTCTGCCCCCTCCCTAGAGGACAGGCCCCCCATGTGGCCTCCTGGGGGCGGGGTTGAGCCACAGAGAGGGGAGCAGCTGAGTGAACGGATACCTAGAGCAAGGGAGGCTGGATGCTCTCCCAGGTCCGTGAGGCTCCAGGAAGGGGGGCCGCGGGGTCGCAGAGCAGCCCCCGGGCCAGGTGGCGATGGTGACGCAGAGATAGTTACCGTGACCCGGAACGGCGTAGCGGCCGAGGGCTCCATGCTGGGGCTCTTCTCTGAGAGGCTGCCGGGCAGGCTGCGCCGGGAGCCCGGCCTTTCTTGGGGCGACTCTGCCAACAGAGAGGGAGAGAGAGGGGTGGTTAAGCACGAACAACAGAGGCCACGCAGTTGGTCGCATCAACCACTCAATGGACATGAATTTGAGCAAACTGTGGGAAATGGTGGAGGACAGAGGAGCGCGGCGGTCTACAGTCCATCAGGTTGCAAATCATCAGACAGGACTTAGCAACTGAACAAGTCAAGCCCTCCTGTCATTCCTGACCAGGCTAGGACAACACATAGCTGGTCCTCATAAAATGGTCCAGCCATTGTGGAAAACAGTTCAGCGGTTCCCCAACACGTTAAAGACAGAATGACTACATGATCCAGCAATTCCACTCCTAGGTATATACTCCAAAGAACTGAAAACAGGGACATAGACAAACACTTGTATGCAAATGTCCATGGCAGCATTATTCACAATAGCCAAAAAGGTAGAAACCCAAGGGGCCCTCAACAGATGGAAGGATAAACACAGTGTGGTCGCTCCATACGATGGAAGGTAATTCCACTATTAAAAGCATGAAACTTCTGATCCACGTTGCCACCTAGACGAACCTTGAAAACAAGCTGACTGACACAAACCAGACACAAAGGGACAAATACTGTGAAATTCCACTTGTATAAAATACCCCAAATAGGCAAATTCTTAGAGAAGGAAAGCAGATTAGAGGTTACCAGGGGCTGGGGGTAAGGGGGCATGGGGATTTGTTGCTTAATGGTACAGTTTCTCTTTGGAGTAATGGGAAACATTTAGAAATGGACTATGGTGATGGTGGCATGATGTTGTAAACATACTTAATACCACTGAGCTATACACTTAAAAATGACTAAAATGGCAAATTTCATGTATATCTTTCCTGTATATGTACTACGATTTAAAAAAAAAGATCTCCTAAAACTCCCACTTCAAGACACACGTCTTGTGATATGTGATAATGAGCTCCCTGTTGCTGGAGGTATACAAGCAGTTCCTTCAAACATGAGACTCTGATCTCTGGCTTCCAATCGGTACCTTCTCTTCTTGAGGCTTTAAACTTGAGAGGAGTGCAAGGGCCAGGCAGGCAGCAAGGTCAAGGGTAGCGGCCAGCTGCTCAGCTCCAGCTGGTGATTTTGACATAGCAATGGGGGGGCTCAGTGCAGCCAAAGCTTCCCAAGATTCAAGAGGACGCGGAAATCTGGTTTTTTACTTTAATATAAAATATTCTGATTTTTAAATGGTGACAGCTCATTCAACACTTGGAGCCTCAGCCTCAGCATGCCTGTTTCAACAACCAGGTCAGTCCACCTGGCCACTTCACCCGCCCCAGTTCCCCCAACCAGGCTTGGCACTGGCCATCTCTTTTCCACTGCTCCAGCTATGGCCCCCACAGAAGCCCCCTTCCTCTTCCTCCCAGCCCGTCCTGTTCAGTACGCCCTGGAGGAAACCCGGTAACCTCCTCTGCCCCTAGCTCTTACAGGAGCCCTTTTGGCTTCTATAGCAACAGCCAGGCTGGGGCAGCCTATCAATGCTGTCACTTTGCACGCAGCATGTGTGTGTGTGTGTGTGTGTGTGTGTCCTTTGTTTGCTGGTGAAACTCCTGTGTGTGTGTGTGCATGTGTGTGTCTCCTCTGCTTGCTGGTGGAACTCCTGAGTGTGTGTGTGTGTGTGTGTGTGTGTGTGTCTTCTGCTTGCTGGTGGAACTCCTGTGTGTGTGTGTGTGTGTGTGTGTGTGTGTGTGTGTGTGTGTGTGTGTGTCCTCTGCTTGCTGGTGAAACTCTTGTGTGTGTGTGTGTCCTCTGCTTGCTGGTGGAACTCCTGAGTGTGTGTGTGTGTGTGTGTGTGTGTGTGTGTGTCTTCTGCTTGCTGGTGGAACTCCTGATGCCCAAGCCTAAGCTGGCTGCATCTCTACACCCCCAGCACCCTTCCTGGAGTCTGGTGCGTGGGGAGTGCCTGGGAAAGACCTGTTGACTCAGAAGAAAAAGGACAGGGCAGAGATTTCCCCGGTCCCTGGGAACACACCGGGTGCAGAGTCAGAGGCGCACACCCAGTAAACACACACACACATTCACATCCACGTAGACACTCAAGCGCGTACTCGCTCAGGCCCAGCCCCAGTACACGTGCTCATGTGGACGTGCATACACCCAGGAGAGATGAGGGGCAGGCTTTTCCACAAGGCAGATTGGGCTATCAGGGGCCATGCTTCGCCTTCCAGTCCAGTCTCTCCGTGCAGCCGGCTGGGACAGGGGCCCTCAGAAGTGTGGAAAGACAGAGCTGAGCCTGCACTCCACTAGGGCGGGCCAGTACTGAGCTCTGGCTGGTGGGCAAGCCTGGCAAACCATTTTGGAACTGGAGGAAGTGGGCCACCCATGGGGACGGGTTCAGGCCCCGCTGCCCAACAGGCAGGCCTGGGCCCCCTCTGCTAGAGAGGCTTCCACTCCGGCCCATTGGCTGCCATGACTTAGGGCCTTTCTGCTTCCCTCATGGTGCGTCCTACTTAGAACCTCCCTTCCTCACTCACCTCTGCTCCCCTGCCCATGGCTGCTAGTCACACTCTAGGAAAGACCCCTTCTCTCTGTAGATTTCCCCAGGAAATCTCTTGCTGTGCCCCCGCACCGTCTGCCTTCATCTCTCCCCTCATCCCTAGTGCCTCTCGTCACCTCCGCCCGGGGGTCCTCCCAGACTAACCACAGTGTCCAACCCACGTGTGAGGCACTGCCCTCGGCCTTCAGAAGCCTTTGAGGATGTGCCCTCTCTCCCTGACACACACACACATACGCTTGACCACGACTTCACTGCTCCTTCCCAGGTAGGTGAGCCCTCAGAAGGCACTGGTGGGACTCAAAGAGCCTGGCGAGGCTGCCTCTCCTCCAAGATCAAGCCTGATATCCCCACAACCTCTGCAGAACACCACCCTTGCCTGCTGGGTCTGAGCTAGGAAGTGCCCAGAGGTTGCTTGGTCCAACCACCCATTTTACAAATGAGGAAGCTGAAACCAGAGGAAGGGAACTTACCCACTAGCTCCTAACACAGTAAACAGACAGCAAAGACCCTTATGGGTGCTCCCAAAGTAGCCGTAAACTTCAATTCAGATGCCTGGGGAGCATTTCTAACCACTTCCAGTTTGGCACTGCACAATTCAAATTGATTTTTGCTCCAATAAACCCAAACCTAAGCAAACAAAGCCCAGGCTGTACCTCATCTGCATCAGAAGGTAGGAACCCAGCGCGGACGAGGGCTGCAGGGCATGACAGGGCAGCAGTCCATGCCCTCTCCTGCACTCCAAAGGACAAGGCGTATGGGTACCTTTCTGGGCAGCTTCCGCTTGGCCCCAGTTCCATTCTGCATCTTTCACCCCACCTCTGCTCCAGGGGGCTGACCCATGCAGACCATACCAGCCCAGGTCTGGGCCCTTTGGCTTCCATGCACGTGTGCAAGCTCGGTCACTTCAGTCGTGTCTGACTCTTTGCAGCCTCATGGATTATAGCCCTCCAGGCTCCTCTGTCCATGGAATTCTCTAGGCAAGAATACTGGAGTGGGTTGCCATGCCCTCCTCCAGGGGATCTTCCCGACCCAGGGATTGAACCCAAGTCTCCTTCATTTCCTGCATTGCAGGCAGATTATTTGCCTGCTGAACCAGCAGGGAAGCCCCTGGCTACCATGGGGATTGGCCAGTGGGGAGCCCTGGTGGGAGATCAGGGGAGGGAGGGGGGTCACCTGGGCTGGCCACCTCGTACCACTGAAGGTCCAGACTACCATCAGGATGACCCAGTCTCCTGAGTTCTCACCTCTCAGTAACCATGCTCTCCTTCCCTCCTTCCAGCCCCAGCTGCTACTAGCTCTGGGGTCTTGCACTCCTCTCCACGGTTCCTCGCACCTGCCCACACCTCAAATCATCCTAGTGTAAGCACCATCTGCTTCCTGCTGGACACCCATGGATCCACCAGGCGGATCTCAGCTGCCTGAGAAGCAGGCCCCACCCATGGACCTGGTGGGACGCCTTTACACACAGATGGGAAACTGTGATGTGCCCAGGGATCACATTGAACCATAGGGGTAGAGTCTCGGCTAGGCCATGCTCTCTCCTGACCTGACACTCCAAACAGCACCCCACTCTGAGCCAGCAGCCAACACAAGCTCCAAACACAAAGTTAGTAATAATAACCACATGGATTGTAGGGGTACAGACCAGTGTTTCTTTACCTTTTATTCCCTAAGACTCCCTCTAAGGAGTCTTTTTAACTTCCGAGTTTCTCCCTCAACAAAATTCTAATACCATAGATATACAGTAAAAGTATCTTTTTGTCCTACATGTAATGTTGTTCAGTCTCTCAGTCATGTCTGACTCTTTGTGACCCCATGGACTGCAGCATGCCAGGTGTCCCTGTTTTTCACCATCTCCCAAAGCTTGTTCAAACTCATGTCCACTGAGAGGGTGATGCCATCCAACCATCTCATCCTCTGTCATCCCATTCTCCTCCTGCCTTCAATCTTTCCCAGCATCAGGGCCTTTTCCAGTGAGTCAGTTCTTCGCATCAGGTGGCCAAAGGACTGGGGCTTCAGCTTCAGCATAAGACCTTCCGATGAATATTCAGGACTGATTTTCTTTATGATTGACTGGTTGGATCTCCTTGCAGTCCAAGGAACTCTCAGGAGTTTTTCCCAACACCACAGTTGAAAACCTTCAATTCTTCAGTACTCAGCCTTCTTTATGGTCCAACTCTCATATCCATACATGACTACTGGAAAAACTATAGCTTTGACTAGATGGACTTTTGTTGACAAAGAAATGTCTCTGCTTTTTAATACGCTATCTAGGTTTGTCATAGCTTTTCTTCCAAGGATTAAGCGTCTTAATTTCATGGCTGCAGTCACCGTCTGCAGTGATTTTGGAGCCCAGGAAAATAGAGTCTGTCACTGTTTCCATTGTCTCCCCATCTATTTGCCATGAAGTGATGGGATCAGATGCCATGATCTTTGTTTTTGAACAATGAGTTTTAAGCCAACTTTTTCACTCTCTTCTTTCACTTTCATCAAGAGGCTCTTTAGTTATTTGCTTTCAGCCATAAGGGTGGTGTCATCTGCATATCTGAGGTTATGGTATTTTCTCCCGGCTCTCTTGATGCCAGCTTGTGCTTCATCCAGCCCGGCATTTCACATGATGTACTCTGCATAGCCTGCTGTTCCACGTCCTGTTCTAACTGTTGCTTCATGACTTGCAAACAGGTTTCTCAGGAGGCAGGTCAGGTGGTCTGGTATTCCCATCTCTTTAAGAATTTTCCACAGTTTGTTGTGATGCACAGTCAAAGGATTTAGCGCAGCCTATGAAGCAGATGTTTTTCTGGAATTCTCTTGCTTCTTTTTTATATACATATAATGTCTACATGTATATTAGACTTTATATAGAAAAAGAGTGAGTTTTTTTCACATCCCCTTCCAAGAATCCATTTTTTTGTTCACTTATGGGCAATACTGCCCCTACTGAGACCCCTTCAAATGTAATCCCCACATAACAACTTAGCTTTGGGAAGCTTCATTCTCCAGATGAATAAACTGAGGCTCTGAGAGGCAAAAATGACTTCTTCTAAAGTTTCTCCAGGTAGGAAGCAAGAGTATATGCTGAAACTGTCCCCACCAAACCTACACTTAGGGGCTCAGAAAAGGCTGAGGATGCCTGAAACATGGGGCCAGGACTAGGAGACGGGATTTAACCTTGACTCTGCTGTGTGACTCTAGGCTAGCCCCTTTCCATCCCTGAATTCATGGCTTATCATCAAACCAGTGGGTCAGGGAGTAAGAGCAGTGAGTCCCTCTATTCCCTACCACCACCACCTAAAAAAACAGAAAGAAAGAAAGAAAAAGAAAAAAACCTGCTCTTTATTTTACACCGACAAAGAAGGCAGAAAGCAGACCTCTGAGTTCTAACTCTGCCTCTAAAATCACAGCTGACTTTGGCCTATGACTGAGTACCAAGTCCTTTCTAATTTAAGGAAGCAGACACTAGGAGGCTTGGGCCCATGCCTCCCACCTCTAAATAACATAGCGGGTACAAGCAGGATGTTGGAGACGTTGGGTGAGTTTGCTGACATCTTGCAGGATAAAGGCGGCATCCTCAGGGACAGACCCCAGGAAGGGAGAACTGGTCTACCGCCTAGTTCCACACTGCCCACCTCCAAACCTCAGAGAACTGATTCAGGCTTTTCCCCTTGGCTCAGACTCACTGTACGACCTCCACATGACCTCTCGGACTCCCAGTCTACAAAATTAGGTCACAAGACCAGCTGATCCTGCATCTCCTTTCCACTAGGAGGTCAAAAGATTCTATTTCACCAGGCAGACCAGGCTGCCTCCCTACTCTTGGAAGCCACAGTTGGAGAAACACATTTTAACCTTCATGTGTTTGCTAAATAAATAAATAAAATTGGTTTCATTCAAATGCTGCTGGCTTGGTTGCCATGGATACCTCCTAATCATGAAGGATGACTGTTACTTGTTCCCATGGAAACACGGAAGCCTGAGGAACATCCTGTAATTTCAGACAAGACACCAAATTTCAGTTGTTGGGTTGCCCAGACCTTAATGTTTAAAAACAGGTCGGGGCAGCAACCTCTAACACCCGCAGCGAGAGAAAAGAAGTCAGCATGTTAAAAAGAGGAGGTGTGAGGTGGGGGTGTGTGTGTGTGCTGGACCTCAACAGTGATCAGGAAAATGCAAATTAACACAACCAGATGCCATTTCACAGCTTTCGGAGAGGCAAAAAATGAAAAAGAACGATGACCCCAAATGTTGACAGGGTTGTAAGGAACTCTTTCATCCCTGCTGGTAGAAGGAAAAGAATTTGAGAACAATTAGAAAAGCGCTGGTTGAAACTGACACATACATATATACTCTGGGACCAAAAATTCCACTCCTACATGTACGGTCCAGAAAAATGCTTCAGCCTCGCACAAGGAGACCTGCACAGAGATGTCTACTACAGCGCTGTTGGTAGTAGCAGAATGTGGGAAGCAACCTAAATGTCCACCAACAGGGGAATGGATGCCCCAGGGGATGACTGCAGTCATTCAGTGGAATAGGGCTAGGACTCCGAGGGACAATGTCCAAATGGAACACAAGGAACCCCTACAAAGGACCCAGTTCTATAAGATCAGCATGAATCATGCTCAGAAACATGTGGATGAGTGAAAAGAGTAAATGGCAAACAGCAAACAGAGTACAATCCACTCATGCTTTTTTTCCTACAAGAATGTTCACAACAGCTTTATACGTAATAGCCTAAAACTGGAAATAAAACATGTTTCAACAGGTGAATGGTTAAACTGTGGTACACCCACAATGTGTGAAGCAGAATAATGTTCCCCCCAAAGTCCAAGAACCTGTGAATATGTTACTTGATATGGCAAAAGGAACTCTGCATATGTGATTAAGGCTAAGGACTTGGAGATGGGCATGCATACTGGATTATCCACACAGGGATAATCTTAAATGTGGAAGAGGAAGGCAGAAGGATGGGTCTGAGGGATTCGATGATGAAAAAAGAGACCGGAATGATTTGAAACCTGAGAGGAATAATGCAAGAAGTGAGCCATGAGCCAAGAACCATGGGTAACCTCTGTTTGGAAACTGGGAACATCTCTCAGCTGACAGCTGGCAAGAAAATAGGAACCTCAGTCCTACAACCACAGGAAACTGACTTCTGCCAGCAAGGAATGGGCAATGAGATGGAGTCTTCCCTAGAGCCTTCAGAAAGCA
Source organism: Capra hircus (assembly GCF_001704415.2). NCBI lineage: Eukaryota > Metazoa > Chordata > Mammalia > Artiodactyla > Bovidae > Capra > Capra hircus. The sequence continues at coordinate 92,164,706 of NC_030818.1, read as the reverse complement.
ACACAGCCTGCTAATACCTGATTTTAGTCCTTCAAGGCTCATGCCGGACTTCTGACCTACAGAACTGTGAGATTACAAATCTGTGTTGTTTAAGCTGTTATAACAAGTTTTAACCTGTTATGGCTGCAATGGGAAACTAATACGCATGCCACAGAATATTACTCAGCAAAGAAAGTACTACTCAGCACTACTGAAATACACAACAACTTGGAAAGATCTCCAAGGCATCGTGCTTGCTGAAAAAGGCCAAAAAGGCCAGCCTCCAAAGGTCACATGATCGGGGATGTATGTATACCTATGGGTGATTCATGTTGAGGTTTGACAGAAAACAACAAAATTCTGTAATCCTTCGATTTAAAAAATAAATAATTTTTTTAAAAGGTCACATGATGCAGGATCTCATACATATGGCATTCTCAAGGTGGTAAAGTCACACAGATGCAAAACAGGTTGGTGGTTGTCCATCCCTTCCATCCCTTACCCCTCCAGGGGTGAGGGATGCTAGGGGGCAGGTAGGTGGCTATAACTTGTCTTGTGTCTTGACTGCAAAGATGACTGCACAAATCAGCATGCTAAATATGCTAAATGGTACATATGCTAGCAAATATGCTAAAATGGTAGAGTTGTATACATGCACGGCACCACCACACACAAAAGAAGAAAGAGAAGAGGCGAAGAGGGCACTGACACTCAGAAGCTGACCTGGCACTCGCAGCTCTGTTGCGTTACTCTCCTTCCGCATATAAACAGCCTCACAGGATACCAACCTCAGACAAGCCTACCACGATAAGATGAGGCAAAACAAGGCCACTTGATCATTTTGTCTAAGCAGCTGTCAAAAGCCCGGTCACCGTGCCACCCAAAACACTAAACATCCCTCCACCCTGGTGAAAACGAGTGTCTGCTGCCTCTTTACCCATGACAGCTTTATCTCAGTGCTGCTTCCTCTCCTTGGAGATAAGATCTGAGAACCCCTCCCCCCAGATTCGCCCCTGCTTTCTGAGAGCAGCCAGTCAAGAGTGAATCCCACTTCCGTTAGACGTCCCCCAGCTCACCCAATCAAAGCCCAAATCTTAGAGTGGTTTCTCTCTACCACAATCTGATTGAGAGGCCTTGTGGTTCCCCGCAGCATGTGTGCTCCATCGCTGCAATAAATAATAAACCCAACTTGTGCGGCTGGAGGTGTGTTCTTGGCGGGTCTTCGGCTGGAGGGCATTGTGTCATTTACAAGAGATGTAACTATCAGGGGAAACCGGGTAAAAGGATGCCTCTCTGTTCTGGTTCTGTAACTGCCTATACGTCTGAAAAATTTTCAAAATAAAAAGTTAATAAATAGCCTATTTGAAACACATGGAATCATATCTGTCTAAACAATTGAGATTTTCCATCCCGAGAAACTAACTACTGAAATGTATTCATATCCGGTGTCACTTGAGTAGAGAGAGTGGTCAGCAATCTAGAGGCGAGAGGCACAGAAATGTAAACACCACTGCAAAGGTTTACCATGGACTCTAGACTGAAATACATTTGCCATCTACGTGATTAAGCTAATATGCTGTTTTACTGTCTGTTTGTATGCGTGTACACTTACATAGAAAACTGTCATAAACAGTTTCATAAAACTTGGTCAGAGATTCTCTTTGGAGAATAAGATGGGCTACAGCAGTATCATTTACCAAATGAAGAATTAATTCAGCCTTCCAAAACTTAATATTACATTAAAATTGAAATAGATAGCATAATGATTCAGTACAAACTATAAAAAAGGAAAAGAAGTAAGAAAAAAAATCAGAAAACAAAACAAATGACATCAAAATCAATAGTAGCCCAAAGGACCAGGTAGAGAAAGTGGATCAGGAAAGTCCAAAAAATAGGTTTAGAAAAAATCTCGTGGGTGAGGAAATGAAGTTCCCTAAGCCATGAAATTAAAAGACGCTTGCTCCCTGGTAGAAAAGCTATGACCAACCTAGACAGCATATTAAAAAGCAGAGACATTACTTTGCCAACAAAGGTCTGTCTAGTCAAAGCTATGGTTTTTCCAGTAGTCATGTATGGATGTAAGAGTTGGACTATAAAGAAAGCTGAGCGCTGAAGAATCAATGCTTTTGAACTGTGGTGATGGAGAAGACTCTTGAGACTCCCTTGGACTGCAAGGAGATCCAACCAGTCCATTCTAAAGGAAATCAGTCCTGAATATTCATTGGAAGGACTGATGCTGAAGCTGAAATTCCAATACTTTGGCCACCTGATGTGAAGAACTGACTCATTGGAAAAGACCCTGATACTGAGAAAGATTGAAGGCAGGAAGAGAAGGGGACGACAGAGGGTGAGATGGTTGGATGGCATCACCGACTCGATGGACATGAGTTTGAGCAAGCTCTGGGAGTTGGTGATGGACAGGGAGGCCTGGTGTGCTGCAGTCCATGGGGTCGTAGAGAATCGGACATGACTGAGCAACTGAACTGAACTGAACTGAAGCCCAGAGCTGCCAATGAACTGGTGTCCCAGCCCCCATTTTCTCCCACTGCAGGAGTGGCCGGATGAACTGCAGGAAGAGACAAAGGTAAGGTCATCATGGCAGCAGATCATGGAACCCTCAGATGGTTAGAATCTTCCAGATACAGCACTGTGTGTGTGTGTGTGTGTGTGTGTGTGTGTGTGTGTGTGAATGAAGCACGTCTGTACTGTTCTTATCTGCTATTAACAGTTAGCCAAGTGAACAATGAGTTTGCCAAAATACTGTATTGATATATTGGTAGCTCTCTTACACGCTTTTTCCAGTTCCAGCTTTGGCCATCCATGTTTGGGAGAAGGAAAAAAGGTAGTCCTTAGAGGGTACTGCCTTCAGGAGTACCCATGGCCCCCAAAGAGCCCATGTCCTGATCCCAGTACCCACGAATATGTTACTACAATGGCAAGGGAACTTCAAAGACATGATTATGGATCAGGTGCAGCTAGTAGCAAAGAATCCGCCTGCCAAGGCAGGAGATGCTGGAGATGGCAGGAGACACTGGAGATGCCGGTTTAATCCCTGGGTCGGGAAGATCCCCTGGAGAAGGAAACGGCAACCCACTCTAGTGTTCTTGCCTGGACAATCCCATGGACAGAGGAGCCTGGTGGGCTACAGTCCATGGGCTCGCGAAGAGTTGGACACGACTGAGCAACAAAACAACCGTATAACACAGGGATCTAAATTCAGCTTCAGTAATAAACCATAATGGAAAAGAATATGAAAAGGAATAGATAGGTATATAAGCATAACGGAATCACTCTGCTGTACAGTAGAAACCAACACAACGTTGTAAATCAACTGTTCTTCAATAAATAAATGATCTCCAAATGTCTAATTTAAGGATTTAATACTAACGCAAACTGAATCTCAGCTCTTTATATAATTTTTAGCTTGAGGAACAGTTGACTCACAGATTGTACATCAGGTCCTATAAGGTACATGAAGTTATGATTTGGAAAAACAAAAGAGCAGCATTGTTTTATGTCCTACAAAAACACGTGTGACTGCCCTACAAAACTGGAGGGAACGAAAATCGATGCAAACATCAGGCTCACGCTACAGGCCATGAATCGTAGAGTCCTTTGTCTCTGGCCCACGAGTCCTGTGACTTCTGCCAGCACCCAGGAAACTCTACAAGGCTAAGTAGCTAGTCGGCAAGTAGGGTAAAATCCCCACCCTTCACAGTAATTAAAAGAGGATCAAAAACACTTCGGAATAAATTTAACAAAAACAAATGTAAGACATAACTAAAAAAATATTGCTGAGACAGATTAAAGAAAATCTAAATAAATGGAGAAATACACCTAACCTTCAAGAATTGGAAGACTCCGTCTTGTTGAGATGGCATTTCTCCTCAAACTGATGTACAGATTCAATGCAATCCTAATCAAAATCCTAGCAGGCATTTTAAAGGCACTCAATTTTAAATTTAGATGGCAAAGCAAAGGACCTAGAAAAGCCAAGCAATCTGGAGAAACTAGAAACAGGTTGGGGGCTTCTATTACAGGGTTTCAAGAGATACTTTATAGTCTGGAAATATAACTAAAGTAATCAAGAGAGTATGACGTTAGCACAAGGACTGATATATAGATCAATGGAACAGAATAAAGAGTCCAGAAATAGTCCCACATATAGACGGTCAGTCGATTTTTGGAAGAAAGTACAAAGGTAAATTGATGGTGGAAAAGATAGTTTTTTCGACAGATTTAGCAGCAGAACAATTGGCTACAGTAAGTCCCCCACATGTGAACAATTTCTGGTTCATAAGTCCAGTAAAGTTAGCCTAGGTATACAACTAGCACAATCAGCCATATAGTACTGTGCTATAGCAGGTTGATAGTACTTCTCACACAAATAATACATTAAAAACAAACACAAAAAAATTGAGCATTTTTAATCTTACAGTACAGCACCTTGAAAAGTATAGTAGTACAGTACAACAGCTGGCACACAGGGGAATGTTCACATCTGTGAAAGCTTGCAACTTAAAGATTCATATGTAGGGGATTTACTGTATTTGTAGGTAATAAAAATGGACCATCAGGAAATGTGGAGAAACAGATCTAAGAGAAATGAGGACTGCGCCCGATGTGTATTTTTATCCTCACACTGAGTCCAAGTAGGAAACATCAGCTCCAACTTTAACAGGAAGAAACTGAAGTTCAGCAACATCAATGGAAAGGGCCGTGACCACACAGCTAGGAAATGAGGAAGGCAAGATTCTAGCCTGGTGATCTCTGAATCAAAGGACCACCCCCAGGGTGGGAAAATGGGTTCCAAGTCCTCCAGGAGGCTGAGTATCCCCCCTGCCCCGGGCCACTCTCTCCATCTCCAGGTGCCACCTCAGCCTCGCCAGCCATGGCAGGAAGAGATGAAGGATGCCTTGCTCGGCTGCACACTTGGTTCTGCAATGTTGGGTGTGGGGAAGGGAAGGAGTCACCAGTCTATGGAACTGCGGGAGCCTGTTTTCTCCAAATGGATTGGGATCAGAGTTCAAGTTGTCTTCAAGTTCAAGGCGTGGTTCAGAGTCAGTGGAGGTTGCCCACTGTTGCAGAGATGGGGTCTGCTGGGAGAAAGGCATGGAGGTGACTGTGGGAGCTGGGGTCCACGGCACCTCCTGCCCCAGGAATCCTCAACATATAGCATTTGGTGGGGGCCCAAGAGCTCCTCAGAGGAGACATGGAGAGATCAGGCTGCAGGTGCTCAGGAGATGGGAAGGAAGCGCCGAGAAGATGCGCCCCCCCCACCCCAAGTTGTGTTCCAAGATCCTGCGTATGTCCTCTCTGAAAGGACAGTACCAGTGTTCACTCCCTAGCCCCTGGCTGGCCTCATAAATAACAGTCCAGGGTAAGTGCTGCCAAGTTTTCAGCATCTGTAGACACTGTCGCCAGCTCTTCTCTATGTCCCTCTAACTTGAATCCCTCAACAACTGCCTTTGACCATCCATACTTCCTATTCCTATTCATACATTCAGAAAACGAAGATCATGGCATCTGGTCCCATCACTTCATGGCAAATAGATGCGGAAACAGTTGAAACACGTGCCTGACTTTATTTTGGGGGGCTCCAAAATCACTGAAGATGGTGACTGCAGCCATGAAATTAAAAGACGCTTACTCCTTGGAAGAAAAGTTATGACCAACCTAGACAGCATATTAAAAAGCAGAGACACTACTTTGCCAACAAAGGTCCATCTAGTCAAGGCTATGGTTTTTCCAGTAGTCATGTTTGGAGGTAAGAGTTGGACTATAAAGAAAGCTGAGTGCTAAAGAACTGAAGCTTTTGAACTGCGGTGTTGGAGAAGACTCTTGAGAGTCCCTTGGACTGCAAGGAGATCCAACCAGTCCATCCCAAAGGAAATCAGTCCCGAATATTCATTGGAAGGACTGATGTTGAAGCTGAGACTCCAATACTTTGGCCACCTGATGCGAAGAGCTGACTCATTGGAAAAGACCCTGATGCTGGGAAAGATTGAAGGTGGGAGAAGGGGACGACAGAGGGTGAGATGGTTGGATGGTATCCCCAACTCAATGGATATGAGTTTAAGTAAACTCCGGGAGTGATGAACAGGGAGCCCTGGTGTGTGGCCCATGGGGTCACAAAAAGTCAGACACGACTGAATGACTGAACAGAACTGAACTTCCTATTCCTCATCCTGACACGTGCCTCACTTTCAAAGTATCCCCGGCCTTCCAAAAGGATGAATTTGGCTTCCCTGGTGGCTCAGCTGGTAAAGAATCCGTAATGCAGAAGATGCTGGTTCAATCCCTGGGTCAGGAATATGGCTACCCACTTCCATATTCTTGGCTGGTGAATTCCATGCACAGAAGAGCCTGGAGGGCTACAGTCCATGGGGTTGCAAATAGTCGGCACAACTGAACAACTAACACTTTCACTTTTCCAAGGATGAATTACCTGGCCTGAAGGTTTTTCTCCTCCCTGAGCCTTCTTTTTTTCAGTACATGGCCATATATTTAATTATCAAATAGACCATTCAGTTCAGTTCAGTTCAGTTCAGTTCCGTTCAGTTCAGTCCAGTCACTCAGTCCTGTCTGATGCTAATAAACCATGTATTTCATTTTAACTGTAGGGTAAACTATTATGTAACAAATTTATTGTACACAAGTATAAATAGAGGACATACAAGTAATTCCTCTCTCTTAATCCAGGCTGACCCAGACCAAATAGTATAAAATAAAAAACACCCTAAAAAGCAGCTTCCGAGATACTAAATATACACATTTATTTAGAGCACTACATCCCACAAATGTAAATATCAATAGAGGTACCAAAGTAGGTATCAACAAACTCTACCCGATGGTTTTAATATAAGAGATATGGATCTGGTTTTTATAACATCATATTTGAGTTTAACTGGTGACTGGTGATTATTCCATTTTTGAAATATAAAAGGGCTTGTTCTATCCTTTCTCAGATGTTTACCAGGTAAAAGACACAAACCAAGGAGTCCTTGAGTCTCTTTTGGCTCCTTTCTGAGGATTTCTGAGAACTTTAGCCTGAGTGTCGCCTTTCCATTTTCACTCCTAAGTTTTCGCCTTCACGTCTGTAGCCACAGGGCCTATTCCCGGCCAGACAGAGAGCTGGCATTTACTCCAGGTTGCTGGAATTCAGAATAGTAAAGGCTTCCCTGGTGGCTCAGCTGGTAAAGAATCCACCTGCAATGTAGGAGACCCAGGTTCAATTCCTGGGTCAACAAGATCCCCTGGAGAAGGGAATGGCTACTCACTCAAGTATTCTTGCCTGGGAAATCCCACAGACAGAAGAACCTGGTGGGCTACAGTTCGTGGGGTTGCAAAGAGGCAGACACGACTGAGTGACTAACACTTAACACTTAAGGAAGTCCCAGCGTGGAAACAAGTGTTCCCTCTCCTCCACCATGTATAATTTCTCTCTCCCCATTTTTAAAACCCACAGTGCAATACTACACATTTGGAAGCATTTGCAAATGTAGTGAAAGCATAATAGCACATGTGGGCAGGACAGGCATTGCCTTGAGGAGGCTGATTATTCCTGGGGAGAGTGTACGAGGCTTTAGCTATATCTCAAGGGTCAGCAAAAAAATTTTTTTTTCATAAAGGGCTAGATTTGTCTCAACTATTTAATTCTGCCAAGGTAATGTGAAAAGAGCCACAGACAATATGAGTGAGCATGGCGGTGTTCCAACAAACTTTACTTACAGACAGGGAAAACTTGAATTTCCTATAATGTTCACATTACAAAACATTATTCCTCTTTTGATTTTTGTCTCAACCCTTGAAAAAATGTAAATGCTATTCTTAGCTCACAGGTCATACAAAAACAGGTGGTGGGCCATATAAAAACAGGTGGGATCTGGCCTCTTAGCTGTGCTTTGCTGATCCCCTGCTGTACCTGAATCATTTTATTTCTAAGAAAAAGAGGGAAAAAAGAAGAGACACAATCATGGCAATGTTAACATTCACTTAGTCTGAGGTGAGTGCATGGGTGTCTGCAATATGATTTTCTATACTTTCAAATATTTTAGAATTTTCCAAAAATTCAAAAAAAGGAAAAAGCCTGGAAATAACCTTCCAAATTCTCCCGGAGCTTATCACTGGATGCTGGAATTAAAGTTGATTTTTAAAATTTTCTTCTCTTCTATAATGGGTATTTCTTTATTACTTTTGTAATCCTAGGGGTTGAGGGGAAAGTGGTAAAACATTGACATGCATGTATGTGCGTGCTAAGTTGCTTCAGTCCTGTCTAACTCCATGCGACACTGTGGACTGCAGCCTGTCAAGCTCCTCTCTGTCCATGGGATTCTCCAGGCAAGAATACTGGAGTGGGTTGCCATGCTCTCCTCCAGAGGATCTTCCCAACCCAGGGATGGAACCCAGGTCTCTTATGTCTCCTGCATTGGCAGGTGGTTTCTTTACTTCTAGCACCACCTGGGAAGTTCCAAAACACCGACATAAACTTTATATTCTTTAAAAAGGAGACAGAGGAGTTTGGCCCATAGCCGGGGTTTGCCCCTGGGAACTATCAGTGACCCAGGAGCCTCCACAACATCGCAGCCCCCAGCCCATGCCCCCCACTCCTTAAACTGGCCCCTCCCTCTTTGGACGGCTCTGCTTCTGGGGGTGGGACCAGAGGGCTGTATCCTGGGTCCTGGGAAGCCCAGGGTCCCATCCCAGGAGGACTCAGAGGTTGCTGCTACTGAGGGAGGGCACACAGGCCCCCAACCAGCTTGCTGCTAAACACGCAGCTCTGAACTGGTTCCTAGACACCAGGTAGAACGGTGACTATCCAGACAGTTAATGGCAAACCTAGGCTTCTCTCAGATCTCCAGATCCACCCAACTTCTCCAGCAATGTCCAGTTCTGCCCACCATCCCCACCCCCAACTTTTCGACCCCCTGTAGCCTCCAGTACTTTATCTATCACTCTCCTGAAGACGCTCCCCAAAGCACCCCCCGACTGCAGTCCAGTATCCCTCTCCCACCACTGCAGCATCAAGAATCAGAGCAGGCCTGTTAGCCACGCTCCCCACTCTGGAGGCCCCTTTCCCTCCTCCAAGCCACCCCACTTGCCCAGGCCTATCTCACCACCAGCCCCCATCATTCTCTCTGTGAGCATGGCCCCTGACCTCTCTCTCCCAGCTCAGACCCATGCCTCTCGCACCAGGATGGCTGACACATCTGATTTCCACTCTTCCCACCTCCCTGCTCCCCAGTCACATCAGTCTAGCTTGCTGGGGGCTTAAAACCATTTTCCTAAATCTCAGCTCTGATAAGTACAATGAGAGTGAAACATCAAGAACTTGGCCACTCAGTAGCTGGGTGATGCCGAGCAAGTTACTTAACGCATCTGAGCCTCAGTTTTCTCAGCTGCAACATAGAGCTGATAAGATCATCTGTGAGAAAGGACTTCTCTGGCGGCACAGTGGAGAAGAATCTGTCCGCCAGTGCAGGGGACATGGGTTCGGTCCCTGGTTCGAGAAAATTCCACGTGCTACTGGACAGCTAAGCCGGTCCGCCACAAGCCACTGAGGCCCTGCTCGAGAGCCCGAGAGCCGCAACTACTGAGCCCCTGGGCTGCAAGCACTGAAGCCCAAGCACCTAGAGCTCTGCAAGAGAAGCCACCGCAGCGAGAAGCCTGCACGCAGCAACGAAGAGTAGCCCCCGCTAGCCACTAGAGAAAGCCCACAAGCAGCAACAAAGACCCAGCGCAGCCAAAAATAAATAAGCAAGCAAAAAATTTTTTCAAAGATTATCTGTGAGAATGAGGACTTAATGAAATACTGCACATGAAGAGCTTAGAAGCGGACACCTGCACCGAGTACTCGAAAAGAGAAAGCTGGTGCTATTATAATGACTGTTATTCCCAGAATTCTCCCTCTCAGTCCCTCTGGCCTGCCAGGGGGGAGTTCCAACCTCTTGGCTCACCATTCAAGGCCCTGCTTGCCCTTCTAGTCCCACCATCTGCTAACCCACTTACTGGACCACCTTCCCCTTAGGCCCGGCTTCCTGCGGGTGGGGGCTGACTATACGCTCTATGGCAGCCCCTGGCACAGGGCTTGCAAACAGTAGGTGGCTCACTAAAGCTCTGCTGCTCTGAACAAGTACAAGTAACACTTGTAGCAGCCTCTGGGGGGGAGAGAATGCCAAGGAACCATCTGGATGGTTCCGATCCCCACAGGCATCACATTTTATTTCTAGATCAGCCCTAACAGAGCTACAATTAACCCCTCAGGCTTTGAATGAACAGATAACGACAACTCACCCAGCCTCTAACGATACTCTATGTTGCTTCCCATCTACTTGTTCAAAGTACTTCTGAGCCCAGAGGTCACACAGCATTATGGTGCACTCAGGAGGACTCCCACCCTGGCCATACTCCTGAGCCAAACCCAGTCCCCAGGATAGAGATATAAGTGAAAAGTGAAAGTGAAAGTTGCTCAGTTGTCTCCAACTCTTTGAGACCCCATGGACTGTATAGTCCATGGAATTCTCCAGGCCAGAATACTGGAGTGGATAGCGGTTCCCTTCTCTAGGGGATCTTCCCCACCCAGGGATCGAATCCAGGTCTCCTCCAATGCAGGCAGATTCTTTACCAGCTGAGCCACCAGGGAAGCCCAAGAACACTGGAGTGGGTATCCTATCCCTTTCTCCAGGGGATCTTCCTGGCCCAGGAATCGAACTGGGATCTCCTGCATTGCAGGCGGATTCTTTACCAGCTGAACAACCAGGGAAGCCCTAGGATAGAGATATAAATGGATTTTAAAAAGGAAAAACAACAAACACCTTTTTCCTAAGACCAGCCCAGATTGATGGTTTATTGATTTCCAACCTCTAAATCCAAGTTCTACAAACCCCCAAGCCAAAGGACACCAAAAGGAGGCCCATCATTGGCTGCCTGGCTCCCTCTGGCACCGCTTTCTCCCTCTCCCCTCTGTTCCCCTCACCCACCAGATTCCCAGGGGAGCGGGCAAGGCCTCGCACCCCCACACCTTCCTCCCTGGGCTCTGCCTTTTCCATTTCACAGCCGTGTCAACACATCACCTCTAAGGGCCAAGAAGAAAGAAAGAACACAGCCCAGATGCCGACACAGCTCTCCTGTCTGTCAGGGAGAAGAGAGAAGGGAAATAAAAGCTAACAAGACTTCCAAAACCAAAATCCCTAAACCTCCTCTCGGGTACCTGGCAGCTGTCAAAGTCAACACAGGAACCCAGTAGAGGCGGGGGGAGAACCCATCCCAAATAAAAACCCGGGCAGCTGTGGAGTCTGGGATTCAGAGACCAAGCACGGCTGCGTTTCCAAGGACATGGTCGGCGTCCTCACGGGCTCAGCTTTTCTGCTAACGTACAGGTGGTCTGTCTAGACTGCGGAACCAAGCCCGTCCTTTCCTGAGCACAGAGTCTACTCTTTTTTAATTTTTTTTCATTCGTATTATTTGGAGGGCTATTGAGATTCCCCTCGCTTCCTTATTTGTGCAATCAGAGGAAACCACAGCACAGAGAACCGCTTCCAAACTCAAGGCCACGTGGGCCAGTTTCAGATGGATAATTAAATATTGAACAAACGCTGAAATGCCTCTACTGGATGGGGACGGCTAAAAATAACCCCCCTGCCACTCCACGCGCGGGCATCTCCGCTGTTCCCTCTCAAAACCTTCCTCCCAGCAACTGTCAAACACAACCTTCCCAGAGAAACGGCAGGCAGGCGGGGGTGGGACGGGGGGGAGACCAGGAACCGACTCCCCAAACACCTCCTTAACAGAAAACAAAACTTCAGCTCCCAGCAAGCTCTGAATGTTCCTGACCAGGAAATACTCTCCCTTTCCTGACATTTAACCAAGTGGCCTCAAGAGGAAGGTGCAGGGGAAATATCACAGCCATTGCTTTTCTTTTAAAAATAGCCAAAAGGCTACATGTCATTTCAAAGCATAACACGTATGAGGTTCAGGACGTGAGCACGTTTGTGTCAAGTTACACAGGAATTCAATCCCTCTTCCCCCCCATCAAGAAGACCCAGCTGCCTCAGTCTCATCTAGGCTAATCTTTTTTTTTTTTAATTTTTTAATTTATTTTTATGTTTTGGCTGCACTGCCCAGCATGCAGGATCTTAGTTCTCTAAATGGGGATTTCACCTGCAGCCCCGGCATTGGAAGCACAGAGTCTTAACCACTTGACCCCTACCCCCAAGGTAGTTCCCTATCCGTGCCAATGTTACGCAACAAACAAAATCAATACCGAAATAGGATGCAAAGGAGTGTGGATTTCAGACATAGATTACGTTAACATTTTTACATAACCTCAGGCAAGGGGCCTCAGTTCTGAGCCTCAGTTTCCACAGGGGTCATGCGGAACAGTTAGCTCCCAGGGCCGGAGCTCCAAGAGACGGCCAGGATCAATCCCTCCAACCTCCCCCATCAGCAGCTAAGCAAAGCAGGCTCTGGGGCCAGGCCTGTGTCACCAGGTCTCAGGAAGTACCGAACGCACCGAGACAGACAGGCGGCCTGGCAATCAGGGCTCCAACCTGACCAGCTGAAGTCTGCTTCTAAGCGTGAGCTCGGGAGGCCAGGGGCCTTAGTTTGCACCTGGCCTCTTCCTCCAAACCCTGAGATCATTTCCTCACCTGGCAAAGGGAAGTGATGGTGATGACCCCAACCTCTAGGAGGGTTGGGAAGTTAAAAGGAGAAGGTCAGGTGAAGCTCTTAGCACCAGACCTGGCAGGTGGGGAAAAGGAAGCTATTTTCTTCCTTATTATTAGCGGTGAGGAGGATGGGGCAGAAACACAAAGACCAAGAGGCTGACATTCCAGTGGATGCACTGAGGCCTCTGACCTCCCTCAAGAACCTAGACAGCTTGGGGAAGTGGGCCTCAAACTACCTGCCTGTCTCCAGGGACCTCACCTCAAGAAATGCTAAGCCCTGAGCACAAAGGAACTTGGTGGAAAAACAGGGTGGAGGCTGTAAGACCTGTGACCTGCCCAAGGAAAGGACATGGTTGGCAGGCATGAATGGGAGCAGGGGTGGGGACAGGGGAAGAGACTGGGCCTGGGGAATGGCCTGAGTCATCCAAGGCACAGAGAGAGGCCAACCAGAAAGACTGACCCCCCCCCCCACACACACACACAGATACCAGTGGGTCACTCCCCTGCCTCCCTCCTGAATTATGGCCAGGATGGCCGTGAACACCCAGTAGAGTTGTTGACTATGCAAATCAGATAGGAGGAGGAGGTGGTGGCCTTATCAAAACTGAGGCCTGACCTCAGAAGGATCTGCCTACGGAGGAACAAGGGGGTGTGTTCACAAGCTCAGGATGTGCAGTGAGGCACAGCTGGGCTCCACACTTTCTGAGCTGCCTGAAGGTGGACAAGGCTCCCACTCTCTGGGACACGGTTTCCTCACCTAAAACATGAGAATAATGCCAGTATCCATCCCACAGTGCTGTTATGAGCATCAAATAAGGCAAATAACCGAGTTAAGCCCACTGTCAACATGGAGCAGGCATTCAGCAGACAGAATTCATTGGAACTTTATTACCTGTCATGAGAAGGAGTGAAGCTCCCAGGACCTGGGGCATGTACAGGTGAGGAGGGCCTGGGGAAGCTGGGGCCGATCCCTTCGAAGAAGGGATGGTGTCTCAGCAGGAACAAAGGGAGAAACAAGGAGGAAAGGGTATGTGCACAATCTCAGCGGTCTCAGCCAAGTCGAGGGCCCTTGCGTGGACATTCAAAGACCGAGGGGACCACAAGGTACAAGCAGCCCCCACCAGGGCTGTGCTCAGGCTTGCCCAGCCCTCAGGGCCCACACGCTGCCCAGTGGCCTCTCAGTAGGTCTCCCTGAAGCCAGGGCCCCTAGGAGTGGTCCCAGCACCCGTCTTTCCCTCTGGTGGCACTCAGGCACCTCTCTAACCATTGCTTCCAGTTAGGAAGCAGATTCTTCAAACCAGCAACCCCCCCCAACCACATTGCCACCTTACTGGGGTCCCATACTGCCCCTCTGTGCCTCCCTCTGGAACCCAGGAGTTGGATCACTCAGCTGCCAACTTCTAAGTCCTGGGAGGGGACCACCACCTCAGGGGATCAGCCCCAGTCCTCCTGGGCACCTTTGTGAGGTCCTCCTGCCTGCATTCCTCGGGGGGTGCTGAGGCACTCCTGGGAGCCCCCTCCGAGGCCCCTCTCACTGACTCCAGCATAGCTTAGCGGGAAAGACCCCCCAGGTGGAGGGGAGGAGAAGCACACAGCAACCAAGGCATGGTGCCATGCCATGGGGTGTGCGGGGGCGTGGCAAAGGAACTGACCATCTAAGGAGAAAACACAGGCCAAGACTACAGCGCCCAGGCAGGGCCTGGCATGTGTCTGGATGCCTGGAAAAACTCAGATGAAGACATAAAGAAAAGAACCTCCCCTGAGTACAGGGATGGGCACTCCATGAGGTCTCCTGACACGTGGAGGCAACAGGACAGGATTAGCCCCAACTGACAGATGGGGAAACTAAGGCCCTGGGATGTGCCTAGTTACATAACTAGCTCATGGCTGATCTGAGCTCATTTCACATGACCCGCTGCCCTGTGCCCCAGAAAGGACTCAGTGCCCCATGGCAGCTCAACAAGCCAGCCTCCCCAACCAACTGGGAGCTTTTCAAGGGCCAGGAGCCTGTCAATTCCTCCTCATGTGGCCCCATTCCCAGCACATAGTAGGTGCTCAAGTCATGCTTGCTAGCTTAATGAATGGGCGAACTTTATTCACGCAGGAGGGAAATGCAAGTTTTCCCGGGGGTACAAGTAGCTCAGACAGACAAAGCTTATCTTGACCTTGGTGGGAGTAGGTGGGAAGGTACCCTGGCTTCGTGACACACTTTGGGCGGCAGGACCCCCTGGGCTGAGCCACAAGGCCCAGTGTAAAGTGGCCAGAAGACCCTCGCCACGCCAGCGTCACCATTTCCACCCTGCCTCCGGCCATCATCAAACTTCGTGCCCAGCCCCACCACCAACAGATTCACTCTGCCTCTCCTGAGGATTCAGGGCCAGTGAAGGGAGGAACCTCGCTTAGCGCCCTGCTGCGGTCACACCGTGGGGGCTGCAGACACCGTCCCTCACTGGCAGCCCTGCCAGAGACAGTCTTCCCCTTGAGCCTGCAGGGAGCTCCCTGCCAGCCACTCCAGAGAGACAGTGGGGGCAGTGGGCAGATGGGTGCCAGTCTGGGTCAACCCTTCCCCTGGCCAGGCCCAGCTGGGTCCTTATCACCTGCCAACTCTTCCCTGTTCTTTCCTGTTTCTGAACAAACACACATGAGTTCTCGGTCATTGTCCTTCCTTGCTGGTGGCAGATGCCGGAATGGGTGTGAAGCAAGGGCCAGATCAGGGCTGGGATGCTTGGGGACCTGATGATGTCACCACCATGGGACCAACACCCCCCTGCCACCCCACAGATGGGGAGGTTGAGGCCTGAGGTCACAAAGAATGAGCTCAAGGCCTCGGGATGGCTCCCCCAGCAAGAGGCCCCTGGGTGGGGGTGCTATCCTCGGGGGGTGAGGTGGTCCTGGAGGTGTAGTCAGGGATCTGGGAGTTTACTGGAGGCAGGTTTGTCCCCCAGCCGGGTAGCTCCACCTCTTACCCTGCCAGGCAGTTCCCCTGCTCCCACCCATGATTCCACATTGCTCAAGGGCCTGTAATCAGGCCCCAACTGCTGTTCCCCACTATCCCCTCTAACCAATGCATGCCCTCTGCCACCCCAGGATGAATTCCACCCATAATAAAGTAAAGTAAAGTTAGCTACTCGCTCATGTCTGACTTTGCCACCCCATGGACTGTAGCCCACCAGTCTCCTTCACCTATGCAATTTTCCAGGCAAGAATATCAGAGTGGGTTGCTATTTCCTTTCCCAGGGATCGAACTCAGGTCTCCAGCATTGCAGGCAGACTCTTTACCATCTCAGCCACCATACCAAGACATTTTCCAACTTCCCGTCTTTGCACTCTGTCCAGAGTAAGGACATCCTTACTTACTCTGCTCTATAAGGATAAGGACTGCTGCTCTGTCCAGAGTAAGGACATCCACAGTTCACACCACATCAATTGTGGCCCGAGTCCCAAGCAGCACAGGCTTCTAGCTTTCCATGTATGGGTTGGCCAAAAAGTTCATTTGGGTTTTCCCATCACACCCAAGTTTTTTGGCCAGCCCAATATTTCCTGCCCTCAGTCCTTAAACAACCCTGCCATCAACAACCCTGCCATCATCACCTCCATTTACCAGACAAGGCCACTGAGGCTGAGAGGTAACTGGCCAAAGGATGGCTTTGTGCAGACCTCGGGCTTGAAATCCCATCTGACTCAACCACTCCCTCTGCCAAAGGAAACTCTCACCAGGTGGTGAGACCCGGTCCTCCTCTGGGACCCCTCCTCTGGGAAGTTCTCCCTGATTTCCGCAGACGTAACTTCTGTTCAGGAACAGTCTCCTCCCGCCTCCCTGCAAGCTGGGTGCTTTGCTGGGGCTCTCACACAAGTGAGCCTGGCAGCTGGGGCTCAGGCAATGGCCAGACATGCATTGATTGTCTCCTGCTCAGCTGGCTAAGCAGGAGGGGGAGCTTCTGATCCTCTCTGTGCCTGCGGGGCTAGAGCTGAGCTGAGGTCAAGAGTGAAGGGAAGTTCACAGAGGGCATGAGGCAGGGGTAGGGTGGGTGCAGGAGGTGCCCTGAGCTTGCCGGGGCATCTGTACAGCTCCTGCTTCTCACAACCTGAACCCATTTCTCCCCAAATCTTCCATGTACTCCCAGCCCCCTTTGACAGCCCAGGAAGCTGAGAAAAGGGACAAACCTTGCCCAACCTCACAGTGCTTGAGCCCAGACCTCTGGTGGCCCAGGGCCAGGTTGGAGGGAGGGAGCAGTCAGGGACCTCTTCAAGGAAGGCAACGGGGAGGAGATCACAACCCTTGGGAGACGCTTGAAGACTGAATTCCCAGAATACATGCGCATATGCATTCCCAGCCTCAGCTTGAACCCTTCCACGCACGGGGAACTCACCACTTCCTGAGGAAGCCCCGTACATTGCTGCTGAGCCCTGACTGTGGGAAAAGTCTTCTCCATTCCTGGAGAGGCAGATGAACTTGTACTGCCTGCCTGCCTGACTTATCCTCTCACTGACGAGAAAACTGAGGTTCCGGGCAACCACAGGGTCCAGGCCACAAAACCAGAGCCCAGAGCAGGGGGCACTTGACCAGATGCCAAGCACAGATTTGCTCAAACTGCTCTGGGTCAGGCTGGGCACCAGGCCAGCCTTCCGGATTCCCAAGATAACCTGATGGTGTAAACACAGCCCAGGTATCCATTAGGTGCTCCCAACTCCCCCACCCACCTTCCTCCCACCCATGGGCACCTCGGTGGGCCTGAGCCTCTGCTAGGGACTCCGACCTACGCAGGGCCCTTTTGAAGGCCTCCTCCTTCCAGGGGGGCCTCCCCACTCCCTTCAACCCAGCCAGGGAAGGAAGTCCCGGCCCCCACCCAGCCCCCTGGATCACACGCCTTTCCAGCTGAGGATCCTGTTACTGGAAAAAGAAAATGCTGCTCGCACCTCCCCCCTCCGTGTCCTGCCTCCTGGCCTTGAAAGAGAGAAACTCCTTTCAAAGGAGGTGGCCCCCACCCTGGCCCACCCACTCAGAGATGTCCTGGACAGATGTTACAAGCCACCACTCCTTTGGAGCCAAGGACCCCCAGAATAGGACCATCGGAGTTCCACCCATGTGTCCCTCCACCCAAGAGATGGTGGAGTCCTGGTTAAGTCCCAGAGGAGCCACGACGGGGGTTGGAGAGAGGGTAGGCTGAGAGGACAGGGTCCTGTGAGCCTGGGGAGAGCCAGAACCTGAGCCAGAACCCCTCAGGGTGACTCCATCCCCCGCCCCGCCCCCCCGCTACCCACCCCCGCCCCCCCCACCCCCCCGCCACCGCTACTGAACAAACTGAGGCGCAGAGGTCCAAACTGAGGGTCAGAGGCAAGAAGCTGAACTGTGATCTCCACTTTGCCTGCCCTTGGCAAGAGGAGACCCTCAAGCCTCAGTTTCCCCCACCCCCAGCGTGGTGGATGGGGGAGAAGCTGGGGAATGAGGAACAAGTAGACACGGGGGCAACCACAGGGGGCGAGTGAGAGGGTCGGGGTAAATCGACAGCAGGAGGACCTGGGGTCCCAGGCACCCCAGGGCACCCGGTGCTGAGCTGGGCGCTAGAGAGGACCCGGGGGTCAGGGGTCGAGGTGGCGCCTACCCCTGGCGGGCCGAGTCCGGCTGCGGGAGCGGCTCCTCTGTCGCTGCAGCCGGGGTCGCCTGAGCAGCCGGTAGTAGTAGGAGGGCCTCCCGGTGCTCTTCCTGGCGCCGCCGCCCGCGGACATGCTGCCGCCCGCCGGGCACCGGGCCGGGCCTGGGCGCGCTCACACGGGCCCCATCGCCCGCTCCGGCCAGCCCGGCGGGCGTCCCCGCGTTCTTCCGCGCGCCGCCGCGGCCGCCGCCGAGGCCAAGGCTGCCCCACAAAGTCGCTCAAACTCCTCCTCCCGCTCCCGCCCTCCGCGGAGCAGCCGGCCCCGCCGCGGGGGCCGGGGACCGGGAGGCCGGGCTGGCACCGGCCCGGAAAGTCAGTGCGGGAGAAATCCCGGCCTGGAGTCGGCGGGGCCAGGCGGGCCGGAGTGCCTGGGACCCCGGGCGGGTCCTCAGGAGGGTCATCGACCCTGAGAGCTTGAGGCCGGACCTCTGGGAGCCCGCGGCGCCCCACTCTGCCGGAGGGTACAGGCACCCGAGTGTGCACGCTCTCTCCGCACGGGGCAGGGCGCCCCCGAGGCGACCGGGAGGGCACCCTGTTCTCGAACTGGTCACCTTCGATTGCGGTTCGAATGAGGCCGATGCCGCAGGGTTGGTTTCTACACCAGGCTCCCTGGGCTGAGCACCATCCCACAAACATATCCCCCGATACACCAGGGGATCTGCCAGGCAGAAACGGCTGAGAAGAGAACAGCCTTCTCTTGCGGCTCAAACGGTAAAGAATCTTCCTGCGGATGCAGGAGATGCGGGTTCCATCCCTGGTCTGGGAAAATCCCCTGGAGAAGGGCATGGCTACCCACTCTGGTGTTCTTGCCTGGAGAATCCCATGGACAGAGGAGCCTGGAGGGCTACAGACCACGGGGCCACAACGAGTCGGGCAGACTGAGCAGCTAACACTTCACTTCACTTCAGGCAGGACATTCACCTGTGCTTTTAAACATCGTTCCGTTTGATATATGTATGACTTTTATATATTTACAATTAGGGTGGGTATTTCAAGCGCACAAAATCTAGAGAGAACAGAATGAACACCTATGTATCCGTGGGGGCTTTGCCAAATCTGAACATTTGTCCCTTTGATTTAAAGTGAAAGTGAAAGTCGCTCAGTCATGTCTGACTCTTTGCGACCCCATGGACTATACAGTCCATGGAATTCTCCAGGCCAGAACACTGGAGTGGGTAGCCTTTTTCTTCTCCAGGGGATCTTCCCAACCCAAGTCTCCCGCATTGCAGGCGGATTCTTTACCAGCTGAGCCTCAAGGGCAGCCTTTGATCTAAACCCTCTCCCAAGTGAAACACCTCAGATGCTGTGAGGTCTCCCCCGCTGGGCATTTATAGCAGTTCTGGCAGGGCTGCGGACAGGGCAGCACCATCCCTACCCCACTGTAGGGATGGAAACTGAGGCTCCCTCTATGGCATCCTGCTGAAAGCCTTCAAGTCGGGCACCGCCCAGCTCAAGAGCCATCCATAGCTCCCCAGAGTCCCAAAGCCACAAGCGCAAAGAAGCTTCTTTGGTATTTGAGCCTCCAGTGATCTAGCACCCCTCAAACCACCCCAGCCTCACCTCTGTTCTTCCCCTGCTTCTCATGCCTCTTTACTCATAAGAGACTCGGGTCCCATCCCTGGGTCAGGAGGAACCCCTGCACGGGGAGGTGGCAACCCATTCCAGTATTCTTGCCTGGAGAATCTCACGGGCAGAGGAGCCTGGCAGACTACAGTCCATGGGGCTGCAAAGAGTCAGACACGACTGAAGCAACTTAGCACACACTTTGCACACACACACACACACACACACACACACACACACACACACACACACAGAAGGGACTGGCCCCCTATCAACTTTTCTCTGCTTGGCCAAACTCCATCATTCTACGGCCCACCTCCTGCGGCCTTTCTGGCCACCCTGGCCATTTGTGGGAGTGTCTCTCTCTACACCACCTTGCCTCTGCAGCAGCATTTATTTATAAAATTATTCTCATAACCATCTACCTAAGCTCCAACCCCTCAAGTACAGAAGGGGAAACTGAGGCCCTGGCAGGGAGAGGTACCTGCCTCAGTGACAGAGACAAAGGACCTCAGACGGGACTCTGACAAGTAATCCTAGGGGTGTGCTAGTGGGAGAGTCACGTGGGGGGCCTGAGGTAGTCTGGACGGCTTCCTCCAGCACAGCTGAAAAGGTGGGGCCCTGGAGGGGGTGGGGCCATCGGTGGGAATCCAGACCAGGTTTTGCACCTCACAGAGGAGACCCCCTCCCTTGCTCCCTCAGCCTGGGGGAGGGCCCCCAGGTCAGGAGAAGCCTGGATCACAGCTGGAAGCCAGGCGCCTTCCCAGGACCAGGGGGGAGGGGCCGAAGGGGTATTGCTCCTCCGAACCCTGTCTGGGTTGTCAGAAGCCATCAACTCTCCTGGCCCCTCTCCTCAGAGCTCTGGCCAATCCCTGGGGAAGATGGGAAACCACAAGAGCTGCACGGACCCCATTAGCCTCCTTTGGCTAAAGCACTGCTCATTTGCAATAGCACACATTACCAGGAGCCTCTTTTACAAATGCAGAGGCCCCTGGGTAGAGCAATACTATCTTCCATGGAGAGCTGGGCTGGATTCTAAAGCCTCCTCCAGGACATCCAGTTTGGACCCTTCCCATTCTTCTGGGGCTCCTGCAGCCACCTACTCACACCTTGGCATTTCCAGAATGAATAACTTCTGCAGCCAGGCCCACTAGTTTTGAGGGGAGGAGGACTCCCAGGAGGTCCAGCTCAGGATGGGGGCAAGAGTCATTTGGCCCAGTTTCCCCCCAAAACAGGAATTCCCAGGTTCTAGCCAGGTTCTAGCTTTCCTGAATGAGAGGAGAGACTGATCAAGTGATTAAGCTGATTAGGGCTGGGACGAGTGGGTCTCGGTCTGGGACCCCCAACTAGCAGATTTAGAAGAGTGTGTGCTGAGGGGGGACTTCAGGATCTAATATGTAAACACAGCTGGGCTCCAAAGGTCTGGCGTCAACTCTGCTTATGCTTGGGCTCTCAAGTCCATCTCTGTGCCTCCGTTTCCCTGCCTACAAGGAGAAGTTACAGACTCCTAACCTATCTGCCTCAGGGAGGGAGGAGCTTTTGCATTTCTGGCCTTGGGATGGAGTGGGCATTGCCAGGCATCCAAGCCGAACATCTCCTCGGGCCTGAGAGGAGTACCAAGAAGATACCAGCTGGGGGGCTGAGTAGGGGAGGGGCAGGGTGGGAGGTGAGAGAGGAGGTCCAGGACCCCCAGGCAGACAAAGCCTGCTCCCTGCACACCGAGCAGAGCATCTGGAATCAATCCTGCTGTGGAGCAAGCCACCCACCCCCACCGGCTGCCCCTGTGGCCTCTTCCCTTCAAACAGAAGCAGCTGCTTTCCGGAGACTGCCCAGACTGGAGGGGGGCACCTAAAAATGTCCCCCCTCATACCACCACCACTTCCTGCCACAGACCTTCCTTCAGGGGGAAGCCCTGGCCAGCAAGGGCTCCCCAGACCCTTCCGACCGGTGAGCCAGGGGCCCTGCAGGCTCTAGTCCCTCAGTGGTCTGGCTCTCCCACCACAGTCCTGCCTCCAAAGGGTCTCCTGAACAGGCCCAGCTTCTACTGCCTCACATGCTGTTTTGGGTGGTGTTCAAGGCTGCAGCCTCCATCTCCTCCGGCTCCCAAATGGCCCAGCTAGTTAAACGTGTATTTCTGAGGTTCCTCCAAGACGCTTGATTCAGTGGGTCTGGATGAAGCCTGGAAATCTGCATGTTTAGTAAGTGCCAGGCAAGTGGATGGGAGCTAGTTAAGTTAGATCCAACCTGACCGCACATCACCTTCATCATCCCTCAAAAGCCCCCAAAGGTGAACTCCCAGAGTACCGCAAAGGACCAAGCTGTCACAAAGCAGCCAGCCTCCTCCCTCTGCACACCAGCCCACGCCAGACACTCTGATCTATCTGCTCTCAGCCTCCAAAGGCTCCAGCCTCTGCCCTGATGGCCACATGGCTGCCATGAAGGTCTCCCTTCTGCTCCCACCTGGCGAACTCTCCTCACCCCTCAGGACCCAGCTCAGACATCACCTCATCAAAGCAACCTGACACTCTCCACCCTAGCCACACCCCACCGGTCAGGTTTGAAGAGTGAGGACACAGGAGAAGACCAGAGAAGGACGGACATGAAGAATTCCCCATGTGGGCACAGCACCATCAGGATCCAGTGGTCTGGAGGGGAATAGCATCCTGCTGGGCTGGAAGTCCAGGTCAAGCACAGGCCAAGCCAGGGCTAGGTCAGGTGGGCTCAGAGGCAGGGAAGGGCCAGCCCAGTGCAGCCTCACATCTTACTGGGCTGTCAGATTTACAGTCGGGTGAGGAAGGAGAACACAGCATACAATCAGAATTACCCCCTGGAAAGCCTTAAATTGCCCATCCGGGACTGTGTTTCTTCAACTAACGGGCTTCCCAGGTGGCGCTAGTGGTAAAGAACCTGCCTGCCAACGCAGGAGACGTAAGAGATGCGGGTTCAGTCCCTGGGTCCGGAAGATCCCCTGGAGGAGGATATGGAAACCCACCCCAGTATTCTTGCCTGGAGAATCCCACGGACAGAGCAGCCTGGCAGGCTACAGTCCATGGGGTCACAAAGACTCAGACACGTGTGAAGCGATGGAGCACAGCACGCAGCAAAGCCAGAGGGCCTGGTGTTTTCAGAAGGGCCATGCTGTGCAGGAAACAACAGCAACAACAAACGTGATCTCACACTGGATTCCACTCAGGGAGGAGAGATGCTCACGCCTGGAGGGAACCAGAGCCAGAGACCTTTAACACAGGAAGACTACAAGTCTGTCTGAGGGTGAAGCTTGGATTTAATAGCAATAAACCGTATTCAGCACTTACTGACTACTTGAGCTATGCACATTATCTCATTTGATGGTCACCACCTTCATTTTACAGAAAATATTGGTGGCACAGAGAAGGTAAGTAATTCCCCTAAGGTCACACAGCTTGCACTAGGAATCAGGATGTGAACTCAGGCAGGCTGGAAAGAGCAAAGGTCTTAAGATTGAGCAGGACTTTATGCCGAGATGGAGGAGGGGCAACAGCCTGGAACTTTCCTTAAAAGCCAGCTTAGGCAAGGAGGAGGCAAGAAGGGATGGAATCCTGACAGGGGAAACACTGGAGCCCACGCCAGGCTCCACACAATGGGTGTCTGGAGGGCTCAGACCTGTCAGATTTCCTGTCGGGACGAGGGTGCGCAGTAGTGACCAGGGGAAGTCCCCAGCTAGGCAGCCCTGCATACATCCGCCTCCCAGGCCGGTCCCAATCTCTGAGTCGCTGGAGCCCTGGGCAGGGTGGGGAAGGGGGCGCTGTGGGGGAAATTCATGGTTGAGGTCACAGGTCTCTGCCCCAGGAGGCAGCCTGTCTGACAGGCAATGACGGCTTCCTGTGTCCGCTGTTCATCCGGGAATATGGCTGGACCATGAGTAGGACCTTCATTCAGATGGGGGAGGGTATCACCAGCATGGCAGGGGGGGCAAACAAGCCTGAGAGGTCACGCTCAAGTGCTTGAGGCCCAACCAGCTGTCTACCACCTCCACCAGCCTCTGGACTTCCTCCCTAAAGCCATTAACAAAGTTAATGACATCCTTCATAAAAGATGGCCCAGTCAGGGCTATGATGACCCCAGGCTTAGATGGCCCTGCCCTGCTCAACATAGGCAGAACTAGGGGACCAATCAAGCGTGGATATTGGAACACACACAGATAGGGCCTCGGGTACTGTGCGTGTTTTTTTGAAATCAAGTCATCCAGAACTGGGCTGAGCCCTTGGGAGAGGCAGAGCTCTGAGGGGGTGAAAGGCCAGTGGGCAGGGTCACTGTGATTCTTTGGGCCCTGTGTGACTCCAAGAAAGTCCCTTGACATCTCTGGGCCCCAGGTGTCACATGTTAAGACAAGTTATCTCTGCTAATCCACCTCCATGGGTCCCATCGGGATCTAGAAATTTCCTCCAGTCCCAAACCATCACCTAGGTGTTTCCTCCCACCCTCCAGAAGCCCAGGGAAGAGGACACATCTCTCTTGTACATGTCAACAGCCTGTCATAAATCCTGGAAGGTCGGGGTTAGAAGGAAACCTCAGAGCAGGTGATGGAACTGGGGAAGCTGTGGACAGCCACTTGCCAGGAGAAGCCTGCCTTTAATTCGTCACAAGCTGGGATCTGGCATCAATTCTCCACACATGGAGGGTCTGATGGCCCATTCCACCCCCGCAGTCAGGGTGGAGCATGATCACTCCCCGCATATGGGGCAATGAGGCCATGGGAGGGAGGGACTCCCCTGAGCTGGGGCTTAGTCCACCTTGGGGCTTAAACAGCGATGCCAAGACCCCCCTTTCCCTCTCAATGACCTGGACCACGCCTCCCAGATGCCTGATGCATTCTGCCCACAGGTGCCCGGCCTCCACTCCCACTGCTCCGCAGCTCGAGCTTCCAAGTCTGTAGCCAGGGGAGGAGAGGATTCGCTCTCCAGGCCCTAGCCTCAGCCCCTCCTTCTCACCCCCACCCCAGCAGCCAGCATTTCAGCCCAGATGGCCAGGCCCAGAGCGGCTCTCTCTGCGTACTTCCTCTCCTGCCCTGACCCAAAAACGCTGCCAAGCTCCAGGTGGACCCATGGCTCCTCCTTCTCCCTGCCCAGCCTGGAGCCGAGGCTCCAGGTCTCAGGCCTCCTTCTGCCCCTTCCAGCTGATGGGCCCAGACAGCTCCGCACCCACTGGGCAACAGGAGGGGGTGGCATATGGTCCCAGGGTGAGGTCAGAGAGTCCCCTCCCTTTCCAGGCAGGCCTGCCTAGTCATCTGTGAACCACTTCGTGGCTGGCACTGGCCTGGGTTCCGGGGGGAGGGGAGGGGTCTTGTGCCATCTTTGCAGATCCCACTGAGGAGGACAGATGAACCCTCCCAGTAGCCAGCTTCTAGGGGGCTCCCATCTCAGCAGGGAGCTGCAGGAGTATGGGATTTGGAGTGAGGGACCAGCACTTCTTGGCTGTGTGACTTCAGCTTAGTACCTTTACCTCTCTGTGCCTGTTTCCTCAACTACGGAATGGGCATGATGATACTTAAACTTTGTGGGGTTATAGAGAACTTCACTTTCATGCAATGGAGAAGGAAATGGCAACCCACTCCAGAGTTCTTGCCTGGAGAACCCCAGGGACGGGGGAGCCTGACGGGCTGCTGTCTATGGGGTCGCACAGAGTCGGACACAACTGAAGTGACTTAGCAGCAGCAGCAGCAGCAGCAGAGGGTCAAATAGCATAGTGAATCAAAGCCCTGTGGACAAACTGGCTGACATCTGCCCCTCTAGGCTATTTTATTTCTCAGCAATCTGTGGGTTCCTTGAGAGCAGGACAGTCAGATCTGGTCAGCACATTAACTGGCCCAGAGCAGGCTCTCAGTAATACTGACTGGGGGAGATGGTGGCAGCGTGGGAAAAATGGCTGAGCCCATCTGATCTGGAATCAGCACTGAGTAGAGTTGGAGGAGGGAGAAATCCTGAAAGACTGCCTGGAGGAAGAGTCATTGGGACTGAGCTAGAAGGCTGAGTAGGAGTTAGAATAGAGAGCAGAGGAGTATATTCTTAGAGGAGCTGGCAGCATGAGCAAAGACTCAAAGATGGGAAACAGCAAGGCATATACTGGGGGCAGCATATGGAACTGTGAGGCCACTCTGGGGTGTGTAAGGGTGAGAGTAGAGAGAAGAGATGGAAGATAGATCCAAGGGGGGATGAGGCCCAGGCAGCCCCGCCAGAGGGGAGAAATAGACTGGTAAGGAGGGAACTCTGGCTGGGGAGGCAGAGGATCAGGACTCCAGGCCTCCTGTGTGGTTGCATGACTTTGAGTGAGTCACAGCCCTCTCTGATCCTCACTCTGCAACTGAAAGGAGAGGCTGGCCCCATTCAGCAGGCCTGCAGGGTGGGGCTAGGCTCAGTTCAGTCACTCAGTCGTGTCGGACTCTTTGCAACCCCATGGACTGCAGCACGTCAGGCTTCCCTGTCCATCACCAATTCCCCAAACTAACTCTTGTCCATTGAGCCGGTGATGCCATCCAACCGTCTTATCCTCTGTCATCCCCTTCTCCTCCTGCCTTCAATCTTTCCCAGTCTTCTTTTCCTGCCTTCAGTCTTTTTCTTCAATCTAGGGCTAGGCTAGATGCCTGGGAACTACAGTGGGAGAATTCGAAGTTTCCTAGCAGCTTTCTTGAGGGACCACTGGCTAAGATGGTGCTAGACAAGACTGGATACCCGTCCAACCCTTGAATGGGACGTACGTGGCCCCACCTCAGGGCTTTTGCACATGCTGTTCCACTGTCTCACACTCTAACCTCAGACCTTCAGATGTCAGCTCCTTCCTGCCATTCAGGCCTCAGCTCAAATGTCACATCCCTGCCAGCGTATCTCAAGTACCTCTGCCCCAACCCCCACACCAGATCCCACTGCCTTGTTTTATTTTCTTCAACTTATCACTTCCTGAAACCATCTTATCTGAGCATTCGGCTGTTCACTAATTGTCTTTCCCCAAACTTTAATGAGGGCAGGGGCCTCCTTAGTCCTGCCCCAGGCATGTCCCCAGTGCACACAGCAGTGCTCAGAAAACAGCTGATGAATGAGAAGAGCAAGGGGAGCTGGGCTCAGAGCCACCACTCTTTCTAAGAAGGGAACCAAGGACAAGGTACTTCGCCTCTCTGGGCCTGGGTCCCCTCCGCATGGAGTGGACACAATGGGCTGCAGAATTTACTATCAAGCAGCAGCCTGGGCATGTTTTAAATTTGTGGGGAGAAAACTCGTCTTTGGCTATTATAAAACCACTCTTTATTTCTTGGGGTTTCCCTGATAGCTCAGTTGGTAAAGAATCTGCCTCCAATGCAGGAGACCCCAGTTCAATTCCTGGGTTGGGAAGATCTGCTGGAGAAGGGATAGGCTACCCACTCCACTATTCTGGCCTAGAGAATTCCATAGACTGTATAGTCCATGAGGGTGCAAAGAGTCAGGACACGACTGAGCGACTTTCACTCACAGCAGCCTGGGACTGGTTGGGAGGTCCGGATGGAAGTCCTGACTCTAGGCAGGAGCTGGCAGAAGAAATGAAGGAATGAAGGAATGAAGCCTTTGCTTTGCTGTGTGCCTTTGAGCGAGGCCCTTCCCATTCATAGGCCCAGTTCCCTTTCCTAGAAAATGGAGTTGCCTGGGGGGTCTTTCAGATCCCTTGCACAATGACACTAAGGGCTTCTGTCCTCAATCTGGAACAGAAATGGGAGCCCCAGCAGGTGCTAGAGGAGGGGCAGGCTGTGCCACAGCCATGGTTCTCGCACTTAATGGCTTTTCCTGGAGATCCCACCCAGCCCATTGCTGGAATCTGGAGTGAGAATTAAATGCAGCTTCTGCAACCTGTCACCCCTCAGCTCCCCTTGAGTGAGAACAATGCGGCTCTGCCCCTACCCAAGGAATCGCATTTTGACTGGAAATTCCACCATGGGAGAGGAGGCAGGGCTGGAGTCCTAGAATTTCTGTGCCTGCTCAGTCAGGAAGTAGCTGAAAGTCTGGAGCCAAGGAAAACAAATTCAAGGTCATCCTGGAAATCGGTGCCCTGTTCCCCACCATAGTTAGGGACCTGCCCCTTTCCCCAGGTGGGTCTCTCCTGGTAATTAATGATTAGCATAGTGTGTGTGTGTTGGGGTGGGGAGGGTTGTCCAGGACCTCAGGCAAAGGCCTGTGCTCTGCTCAGGTGCTTCAATCGTGTCCACCTCTGCTGTCCATGGGATTTTCCTGGCAAGAACTCGAGTGGGTTGCCATGCCCTCCTCCAGGGGATCTTCCCAACTCAGGGATCGAGCCCACGTCTCCTGTGTCTCCTGCATTGGCAGGCAGATTCTTTTTACCACTAATGCCACCTAGGAAGCCCAGCAAAGGCCTAGGAAAAAGCAAATCTCAAGCAGCCTCATCTAGCATACCTTGGATGATGGGGAGCTCACTACTGAACTGCATCCCTGTCCTCAGAAAGGCTGAACAGAAGACCTTCAGGGATCTAGTGCGCACCCCCTCTCTAAGCATGGCTCAGAGGGCCTGGGACTTGCCCAAGGTCACCCAGACGCCCCCAGCTACTCCCTGTTTCCAATAGCAAATGAAGGTGTTACAGGCACACCTGGAGGGCTGGGACACTCCTGCACTCTCCTGGCTAAAATGCCAGGGCTTGGGGGAGGGGTGGGCTGACCTCTCGCTGACCTTTATTAGACAGCCCAGAGGACAGAGGGAGGGGTCCTGATTTGACCCTGGTCCCACTGACAGCCCTGGGGAGGCAGTCTGGGTTACAGGGGTCTCAACACAGCCCCTCTGACCCCACGGCCTTCCCTTGCCCTATGGCCTCTGCCCCAGCAAACAGCAGGGCAGTTTCAGGGATTTCCAGACCTAGTCCCTCTGACTTCATGTTTCGTGTGTCCTGCTGGCACTCTCTCTCGTACCCACCCCCCTTATGCAGCCTCCTGTGCATGTCCAGACCTGCCTTCCCAAGCATGCCCTACGGCGGGGACTCCTTCCAAGCCCTGCCAGGCCAGACCCACAGAGCAGCCTGGAGCCCTCGGGAGGTGCTGGCCAGTGCTGCCCCCTACTGGGCTGCAGGCCCTGGGAAAAAAGCACTTCTTGACCCTGACAGGAGGGACCGTGGGGAGGCCCAACCCAGAGCTCCCAGGGTGTGCTCCCCGAGGACCCCAGCGGGGCCTGGCACAGGGTCCTAGTTTGCTGAGGGACTTAGACAAGCCCACCCCCTCGGTGCCCCATCCCAACTGGGTGGGAAGGGGGGTGAGCAGAAGCTCAGCTCTCAGACTTCAAGGCGTTTTCAGTCCCCTGGGGCGCATGTCAAAATGCAGGTGCCCAGCCCAGCGGGGAGGGTCAGGTTTAGCTGGCCTGGGAAGAGCCCAGGAATCTGCATTTTAACCAGCAGGGGGTGGTGCAGTGTAAGGGTAGGTCCCATACTGGTCTACCTACTGCTTTCCCTCAATGCCCCCGGCCCCACGTGGAGGCTTCTGGAACTCTAGCAGCTGGGTTAGCATCCTTTCACCAACTGCAGCCTGTTGCCTTCCTCGGCACCTGTGTGTGGCAGGCAGGCAAGGATTGCTGCTGTTGTTGTTGTTTAGTTGCTGAGTTGTGTCCAACTCTTCTCCTCTGTCCATGGGATTTCTCAGACAAGAGTTCTGGAGTGGGTCGCCACGTCTTCTCCAGGGGATCTTCTGACCCAGGGATCAAACCTGCTTCTCCTGCATCGGTAGGTGGATTCTTTACCGCTGAGCCCCAGGCTCACAATGCAGACAGGCAAACTGAGGCTAAGAACAGAGGACAGTTTGTCCCATCCCACAGTGAAGCTCCCAGCTTCCACCTCCCTCCCTGGGCGCCCCAAATCCAGTCTAGATTCTGCAGCCCAGCAGGTCAGTTCAGGCCAGGCAGTAGCCCTGACTGGCTCCCTTTGTCCCGGTCTCTGTGCCCTTTGACCTCACCAGGTTTTGGGCTGATTAAAATATCCTCTTACAGCCCCGATAGGCCTGGTGTCTTCTTACAGGCTGGAAGGAACGTGGTCCCACCAGAGGCACCACTGCCAGCTTAGAGCTGGAGCTGGAGCTGGACACTGCTGGCACAATGAGATCAGAGAGCCTTGCCCTGAGTGTTTGCAAAGACCAGCCCAGAGAAATCAAGGCCCAGAGAGGGAAGAGCCTTGCCTACGGTCACACAGGACACAGTTATCAAGCCCACGGCAGTCACTTAGGCTCTGCTGGGCCATATTAATTCAGTGAGTCCTTATCCCAATCCTAAGAGGCAGCCGCTCATCCTCTCGCATTTTACTGGCACAGAAAGCAGCCAAGACTCGATCTCAAGCAGCCTGGCTCCTAATAGTGACCCTGTGCTGCCACAGATGGCCTCCCATTACCTGTCCCCAGGTAATTCACCTGTCAGCCCCTTTCTAGACAGCAAGAAGACACAGCCATTTGTAAAAAGGTGTCCTGTAGCAGAAAGCCTGGGACATTGGCTTCCAGTCCCAGTGGGGGTGGGGGTCAGCGGGCGCTGCCCCAGACCCCTCCCCAGTGTCACCGCTCAGCACTCCCAGCACCTCCCCCTCCTCGGCCACAATGACCCCAGCCCCTGCCCCAACTTTTTTTCTTCCTGGCTTTGCTCCCACTATTCCCACTCCTAGGACACAGGACTCTGAAGCGGATTCTTGTCAGCTCCACATTCTAGCTTGAGTCTGTCCACCCCGCTCATCTCCGCTGTCACTATCTGCATCCAGGTCACCGCCATCTCTAGCTCTGGGGACTCTCACAGCCTCTGACTGCACCCCACCCCCCAACCATGCACACACACACAAATCCAGCCTTACCCTCCTGAATCTATTTTCCACAAAGCAGCTGAAGCGAGCATTTTAAAAACAGCCCTCTCTCCCAGACACCTTGGCCTTACTGGTCTTTGGACACCCTTTCTGGCTCATCCACCCCTCCCATCGCTCCCCCTCCCTACTCCCAGCCACCTGGTCTACTCCCACTCACTCTTCGTTTCCAGAAGGTCCATCCCCCTTCCCTCCCTAGACTGCTTCCCAAGTCATTTTCTCCAGGCTCCTGCCCCTTTCCTGCAGGGAGCCCACCACATTGTGCCGTGACATCTCTTTTTTGATGATTCATCTCACATTTGTCTCTCCTGGCACAGTGCTCCCCCGAGGGTCGAGGCCCATCTGCCTGGCTCACTGTCATAACCCCGGTGCCCAGGCAGGCGCTGTCACCTGGCTGCTGCCCATCAAGGGGAGGACATGGTCAGGAGGGCATCACCATCATGTTTCCCCGAAATCAGAGGACACGGAAGATACTTTGGAGCCCCCAGACTTTTGGGCCTCTGTTCATTATGAAGCTCCCGGGCTCACAGTGAAATGGGGCCACATGGCCTCCACCCCAAACAAGTCACACAGCTCAGGACTTTTTAATTCTCCTCCCATGGGTTTCGGTGCTTTTCATGCTGTGATTTATAGCCCATTCAATAAATTTCCCCCAGTATCTTTCACATGCAGCGTGCCGCCTTTCTGCCATTTAAGGATGCATTTGGCTCACCGGGGCCTCTCCCGGGAGAAATCTAAGGCTTAGCTCCATGATGCGGGAGTGGACCCACGAGGCCACGTGGAATTCTCAGGGCTCTTTTTCAGACCCAAACCTGGAGCAGGTCTGAGCCTCACACTCAGGGCTAACTGGGCAGGAACCCAACTCTTCCCCGCCCCCTCCTTCTGGCAGGAAAGCCTGGCAGCAAGAATGAAGGCTCAGCTGTCTGGTTGCCCACTGGGGCCCAGTGGCCAGTTTTGGGACCAGACCGCACACTCTGGTGCTTCCCCGAACCAGCCTCAGTGGTTTCCAGAGGCTCCGCAGCCATGATCTTAATCTCCCTCTCTGACTCCCCAGGCAAGACAGGAACCCATCAGACCCGTTTCACAGATGAAGAAGCGTCTCTGAAATACAGGGAGGTTGCCTCCCAGCCTTGATTCCCCCTGCTGGGTGCTTGCCAGTCTCCAACGCAGCCAGCGGAGGTTTCTGAGGACAGCCTCTGTGCTGGCTCTGTACCCAGTGCTTGGCTTGAACTCTCTCACCACAGGAGCAGACAGTGCTGCTATGCCTATTTTACAGATGGGAGATCAAGCCTCAGAGAGAAGCAACTTCCCTGGGCTTGTAAGGGAAGAAATGGGCAGTGCCCCGCAGGAATTGCTCCTGGGGTGAGGGATGAGAAGGGGCTGGAGGCCCCAGGGAGCACACAGCTCCAGCCGGAGAGACCCACCCAAACCCACAAAGTGGCAGAGCGGCAGTGAGCACTCGAGACCCTATGGTCAGAGGTTGTGATCCCACCCCTGGGGTTCCTTAGCTGTGTGACTCGGGCGAAGTTCCTTAACCTCTCTGGGCCTCATCATCCATGCTCCCCACCCCCCGCCTGTCTGATAGGAATACCATCCTCCCAGCACTGTCACAGGATTTGCATGAGGCAACACGTGGGAAGCTGCCTTGTAAACTGTCCGGTCCTGGGCTGCGTCCCTCTGGCATGTTAGGACGTTGGCACGAGATGTCATGCAAAGACCTGCAGGAAACCCTTGGGCTGCTCCTGGCCAAGTGAGACCGGCAGCTCTGAACCATGAAGGGATATGGCCACCAGACACGGGCTCCTCCTGTGGTCACAAGCTGCTTACCTCACCCCAGAACCAGGCACCTCACACCCAGGCTTGGGAGCGACTGGACAGCCCTCCTGCTCCCTGGATGTGCAGGCCCAGTGCTACCCGGCTGGTGGACGGGGGTGGGGAGGTGCTGGCCAGAGAGGGGCCTTCCAGTCCAGCCGGCCCCAGCCCCCTCCCCTGGCCCTCAAGCACTAGGTCTGCATCCCTCTGCCCTCCCGCTCCTCAAAGTTTCTGCTTCCACTTTATAGTTTCCGTAGCAACCACCTCTCTTCCTCTGATTGTTTCCCTCCCTCAGTCCCTTTACCCTCCTTACAAGCAAGTCTCTCTCTTCTTCATGCTAAAGGGAGAATCACAGGGGCTGGGGGCAGGCAGTCTGGCCAGGAGAAAGAGGACAGAGAGGGACAGGGCTGCTGGGGAAGAGGTGATTTCTGTCCGGGTGCAGTCAGGGGGCTGGTACAGCCACAGTTTACCCCCAAATGACCCCAGGGCACAAGACTGCCCACAGGCTCCTCCACAGTGGGCTTCTTGAAAGGTGACTCTCCTGCACAGAGTCCCAGCCTGGCCTGGCATGGGATGCTGAACCTTTGCAAGCTGACCGGGCTTCCGTCTGCTTGTCTTCACTTGCAAGCACCCTGTGTTTGGATAGCCTCCAAGACCAGGCCCCACACTCTTTGCTTCAGCATACCCTGCCTTTCCTAGGGCCTGGCTCCAAAGTACCCCACCAGCAAGGTCCATCCAGCCCTCCCACCAGCCACACCCCATCAGAGCCTCTCTCTCCTCCATTGTGTCAGACCCCTCATCCTAACCCTTCTCTGAGGTGGCCTTCTGTCCCGCAGGCAGGGTGTTCTGGACAGCAAAGCATTGCCTCCCTCAGTCCATCTCTGAGGCCGCCTACAGGAACCCACACTGAACCCACTGCCAAAGAGACTGGGGCTCCAGGTCGGGGTCCACCCCTAGCTAGCCACACACTGACCCTTCCCAAGTTTGCTCTAGAACTTGATGTTCCCTGTGGTTGGGAACAGGGACGGAATTCACTTCCTCCCAGGCCGCCAGAGGCCAAAATGAGTCTGTGGGTCTGAAAGAGCTTGGAAAACTCTGAAGAGTTGCGCCGAGTCCAGGATTATTTTTAGACACTGGATTAGTGCCATCCAGTAAATAGCCCAGAGGCCCCCATGACCCTGTGGGTCTCAAGGCTCTCTCATTCTCTCCACCTGCTGACCTCCCAAGGCAGGTACTGGCCGTGTCTGGCCAGCTCCATGCCAAGGTCTGACCTCTCTAGGCAGTGATCCACACCATAGTGAATGGCCACGAGCTTCCTTCACACATACACACACACACACACACACACACACACACGCACACACACACACACACACACACGCAGCAGTAGCAGCAGGCTAACTACTCCAGCCAAGAGGGCTGAGGGGCACTCTGAGCCCCAAGTCAGCAGGGAGCAGCCAAGCCCACGCGCTGGGGGCAGAAAGGGCTCCCCAGCCCATCAGCCTGCCCACTGCCTCTCCCCTTGATCCACCACCTGCTTCCTTTCCATGCTTGCCCCTGGGGCTGGACCACCAAGACCTTCCCCTTTCCCTCATGGTCGGGGGGGGGCTCTAGGAACACCTCCCAGAGGTGCTCTCCTCAGAAGAAAGGCCTCCTCCCCTTCCCCCGGGCCCTGCCCCCCTCCTTTCTCTGGTGCTGACAGCGAACTTCACCCCCACTGCCTGCCCAGCCTCAGACCTACACGTCATCCCTTGCAAACGGCTCACCTCTCCACCGTGCCTGCCCAGGCTTGTGCTGGGATGGGGCTCGTTTCCCTGCGCAGGGGACGCCCAGAGCCACAGCGGCTCCGGGAGGGGCTCCCGGGTACACCTGAGGGCTGCCTCACCTGCCTCCAAAGACCTGCAGAGTCAGGGGGCTCAGAGCAGGCTCAGAGGAAAAGGACCGAAAAATGTGAAATGTCAGAATCAAGGAAGGGGGCGAAGACAGAGCCAGGGACTCTCTCCTGTGCCTCCCCTCTTGTCCCTGATCTGCTCTGGGTTCAAGACTCCAGGATTCCCACAGCCAACCCTGGGAAGGCAGGTCATTCAGCTCCCACACTGGGGTGCGGTCTGGGGGGCACACTTCCCAGGAGCTGGCACGCATGCAAGTTCTGGCAAGATCCTGGGAGGAGCACTGTGTGGGGCCCAGGGGGCTCTGACACAGTCCCTGTCCTCCAGGGGCTGGCAGTCTGGTGGGACGTGTGACCTCCTATAGGGACCCACTGACAAGGGCCCAAGGCAGAAGAAGTCTGAGGAAGGAAGTAACTAGTTCTGACTGACAGGGCAGGGAAAAATCAAGGAAGGCTTCATGGAGGAGGCAGCATCTGAGCCAGGAATCCTTTGAGAAGGATTCCAACAGGCAGATGGTGTTGGGAAAGGGACAAACCCACTGAGGTTTAGCGGCGGCCTGGGAACCACAGAGACTCAACTTGACTTTCCTTTTCCAAATGCCACCATGGTTAGACCATGGTGACAATTAGGGCTCAAAGGATGTTGGCCCTGTGTAGAATCAATTGGGCATCTTCGGCCAGGCAGGTGGTAAGTCACCCAAGATGGCAGAAGCGGGTGGAGAGGTAGAACCTGCCAGGCCTTTGTGCTGTGCTGTCTCTTCAGTCACGTCCTCAGTCCTTCAGTCGCTGCAGTCCGACTCTTTGTGACCCCCACGGACTGTAGCCCGCCAGGCTCCTCCGTCCATGGAATTCTCCAGACGAGAAAACTGGAGTGGGTTGCTGAGCCCTCCTCCAGTCTTAAAATCCCTAAAGAAAAGAGTTCCCTGAGCAGCCCATTCTGGGATTTCACACCACCCCACTGTCAGCCAGGAAGTTCGTCCTCCTATCTAACCTACATCTCTCTTGCTGAAATGGACACCCAATTTGCTTTGGAGACACAAGAATAACAAAGCACAGAGGCTGAAAAGCTTCACCAGGCACTCCATTGGCAGCCAAGGTGGGAGTGGGGGTGGGTGAGTGGGCACAGACACAGCCAGACACAAGCCCCACTCTGACAAGAGAGGACAGGGCCCTGTTTGTGAGCATAGTTCATTTACAGACCCGGGGAGGGCCGGGCGAGCGGAATGCCCTCTCTCTGGGCCTCGGAGGCTTCCCTGACCCAGTTTAGTTGCTGCATTTAACTGTGTTGTTCATGTCAAACCTCCCCGATGAGGTCTCTATTCCCAGCATGCTCATGAATTTTCTAGGGGTTTAGGAGTGTACAACCTGAGAACGATTTATTAAGAAGATTAACACTCCCCCCCCACCCCACCCCCGCCCCGCAACTGTGCTTCCGCATGCTCTACAAAACATGGTGAATTTATCCTCGGGCGTCAGCGAGCTCCCACTGCCCAGAGTGGCACAATCACTCAGGGGGTGAAAACTGGAACCCCCGGACCCAGGAGGGAGGGAAGTCACGTGGGGTGCAGGAGACCCAGCGAAGGTTTGGGATGAGCATGGGAAGCTGCGAATACAATTCCAAGACCCTGAAGCTCAGTCTCCCCCAACACTCATCTTACCTAAGATATCTCTGCTTCCACGGGTCGGGGGTGGTGGGGAGATGGAGTCCTGGGCTCCCAGCTGAATGCTGGTCTAGATTCTTCCTGCTCTGGGGCTTGGAATCAAAGAGGGGCTCCTAATGTCACTCTCTGAGCACCCCTCTTGTTCACCACATCTTCCGGCCCCTGGGACCTCCCAGACAGAAAGAACTTGGTCAGATACCAACAGAGGTGTCAGAAATATACAAAATTGGGGCATGATCCTTCCTGGAGGGACTACACTTGGGGGGCCAGAGCTGTCCCTTGGCTGAGGGACAGCTAGGCAGAGGAGGGGAAGACAGGAGAAGGGGCACCTCCCCAGCTCTTGGGGACTACAGGGAAGATGTCACCTGAGCCCAGGCCGGGACAGTGGACCTGGTCTCAGACACCGGTTCCCTGGCCCAGGCCTCCGTGCTGATCTGAAATCTCAGACGTGGCCTCTCTTCTCCCTGCGGCCCCTACCATCCAACAGGTCCCCAGGAGAAAGATAACAGAACTTTTTATAGTAAGAGCATGTCCACCGCTTCCTCTGTGCACAGCACTGTGCTGGGCTTTAAACGTGTCATCTCATGTCCTGCTCAGGACAACCCCACCAGGTGGGCTGGATTATTACCAAAGGTCTCAGATGAGGAAAGGAATCTTAGAGGGTGTAATTGATGTGTGTGAGACCACACAGCCAATAACAGTTAGTCACTCAGTTGTGTCTGACTCTTTGCAACCCCATGGACCGTAGCCCCAGGCTCTCTGTCCAAGGATTTCTCCAGGCAAGAATACTGGAGTGAGTAGCCTTCCTTCTTCAGGGGATCTTCCCAACCCAGAGATCAAATCCTGGTCTCTACATTGCAGGCAGATACTTTACCATCTGAGTCACCAGGGAAGCTCAGTAACAGACAGAACCAGGATTCAAACGCTGACTTCAGGCTCTAACGCCTGAGGTCTCAGGGACCTTCCACTCACCTCATCCCACAGCGGGGACAACTTCCGCTCTGTCCCCAGGAGACAAGTCAGTTTGGGTTCAGTTCAGGTCTTCACGTCCCCTACCAGGTGACTGCCCAGTCTCCTTGCTGGTCACCCAGCCCCCAGCCCCACCATCCCTCCACCGGCGCCTGGAGACCGCACACCTGACCACGTCTCTCCACTGAAAGCCTTACTGGGGCTCCCTGGGCCAACAGCATGGGCACAGGACTCATTGCCTTGCAGTCACCCTCTCTCTTCTCCTTCCACCACCTCCCTCCTCCTTCACCAGCCGTCCAGTCTCCATGCCTTAGCTCCTGCTAGTTCCTCTCCCCATGTCTCTTACTTCAAAATTCTCAAGGCTCAAGTCCAATACCACCTTCTCTACAAAGTCAAACCAAGATCAGGTCCTTCCAGTAAAAATGACTTCTCCCTCCTCTGAATCCCAACAGCGCCAGGTCTCCAGGGCCCCTGGTACAGCCAGTTTAGGTGCAGGTCTTGTTCCCCTCCTCCCTGTCGAAGGAGCCCAGGAGCTCCTGGAGGACAGGGCCTTCCCTCACTAGTGCTCCTTTCTGTCCCCAATCCCGCCCAGGGCCCAGCACATGGCTGGGTACACTGGCAGGCTGGTTTAGTGCAGACCAGTCCCCCTGGCAACAGGACACCTTGACCAGTGGTCAGGAGGGGGCAAGAGTGGCCTGGGTGCCCGGCCTGGGAGTGCCTCATCTCATCTTTTTTGGTGCTGTGGACTCTTACAGCCTCTAGTAAAGCCTAAGGCCCCCTTCTAAGAAAAATGTTTTTAAATACACACAATAAAACACTGAAGAATACAAAGGAAACTGATGACATTGAAATATGATCAAGAGCTTCCCTGGTAGCTCAGCTGGTAAAGACTCCACGTGTGACGCAGGAGACCCTGGTTCGATTCCTGGGTTGGGAAAATCCCTTGGAGAAGGGATAGGCTACCCGCTCCAGGATTCTTGGGCTTCCCTGGTGACTCAGTAAAGAATCCACCTGAAATACAGGACACCTGAGTTCGATGACTGGGTTGGGAAGATCCCCTGGAGGAGGGCATGGCAACCCACTCCAATATTCTTGCCTGGAGAACCCCCATGGACAGAGGAGATTGGCAGGCTACAGTCCATGGGTCACAAAGAGTCGGACATGACTGACCAACTAACACTCACACACAGGAGGATCAAAGGACAAGCACTTCCCAGATGGTGCTAGTGGTAAAGAACCCACCGGCCGACACAGGAGACGTAAGAGATGTGGGTTTGATTCCTGGGTCAGGAAGGTCCCCTGGAGGAGGAAATGGTAACCTATTCCGGTTTTCTTGCCTGGAGAATCCCATGGGCAGAGGAGCCTAGCAGGTTACGATCTATAGTGTCGCAAAGAGTTGGACACAACTGAAGTGACTTAATGCACACGTGTGGCAATTAAAATATTATTAAAAATTACAGCAATATGTGCGCTGCTTTATTAATCCCTTAAATAACAAGATCCAGTTCCAAGAACTACTATAATTTTGAGGTAGGAAAAAAAAAAAGCATTAATTCATGATACCCACAAAACTATATTATGACATGATAGCTTCTGTGATTTCTGTGACTTCTAGAACAGTTAATACCACTGCAGGTGTGGTTTATCACCTACATCCGTAAACTAAAGAATTACAATTTGGAATTGTAATCCGAGGTTAGTGAGAATGAAGGTGGGATTTTTTTTCTCCCATCCAAGTTCATGGACACTCCAGATTCCATCTAGAGACTCCTGGGGTAGCTGGTTAAGAACCCATGGCTTAAGAGGCAGGGGCTTAAGGGAAAAGAGCAAGCTTTGTCCCGGAGTCCAGATGCTAACTCTGCGCTGTCCTGAGTGTCCCTGACCTTCTCAAAGCTCTTTCTCCACCTACCTGTGCGGTCAGATCACGGAGGAACCAAGCCCCATGCCCTCAAATCTGCTAGTTTCGGCTTATCCTGAAGCCCCTCAGTGTGGTAGGCTTGGCAGTGGCCCCTGAAGAATAACTCCTTGGAGATGCTGTGCCCTCAGACAGCACAGCCAGAGCCTCGGGGCCCCTGGCCGCCTCCCAGGGAACTTGTTTTATGTCCCCAAAGAGCAGGGCTGACAGGCGATAAATCGCCAAAGGCGGCTGGAGTGGGCTTAGACTGTCTGCCCGGCGCCCGCCCCGCCACCCTGCTGTACCCACCACTGCCCTCTTGGTGAGGATGAAAGCACCATTAATTACCCGGGAAGAAAGGGCGCCGTGACGACGCGCCCAAAGGCTGCTCAGAGATCATCTCTGGCCGTGTTTGCTGAGTGCAGCGTCAAGCCTGGGGGCCGCTGTCAGCCTTCACTTCCCTCCGTCAACCTCCCCTCTTCCTGGGATTCCCCAGGGTCACCTTTTAGCCTGGGTCCTGCCCGCAAAGACTCATGAGTGGGTTTTTCTTCGCAGACAGGGCCCCCAAACAGTGTTCCCGAGTGGGGAGAGACCCGAGAAGGAAAGGAGGTCAACTCTGTCACTCTGTGCCAGCACGAGTCCATCACCAAGTCCTATGGGCTCCGCTCGGGAAGTCTCTGGCCTCACCCAGACCCCACTGCCAACTCTGGTTATCACCCCGTACCCAGGAGATGGACTCACTTGCGTGAGACTCTACACCAGTTACCTTGTGTGGGTCTCTGCCAAGCACTGCCCAGGCAAGAGCTCAGACAACACTAAAGCCAGCCTGTGAATGAGGCACTATTATCCCATTTCACAGACAAGGTATCTACAGCTCTGAGAGGTTAAGTGACTGCACAGGCGGGAAATGACAGAGCCAGAGTTTGAGCTCTAGCCTGTCTACCTCCAAATCCCCCTTTATCAGCTCTCCAGCCTCTGAGAGGTCCCCTCATCCTCTCTAAAGAATGTCTCTAAAGGAGGTTTGTCAGGCCCCTCCACATGCCCCTCCCTGCCCTTCCTGTCCTGCCCAGGGGCTCCCTCAGAGACCAGAGATTCATCTCCAAGTCTTACTGGCCCCCAAACCACCTCCTCCAGGAAGCCTTCCCTGATGCCACTGAGCCCTTAGCAGAAACTGCTGGGGATGGCGACTAGCACAGCCCATAGGTAGGGGCTGAGCAAGTCTTTTCCCTCATCACCTCCGCCATCAAGCCCTCAGCCAGACCCAGACACACCACAGGGCTCTTCCCAGAGGAAAGATGAGGAAAGTCATACTGGCAGATAAATAAGTGAGCTCCTGGCTCAGTCCTCCCCCCAATCTCCCATCAGAGGAGGGTCTGTTTACCCACAGGCAGGGGGTGGCCGCCCCAAGATCACCAGAATGGGTAATGGACCAGTCAACCAGGCTGGCTAAGGGAGATAGGAATTGGCATTGCAGCAACTCCCTGAGCAGAGGGGAGCCCTGTACCGAAGGAACTAAGTCAACAGATGCCCTGGACTCATGCATTGCTCGAGTAGAACAGAGAAGGGCCAGATTCAAGTTCAAGGCCAAGGCGGAACCAAGACTTTCGCTCTGAGCTCACAGTGGGGAAAAACAGTAGAGCCGTTCCCAGCAACAACCATTTTCTCTAGAAAGAGGGAATGCTGGCACCTGGGCCTGTTGAGGTCCACAAAGGATGCTCCCTGCAACACCCCAGGGGGCCTCAGACACCTGAGGAGGGGGCCTAAATCAACCATCTCACCCTGAACTGCAGAATGTTCTATGTAGCACATAGAGTGAGGTAGAGTCTGTTCATGTCCTAACTAGGAAAACCTTTCCAAAACATCTTCGTAAAAAAAAAAAAAAAAAACCAGCAATTTGCAGAATGATAGATGATTTTTTTAAAACTGTTGAACAGAATCATAGATTTTCCATGGATACATATGTATAAATGAGAGCTCCAAACAGCACTGAGAAAAACACACTCCAAAGACCACCTGAGGGTTCCCCCCACCCCACTTCTGGCTGGGTCCTGTCCCTTAAAGCCCATCCAGACTTTACCCCAGCTCCACTCCTGACACAGAAGCTCATGACCACATCATCTCTCACCTGTTATAAGCAGGAGTGTAAATGATCCCAATCTGTGTGGAGGGCACCTTGGCAAAGTGTATCAAAACCTAAAATCCATAAAATGTCCACTTTAAATTCATGTAATCTCTTTCTCCATCCCATCCCTCAGACAAACTCTCACAAGCGTGCAAGAGCAGATGAACAAGGATGTTTCTGTACCCTTGTTTGCAGCAGAAAAAAAAAAAAAACCCTGAAAACCACATCTATGTCCATCACTGGGGGACTGGCTGAATAAATGATGGTCCCCTCTGAAGATGGAAGCCTCTTGCAGCAGGAGCTACAGATGCAAGTGCTGACAGGAGGGACTGCGGGGTGAGGTGCAGGATACGTGGGATGACCCCCTGGATGGCTAGGTCCATGGAAGCATGGAAACTGATTTCTGCACATTCTTCCAAAAATAAACAGTGGTTACTTTGGTGAGTGTATGTGTGTGTGTTTGAGTCTGGGGCAAACAAGGGGAGAGGTTTAGTTTTCACTTTATGCCCTTCTGGAATGATTTCATTTTAAATCATGGAATAAGCTGTTCTTGTATATTGGGAAAAAAAAAAAAAAAACAGATCCTGGTGCACGATGTTGATCGTGGAGGAGCCTGTGCATGTGGGGAGCAGAGAACACAGAACTCTCTGTACTTCCCGCTCAATTTTGCTGTGAACTTAAGACTGCTCTAAAAAATACAGTCACTTTCAAAAAGGGAATTCGAGATTAAAAGCCTTCAGACATTTGAAAACACACAGAACTATGTCCTCCCAAGTCAGTACTGCTCCTGGTTGAATCTGCCTGCGCCTTCATCATTCTTGGGCAAGTCCTAAGCTCCAGCCTGGCTCCCATGAGGGGAGGGGCTGGAAGGGGGACCTGGACAATTAAAGCTCAGACTGCGGAGCCCTGTTGAGGTCCCAGCTCTGAACTCTGATTCATGCTAGTTTCTCTGCCTAGAAGGCCACTGCACTTTTATTTTGTCAGTTCAAACACCATGCTCTGTGAAAGCTCATTCTAGGCACCTTCATGCCCTGAGACGCAGACTCTCCCAGAACAGTCTGTGTCCCCAGCATCTCGTTGCAGCCTCCAGCGTTGGCCAGAGCCTGGCACAGAGTTCATTAAGCACATGCCCCTCTGGACACATTTCTAAAAGCCCCGAGCACTGTCTGGACATTTCTCCAGGGCCACTCATTTTGCCTTGAATTATGACTCTACCTTCCCTGAGCAGCAGGGAGCTCTCTGGAGGGCTCCGAGGCCCATATTCCCGGTGCCTGCTCAGCCCTCTAGCTCACCCAGCTCAGGAATCTTGAGGGCTAACGCGAGTGGGAGACAGGGAAGGAGGAGAATGAGGCAGGCAGGCTGGCCCGAGGCATTCGTGCCCCAGCCCACAGCAGGACTGTCGGAAAGCAGGCATATAACGGCCAGAAGAGCTCGTCGAGAACAGCTACCAGATTTTAGTGTAAAAACCTAAACACATAAGCGACTAACTCACATTTTAAAACAATCACCATACAGGTCACATCAAATAGGGCTGCAGACCAAACTCAGCCCAGTCCGCCTGCCTTGAGCGGCCTCAGGGAGCAGCAGCTCAGAATTCGGAACATTCACAATTAGAAAAGAAGAAAAAAGGAAACAAAACACAACAAAACAGCCCTCCTAGATCCTGCCATCCCAGCAGCCCAAACAGCCCCAGAGCCCATACCCAAACCTCACCACCAAGTGGACTCAAAGACCAACCATTCTGAAGGCTGCCCAGTTGGCTCTGTAGCCACCAGCTGTGTGACCTGGAGCAAATGACTTTACCTCTCTGAGCTTCTGCTTTCTCCTCTGCAAAATAATAAAAGTACCTGCCTCCCAGGGCATTGTGTGGATGCTGGGCTGTGATAAGGGAGAGATCTGGGGACCTAAAAAAGTTCCCATAGCCTGTAAGGGCTCATTCTGATTGTGACCATCAGTGACAGTGAAGCCTAGAGGAGGTGAGGGACACAGACCCATCACAGAGGGGATGAGTGGCAAAGTTGGGAACCCCCAACCTCTTCCCCCAGCCCCAAACCATGCCCTTGATGGAGCAGGAAATGATAGCTGCAGAGCTGCCCAGGAAGGCCTGTTACAGAGGCGTACTTTTCACCCAACCGCTGCTGCTGCTGCTGCTAAGTCACTTAAGCCGTGTCCAACTCTGTGTGACCCCAGAGACGGCAGCCCATCAGGCTCCCCCGTACCTGGGATTCTCCAGGCAAGAACACTGGAGTGGGTTGCCATTTCCTTCTCCAATGCATGAAAGTGAAAAGTGAAAGTGAAGTCGCTCAGTCGTGTCCAACCCTCAGTGACCCCATGGACTGCAGCCCACCAGGCTCCTCCGTCCGCTAGGTCCCCACATAACAGAAATTAACATGCACAGAGCACTTAGGACATGACTGGCACCACATCGATTCAGTTTAGTTGCTCAGTCATATCCGACCCTGCAACCCCATGGGCCGCAGCACGCCAGGCCTCCCTGTCCATCATCAACTCCCAGAGTCTACCCAAACTCATCTCCATTGAGTCAGTGATGCCGTCCAACCATCTCATTCTCTGTCATCCCCTTCTCCTCCCACCTTCAATCTTTCCCAGCATCAGGGTCTTTTCCAATGAGTCAGCTCTTAGCATCAGGTGGCCAAAGTATTGGAGTTTCAGCCTCAACGTCAGCCCTTCCAATGAACACCCAGGACTGATCTCCTTTAGGACGGACTGGTTGGATCTCTTTGCAGTCCAAGGGACTCTCAAGAGTCTTCTCCAACACCACAGTTCAAAAGCATCAATTCTTCAGTGCTCAGCTTTTTTTTATAGTCCAACTCTTACATCCATATGAAACCCTTCAAATGTGTTCCTGTCACTTCGCTTTCTCAACAACTGTATTACCTCTCCATTTTACAGATGAGTAAACCAGGGCTCAGAGAAGTGCCCTGACTTGTCCAAGGTCACCTAGAATGTGGTATAGCTTTGGCTGTAGACAGTCTATTCCAGCACCCTCGGCAG
This sequence comes from Capra hircus, assembly GCF_001704415.2. Taxonomy (NCBI): domain Eukaryota; kingdom Metazoa; phylum Chordata; class Mammalia; order Artiodactyla; family Bovidae; genus Capra; species Capra hircus. The sequence continues at coordinate 92,120,656 of NC_030818.1, read as the reverse complement.
CCACACTAGCCCACTCCTCACGCACCTTCCTTCCGCGTCTCCTCAAGCCCTGGGATTCCTACAGTGTGTCAGATTGTGGCCAAGTCCTGGGGCCGCCAGGGGCAAGACTCTTTCTCGGGACAGGCTAGCTGGGGCTGGGGCACAGTGGCAGGGAGCCCACCTAGCCTAGAAGAGCTGCTCCAAGGAGGAGGAGACGCTGAGGTGAGCAGGAGGCTGGCGGTACCAGAAGGGACCTGCCCCCAAGCTTTGAGGCCAGGATCTGGGACTGCAGTCTGGAGAAAAACCAACCTGCTTTGGCTCCAAGCAGGTGAAAGAACCGTGGTGGTTTCTCTCTTGAGAGAATATGCAAACATGGAAGAAATGGAAAGAAGCTGTGCAGAGGTGAGGCAAAGGCAGAATTTTCAAACGGAAAACCCACCCTTGGGCTCCTCCAGCCCCCAGAAGAGGAAGGCTCTTGTCTAGGGTGAAGCTCCTCCAGCCTGACACCACCACCCTCGAGGTCGTATTTGGGAGGGGTCACTCAGGCTGAGGGTGGTCTTATGGGCTAATGTGTGTTCCCTTAAAATTCACATGTGAAGTCCCAACCCCTAGTATCTCAGAATGTAACTGTATTTGGAAATGAGGATTTTTTTCAAAGGTGACTAGGTTGAAATGAGGCCATCTAGGTGGGGCCTAGTCCAGTCTGACTGGTGTCCTTCTAAGAGGAAACGGGAAACCAGGAGCCCAAGTGCAGAGAGAACAAGCAAGTGAAGAGACAGCAAGAGGGGGCAGCCACCTGCAAGCCTAGGAGAGAGGCCTCAGGAGAACAAAGCCTGCCCACACCTTGATCATGGACTGCTAGCTTCCAGAACTATGAGAAAACAAATTTCTATCGTTTAAGCCACGCTGTTCGTGGTATTTTTTCTGGCAGCCCTAGCAAACTAATACATGTGGGATCCAGCCCTGCTGTTAGAGAGGGCCCCTGGCCTGGCCACCTGCAGCTGACCTTGGGCATGTCAAGTCAACCTCATCTGCCAAGATGGGGTGAGAGGAGCTGGCCACAAGCTAAACAGGAACGGCATGAGGCTCAGGTGAGGCCCGTAGCAGCCAGGCGGGGAGTGGCAGCCCACCTGCCCAGCACCCCCTGTGCATACCCCCAGGCTTCCACATACCATCCTTCGAAATGCATCTGCCCTGGTCTCCTTCTAAAGACAATGAATATTAAAAAACATGTAGACCTCGAAAATCACAGTCCTCCAGGGATGGGCACTTGGGCAGGGCCAGGCTGTCAGCTCATCTCAGTTTCCCTGCAACTGTCTTGGTTTTAAAACTGAAAATCCCAAGCCCCAGGAACCCTTTCCCTGCCATTCCTGGACAAATCAAGACGACTGGTCACCCTAGGCAACAGCCTGCCTCTCTTGAGGTCTCTACTTACCCATCATGCATTCATCTGACAAATATTTACTGAGGACCTGCTATGTACCGGTGGCTTCCCTGGTGGCTCAGATGGTAAAGAATCTGCATGGAATGCAGGAGACCTGGGTTCAGTCCCCAGGTTGGGAAGATCCCCTGGAGAAGGGAATGGCTACCCACTGCAGTATTCCTGCCTGGAGAATCCCATGGACTGTACAGTCCATGGGGCCACAAAGAGTCAGATATGACTGAGCGACTTTTACTTACTATATACCAGAACCTGCCAGAGAGCCTGTCCTCTTGGGCTTTCTGTCCTGGGAAACACACAAAAATAAGCATTCAGTTCAGTTCAGTCGCTCAGTCGTGTCCGACTCTTTGCGACCCCATGAATTGCAGCACGCCAGGCCTCCCTGTCCATCACCAACTCCCGGAGTTCACTCAGACTCACGTCCATCGAATCAGTGATGCCATCCAGCCATCTCATCCTCTGTCATCCTCCTGCCCCCAATCCGTCCCAGCATCAGAGTCTTTTCCAATGAGTCAACTCTTCGCATGAGGTGGCCAAAGTACTGGGGTTTCAGCTTTAGCGTCATTCCTTCCAAAGAAATCCCAGGACTGATCTCCTTCAGAATGGACTGGTTGGATCTCCTTGCAGTTCAAGGGACTCTCAAGAGTCTTCTCCAACACCACAGTTCAAAAGCATCAATTCTTCAGCACCCAGCCTTCTTCACAGTCCAACTCTCACATCCATACATGACCACAGGAAAAACCATAGCCTTGACTAGACGGACCTTAGTCGGCAAAGTAATGTCTCTGCTTTTGAATATGCTATCTAGGTTGGTCATAACTTTTCTTCCAAGGAGTAAGCACTAAGAAACTATAAATATACACACGCGGGCATGGGTATACATACATGTCAGTTAAGACAGTGATGTCTGTAAGAGAGGAAATAGCAGGTATTGAGAGAGAGACTAATGGGGTGAGGGAGGGGTCACCCTCGATGAGACACACGGTTCCAGAGAAGGGTCATTTCCGGTGAGCACTGAAGTGGCACCTTTAAAGGAGGAGAGGGGACCAGAGGTGGACAAAATCGAAGGGAAGGCCAGTGGGGCTGAAGAGCAGTGAGGAAGATGGGGAAGGGGAGGTGAGCCGGGACAGGTCAGCAAGACCTGGGAGCCAAGGACAGGTTACCCGTGGCTCTGAGAGCAGTGGGAGCTGAAAGCAACTTGAACCAGTCTACCTTAAATCAGAAAAGTGCATGCACACTGGTTAGTGAGTAAAGATGAGACTGCAAGGAGGGCAAACAGAGGAGTCCAGTGAGGAGCGCCAGCCAGGAGAGAGAATGGCAGCCTGGGTCTGGGTCAAACCGGGGAGCCGCGACTCTGGACAGATTCTCCGTTCTCCCCAATTACCTCTCTGATCTTTCTCTTTTTTCCCCTTTGGCACACTTTCGCATGCAGGATCTTAGTTCCCTAACCAGGGATGAAGCTGCACTCCCCGAAGTGGAAGTGCGCGGTCCTCATCACTGGACCACCAGTCCCTCAGTTCAGTTCAGTCGCTCAGTCATGTCTGACTCTTTGCAACCCCATGGACTGCAGCACGCCAGGCTTCCCTGTCCATCACCAACTCCCAGGGCTTGCTCAAACTCATGTCCCTCGAGTCAGTGATGCCATCCAACCATCTCATCCTCTGTCGTCCCCTTCTCCTGATCTTCCTCTTTAATTCAGCAGCCACTCTCTTCATCCCAAGAAAAGCCCTGGGAAGCACAGTAAGTCAAAGCCCAGGGGCCTTGGCAATGGCACTTACCCCGCCCCTCCTTTCCCCCACACACCCCACAGTACCTGTCACGTTCTCCGCCAAACCTGTCCCAAGCTGGCTGGGAATCAATCACTCCCAAGGGGCCAAGCGACAGGGTGCTTTTCCTCCCTCGCCAGAGGAGGGGGGTGTGGCGCTGGTGGTATTTTTAAGCAATTCACAATTGACATCTGTTAATTATTAGTTTGTCCACCTCTGTTTTGCTTTCAACTCACACCATTGCTCAATCCTCCAGCAGTCCTGGCCCTGAGAAGTGGAAATATCACCTCCAAGCAGAGAGATGGGAAGCAGAGGCCCCTGGCACAGAGGGAGCGACTCCATCAGATCGAGGTTTAGAAAGGTCCCCTGGAGGCAGGATGCAGGGGAGGCTGGGCATCAGGAGGCTATGGCCGGCATGTCCCCTAGTGGACAGTACGGGCGGGGATGGAGGTAAGAACCTGGAGCCAAGGGAGCTCCTGGTCTTTGACGAAAGAGGAAGGAGGGAAGGGAGGTAAAGCACCAGGCAAGGCTTCTCTGGCTCCAGGGCTGCTGGTCAGCACAGCCTTCACCTGCAAGGGGGAGGTCGGGGTGGGCGACGGGTGATGAGAGTGGGAGGAAGTGGTTTTAGTGGAAGGGAAAGGACTTCCTCACTGGACTAACTGATGTACCTCTAGAGTATCTGGTAAAATCACTTCTCCATCTGGAACTTGGGGGAGGAGCTCCCGAGTAAGAGACTCACCACCAGGGATGGACGTAGTCCAGGCTCAGGGGTAGTGGACACCATGGGCACGAACGGGGCTCCCTGGTGGGAGCTGGAGGTGTGTGTCTGGGATGGTGGCTGGAGGCTGGTGCCCACCCCCAGAAGGCTGGCTGAGGCCCCAAGCACTAATAATATTATGATCATCAAAGACCCCACATATTGGGTTTCTTTTACATGTATGCCAGGCCTTGAACTAGGGATGCGATCATCTATCTCAGTGACACTTCCATAAATCCTTTGGGGTTAGTACTGTTATCCCTGTTATCCCATTCTACCGCAAACTCTGTACAGTCATCCAGCTGGTCTTAAACCCAGCCAGACTCTAGAGCCCGCAGATATTTAAAGCACTGTATGGGGTTGGGGTCGGGGGTGGAGGGTGTTCCCAGGCGACTCAGTAGTAAGGAATCTGCCCGCCAGTGCAGGAGATGGAGGAGACTTGGGTTCTATCCTTGGGTAGGGAAGATCCCTTGGAGAAAGAAATAGCAACCCACTCCAGTATTCTTGCCTGGTTAATTCCATGAACAGAGGAGCTTGGCGGGCTACAGTCCACAAGGTCACAGAGAGCTGGACACAACTTAGCAACTAGAACAACAACAGTGGGGTCGGAGGAGGGTCAACGTTTGCTGACTGCTCAGTGGTGGATATTTGTCATTGGGGAAGGGGTCCCTAGGGGCCAGAAGGTGACCAGGTAGGGGCGGACAACTGTTCTTCCAGCTGGGAAGAGTGGGAGGGCGGTTCCAGCAACTTCCTCTAGCAGCTGGCCGGGGCAGCCACAGTAGGAGCCGCCCATCTGAGCGGAAAGATCTGGAAGAGCAGAAGGGACCAGAGGCGGGAAGGACCTTCAGTTCTCATTCTGCCCTTAGGATCCAAACTTGGAAAACAATGGCCACTGAAAACGATTTGATGACTTAAAATTTTGACTGTTGCTAAGTTTAGCACTCAGGGTGGGGTAGGCATAGTGACAAATGACGTGCAAATCTTGACTTCCACCACCAGCCTGATGTCGTGTCCTGGCCCCCTGTTTACCTTCTCTAGCTCCACATTTCCAAATAATAACTTCCAGCTCAGAGAGGGCTTAGAGAAAATGAGATCCTCACTCAGCATCCCCTTAGTAGCTAACACCTAAGCTAGAAAGGGCAACGTTTAACCCAAAGAAATCAATCTCTAATGGTGGAATTTCAGGCACAAGAGCTGGTTTAGAAAAGCTCCTGAAATCACACCAGTTCTCAAGCTGGTAAACAGTAGGCACTCAAACTAAATCAGTGGCTGGCAGTCAATAAATATGTGTCCCTCTAGGCAGAGGCTTGCAGCTCACTACTGTGATGGTCAAAGAACAAGAAGGGCCCCCTGGAGCCACGGAGTGTCGGGAGCCACACCTCCCACAATCACCCTTCATCTCCTCCCATCACATGGTAATTTATCTGTTGGCTCTGTAAGATAGCATTATATCTGGCCAGAAAGGGCTCCAAGGACTTGTAATTGGACCTTTAAAGTTTGCAGGAGTCTTTCAACATGATATAGTTTCAGCCTAGTTGTTCTCAAGCCATAAAAACATCTGTAACACCGAAGCTCAGACCCGATAGGGATGGCACACAGGCTGTCAGGGTACACACAGCCCTGCCTCCTCCAGCAAGGCACAGGCAACCCTCACTAACCGATCATGCCGCTCTTTTCGGCTGAGCCAAGCTGTGGCTTCAGACCCCTGGCAACGCCCAGAGTCTGCTTGGTTTTGTTATAGGAGATGATGGGCCTCGATGTAAATTCCCTCTCTGGAGGGAAAGTGTCTACAAAACTCCACTGAACTTACTAACCATTCATGACATGGGCATCGTGTTTCTGGGCTTGTTGTTGTTTTCGCCTGTGCTTCTTCCCTCTTCTTTTGGGGCCAGTGCCCCAATTTTTCCTAGAGACCCTCTTCCCCGACTCCCATTGCAGCAGAGAAGCAGAGCACCGCCCCCTCATCAAAGCCCCTGGGTGAGAAAAATCTGAGTAACCTTCTAGCCCAGGCTAGAATTTCAAATTTCAACTCATTTGAAATTGGGCCTTTTCTGGGCATTTGCTGGGGCCATTTCCGGGAGGAAGTCCCCACACTTGCCTTTTTCATCCACTGAGCAGATAACACTGAGGTCCTCCCTTCATGCCCTTCTCAGCATCCCCAGAAAGCACGCGCCCTGACCTGCCCTCCCTGCCCAGGGGACAGCGGTGCCCTAGGCACCAGGGTCCAGAGTCAGCACCTCAGGCCGCCCAGAGGAAAGGTCAGGCCAATTCACAGCAGCTGCTCTCCTTCAAGTTTCTCCTAGGAGTCGCCGCTACCTCCCTGGCCCTCTGGGACACCAGAGGATGACAGCCAGCGTCAGGGTCAGGCTGGGGCCAATGCCCAGGACTAAACCCCTGCGGTGAGGGGTGACCAAACCTGACATGTGCCTCTCAGCTCATTTCCTGCAGTAAACCTGCCCCAGTTTCCATAGTCAAGCGACTTCCCGTCCAACCCACACACCTTCAACACAAGACAGGACAAATTCAAAGGCAAGAACTGCATCACCTGCCGTCTCTGCCCCACCCCCATCATAGCCATCTCCAGCGGCTCTCCGCTGGTCGCCCACGCCTTCCTGGGCATCCCCCTGCCTCTGCGCAGGCACCCTCTCCTAAAACAATATTCAGCACCTCTGAATTACCAAAATCAATTGCTCCAAGAAGGAATTTCAGCAGACAGGCACTCGAATAAAGACAGCAGATAATTCCCACTGTCAGGTAATTGCTCCCCTGAGAATGTCTGATCATAAAAGAGGACTAGAAAAGAAAGTATTTTTTCCCCCAGAAAGGAAGGGGGCAGTGTGCATTGGTAAACAGAAGGCTCTTCTCTTCCTTGCTGGCTCCTCTCCCCTTCCTTGACTGTGCCCCGTCGGGGCTAGAGCACAATGGAGTCCCAGGAATTCCCGGTGGTTGAGGTGGGAGACAGTGTGGCTGAGTCCCGGGGCCCCAGCGCTGGGGACTCTGCTAGGTTCTCAGAGGACATTTGACTCTCACGGCCTTCCTTAGCCAAGATCCAGACAGGCCAGCACCAGGGCTCCGGTTACACAGCAGCTCAGGGATGCATGGTTTGGCAGTTAACCTCTCTAGTTCGCGTGTCCATCACACCCTTTCAACAAGGCTAAAAGGCCCTTGAGAGCAGGTCACAGTCAGCCCTCCCTTGCCACCTGGCCCTGAACACCCACATAAAGAACCTCACCACTTGATCCAGGGCGTGAGGGAGGGGCACACAGGTTTAGCTGGGACCAGTTACTTGGTTTCCTTGACTGTAAAATGGAGAGATAGCATCAAACTGGACTTCCCTGGTGGCTCAGACGGTAAAGCGTCTGTCTACAATGCAGGACACCCGGGTTCAACCCCTGGGTTGGGAAGATCCCCTGGAGAAGGAAATGGCAATCCACTCCAGCACTATTGCCTGGAAAACCCCATGGACAGAGGAGCCTGGTAGGCCACAGTCTGTGGGGTCGCAAAGAGTCGGACACGACTAAGTAACTTTTAGATGTCTACAACAGGCCACATCCCCCGAGGAGGTCACGAAGCTTGGTCAACAGGTATTCCGAGAAGAAAGTATCCTAGGGTTTCCCTGGTGGCTCAGTGGTGAGGCATTCGCCTGCCAACGCGGAAGACATAAGTTCGATCCCTGACCCGGGAAGGTCCCACATGCAGCGGAACAACTCATCCCATGCACCACAACTACTAAGCCTGTGCTCTAGAGTCTGGGGGCCACAGCTATTGGAGCCCGTGCACCCTAGAGCCTGTGCTCAACAGCAAGAAAAGCCATCGCAACGGGAAGCCCGTGCACCATGACTAGAGAGGGGCCCCTTCTCTCCGCAACCGGAGAAAAGTCCATCCAGCAACGAGGACCCAGCACAGGCGAAAATAAATAAATATTAAAAAAAAAAAAAAAAAAAGAAGAAGAAGAAGAAGAAAGTGTCCTAAGGTCAGAGGTTTGGAGAATTCTGGGGCAAGCAAAGTTCAGCAGGTTTCTGCATTGCAGAACTTCTCAGAGCCTTTAAAATTGCAAGTGTGGATTGGTACTGTACGAATGGGCATCAAGTATGCAGCCTTTTCCAAAACTCCTTTTCTACAAAGTATCTTCCAGACTGCCTTTCCATGAAACATACCTGGGTCAATGACAGCTGCAGATAAAAGGCATAACAAGGATATAGCAGGGCATTTAAGGGGGACTGGTTGGGGAACTCTAGGAAAATGCCATGTAGGCACAGTACCTGAGATAAGTCTTGAAGGAACAAGGAAGGGCAAGGACAAGGACATTCTAAATAGAGGGGACCGCCTGGCAGGAGCCTAGAGGTAGGGAGACTAGAGGTAGGGAGAGGCCCAGGCCTGCCGGTTATGGTTATTACCTGGAGAAGAACAAGGTAAGACAAATAGGGAGGGTCTTGGGGTAAAGAACATGGTACGGTTTTTTTAAGATCCTTGAATATACCAGCTTACTCATATGAATACTTACATGTGCCAGCACTGTGGGTAGAATGATTCTTACAACTCCTGTGAAATGGGATTTATGGTACCCTCACCTTAGGGCCAAGGACGAGTTAAGCAGCTGTGCCATTTCACGCAGCTACCACGTGGCAGGGCAGGGACTGGAAGCGCCCAGCACATCAAGTCCAGATTCCATGCCCTTGGAAATCCCCTGGTGGTCCAGTGGTTAGGACTCGGCACGTTTCCTGCTGGGGACCAGGTTCAAACTCTAATCGGGGAGCTAAGATCCTGCAAGCTGCATGGCACAGCCAAAACAAACAAACAGAAAATGACCTTAATCACTGTACTTCCCCACCCCAGAGCCACTAGGGGCAGAATCCAACGCCACCAACATCAGTAGGAGTGAAGAGTCAGCGATTCCTTGCCATGGGACACCTTCTCCTTGGCCTTGGTTTTGATGCATACTCCCTCAGCCAGTCCTCCCCAAATATGTACATAGGTCATTAGTTCTGAATATTTTTAAAAAGCTGTCTTATCAACTATCCCTCTTGGAATGGGCAAGAAGGTGCCAAAACAGCATGCTGGCACCCAAAGAAACAGCGGCCAAACCCATCAACATCCTCAGCAAGATGTATGCCTCCCAAGCACGTGGCTACAGCTTGATTTACAGGGTCAAGAAGCTATTCTAAGAGGGAGAGGACCTCTCAAGGCGGGAAAGGCGTCACCATCATCATCAAATACTTCAATAATCGTCTCAATCACAGAAAAGAAGGCACCGGGCCGCTTCCTGCACTTCCACAGGAAAGGAAGCGAAGCGAAATTGTTTGCCTTCATTCAATTAGGTAATTAACTAGACAATGCAAAGAGAAATTCCAGCAAGGATATAAATACTTAAAATCCCTGAGCTAGATGGTGAGGAGGATGTCAACAACAGGAACTCAGTGGAGGGGAGAGGCGAGGGTGGAGAGGTGTGTCCTGTGCTAAAAACAACAGCAGGCAGACAGCAGCTTTTAATGACAGGCACTTACCCTGTACCAGCTCCATGATAAGCACTTTACCTGCATGACCTCACCGATCCTCAAAACAACTTGGTTACCTGAGGGTCACTATTATCCTCGTAAGACAGATGGGGAAACTGAGGCACAGGCAGCGAAATGACTTGCCTGAGGGCACACAATGGAAGTGACAAATATAGCTCTGATTTCAGACCAGAATCTTCATGCATAAGCCTCCACTCCCTCTCTACAGGCATGCCCAAGACAAAGGGGCTCTAGGGATGGATAGGTCTAAACAGGGAAACAGAAGGGATTGGACATCTCGCTCCCCAACTGTCCTGACTGCCAGGCCTGGGACCTCCCAGCTGACCTGGCTGCAGGGTTGTCTCAGAGAACCAGGCAAGCCTGGGAGAAGTGATTTTGCAATTCTGTTTACAGAAACCAGTGCAGCCGCCTCCAGCACCATTTCCTCCAGAAAGCCCTCCTGATATCTCACCCTCCCCACACCAACCTGTGGCCTCTCCAAAGACTAGGCATGCTTTCTCCCTAGGAACAGACCAAGAGGCTCTCAGAAGGGAGGGAGGAGCTGGACCTCACACTGATTTGAATCTCCCCACCCACCCCTGGGTTTCCTAGATGGCGCTAGTGGAAAAGAATCCACTTGCAAATGCAGGAGACACAAGAGGTACGACAGACACAGGTTTGATCCCTGGGTCGGGAAGATCCCCTGGAGAAGGAAACGGCAACCCACTCCAGTCTTCTTGTCTGGGAAATCCCATGGACAGAGGAGCCTGTCAGGCTACAGTCCATGGACTCACAAAGAGCCAGACATGACCGAGCATGCACACACACACTCACACTCACACACACACACACACACACTCACACACACACACACACACACACGCACTCACACATACACACACACACCCTCCTCACCCAGCAGAGCTCCTTCGACAAACACTCACCTCAGTGACTTAACCAGCAAAAACAAGCTCGAGTGTAATGTGAACGCCGTGCAAGACAGACTTTCAGCACTTTAAAGAGCTATTTTCCCCATCATCCCCTTTCTCTAATCATCCCTGTATCACACTTAAAAACACACATTCAAAAACCTTATTGTTTGGCCAATTTGTCACTCTGTACCTTTAAAAGAAAAAACAAATAAGTAATTCATACAGTCATTTTAAATCAGACTTTTCCATACTCAGAGTTGCCTTGACCAGAGTCAGTAAGTTCTGGAAAAAGGGATTAGCCCGAATTTCCCAAGACCAACGCAAAGTTGACTGAGAAGGTCCCCAGTAACAAGGCTAATATCAATAGTGATAAGAGCAAAAACACTAGCACTGGGCTCTCCTGGTGGTCTGGTGATGAAGAATCCTTCTTGCAATGCAGGGGACACAGGTTCGATTCCTGACTCAGGAAGATCCTTCATGCCGCAGGGTGACTAAACCCCTGCCCACAACTACTGAGCTCACACACCCCAACTACTGAAATCCGCACACCCCAGAGCCCGTGCTCCACAAGAGAAGCCTCCGCTATGGGAATCTAGAGCACCACAGGTAGAGAGTGGCCCCCACTCACCGCAACCAGAGAAAGCCCATGTGCAGCAACAAAGACCCAGAGCAGCCAAAAAATTACATAAATAACACTAGCATCTATTAAGTGTTTACAAGGTACAGACATTGTACTGTGTTCTCTAGCTTCAAGCCTAGTTTCACCCCCACAACATGTACAGATGAGAATACCGAGGATCAGAGAAGTGAGGCAACTTTGTCCAAGGCCACACAGCTGGTAGGTGCAGCAGCCAGGACTCCTACCCAGGACTGTTGAATGGATCCTAGACTAACCCCTACCCTTAGCCTCTCCACAATACCAGGCCCCTCTGGGGTGGGAACAAGCTGCTTGGCCCTTTCTCCACTTTCCACCCCAAGCCCCAAGGATTTAGCATCCAACAATAGACCTCTATCCCAAATCTGAATCAATATAGCCTCAGTCATTGCACTCAAAGGGAAATGCCCCCCAGCGACCATCTTGCCTTAAAGGCACCTTCTGGAGGAGGATGACAAAGGAATGAACATCAACACTGAAAAAGCCAACAGCTACAGGGGGTGAAAAGAGACAGGCCCAGGACTGGTTGTCTGTGGGACCATGGTCTCTAACATGCCCTTCCCTCCTAGAGCCTGGATACAGCCATACCTGCTCTCCTCTGTTTCTCATCTCTGACAGCTTGAGGCCAGTGCTGGAAGAGGAATACGGGGGATGATGTCAGTCTAGGACTCCTCATTCATTCACCCCCTTCCTGCTCCTTGCCTGCTAATCACACCTAATTTCTCTGTATTTCTGCTTTCACAGGAGTTTGCCTAGCAGCTGGAAGGCACAAAAGCACAGTGACTGACACCTCAGGCTACGAAATGGAAAAGACTTTCATTCAAACTCCAGCTCGGCCCGTTCCCAGCGGGGTGAGCTTAGGCAAGTCACTTCTCTCTGGGCCTCAGTTTTCTCATCTGCAAAATGGAGATGATAACAGGACCTCCCAGGTCTCTTGTGAGAATCAGAGGGGCTGATACTTGGAAAGCCTTGAGCCCAGATCCTGGCTCACAGAAGTACTCATAGAAAGTGTGAGCTGTTAGGAATGATTACTACAGCCCACGAAGGTGCTGCCCCTCACATACAGCCAGGATGGGGCAGAACAAACACTAACCCTGGGTTCAAGCTCTGGACACAGATCAGTCTCCTGGAATCTGAGAGATGGCACAGCCCAGAAACTGCAGTTCATGGGCCAAGTACAAAGTCCAAATCCACAGGTTTGTTTTTCTTACACATATACACACAGAAAATCAACAAGTGGCTCAGAGTGAAAGTTCCCAAACCTTGGCATCCTCCCCCATCCCGAGGTGAGCAGTGATCTCATCTGTGTGACTCAGCCGACACCGACGCCAAGAGCCCTCTCCGGGAACCCGTAGGCTCAGTACAGCTGGCTCCCAGCCCCGGGAGGAGCCCAAGCTGCAGAACCAAGATTCATGGAGAGCTGGGAACCCCTGCGCTTGGAACCCAGAAGCAGAGTGGCTCTGAAAAAAGCAGGGCAGTGTTGCAGCCAGGAAGGGGCTGGAGATCTGCGTTCAAGTCCCAACAAACCCAGGCCTCTGTCTGCCCAACTCTAAAATGGGTGGATGACGGGTTTCCAACGCTCTGAGGGATCTGGTTTACCTCCCATCCTGCCCGTCAGGGTCTCCCTCTACCTGAGGAAGAAGCAAAGAGCCAATAAAGGTATGGGTTAGAGGACAAAAGGCACTAAGATGTGTGGAAGGAGAGCCTGGTGGTCTGGGAGCTTGCCAGGGGCCAGGAGGCACTCGCCCAGCCTGTAAAAGTTTCAATGAATCAGGCCGGGACAGAAGCGCCTTCCACCAACGTCAGTCACCGCCTCCTCCCTCTCCCTTAATTCCTCCCACTCCCTTAATTCCTCCCACCACGGCGAGGACAGACAGACAGACAAGCAGGAGAACGAGCTTAAAAACAGGAGGAAGCCAAGAAGCCCAGACAGACTTTACCCTGGAACCCAGAGGCAGCAGAACATGGGGCTCCCCCTCCTCTACAGCACCAGGTTCCAGACGGAGAGCTGGGGAGGGGCAGGGCGTCTTCTGGATAAAGAAGGATCAAAATAAAAATCTGCTCTACCGGGACGTCCCTGGCCATCCAGTGATTAAGAATCTACACTTTCACTGCAGGGAGCGCGGGTTCCATCCCTGGCCAGGTGAACTAAGACCCTACTTGCCACATGGTGCGGCCAAAAAAAAAAAAAATCCCCCTTCCCCAAATCTGCTCTACCAAACACCATAAAAGGACTCAGGTAGCAAAGCCAGTAGCACACCATCGCACTGCGCTTTTGATGAAGCAGCAACTGCTGTGCTCTGGAATCCTCGATGGCTCCCCACTGCCTACAGCATCAGGCTCACACCCTTTATTATGACTTGCAAGGGGTTCAATCTCAGGTCCTGAGGGTGCTTTTCTGCCTCACTCTCATCGCTACCCCACCTCCCCCCACACCTCTGCTTCAGCACTTACAGCCTCCCACTGCTCCTCAACCCTTAGGGCCTTGATCCACCCCCCCACCCCCCACCCCCGCTGCTGCTCCCTAACACCTGGGGCCTTGATCCACCCCCCCCACCCCCCGCTGCTCCCCAACGCCTGGGGCCTTGATCCATCCTGAGTCTTCCTTGCTGCTTCGCTTAACTGTTGTTGTCTAGTCGCTAAGTTGTGTCCGACTCTTTTGTGATCCCAGGGACTACAGCCCGCCAAGCTCCTCGGTCCATGGGATTTCCCAGGTAATACTACTGCAGTGGGTTGCCGTGTCCTTCTCCAGGGGATCTTCCTGACCCAGGGATCAAACTTGTACCTGCTGCTTGGCAGCCGGATTCGTTACTGTTGAGCCATCAGGGAAGCGCCTCTTAATAACCGATCCCTATTGTTTCAACCAACCCCTGCCCTCCTGCCGCCTGTTGGCTTTAGACTTGGGTTCCTGGCAAGAATAAAGAACGTAGCCATTAGTGGGCCAGGGAACAGACCTAGGCTCTGCCACCAAACACTGGGTTCAGCCTCAAGCAGAACTCGGGCGCATGCCTTCACGTTCTCCTTTATAAAGCAGGCAGTGCGACCTCTACCCACGTCAGCCGCTGCCAAGCCGCTCGAGTGAGATAATGGAGCCAAAGGGCCCTGCACAGCCTCAAGTCTGACACGAACCCAGGGGATTAGGAGGCCTATTTTTAACTCCCCACTTCCTGACCGAAAAACAAATCCCTCACATACACCCGGCAGATCCCTATCAGGGGGCCTGGTGGAGCCTTTGGGAATTCTCTCCTCCCGGAAGCAGCGCCAGCTTTGATGGACGGGAAAGGCTCCCAGACCCCGACTCCAGCCAGCGCCAGCTTCCATTATGTCTGGCTGGGTCCCCCTGCCCCGCGTCAGACAGCCGTTTCCTGGTGGACTCAGTTCACATCTTCTCCAGCCTGTGACAGACAGGGTCACCAAAGCTGCTGAGAAAGGCATTCAGTCATTTGCCCATTCATTTACCCCTACCCTCCCACCCCACCCTCTCTGAGGAGGTGGGGCCTAGGACGGCCTAGATAAGAGTCAGCTCTAAGGCAGCCGTGCTAGGATGCTCAGTCCAGGGGTAGAGGAAGGGGTGGAGACCAGTGAATGGAGAAAACAAAAGTGACAGGACACTTGGTAACAAAGGCACGCTGGGAGAGACGGGACCTCAAGGGCCCTTGCCGGCTTCTAACTGGGGACTTGGGCAGCATCTGAACCTAAAGCCAGACCATCACCAAGCTCGCTTCTCTCCCTCCAGCACCGTCAGCATCCCTTGGACCTTACTCCAAGATGGGTCTTTAATAGCCACTGTGACCTACAAGGAGATGAAGACTTCGCACTTGGGGACACAGAGCTCCTTCCTGGTCATGTGGCCCAGCTGTGCGGGTGTTAACCAAAGTCTCTTCCCCTCGGGCCCACCTTGCCCACCTCCCACCACCTATGACCATGTTCAGCAAATGATGCTAGCAGGGAAGCAAGAGTTTTGAAGGAAAAAAGCCTCATTCTGAATGGGGACCCGTCATCAAGGAGAACCCCCCTCCTGGCTCAATGACCTTTGCTAAACACAAAGACAGTCAGTCTCTGCAACCCTAGAAAAGTCACAGGATCCCTGGGTGCCTCTGGAACTGTGTCTCAGGACCCCAAGACAATCCCCAGGACCTCACAGACCCTTTAGAAATACCTGACAAACTCTTCTGAGTTCTAGAGAGTCAGGTGCATCTTGGCTATACGCCTCTGAGACCTGCAGTTCAGCCTGCAGGTGGGGGTGCTGACAAGGTACCCTTTTCAGGCCTGGTTCCGGGCCTCTCTGTCTTTGATGCCACAAAGCCAGAATAGACTTTCTTAAATAGCAGATCAAGAACGAGCCAAAGGAGGCAGAAAAGCCTCTCCAAAAAGCCTCTGTGCATCTCTCGGCTGGAGCCGGCTTAGCCCAGAGCACAGACAGACAGGACCCCCACCTGTTCGCACCAGGGAGTAAGATGCAGGCAAACGCTCTGAGCCAAGAGCATAAAAACCAAGCCCAATTACAAGCCAGTGTCCGACTCCACAAGGCTTTATGAGCATTTACCAGACCAAGAAAGGCCCTCGCTGAGCCCCACCCACTCCGTGGGCACCTAGATGAGAGATAGAGCTGGGCCTTGCCCTCAAGAAGTTCAGAACCCATCTCGGGAGACAGACTAGCCGATGACAATGTGTAAAGCAAGGCAGCTGATAAGCGCTGCAAGCCAGGACCGCACAGGGGGACGGCTACCCCTGAGTGATGAGACCGACTGGAAGTGACATTTGTGCCAGATCCCGAGGGGTAGTTAGAATTTGGGCAATGAAGCAGTGGCCGAAAGAGAAAACCATACAGGAGTCACAGACGGAGACCGGGAAGCAGACAGCTTGAGAAACAGAGGGAGAAGAGGCAGGGAGGGAAGCTGGAGTGGGCGTGGAGACTTGATGGCCAGGCCAGGGAGTTAAGGGTTTGATCTCGTGGGTGGGGGACAGGGATCCACCCCCAGGAAGGGAAGAAGACGCACGATGGGGGAGAAGCTGAGAGCAGGAGGCTGGCAGAGGCTGCAGTTGACAAGGGCCTGCTTTAGGAAGCCAGAATGCGGGGGGCAGGGGACGGCTCAGGGCATGGAGAGCAGGCAATTGGAAACCCCACAGTCCCAACACAGACGCCAGCTGAGAGGGGCTGGACTCAAGGGAAGGCTGGGGATGTCTCATGGAGAGATGGTAGTGGCTCAGGAGGAGGACAAGAGGCTACGACGTTCTCAGGGACTTCCCTAGCGGCCCAGTGGTTAAGACTCTGTGTTTCCAATGCAGGGGGCATGGGTTCGATCCCTGGTAGGGGAACTAAGATCCCATATACCTTGTGTCACAGCCAAAAAAAGAGAAACAGAGAGACTATGATCTTCTCTTGGTCTCTCAGCCAAGGTTGTCCTGGGCCGAGAGAGGGATGCTGCTGGATCAATCTCAGAGCCCCGTGCTCCCCCTCAGCCCCCATCCACAATCCCCAGTCATTCCCACCATCACCCTCCTGCACTGTTCAGAGTCAGCCACATCACCCAGCCCTGAGAATCTTCCTGCTGCCCCACCCCCAGCCAAGCTCCCTGAAGGCCCTGGACACTGAGCCCACAAAAGCCCTTTTGACTGGTTTTATAACAACCCCCAGTGCAGCACTCTGCCCTCCAACCCCACCCAACAACTCACCCACGCCCTGAGCCCATCATGAGCAACCCCCAAGTCTGCCCCCAGAAATGCAGAAAAGAAGTGTAACCTGTGAATGTCAAGGTTGGGAGGAATCTTAGAGATCTAGCTAAACATACCCCCAGCCACCCATTACAGACAAGGAAACCAAAGCTTTAAGGGATGACCAGCCCTATCCAGGATCACACAGCCCCATGGTGGCCCAGTCAAAGACTCTGGCACCAAGGCCCCAAACAGGTGGGGCAGAAAATAATGAGGCATGGGATACAGTGCAGAAAACACGTGTGCTATCGTCAAGGAGCCTGGGTTCAGGTTCGGACCTTACCACCTCCGCCCCCACACACACTGACATGAGAGCTTTGGACCTGTCACTGCAGCTTCCTGGACTCCAATGACCTCGTCCATAAAATGCGTGTTTACTAATTCAGTGTTTTCAGGAGATCAAAAAGGATCAAGTGGAACAAGGGCTCTGTGTACAGCAGAGCTAGGAGGCTGGGACAGGGACTCGGCCAAGGCCCAGGCAGGCGGTTCCTTTACCCCTCACCCCTCCTGACCCCAGCCCCGTCCAGCCAGCAGCAAGTCAGCTGTTTTCCTGCAGGTCAGCAGACCTTCCCACCGACCAGCAGAGTAGCCCTCCAGGGGAAAGGATGGATCTCCAGTGAATTTAAAACCCCAATGCAGGGCTTTCCCAGGCCCAGTGGTTAAGGCTCTGCCTTCCAAAGCAGGAGGTGGAAGTTCAATCCCTGGTCTGGGAACTAAGGTTTCACATGCCGAAGGGTGTGGCCAAAGAATTTTTTATTAAAATAATAATTTAAAAAACACCAATGAACACTTGGCAGGCGCCCCCCCCCCCAACTCCCCTCCTCCAGAAGTTAGAGAACAGCACCTCCTCTATGAGAGATCAGAGGCCATTGTGGGGCTGTGGAGGAGGAAGAGGGTGTGTGTGGAGCAGGTCCTACCCACCTGCCCAGGGTCCCCCCCCCACCCAGGCTGAGAAATCTGCACACCTGGGCTTCATCCAACATCTTCCAATCCTTCTAGAAAGCAGAGGCTCGATGTCTGGAGGGATGCGGGTGGGAGTGGGGTTACGAATGGCACTCAGGGCCTCCTGGGAGCCAAGGGCACGTGGCCATGCGCATCCGCTGCGGCGGGAGAGGCCTTATCAGGGTGTTGCTGTCCTCCGAGAGCCTGCCCCATAATGCCTGACATCCACCCAGGAGACTTCCACAGCCCTTCACAGAGAGCAGTCATCCTCCCCACTCCCCGCCCCAGTGGGTATAACATCATGTTCCAGGAAGGGAAAGTAACCAGCTCAAGGGAGTGACGTGTTTGTTATATCTCTTAACCTCTCTAAACGTGTTTCTTCATTTGCAAAATGAGGATAAGAAAACATGTGAAGCCAAGACGTGGATTCAGAGGACTTCCCTGGTGGTCCAGTGGCTAAGACTCCGTGATCCCAATGCGGGGGGCTGGAGTTTGATCTCTGGTCAGGGAACTAGATCCCCCATGTTGCAACTGAAGAAAACTTGCATCCCACAAAAAAAAGTTCGAAGATCCCACGTGCCTCAACTAAGACCCAGTGCAGACAAATAAATAATAATTAATTTTTTAAAAAAAGACTTGAATTCAGATCTCTTGAAACCCATACCCCACATTCTCTCCCTAAGTATACCTTAGGGCTGTGGTTCTCAAACTGTGGTGTGTTCAAGAATGGTCTGGGGAATTTTAAAAAGTGTAGGTTCCTGGGTCTGGAGCAGAGGTGACAGATCGGCATTTTTAACAGGGACCCCAGGTGAGTTAAAAGACGCTAGGAGATCAAACCAGTCAATTCTAAAGGAAATAAACTCTGAATATTCATTTGAAGACCTGATGCTGAAGCTGAAGCTGAAGCTCCAATACTTTGGCCACCTGACTCAAAGAGCTGAGTCATTGGAAAAGACCCTGATGCTGGGAAAGATAGAGGGTAGGAGGACAAGGGGACAACAGAGGATGAGATGGTTGGATGGCATCACCAACTCAATGGGCATGAGTTAAAACAAACTCCAGGAGATGGTGAAGGACAGGGAAGCCTGGCGTGCTGCAGTCCATGGGGTCGCAGAGTCAGGAATGACTTAGCGACTAAACAACAAGAAGTAAGTGAGTGGGAGAAAAGCACCGCCAGCAAGCACCACAGACTGAGACACACGCATACAACCACACACACGCTTGTGGGCACACAGGCAGCGCAGGACAGAAGCAGAAGTGGAGGCGTGGGTCCTAAAGGTAGATGCTGCCTTTGGGATGTAGCCCAGCTCCTTATGGGTTGTGTGACCTTGGGTGGATCTCTTAACCTCTCTAAACGTGTTTCTTCATTTGCAAAATGAGGATAAGAAAAGAATCCACCTCATGGGGCTGTCTTATATGGGAATAGTACGTGTGAAGTGCTCAGTACTGGGCCCAGCATATAACAAACACTCAATAAATGGTGTTATGATCATTGCCGGATTCAGTTCGGTGTGTCGAACGCCTCCGGGAAGGAACAGAATGCAGGCACCAGGGGACTACAGTGAATAATTGAGCCAATAAGAGATGCCTGAAGGGCTATACTAGAACCAGTGGGTAGAAGTAACAGAGACACAGACTTCTACTCCAAACAGGAAGAATTTTTGAACAGACTGGAGTTGCCCAGTCATGAAACCAGCTGCCTGGTGGGCTGCCACTCGAGGAGCCCAGCAAAAAAGACTAGCTGCTCACCAGGTGGAGATGCAGCTTGGAGAAAGCAGAATGGGGATGGAGCGGGTGGATGATCTTGAAGGTGACTTTGGCCAGATTCTGCGCGTCAACCCCTCTCCCCATGTGCTGGTTAATTAGTGCATTTGCACTTCCCTGATATTTACAGCCGTTACCATCAAGCATTCAAGAAAGGTGGGAGGAGATCGTGGTAGACAGAAGGCCTTATATCTTCCAAATAATTCATGACAAGGATGGGGATGGATAGGGCTGTCTTAAATCTGAAGCCCACAAACCCACTGAAATCATATGCATTGGAGGGGGGGTATATGCATCTGTGTACTTTTCTCAAAAGGACTAGCTAAGACCGGCTGAGAAAGCAGTCCACACTGACTTTTGAGAGACAAGGAAACTGAGTCATGAAGGATCTGGGTCACTCTGGCAACAAGAAGGCCCAAGTTCCAGGACGCAGACTGGCAATCCAAAGCTGTTGTCCTTTAAGTCAGATACCTTCCATGCCTAACCTCACAAAAGCCTCACCACACCTCCAGGAGTGGAAACTTTGAGCTCAGAGAGGTTAGGAAGCCGGCCTGAAGATGCACAGTGGAAGAATGGCCAGGCTGGGGTCTGAACCCAGGTTCTTTGGGCTCCAAAGCTTGTGTCTGGTATGTTTTTTTAACACTCAAGTGGACCATCTCAGGTCAAGAAAATAGAAAGGCATTTGGCCTTGACATTGAGAAGCAATAATGATGATCATTAAAAAGGATGACCCTTATAGGTGACAAGCGACCTACCTAGTCATCCTCAGTCAAAATTAAATTCAAATCAAAATTAATTTCTTCCTTACATAAAAGAGGAGGGCAGGAGAGGAGAAGCACAGTATCCATATGACTCAAGCGAGACAGCTTGACACCTGGAGAGAACAGACCGTTCAGAAACCAGAAAAGCCCACAGTGATTCCCACCAGGCTGGGGACTGGATCCTAGATGGCTTTGGTCCCTGTTCCCACTCTGCTTGCTCAAGATATTTTCTGGAGGGTGGTGTTCCAAGGCAGCCCAGGAAACAGAAGAGAAATCTCACTTCAATAACTCCGCCCCCCTCCCCTGAAAACTGAGGAGTGGCTACTGGTTGAACAAAACAACACCCCACACTTGGGTGCCCCGGGGTGCCTGGCTCTGGGCAGAGAGGAGTGGCTGTCCAGTCATCAGCCTCCAGAGGGGAACTGAAGAAGGGCCGAGGTTTGGAGCGACCACTTGGAAGCGTTGGGGTTGGGAGGCTGCAGAAACCCCGTCAACCCCCACCAGCTGGGGTGCTTTCCCTGCAGCCCCCCCTGTTAACACTGCGCGGTACTCTCCCAAGGACCCAGCGGTCTAGGCAGGCGCACTAAAAGTTTATAAAGACCTTTGCACCACGCAAAGGTCCTCGCGGCATAGGGGGCTGTAGCGTAGAAGAGGGGTAGGAAAAGCAAAGCCGCAGCCCACTCCTCAGTCAGGCACCACAACACCTCCCATCAGGGTCCCTGGATCCCTTCCAAGCCCCGATCCCTCTAGGACACCGGAAACCCCCCTCATGCCGACTTGGGGGTGCCTAGCTCTTACCTCTACTCGCCGGCCTGGGCGCTGGGCTCTGCCATCCCAAAGGCACTGGAGCCGGAGCAGCGCAGAGTGGAGTGGCGAGATGGCGAGGTCGCGGGGTCTCGGAGCCCAGGAAAGTTTACGTAGCGTCGGCCAGGCCGAGAGGAGCGGAGCCGGCCAGGCAGGCGGCGGGCCCCGCGGTAGCGCGCTCCGGCCGGCCCCGCGCCTCCGCCCGCACCGCGGTGCTCTGACTCCTGGGCTCCCCCGGCCACTCGGCCTGCCCAGCCCCGCCAATCGCAGGCCCCGCCACCCGCAGCTCCGCCCGCCCGGCCGGGACCCAGCGGAGGCGGGGAGGGGCGGGGCGGGGGCGCACCTGTTTGGCCAATCGACCCCGCTACTACCACCCGCCCCGGCCGGACTGGGCAGGGCCGATCCCCTCCGCTCTCCGCACACCAGTCCCCAGTCCCCACTTTGGCCCGGGATCGAGGCCGGGCCACACGCCCCCTGCCATCCCACACCACCTCGCACCCGCGATCTGGGTCTGGCCACACCCCCTACTCCCCTCCCCCGGCTCAGGCTAGCCTGTGGAGGCCCTCTGTGTGGCCGGTGTTCCCGGGAATTAATCCCAGCTTTAGCCCGAGAACCATGCGGATATCAGACTGAGGAGTGGGCTGCAACCCACCCCTCTTTTACTCTTCACCCTCCTCTCCCGCAAGGATCTTCGCGCCTCGGTTGACCCCTTAAACTGCTGTGCGCCTCCCTTCGATCTCCACCCGCAGTGGCCGTGGACTGATGCTAGGTTCAGAGGTCCGGGAGAGGCGGGGTGGGGTCGGGGTAGGGAGGGGGTTGTGTCAATGGGAAGGGACGTCCAACCCTCCCACCAACAAATTCTCAACCCCAGCAGAGTTGGGGCGAACATCTCCAGAATGTGCTTGCGATTAGTTTCAGCAGGTTCCCCAACTTCCTTCGGGGTCACAGTCAAATTTAAAGCGGGACGGTTTTATTGTCCCATTCTCCAGATAGGAAGACTGAGGCCAAAGGGAGGGAAGAACTTTTCGTACGTGGTGACGAGACTGCGACTTTTTTCAAATCAAAGGTGAGTTTGCAGAGAGCGCCTGATTCTTATCCCCAAGCCCGCTCCGGTTCCGACGCCTGTTTTCGCCGTCCCCCCTCCCCGCCCCCAGCGCCGGCCCCTCGTCCCCCTCCGCGGATCCGGGTAGGGAAAGAGAAAGAGGCGCCAACAAGTGCCTGGGAAGAGCGAGGGGCGCGCCGGCAGCCGGCCCGGTCTTACCTCGGCTGTAAAGCGTGTCCTCGCAGAGGGCGCCGGCGAGAGGCCCCAGCTGCGGCAGGGAGGCCCAGGCGAGCGAGTGGGAGGCCGCGCCGCCGGCTCCCATCCCGGACGGCTTCGGCAGCTCCTCGGCCCGCGGGCCTGCCACCCTCCGCCGCACCTGTAGGGACAGCGCTGTGCCCCGGGGCCTCGGCCTCGGCTTCGGGGGTGGGACCTGAGCCAGGCCCCGGGGTGGAAACTCCTGGTGCGGGGCTCCCCGGGCTCCTGGGACTGTCGCGGCCGGGCTGCCGGCGAGCGCAGGTCGCGCTGGACAGGGCGCTATTTTTAGCAAGAGCTGCTCTCCCAGTTGGACAGACAGAACCAGTTAATTCGACAGCTCAGGAAAGGCCTGCACCGGGAGCTCCCCGGAACGGCAGCCGCTGCTCGGCTGAAAGCTGATTCTTCGCATTCCTGCCTCGGGAGGCGGGAGGGCGGGAGGAAGCCTCTAATTCCTGGGAGAAGCCAGCGTCCTCTTCGAAGGCGGCTCCCAGGTCCCAAGGGCACGCCCAGGGAAAGGGCTGTCTACTAGATCGACTCCGAAACCCCGCCGATCTTCTTTCCTGCAGTCTCCAGGCCTCAGACTTCCCAGAAAATGCCCACCCTAGGTCACACTCTCCCTACTGGTCTCCAGTGCTGGGAAGAGCCTCCCGGAAGTGGGATTTCGCGGGGGCGCGCGCGCACACACATACACACACACACACACACACACACACACACATCACTCAGGATCGACTTGCTGGGAAAGGAAAGAAAAGTGAAAATCCTGCCCCAGATGAGCTGAGCTGGAGGATCAGGTAGAGGTCTTCAGAGCCTGGGCAAAACAGGATGGATGGATGGACAGGGCGGCTCTGCAGTCCTACAAGAACACCTTCTGGCTGTGTGGCAGATCTTCACCTCTGTACCTCGGTTTCCTCTTCTGCATAAGGGGAGCCCAAGAGATTGAGTGTGAGAAGGCCTTTGCAAACAAAAGCACGATGTGGATGTTTATGTAATGAATGATGAGAGAGATATAAAGATAAATAAGACACGGATCTGCTCAGGGGAAGCCACTAGCTGTTTGAATTCAAGGAGGTGCTAAGGGTCTAAAAAGATACAACTAGACTGTATGATACTAGCCCAGGGATAGATGAATAGGCCAATGGGCTAGAATAGAGGCTGCAAACATAGATACATGTATGGAACTTCATCTGTGGCAGAGTGGTACTGCAAGCCACTAGGGAAAGGGTAGACTTTTGTATAAATGTTTTTTATGGAGCGATTGGACATCCATGTTGCAAGAAAATTAGATGGAATCCCTACCTCACACCATGCATAAAGCAAGATCAATTCCAGGTGGATTAAAAACTTAAATGCAAAAACATTTTAGGAGGGAAAGATTTCTTAAAGATTCAAAAAGATATCAAGAAAAAGATACATTTAATTAGAGCATAACTTCTGTTTGTCAAAAGAAGACATGTGAAACGTGATAACTAGAGATCTACAAGTCAATTTTCAAAAGAGACAAGAGAAAACTGAATCAAAAACATAAACAGGCAATTCTAAGAAGGGAACACACGAATGTCAAATATCAAAAGAGATTCAGCCTCACTCAGTCAAGGAAATGCAAAAGAGAACCAGAGGAAGTGCCATTTCACACTGGTGAGACTGGCAAAACGCGAAGGGGCAGAAACTGTTGATGAAGATGTACAGCACAGACAACTCTGCTACACTGCCGGTAGAGGGGAATGGGTACCACCTCTCTGGAGGACAATGTGACCATATCTAGAAATGATGCTCAAACCCCAGTGACCCAGAGACTTGGATTCTGGGATAAATCTGGAGAACTTCTTGCTCACTGCCACCGCATTATCCTAGTAAGAAATCGAAGACAGCCTCATCAGTGGACAAAATGCTTAAACAAATTGTAGACAGGGCAGTGAAAGTCTACACTGCAGAGAAAATGACTAGAAATTCCTTTATGAATCATCATAAGTGGGGGAATAGGAAGCAAGTTGCAGAAGATCAAGTTGTGTAATTCACTCATGTAGAGTTCCAAAACATTAAAGACAAAATGATACTCTCTTGCTAGGAATGCATACATGTGCTAAAAGTATAAGGAAATTCAGATGAATGACACAGAAACCATTCAGTTCAGTTCAGTTCAGTCACTCAGTCATGTCCGACTCTTTGTGACCCCATGAACTGCAGCACACCAATCCTCCCTGTCCATCATCAACTCCCAGAGTTTACCCAAACTCATGTCCATTGAGCCAGTGATGCCATCCAACCATCTCATCCTCTGTCGTCCCCTTCTCCTCCTGCCCTCAATCTTTCCCAGCATCAGGGTCTTTTCAAATGAATCAGCTCTTCGCATCAGGTGGCCAAAGTATTGGAGTTTCAGCTTTAGCATCAGTCCTTCCAATGAACACCCAGGACTGATCTCCTTTAGGATGGACTGGTTGGATCTCCTTGCAGTCTAAGGGACTCTCAAGAGTCTTCTCCAATATCGCAGTTCAAAAGCATCAATTGTTTGGCGCTCAGCTTTCTTTATAGTCCAACTCTCACATGCATACATGACCACTGGAAAAACCATAGCCTTGACTAGACAGACCTTTGTTGACAAAGTAATGTCTCTGCTTTTTAATATGCTGTCTAGGTTGGTCATAACTTTCCTTCCAAGGAGTAAGTGTCTGTTAATTTCATGGCTGTAATCACCATCTGCAGTGATTTTGGAGCCCAGAAAAATAAAGTCAGCCACTGTTTCCACTGTTTCCCCATCTATTTACCATGAAGTGACGGGACCGGATGCCATGATCTTACCATTCAGGAAGTGTTTACCTCTTGGGGATGAGGGAGATGTGAAGGATGACAGGAAAAGCCATCACCTCGATTGGTAAGATTTTATTTCTTGATCTGAGTGAAGAGGAACATGTGTTTCCTCGACTTTTCAGAACATTTTCAAAGATACAGAGCAAGCATGATGATATAAAATACAAAATCCACTCTGGCTGTGGACTTCAGTTTCCTTATTTAAGTGACATGGTCATCATGTCTGTGAAGTGCTCAGCACAAGGCTAACTCATGGTGACGTGCTCAGTAAAGCTTAAGAACATGAATAGCCTGCCCCCCGGTCTCCAGCGGGGCCCTTCACACCCTAGCTCCAGCCAGCTGAGACTCCTTCACTCAAGTATCACCATGCAATCAGGTCTCCCGAACCCCCAACCTCTGACATGCCTTCATAAACTGTTCACTGTTCCTGGAACGCCCAGTCCTCCCCCATCTCTGCTGGGACAAGGTCTGTTTCTCCTATTACAATCCAGTTCTGGGCATTTCAGGGCTCTCAGGCAGAGGGTTCCCAGGCCACGCACACACCCACCCACCCACGCACCCCACTATCCTTGTTAATCACATTGTGGATTGTTGCTTCTGTGTATGGATCCATCTCCTTCAGCTGAGTGTGAACTCCTCAGGGTTATTATTCCTGTCTAAGCGACCACTGCAGCCCTCCCACCCAGGCTCAGAAACATCTGTTGAATGTTATCAGGGGTAAGTGGATCCAGATACTCAGAAATAAAAGAGGTCGTGCTAAACTATCAGAAGGAAAGCAATCCCAATATTATAGATTGACTGGTCTCCATGGAGTGTCCTTGGAGGTTTTGTGACTTTTGGGGTCAGAGAGAGAGGGTTCACATCCAGGCTGAGCCATTTGCCAGCTGTGTGAGCAAAGGTAGGTTATTACATCACTCTGAGCTCAGTTTCTGCACAACCAGGATAGGACTAGGGCTTATTGCAAGAGGTTCTTGCAAAGATTCAGTGAGATGTTGTTGTTCACTTGCTCAGCCGTGTCCAGCTCTTTGTAACCCCAAGGACTGCAACACACAAGGCTCCGCTTTCCTCTACTATCTCACCGAGTTTGCTCAAACTCCTGTCCATTGAGTTGGTGATGCTATTTGACCATCTCATCCTTTGCTGCTCCCCCTTCTCCTCCTGCCCTCAATCTTTCCCAGCATCCAGAGTCTTTTCCAATAAGTCGGCTCTTTGCATCAGGTGGCTGAAGTATTGGAGCTTCAGCTTCAGCATCAGTGCTTCCAGTGAATATTCAGGGTTGATTTCATTTAAAACTGACCAAGGTAATAGAGGCCACATGCATGGCCCCAATTTTGGAACAGGTAGTGATTATGGGAATATTGACCAAGAAGGAGATGTTTGGAGGGGAGAGTGGAAGGGACCGTTTGGTTCCTAGGAAAGTGAGGAGCTGGTAAAAGAAATACCTGGGTGATGTTTTCCAGTTCTGAACAAAAACATCCACCTGGAGGCTGACCCAGAAGATGGAAGAGTCAGATGTACGCTCTGAGTCAGTGCTTTGCGTGGTCCTTCCTCCTATCCTTTGTCCTACCTCTGGGTATGGGTCTGTGCAGCATTTCAGAACCACACCCCCCTCCCTGGCCCCCCACATCCACTCCGACCCCCTCCAATCTGTTTTCGCACGTAGCCCAGGGATCCCAATCTGGACCTGTCTTTTCCTTGCCAGCTTCCATCTGTAGGGGCGACGGAGCCTGTAGCACCTTCCCCAGGGACGCGTCTAAGGCGATTTACCAAATGTGTCTTTACTCTGTATGCAAAACCCACATATGTCCACTTGTCGGGCGCTTCCATCAAGGCAAAGTACAGGCTGGCAGATTGCTTATAGTCCAGACTCCAGAAGACGAGTTGGCCAGTGTTACATGTCATACAAGCAAACAAATACATGAAGTCAACAGGACTATGTGGTCACCGGAAAAGAGCAATGCTGTGCATTTCATGGGTTCAGATGAGATTTTCTGAACTAATGAGCCGATCCTTTTTGATGCAGATCACACTAGACAATATCATGTTATCCTGATGACATGGACATTGGCCGTTGTTGGCGCTTAGTCCCATGAAAATGGCCACATGAGGCAGGAATCCCATCTGGCTCAAGGTCTGCCGTCCTGGTGCTTCTCAGGGAGGTCACTGATGACCTCCTTGATGGTGACTCCGAAGGACACGATCTTGATCTCACCTGATCTCTTGGCCAGACTTCACCCTCTGGTCCCTTCCATCTGCCCGTCCTCTCCAGCTTCTCTCCTAACTCTTTGGTCCTGTCTTCCTCTCCTTGGCTGCCTCACGTTACTAGGCTACAAAAACTGCCGTTGGAGATTGTCTGCTTCCCTCTCATCCTTCCAGACTCTCTTTCACGGGCGATTTCAGCTGCATCCAGGCCCCTGGCTTCAACTGCTGTGCTTGTGCTGGTGATTCCCAAATGGTTATTTCCAGGCTAGTTCAGGTACTGGCTATCATCTCTTGCCTGAGCTTTGGAAAGAACTGAACTGGTTTCTTCCTCCACCTGGGCCCTCTCCTCATTGTCCCCTCCCTACAGGTCCGTCCTCTGAGGTTTTTAAAGCTCAGATCCAATCCTATCCACCACCATCCCACCTCTGCTTAGAAGCTTTCAGTGATTTTGTGATGCCTTCACGTGGCCTACCAGGCCCTGGGTGGTCGGGCCCTGCTCATTCCTCTATCTCCCTCTTTGCTGTCTCCCCTCTCCCTCTCTGCCTTTAGCCCCCCAGTTGGCTTCTGAGTCCCCAAATATGTGATGTTCCTTCCCATTATGCAGCCTTTATACACCCAAGGCTCCCCGCTGTGGACCACTTTCCTCTGTCTCCTCCCATCCTGGCCTCAGTTATTTCTTCCCAAGGCAGCCTTGGTTCCCCAGCCTCAGGCGAGCCTTTTCAGGCTCTGCACACTATACTTCCGTGGCACAGGTCACTGTCCTTCATGGTGCTTATTGCATTTGGTGACTGTACCTCCATTATGTGACCACTGGATGAGTGTATCGCCCTCCCAGGGCCGATGTCCCTGATCACAGGGATCACACCTAGGCTTATTCATTATTGTATCCCTCCGTAGCTCAGCTGATAAAGAACCGCCTGCAGTGCAAGAGACCCCACTTACATTCCTGGGTCGGGAAGATCCACTGGAGAAGGAATAGGCTACCCACTCCAGTATTCTGGGCTGGAGAATTCCATGGACTGTATAGTCCATGGGGTCACAGAGTCGGACACGACTGAGCAACCTTCACTCACTCCCCACCTCTAGCAAAGGCCCTGGCACATAGCAGGTGCTCCATGAGTGTCTGTTGAATGAATGAGTGAACCCAAGTCTGCTTGTGCACCTCCAGCGCTGGACTCTGTTTATCCTTGTTGGGCACTGTTCATTGTCAGCAGTTTCTACACCTCTGCACACTGATATGCACACAAGTGGGAGTACAACCACCTCTGAGGATGCTCAGAGAGGTTCAGCGACTGGCAGAACATCACACAGCATGGAAATACAACGCCTGTCCTTGAACTCGTGTCCGTCTGGCTCCAAATCTCCATAGGCTTCGCTCATGGCTCAGTGGTAAAGAATCCACTTGCAATGCAGGAGACATAAGAGATGCGGGTTCGACCCCTGGGTTGGGGAGATCTCCTGGAGGAGGAAATGGCAATCTGCTCTATTATTCTTGCCTGACAAATCCCACGGACAGAGGAGCCTGGCAGGCTACACCTCCAAAGGGTCGCAAAGCACACTGAACAGACAGAGCCCAGGAGGCCACACCACCACTTTATAGCTGAGCAAACTGACCGATGACAATTTCCTTCTGGGGTGATGGGGCTTCACTCAGTGATGGAAGTGAGACTCAAAACCACAGAGACTGAGGTATCACTAGAATGCACACCCAGGTCCACAGGCACCCCCAGGGCAAGGATGACATGAATGGAGAGGGACAGAAGAGAGCAGAGGAAAGCTCTGATCCAGTGTGTGCAGGGCCCTGAGGGTCACGGAAGATTAATAGTAAAACGTGCAAACCTCGCTTCAAGCTCAGAGGTGTTTGCAAATCAAATACGCAGAGAGAATGCAGCTGCAGTCAGACACTGGATTACACTGAACAGGAGGAGCTCTGGGTCCCAGGACAAGCCTGTCTGGGGAGTGGGGTGGGTGCAGCCCTGCCTGAGTCTAATCAGCCCCCAATGCTCTGATTCTGCCTCTGATTCTGTCAGTTTCCTCACAGTCACCCCTGCAGATCTCAGACTCCCTGGGTGCCAGAGTCCATGTGACTTGGTCTCCCTCTGTGCCTGGCTCTGGGCTTGGTGCTGAGGGCACAGATCAACAGAATAGTGGGCTGCTGTCTTGTGCAGAGGAAGAGACAGGCAGCAACACTGCCTGGGCCTGGGGAGCACCCCTGGGTGCTGAGCCCACGTGCTCATGACTGAGGCAGATGAGTGATTGTCAGGACCCTGATGCCAGCCTCATGGGCCAGAAGGGAGGCCAGGGAAAAGTCTTCCAAGGAGATGACTTCTGAGAGTGTCTTGACGGAGCAGAGAGAGAAGTTAACCAGGGGGAAAGGAAACAGCTTCTGCCAAAGCATGGCCATCTGAGCCGGCCTGGCCCAGCGAGCCAGGGGTTCTGATCAAGCAGCTTGCAGGTGGGCAGGAAAGGGGGCAGAGCTGGGTCGGGGGTCCCCGAGCACCACACCCAGAAGCAGTGACTTCAGGCAGCTCCTGGGAGGTCTTAAGTAGAAGTTGTTTAGTCGCTCAATTGTGTCCAACTCTTTGTGACCTCATGGACTGAAGCACGCTGGGCTTCCCTGTCCTTCACCATCAATGCTTGAATTTTACAAACATCCCTCCATCTGGAGGAGAAAGGTAGATTTAAAGGGCGCAGCCTGGAGGCTGCGAAGAGCATAGTCAGAGGAGGATTGACTGAGAGTGAGGAACGGGGTAGATAGCTCTTCAGAGGGAAGACAAGAGATAGGGTGACTGCAAAGAGGAACAGTTTGGGTTGGGTGGGGGTGGATGCTATGATTTGCAACACACCCCTCTTTGAGAAGAGAGGCCTCACTCCCCCAGGTGTAACGAGGCTGCTGCAAGGGGGCCCTCTTTGGGGGTGGCCTCTGCTGAAATGAGCCGCCACCTGGAGGTGATGCCCCTTCCCAGGTGCCCTTCCTTCCTGTCTGGTGGCCAGTCACCCCAGGTACATAAACTCCCAGCCCCCTGACACTACTCAGGACAGTTCTGGAAGGCCAGCCCTGCTCCAGGGCCTTCCCAGCCCTCCATGGGGGGTGCTGAGATCTGCTCTCAGACTGTGTAGCCACTCAACTTCTCCCTCTCCTGCCCTGCTTAGGCCCTTCCACCAGCAGGCCCTGCTGGACCTGCTACACCCTAATATGTCTCAGAGCCTGCTGCCTGGGGAACCCACCCTGTGCCTAGGAGAACTTGCTGTGTGTCCCGGCTGGTGGGAATGACCCGGAAGAGAATGTGACTTTGAAGCCACCAGTGAGAAAGGTGACCCATACTCTAGGGAACAAGGAGGGTCTTGAGAGCGGAGGCCAACTCCTCCTGAGACAGAAGTGGAGATTGGAAGCAATTAGGGGTGGGGAGAGTGTCAGGATCTAGACAGAGTCTTGGCCTTTTTTTTTTTTTTCTTATGCAGTCAGAAGTAAGGCTGGCTGCTGAGAGGAAAGACAGATATTAGAACAATGACATAAGAAAGTAATGATAATAGTGTCTGATAAATGTTGCCGCAGCAGTCATTGGGAACGCAGGGCCTCAAAGGGTGCATAGGAGTTCGCCAGGCTGCGTGTCCAGTGGGGAAAGTCATGCTAGGAAGAGGAAATATCTGGTGCCCAGAACCTAGCTGGGGATAGGATTGCCAGATGAACTAAAAAACAGTCAATTAAATGTGACTTTCAAATAAACAGTGAATAATTTTTTAGTCTGTGTCCTATGCTGTATTTGTGATATACTAAAACATTATCTGTTATTTACCTCATCCCCTTCTGACCCCCTCTCTACCAGCGGCTCATGGAGGGGTCCCCCAAGCTGTGGCCCAGGTACTTCTCAGAGTCCACTTTATCCCACCCTTGCTCAAACACCTGCTGTGGCTCCCCATTGTCCAACCATCAGCTGGTCATTTGGGACCCTCTTTTGTCTGATCTTCAGTGATTCTCCCAACCCCATCTCCCAGCCTTGAACACACCCGCCCCCGCCCTCCTTAATCTCCCACCTCTGGGGGTTTTGATCAACTGTTTCTCTGCCTACAATTCCCTCCCCTGTGTACCGTGTCCACACTTCCAGAAAGTCCTCAGACCCCTCTGGGTGGAAGGGAGTGGTCATCTCCTCTGGTTAATAGCAGTAGCACCTCTGGTACATCATTGCTTGTCTCTGAGCTTCTGTTCCTTTGTCTCTAAAATAGGGACAATACTGCCCCTCATAAGTGGCTAATAGGACAAGAGATTGTGTTCAGAAAACGCCAGACACTCCGTGCCTAGGTCATGCCAGGGCACCAATGCACATGTGTGAGTCGAATTAACACAGAAGTCCTGAGTTTTCATCGTTTAAATTGCTTCTTGGAATTATTATGCCCACCAGTGGAACTTAGATAAATTCAATTTCTCATATGAAGATGACCTGAAAAGAGGCGGACAATGAAGCCACTGCCTTCCTGAGTGTTTTCCAATTGACAAGGAGCCAAACCAGCTCCCCAGAAAGGACCAGTTTTGGAACCAAGTGTGACTCCCAACCTCTCCAGCTTGGAGCATGTAATATCCATCACACATGCTTCTGTCTCCAGCCCTCCCAATCCCAGACCGCAAAAGGTGATTTCTTATAGCCATTAGTATAATTACCCAACTGCGACGCTATGGAGAAGCGATTAGATAAGCCTGTGATTTTTGCACACGTATTTGTCTCAAGTAAGTCACCTGAAGTTCATCTGCCATCAGGATTCATAGCTGCATTCTCTAATCGCAGGGAATTATTTTGCTAATAACAGAGGTACCTTGATCTAATTTAGTTTTAATGCCAGGAGGTGCCCTCCTAGAATAATCAGCTCCAGGGCAATTCCAATTTCCAGCTTTGTTACACGTTCTGGAGAGAAGATTCGATTCAAGGAGGCTGAAGTTACTTCTTTATCACCCAAAGTCATCTAGGGGCGAAATGGAATCTACCGCTGCCTGCTTGCAGAAAAATGCAGGGAGAGGCCCAGAGAGAGGGGGTCAGAGAGAGGGAGGAGTAGGGGGGCTCCCAGATAAGAGGAACCATTGGAAGACACCACCGGTGGGTGAGGGCTGGGCTGGATTAGGACCACAAGGCTTTCCCTGGGAGAACCCAGATTTTCCTCTCATCCATTCATTATCTTCTTCATTCTGGTATTCCATTTCTGGGATCTCTCCTCTGCAAGATCTCTGCTGTTACTTGAGCACAAATATTGATAACAAACCCTTAGGCAGCCCTATTCTTGGTGCTTTACACGTATTAACTCATTATATCCCGTGAGGCAGGCAGGTGCTACTCTGATTCCTATTTATGGATGGGAAAGCTAAGACACAGAGGCTACAAAATTTGCCCCAAGTCGCCCAGCTAGTAAAGGGCATAGGTGGGATGCAGACCTTGGATGGAGAACTTCCTCAAGTTCACAGATAAGGAAGAGTTTGAGCCCCCCCCAGTAATTGTTCAACCTCGACTCTATGCTCTCATTTACCCCTCACAGAACAGGGGGGCAGGGGAGTGTTGTGAGTCGCACTTTGTTGAGGAAGAAACTGAGTCCCAAGAGAGGGTTGATTTGGCCAAGGTCAACACAGTGAGTAAGTGGAGGCACTGGGGCTTGAACCTTGAGATTCCAATTCTTTACCCAGTGCCACTCTGGCTAAAACCAGAACTCTGTGCAGTGTCTTTGAACAGCTCCAGACGCAGGCTGGTATCATGAGGAATAAGTCTGCAGTAACGGGCCACCCAGCTCTGCTTCCCGCTTTGGGGAAGTTCCTCTTCCCCGTCCCTCCACCCCTTGCCCCAGAAACCAAGTGTCCTTTGCTGTCATCCCACATTACCAAAGAAAGCCTGCTTCCAGATTCCTGTTCATTCACTCATATGTTTATGCTTTCAGCAGAGGGCCCTGTGGTTCTGCGGTGGGAAGGGCCAGGAAATCGACATGGCCCTGTCATTGCACTCCTCTCTAAGCCCTCCCTGGTCTTATCTG
Organism: Capra hircus; assembly: GCF_001704415.2. Lineage (NCBI taxonomy): Eukaryota > Metazoa > Chordata > Mammalia > Artiodactyla > Bovidae > Capra > Capra hircus. Next base: position 92,087,332 of record NC_030818.1, on the reverse strand, counting down.
CTCCAGAAGGAGGAGGGTTCTTTCTGAACTGCCTGAGCTACAGAACTTTCATTTCAAATGAAAAAAAAAAGTCAGGTAAACCCCACGTTTTACACCAGGTAAAAGCGAGCTGCTCTGGGCAGAGCTGTGTTAGGGCAACTGGGGTCTCTCCTGTTCAGCACCCTCTGGGCATCTTCTCAGACACAGTTGGAAAACCACTGGCCTGGACAGTGTCTCAGCTCTGAGGTTATAACCAAGGAATCTGGGATCTGCTGATGGCTGGTGATACCCAAAATGCTGGGTGGGCTGCAAAATGCCCTCCTGCAAGCTCCCCACCCCCTGAACCCCTGTCCTGCCTTGCGGTAGCATCAAGGGACAAATCGGAAAGGCACCCTCAGCAAAGCCAGGCTGTGCCCAAGCCCCTGCCCCTTGGGGAAGCTTTCCAGGAGTCTCGGCTCAGAGAAATGTTCCTGGCTTCTCCCCAGAGGCCCGTGGGGTCAGTCCGTCCTGACACATCGGCCAGAAGGACAGGCTGCTCCTCTCTCACCCCAGCTCTGCCCATCGTTTCCTCTCTTGCTTTTCTAAAAACATGTTATTTTTCATCCCTCCCCTACTCCCTCCTTCCTTCAACAAATGCTCACCAGTCACCAGCTTTCTGTTCTGGGCCTGAGGCTTCCAGGGGAATGGCCTGACTTCACACAGAGTCAGCTGCACCCTGGAGTGACAGATGCCGCCAGTGCCCTCAGGCACTCAGTCGCTGGAGCTAGGAAGGCTTCCTGGAGGCTGTGGTGACCAAAGGGGCACCAATGCATGAATAGGAGGTAGAGCAGCATGGAAGCCACGGCCAGTGGGCAGGAGATGGGCATTCCAGGCCCAGAAGAGAGCTGGATTTGGGAGTCATGGGAGGTGGGGTGAGATTGGTGTCCTGGAAGGGCTGACCAGGGGCTGTAGCCTTGATCCGGAGGGTCACAGGGAGCCAGTGGAGCGATGAAGCAGGCCAGATAGGGAGGCCAGACATGCATTTTAGAAGCTCGTCTGGCTGCTCACAGTTGAGGGTATGTGTGCACACTCCCGTATCCTTTGTCCCCTTCCCAGCCCTGCCCTCCCTCCACACACTCCCCGCATCCTGGGCTCCCTCAGAGACAGAGCACGTGGACAGAAGGGAGGAGAGGCTTTGGGCTGTTCGGCCCTGGCCTGGCCCCCGCCCGGGAGGACAGCCCTTGACCCCTTCACCCCCGCTGGACCAAGGGTCAGGATGAGTTTCGATCCCATCTCCACTGGTTGGGAAGCTTTGATTTCAGGGCCTGTTTGTGAACAAGAACTCACGCAGGTCAGCTTCCCCTCCCCCACCCAGCACCTTCTACCCAGATCCCAGCTCAGGCAAGCCCCTGGCCCAGCCTAGCAGCCCCTCGTGGCCTGATCACACCGAGATGGGAGAGCGGGAGGAGTTCTCTTCCCCAAACACAAGCTCTTTTGTTCCACCACTCAGCTAGACCCTCAGCCCTGCACCACCTTGATGGAGGTTTTCCTGGCATTCCGGGAGCCCAGGTCAGGGGAAGGGAGAGGCGTGGAGAGGGCAGTGAGAGGCTGGTGGCTGGGCTGGAGGACAGACAATTTCCAACAGCAGCTTTGGGCCCTGTCCCTTCCCTTCCTCGTCTCCTGCTTACTCTGGGGCTGTGCTGTGTGGCTGTGTTGAGTCGCTCAGTTGTGTTCAGCTCTTTGCGAGCCCATGGACTGCAGCCCACCAGTTTCCTCTGTCCATTCGGATTCTCCAGGTGAGAATACTGGAGCAGGTTGCCGTGCCATCCTCCAGGGGATCTTCCCAACCCAAGTCTCCTGCATTGCAGGCGGATTCTTCACCAGCTGAGCCACCAGAACTTACTGGACAGTGGTTCTTAATTGGAGGCAATTTTATCCCGCAGGGAACATTTTGCGATGTCTGGAGACATTTCTGGTGGTCATGACATGGGCTGGGGGTTGGGAGCGGATATGCTATTGGCACCTGGTGGGTATAGGCCAGGGATGCTGCTAAACACCTGCCAACACACAAGTTGGTCCCCACGACAAAGAGTTCTCGGGCCCCACAGATCGATAGTGCTGGGTTGAGAAACCCCGCCTGAGGATACAGCCTCCTCACCCTCTGTGCTCAGCTGTGACTCAGGCTTCCAGCCAGTCACACCCCCAGGCTGAGGCTGGACGACTCCGGACACTCATTTCCATCTCTGAACCCTTGCTCAGTCTGTTCCTGTTGCTGGAGCGTTCTCCCTGCTGACCTCTACTTCCCTAAATCTCATTTCTTTCCAGCCCCTCCCACCTGTCGGGACCCTCCTCTGCTGCCTACACCAGCCCCCCGCTTCTCCTACACCCCATGCTGCCCCCTCCCACTAGCCAGCTCTGACTCCCTCATCCCAATTCCTCCCTTCCCTGATTGGCAGCCACTGCCGGCTTCGCTCCTCAGTTTGCGCATCTATGCAATGAGTGGGGGCTTCCCAGGTGGCGCTAGTGGTAAAGAACCCGCCTGCCAGTGCAGGACATGTATGAGACCTGGGTGCAATCCCTGGGTTGGGAAGATCCCCTGGAGGAGGGCGTGGCAACCCATTCCAGTATTCTGGCCTGGAGAATTCCATGGACAGAGGAGCCTGGCCAGCTATAGTCCATGGGGTTGCAAAGAGTCGAAGACGACTGAAGCGACTTAACACGCACACACTCACACACACAAACACACTTACATGCAACGAGCGGGCCAGGTGAATAGGGACCCCAGGCCCCTTCCCTTCTGCCTCCTCCTGGCACAGGACTAGGTAACTTGGGACTCAGTGCAGACTCACAATGGGAGGCATAGTGGCCTCTGAGCCAGCAGAACCAGGGATCCAGTCTTGCTCTGCTGTTTCCTAGCAGTGTGACCAAGGGTCAAATTGTGAAACATCTCAGGGCCTCAGTTTCCCCCTCTGTAAGATGGGGGCAGGTTTTCCAGCAAGAGCTCGACAAGCTGTGTACTCTCCCTCCCATCCCTTGTTCCCTTTCTGGCTGATTTACCTAGCCGAGGTTCCCACCAATCTGGCCAGTCTCAGGTGGAGAACCACCTACTCTTGGGGCCAAGAAGAACAGGATTAGATTGTCCTCTGACTTCTTCCTAAAAGCTGAGCTCACACTGGGCTGCTGAGGACCTTGGGAAGGGAGACCTCTGAAGCTGGAGGTTTAGGAAACCAGAGGCTAAGTAGACCTGCTTAGGAAACCCGGGAGACCTCTTTAGGTGGCCCCAGGAGAGCTGCTGCACTCTTGGTTCCCGGCCTTCTTGGCCTCTCTCCCACTGGGGGCTCTTCCCAGCTTCTCAACCCCCCACTTCTCCTCCTGGAAAAGGATTTGTCGTTGTTGCTGTTCAGTCACTAAGTCGTGTCTGACTCTTGCGACCCCGTGGACTGTAGCCAGCCAGGCTCCCCTGTCCATGGGATTTCCCAGGCAAGAATACTGAAGTGGGTTGCCATTTCCTTCTCCAGGGGATATTCCTGACCCAGGGATTGAACCTATGTCTCCTGCATTGCAGGCAGCTTCTTTACCACTGAAGCAGGCTTCTTTACCCCTGAACTAGGCTTCTCCTACTGGGGCTGTGACCTCCTGAGTAGCCAGTCAGCCACACTCAGCTGAGCTGGCTCAGGGGCGGGCACGGAGTGGAGCAGAGGTGTGGTCTGGGTTCTTCGAAATTCAAGGGAAACAGCACAACTGCATCCTTCCTGTGCTGGAACCCATTCAGGCTCCCTGGGATGTAGGATGAAACCAAGCCCCTGAGCCTGGACCCCGAACCTCTCCAGGCTACTCCCCTACCCCTCTCATCTGGATTTGGGGGCCTAGCCTCATCGAATTGCTCAAAAGCCTCCAGTGGACTGACTCATCCACAGCCTGCTCACTACCTCCTTCCATAGGCCAATCCCTGGTTACCTTTAAGCTCAGCCTCTCCCCTGCTGGCCTCTCCAGCCTGCCTGCCCTGGGACATCACTGTAGCTTTGGGCCCCTGTCCTGAGCTCTTCCTTGATGCCAGGAACTCAGCCTTCTGCCTTCCTGGACCTCCAGGGCCTGACGGTGAGCTAGCCTAGAGGAAGTGCCCAGCTGGAATTAAGAGACGTAAACATGGGCAGGGGCTTCCCAGGCTGCACTAATGGTGAAGAACCTGCCTGCCAATGCAGGAGACTTAAGAGATGCAGTTTCGATCCCTGGGCCGGGAAGATCCCCTGGAAGAGGAAATGGCAATCCACTCCAGTATTCTTGCCTGAGGAGTCACATGGACAGAGAACCTGGCAGGCTACAGTCCATGGGGTTGCTAAAGAGCTGGACATGACTGAAGTGGCTTAGCATGCACCTACGCAACCATGTGCAGAGAAAGAAGACCCCCAGGCTCCGGCGCCTTCCTCCCCCAGTCTCAGTGGTTGCCCCTTAGAATCACCTGGTGGAGGGTGGAGGAGAGGAGGAAGGGAGGGGAAAAGTTTAAATACTCCAATGCCCAGGCCTTGCTCTAGACAGACAAAGTGAAAAAAGTGTAAGTGAAAGTTGCTTAGTTGCGTCCAACCCCATGAACTGTAGCCTGTCAGGTTCCTCTGTCCATGGAACTCTCCAGGCAAGAATACTGGAGTGGGTAGCTGTTCCCTCCTCTGCGGGATCTTCCCAATACAGGAATCAAACCCCTCTAGACTAATTGGGTCCAAATCCATAGGGGTGAGGCCGGTGCAATGCCAACCCGGAGGGATTAGAACCCTCCAGATGACCGCAATCAGCCCATGTCTCCTCCCGCTTCTTGGGGGCAACGGGACACCCAGGAGAGTGAGCTCTGACGCTCTTTAACACCTGCCATGTGTTGCACTGATCTGAAGAGCCCTTTTTGGCTTATATGAGGTCATTCATTTAACAAACATAAAATGTGCTGGGGCTCAGGGATAGGTTGACACCCGCGTGACAGGGAGCAGAGGAAGATGAGGGGTGCTGGGAGCACTTTGCAGAGAGTCCCTTGCTCTGGGGGGCTGGGGCCTGGAGGCAGAGGCTAAGGCAGGAGGCCCGTGGTGGGGCTGGCTATGGGGGTGGGGGTAGGGGCGTGAACCAGGCCACAAGTGGGCAGGGGTGGGGGGAGATGGAGACCGCAGATGTGAGGAAGGGGTGGGGACTGTGCTGGGAGGGGTCGTGGTTGGGCGTCTGGGCGGCTTGGCCACAGGAGGAAGAAGAGGAGCCTGCACAGAAGACTGAGGCGGGACCAGAGTGGTGGGTGGGGAGGGGCACGATGGTCACGTGCCTGCGGGTAGCGAAAGGTCCAAACACTCACAAACCCAGTAATGATAACTCTGCCTGAACGTGTCGAAGGGCTGTTTTCTAAGTATTTACTCTTCCCTGTAACCTGTAGACAGGGCTGGCGTAATCAGCCCATCTCACAGACAGGGAAAACTGAAGCTGGCGGAAGTTATGCAGTTTTCCTGAAGCCACATACCGCCTGGTAAGGGTCAGGGATCTGACTCAGACAGGCTGCCAGTCGAGCCACCCTGCCCTGCGCCACCCGCTCCGAGCAACGCCCCCACCCCCACCACCAGGGCCTCTCAGCCCAGACGAGCAGCGAGCCAGCACCCGTGGAGGACATCCCGCATTCAGGGCTCCCCTGGTGGCCCTGGTCGAGCAGTCTGGAGCAGGGAATGGTGTGGAGGACAGTGTAGGAGGCGAGGGAGCTGCCCTGAGGGAGCTGAGCAGGCTGGGGGCACTGAGGGGGTGACATGTGATGTTGGAGAAGGGGGCTGATGGAGGGGCTGATCAGGGGGTCCCCAGACAGGCAGAGGGAGGGGGATGCAGACCCCAGAGCCGTCTGTCCTCAACAGGGAGCTGAGGGAAGGAGTCAGAGCTGAGGCACCAACATGAGCGGGCCTGGGGTGGGGGCTGGTGAAGCTTCTGGAGCTGGAGCCTCAGCCCAGAGTCTGTGCAACTGCATGAGGCCAGGTGGGGGAGGGGGTCGGATGCTGTGCGGTGGGGCAGGGTTGGAGCAAGTGGGCCCAGCAGGAGACGGGTGCTGTCCATAGTCTCCAAGTCAGAGGCCCAGGCTGGGAAAAGAGCCCCAGATGCTAGGGTATAGCTACCCCGACTCAGTCCACCATAGAGCCGGCCAAAGGAAAGACTGAAGGGTCTCTGAGCAGGCACCCTCCTAGGTGCCTTGGCTTCTAGGCCATGGAGTTAATACAGCCGCTTGGTCAAGGACAGTCTCACCAGGACAGAAGGGTCTCTACTCTCCCTTCTCAGGCAGGTGTGGGGGAGAGGGGGTACCAGGTACCAGGAAGAAAACCAGGGATGGACCTGGGACAGCCCCGGAGGGCTCCTGGGTAAGACTCTGAATTTGGCAGCCTGGGCTTCAGGAGGCCAGAACGCATGGTGCCTCCGTCAGGCCTGTCCGGCCACCTCCTGGTTCAGCCGCACGCCGTGCTCTGGGTCCCCTCCCTCCACTGCCCTGTTCTCCATGCCTCACATTCCACATTAGCTAAGGCAAGGGAGGGCATTTATCTGAGATTTGGGTCAAGGGAGAGAGAGAGCCCAGGGCAAAGGTGGGGTGGGGGCTGGGGGAGACAGGCAACCCAGCCATTTCAGGAACTGTGTGTCCTGAGCTGGCTTTTCTGGAACCCAGCACCCCCTCATTCTGGTGCCGAGTCTGTGGCACCCCAGGGTGGGAGTGTGGGGCCCGCAGCCTCATAAGCTCCCTCACAGCCAGCCGAGAGGCAGGCACTCCATCCTATTGGCGAGGTGCTCATGTCCTCTACACGCGTTCCTGTGCATGTACACACACATGCACACAGACACACACGCACGCATGCACAGAGGTACGCTGGGATGTAGGTCACCGGCTGGAATGCCTCAGGCCCAGGGTTGCGAAGACCCAGCCATCCAGGCAGACACTTCCAGATTGGACAGAAATGTACCCTCCCCTTGCCTGCCTCCCCACTGCTCGCCTGTGTCAATCTGACCTGAAGCTCTCTAGGCTTCTGTTTGGTTTTCCCAGAATCTGCCTGGCTGAGACTGCGGGGAACCTGACTCCGTCCAGGGGAGGGGGCGGGGCTCCTGGCCACACTGGTGTTGTCTCTGTGTGTCGATCCTTATTGGGGGGGCGGGGGGCGGTACGTGAAGTCTACAAGAGACAAGGGGGTGTGGCCAATCCTTGAAGACTTCCAAGATATAGCCTGCGAGATGTCCTGGGACTAGAGGACCAGGAGGGGACAGTCAAGGAAAGAACAGAGCAATCTAAGCCAGGTTGGTCAGGGCTGGCTTCCTGGAGAAGGTGGGAGCACCTTGGCTGGGAAGGTGAGTGAAGATTTCAGAAAGCCTAAAGAAAGGGAGTGGTACTGTTGCAGCTGGGAAAGCCCCCGACACTGCCATCCTCCGCCCTAGAGCTGGCACCTTTGTGGAGGTCACATCTGTAAAGACCATCACAGACTCTTCTACAGAAAACCCCTGGATGGCCCTGCAGGCCCTTCAGATACAGCAAGCCCGGAACATCACTCGCCCTCCCACCCAGAATCTGCTCTTCCACCCAAGTCTCCCTCTCCGCGTGGACAGCAACATTCCTGCCACACAGGCCAGACACCAGGCCACCCTGCCCTCTTTTCTCAGGCCACCCTCTCAGCCTCCAACTTTTCAGTCTGGTGCGTGGAGCAGCTCACAGCTGAGAGGTTAAGACAGGCAGGGAAGCAAAGGCACTGTACTATCCTGTCAGCACATGGGTGTCTGGGAGGTCAAGCAAGATGGTCAGGGAAGGCTTCCTGGAGGAGGTGACACCCAGGTCACCCAGACTGAGACCTCAGGCTGAGTAAGAGCGGCCAGATTGGGGAGAAGTAGTGGGAAGAGTTGAGATAGACTAGGGTTCCAGGCAAGGGGCATCAGCAAGTGCAAAGGTGAGGGAGGGGCTGGGGGATGGCACATACAGAGGGAGCTGAATCGATCATGAGGGAGTGGAGAGAAAGAGGGGTGTGCTGGAGACTAGGGCAGAGGTGTCATCCAAGGGTCAGATGGTGGATGGCCTTGATACCACGGTAATGAGTCTAGACACTCTCCTGCTGCAGTGGAGTGCCCTGTGTGACTTTCAGATGCCTGAGAATGGCCCTTTAGCTGCACACAGAGGATGAGTTTGGGGGACAGGTGGAGATGGGGATCCCCAGGAGGGGAACAGAGTCCCAAATGGGGCATGGCCTGAGAAGGGGGCAGAAGGTGGAGAGTCAGGGCTGAGCTCAGGATCACTTAGGAAGTAGAATGGCCCTTGAGGGGTTCTGGTTCCTCCTCTCTGAGGCCCTCATCTCTGTACCATATAGTAGGGGGTGGGCAGGAGGACCCCCAAAGACCCTCTCCTGAGCCTCTTTCCACGTGGGGCCATTTTCTGTCTGCTCTAGTCTCCCAGGGCTTCTGAAATAACCTCTTGGGAGGAAATCCAGCTGGGCGGAGCATAGCTCTAGCTTCTGAAGGCCTGGGGTGGGGGCAGGAGCCCAGGGCATACCCACTCAGTAGAAAGAACGGGCTGGGCAGTGGGAACCAAGTGGGGGGGGCTCTCAGAGCACCCAGTGGTCCATTCAGGAGGACAGCCAGTGTGAGGGTGCTGGGATACACTGGGCCTCATGGAAAAAGCCCACCAGCTTTCTCGGTATAAGGGGGGCCCGGAACCGTGGTCCAGCAGCCTGGGGATAAGTTAGGGCCCATTACTCACAAGACTGACACTTGGGTTAGTGACCTCACCTCTTTGTGCCTGTTTCTTCATCCATAAAATGGAAATTAACATGTGCCAGGAAATAATATACCAGGTGGGAGGGAAGCTTCGGGGAACAGTCCGTGCTGCTGAGTGATTCAACGAGGATCTGTACCTGGGTACCACAAGGCACCACCTGGGCACCACCCTGGTCCTCTCGCACGAGCCACGTGGCCCAGACCTGGGGGAGGTGCAGCAGGATGGAAGCCCAGGCCCCTGAGGGGGGCCCAGGGTGAAATGTCTTTGCTTCCTAAAAACCCGGAGTCAGCCTCTCCCTCCTTCTCCCACCAGGAGCCCTTCGCCATGCAGACAGCAGCTCCTCTTCTTTGAGCTTCCTTCTGCTTTGCCGGCCTGACACTTCCCACCCTCCTTAGGCCACTCCCCCTGGCCTTCTTGTGAAGCCAGCTGCTGGGGTGTGGGGGCGTCCAAGATTTAAGCCCCTCCCTGTCCGGCCTCATTGTTCTTTTATTGACCCTTCTTCCTGATTTTGCCTCTTCCCAGCATCCTCTGGGGCAAGAAGGGGGGCTCCTCCCCTCTTCCACCTGCCCAGCTGGAGAAGCTCAGAGGCCCAGAAGGGCTGAGGACCAGGGCCAGGATACCCGAGAGGCAGCCCAGAGTAATGGGCAGAAGCACAGGCATCTAGGAGGCCTGGGTTTGAATTGTGCGTACTTCCACTAACTTGTGGCCTTGGGCTCTTCAAAACCTCAATTGCCACATCTGAGCAATGGGGCTATTCCTTCCTGTGTGAGGAGCCAGTGATTGCATGTGGACTCTTAGCACAGAGCTGGACACGTAGCCAGAGCTCAGGAAGTGGGATCCCCACTCTGCCTCTCTGGCCTGACTCCTTCACCTGGGAAAGGACCTCAAGTGGGGATGTAGCCTCTCCTGTTCCTTCCTCATCCCCAGAGGCCCAGTCAGGCAGTCCACAGCAGAGCCGTAGAGCAAGATGGAAGGAATCCGGGGTTGGCCTCCCTTCCCCACCCCAGGGAGTCTGGGTGGGCAGACAGCTGGGGAAACTGAGGCTTGCTGTTGAGTGAGCTGAGTGGCAGAACCAGGAGGAGGCCCCAGGCCCTCCCTTGCCCATGAGAGGTGGAACGCAGGTCTGAACAGCTCCTATCTTCCCAAGGATCCACCCACACAGAAGCCTCAGAGAAGGTTCTAGTGGGTACTGCTCCAGAGCACGGGCTCTGCGTGGGACAAACCCACAGGACTCTCAGCTCTGCCACTCACTCGCTGTGTGATTCTGGGTGAGTCACTCAGCCTCTCTGAACTCGTTGCCTTATCTTGAACACGAGAAGGGCAACACCAGCCTCGCAGGGTCAGGGGAAGGGGAAGCGAGACGATGAATGTGGGGCGCGTGGCCAGCTACGTAGCTGCTGCTTTATGGTTATTTTCTGTTCGCTAGCAGCTGAGGCATGTCTTCTATGACATCTTCAGCTTCCCCCTCTCACGGGGGAAGGGCCAGGGAGCGGTGACATCAAGCTCCCTGACAGCTTCCAGCCCAAAATAGCCCTCTCTTTAGACTGACCCTGTCCCGTTACAGTCGCTCCTGCGCTCACTGTCCCCAGCTGAGCTGACAACGCCTTTGGTGGTGGCTCGTGCCCTGTCACGCTCCTCCCCTGAACAAACACTCCTGGGTAGACAGGATTTGAGGTGGCAGCTTTGGCATAGAGACGGCTCTTGGAAAGTGCAGCAAAATGAAGCCCCCGGGCTCTGGCAACCTGGGTTAAATCACTGAACTTGTTCTTAGGTCTTGGTGTCACATTCCTTCCCTGAGCCTCAGTTTCCTCATCTGGAAAATGGAGCTGTAATATCAGCCTACTGTTGTGAGGATTCAAGTAGGCAGTGTACCTAAAGGACCTTGCCTGGGGAGGGGGGATGGCATGCAGTAGGTGCTCAGTAAATGGGACTGGTTATGGTACCTACCATACCTGGAAGATTACAAAATCACCTCCATCTGCCTCTTTGCAGGGCCCCCAGCTGGAGCTGAAGTCCTTTGGCGGTTACCATCAGAAGAAACTGAAGGTTCTGAGCTGTCTGTTCCACCCCCAGGGTTGCCAGAGCAACCAGCCCCTTCCTGAGCTTTTATCCTGACCGTCTGTCTGAGCCCAGCTCCCTCACCCATGAATCATAAAGTCCCCCCAACAGGTGTCCAGCCTCTTGTGGTTTCATCTCAGTCACCCCTCTGGAGACCCCAGTCAACCCAGGACACAGGCAGGGCAGCGCTGAGTCTGTCCATTTGTCGGACAAAGAAGCTGAGTTTGAACAAGGAGCAAGGATTCAGTCCAGGCCACCCGGGATGGATGTGGCTCAGGCCACAGGGAGGCAAGAGGGTGCCAAGTGCTGAGTCGGAATTAGACTCTTAGATGGAACAGTCGGGGGTGTGGAGGACAGTACCCTCATCGGGCAGTTAAGGAACCAGAAGTCCAGAGAGGAGGAAGAGGCCTGAGGGCATGATCAAGTTAAGGGCAGCATCCAGCTCATTCACTCATTCATTCATTCATCCCGTGAACATATATGGAGCACCTTCTCAGGGCCAGGCACTGTGCAGGACCCTAGAGAGACAGCAGCAAATAAGACACAGCGCCTGCCCGCGAGGATCTCAGGGTCTTGAGTGGGAGTCAAGTCAGTGACTGGGTGATCCCCTCGTCCCCTTCCTCGGCTATCAGAGGACACGAGAAGGAAGTACTGTGCTTTGCTTCTCTAGGTTGGCCTTTCCATGCAGCTCTGAAAGGCCCTTGCCAGAGGGAGTCAGTCAGATCTTGTCTGGTCCTCACCCCAATTTACACTTGGGGAAACTGAGCCACCTCCATGAAGGGCTCTGCTAGGGTTAGTGTGCAGGCTCTAAGCCCTTGCCTTCCTGCCCTGATTGTGTATAAAAGAGATCTCTGCTCCTGTGTGTGCCACTCGCCCCAGCTGTGGTCTGAGCCCTCAATGACTTTGTTCTAAGGACATCGTTCTAAGGACCTTGTTCTAAGGTCCTGTGTCGCAGGACACCCCATGGGGCTCTACTCAGCCCTGTCTGCTAAGATACCCTGAACGTGCCGAGGCCTCCAGAACATCAGAGTCAGCAGCTAGGGATGCAGCCAAACTCCTCTCAGCCCCTGAGCACCTGGTGAATGCAGAGCTCACGATATCCACCAAATGGAAGAAAGTCTTGCTCTGCTTGAAGAAGAGAAGGGCAGCCCAGAGCCCTTCCTCCAGCTGTGCCTCTTCCCACCCTGTCCCCATCCTGCGTCCCCAGGGAGCTCAACTCACCATACCTTGACCAGGCATCACCCGGTCAAGAAGCAGCACCATCACCCAAAGTGTCAGAGAACCCCTCGAGGTTCTCTCTGCTTGGAATGCCTTCTCTCACCTCCTTGGCTGAGCCAACCGAATCGTCTGCTCACTCACTTGTTCACAAGCATTTGTTGGATTCTCATTACAGGCCAGGCAGAGCGCCATGCTCTGGGGATAAGAGCTATCAGGACCCTTAGAGATGAGTAGGGGACAGAGGTTAAACTCATACATGTACCATAATGGGCGACTAGGGGACTGAAAATGAAGGTGAAAGTCGCTCAGTCGTGTCTGACTCTTTGCAACCCCATGGACCATGCAGTCCATGGCATTCTCCGGGCCAGAACACTGGAGCGGGTAGCCTTTCCCTGCTCCAGTTCGATCTTCCCAGGAATCGAACCAGGGTCTCCTGCATTGCAGGCAGATTCTTTACCAGCTGAGCCGTAAGGAAAGCCCATGTGTGACTAGGAACCGGTCCTATAAAGGACAAGAGAGGGTAGCAGAGTGGGCTCTAATTTGACAGAGTAACGTGATCTAAGCAGGGCGTCTCTGAGGAAGTGACTTTCACTGGAGCCTGGGAGGAGGAGGAGGAACTTACCTCAAAGAAGAAAGAGAGGGAAAGTAGTCCAGGCAAAGGGAATAGCATATGCAAAGGCCCTGAGGGCGTTAACTAGTTTGGTGAGTGTGAGGAGGGACAGAGCAGTGTGACTGGAGCCTATGGAGCCAGGGAATGAGGACAGAAGAGTCAGATCACAGAGGGAGGCAGAAAAGATCAACCTTGCTGAAGGGACCTTGTGGTTAACAAGGAGAGTGAGGAGTCCAAGAGAAGGAACCAGAAAAAAAGACTGGGAGATAGATGGGGGAAAATCAGGAGGGTGGCCTATCTCAGAAGCCAGGTGAAGAAATTGTTTCACAAAAGAAGGAGTCATCCACTTCTTTGGCGGGGGGCGGGGGGGGGTGTCACCTCCTCCAGGAAGCCTTCCTGGACTCCAAGTGTGGGGTTAAGGATTCCACGGGGCCTTGGCCTTCCCTTCAGTGCTTTACCTCTCTCCCAGACTAGCCTGGGAGTGTCACAAAGGCAGAGACAAGGTTTGACTTGTCTCTCCAACCCCAAAACTTAGTTCAGGATATGAAAGTAGTATTTGTTAGATGAATAACTGTAGGACCTGGCCAGGATGTTCCCTTCAGCTTGGGGCCACTCCCAAGGACTTCCTGGGCTCCCCTCCATTCCTGCTCATCACTTTCTTGAGGAACTGTCCCCTGTCCGCTTGTCTTTTCCCCTCAGATCCCAGGCACCTCTCTGCTGCCTGCCCAGCTTCCAGAAGGCCAACCACAGGCTCCCACAACAAGGGAAGACAAGGAGCTGATGCATGGACCCTTCAGTTATGGTGCAAGCAGTCTCCATTTCCAGGGACCCCAGACTTACCCTGCCCCAAGACTGCTGCTAGCAAACCTGTGGGACAGCAGGTGGAGGCTGTGGGTTTCTGAGACACCAGTGAGCTCCAGGTAGGGAGACAGAGGGATTTGGAGCCCTGCTTGGCTCTGGGTTGGTCCCCCAGACAGGGGTCTGTGCCCTCCATGGGGTAGTATCTAGGTGTCCCCCTGCCAAGTTCAGGTGGACACCTCTGCAGACAGGCAGGCCTGTCCCACACTCCAGACTGTCTGCCCCCACCTCCCCCCCAGGAACTCATCACTCAGAATCCAGTCTCATATCCTTTGTCTCCCATTGGAGGCCAGGAGCTCTTCCAGGGCCAAGGCGCCATCTCCCTTTTCTCCCTCCCTTGCTCCGTCCCTCTCTCTTTCCTCTCTCCATTCACTAATTACAAACTGTTTCTTAGGTTTGAGTTCTCTCATCCTGCACCCCTGACCCTGACACAGAGCCTGGCACGTGGAGGTCACTTGGCAGGCATCCACTGGCCACCCGACCTCCCAAAGATGCTAGGTCCGCGGGCTAGGCTAGGTTAGGTGGCGCCAAGCTCCCCTGAGGGGTGCAGCTCCAAACGTGGCAAGAGCCCCTCTCCTTGGAAAGAACTGGAGCCGGCAGGAGGGAGGAAATTTGGCTTTGAATCTGTGCCCTGCAGCCAGGCCTGGCTGGGGTGGGGGTGGGGGTCCAGGGGGAGAAGCACACAGTTTTCTTAGCAGGAACCGTAGGCCCAGGATGATCTAGGTCCCCAAAAGGCTGATCCTAGCTGGAGCGACGCCTCCCTTGACTAGCTCTCCTCTCTGAGGCCAACAGGGCCCCCTCCTTACAGAGCCTTAAAACCTACGTCCCCCCAGCCCAGCGCTCCTCAGTCCCTCAGCCACCCTCCGGCCCTCCTGCTTCCCATCTTCCCACATCACAGAGATGGCCAGAGTGCCCCCCTCAACACCCCCCACCCCCGGCATCCTAACCAAAAGTGCACAGCCTGGCCGGGCTGAGCAATCCGGTTCTTAGACCCCTGCAGCAACTGCCATGGCTGATCCACTGGGAAAAGTGCAAGTTGCTCGCCACCGGCTTCCGACAAGGGCTCTGTCCCAGGCAACTTTCGCCCAACAATCCGCCCAGGGTTTGCAGGGAGGCTGCGGCAGGGGCGCTCCCCGGGGGCAGCCCCTGGGGCCCTGCAGAACGGGGAATGCTTGCAGGCTGGCTTTAATTACAGACTGCGTTCCTCTGCCTGGTCCATCTATATTTATCTGCAGGATCTCACTAATTAAATCCCCCACCGCAGCCGGCAGGCCTGGGGACGACCGCGAGTGAGGCAGACAGGCAGGGGGCTGCAAACTTCCTTCCTTTCCTTCTGGTCCAGGAGCAAAACAGAAGCGGCCGAAAACTCCTGCTCCCTCCCCCAACCCCACCGATGCTTGGTCCCAAGGAACGCCGGCTCCGGGGACCCTTCAGCTCTGTGCCCCGTAACCCCTGGCACCCATGACCCACAGGTCCCCACACCAGGCAGTGCCCATCTTCCTCCCCGCTTCAACTCGCATTCCTGGATTCCCGCAGCAAACAGAGAAAGCCTCCCTGAGCAGCACTCTGCCACTTTGCTGGGGCTCTGGTCTTACCGAAGGAGTCGTCTTGGTCCAAGAGGGAGTCCGGCTCCATGGCGTATGGGCCCCCAGCCCCTGGCCCCACCTGATTTATGAACCGAGGCTGTCTCCATGAGCGTCTGGGTTTCTCCTTTTGTATTCCATCTGGCGGCTTTTCCAACTAGATGACTGGGTATTCCTGCACGCAGGCCCCTTTCCAGCCCTTGCCTTCATACAGTACATTTAAAGTAGCAGTAACCTCTTTTTCCTCCCCCCGCAGCCTGGCTGGAAACATTAGAAGGGACCGAGGCAGCAGAGATGTCTAAAATAGGAAGACGCCGGGGCAATTGGCCTGGCTGCCCGCGACGCTGGCTGCGGGGATCTGGCCGGCCTGCGCAAATGGAAAAGCTAAGAGGTAAGGGTGAGCCTGGGCTGAGCATCTGGAAGCTGGCTCCGGGGGACCCCGGGGTCTGTGGAAAGGGGGGAGGCTGACCCACCCACAGGAGGGGATGGGGGGTCCGCTCTGTTCACCGCCCAGTGCCCAAACCCCAGGGGCTTCTCCCAGGCCCTGCTGGAACCTCCCACTCAAATCTGTTCTACAGACATTTCCTGCAGTGTGGGGGATGCAGAAATTGACTCATCCATCCATTCAGTCAGACACTAGAATTTTTTTTTTGAGCATCTACTCCGGCGCCAGACACCGTGCCAGGTGCTGGCTTTTGCAGGAGGGAGCAAGTCTCAGCATCTGGTCTCTTGGAGCTCACAGGTAAACAGGCCTGTGCAATGCAGCGTGTGCACTAAGAGCTGTGGGAACTTGAAAAAAAAAAAAGGGCTGCCTCACCCAGACAGGGGGAGGTGGTCAGGGAAGGCTTCCTGGAGGACTGGGCACTTAAGCTGGGGCCTTATGGGTGAGTAGCAATTAGCCAGCTGAAGAAGGAGGGAGTGAGGGGGAGGGTGTGCTGGGTAGAGGGAGCGTCCTGTGCAGAAGCCCTGAACTGAGATGGCACTTGGGGTGTTCAGTGACCTCCTCGATAAGTCCCAGGCAGTTGGAGCAGCGGCCACGGCAGAGGTGGTGGGAGAGAAGCAGCAGAGGGGATCAGGGAGGGCCTCACGGGCGGGGATGGTTCTCAGGTTTGACCCAGGGGATGACGCACGGGAGGGAGACATTCCAGGCTGCTCTTTAGAAAGGCCTCTCTGGCTACTGTATAAGGGGGCAGAGGCTGGGGCAGGACTGGACAGGGGCTGTCAAGTCCCCAGGGGAGAGGGATGCTGGCATCTACGGGCACAGCTATAATAACATGGGGTGCCACTCACTAAGAGGCCACGAGAGCTGGGCACTGGTCCCAGTGTTCCCTACTTGGATACAGTCACTCCTCGGGGACCCCGCCAGCAGAAACCCTGCCCGTCCTGCTCCACATGAGGACAAGGCCGAAGAGAGAGGAGAAGTGACTTGTTCGAGGCTTGTGAGTGCCCTTCAGACCAGGCCTGGACCCCCAGAGAGGTCATAGCCTAGATGCTGGTAGGGAGGGAGGTGGTGCTGGGGGGAGGACAAAGATGCGGTAATTCAATCCACATCTCGGACCCAGAATACGACAGAGCCTCGGGGCTTGCGGGACAGGAAGAGTGTCATTTGGGCCCAATCAGGGAAGGCTGCCTGGGGGAGGAGGCATCTGAACAGGACAGAGAGAAGAGCAGGATTTGGATGGGCGAGATCGAGAAGGTACGGGCCTCCCAGGCGGGGGGAATGGCACAGGGAAAGGCACAGAGGCAGGGAGGGCGTGACAGCGGCAAATGAAGGCAGCTCGAGGAGGGAATGACACGTCGCCAGGAGGGTGCCGGAGCAGGTGAGTGGCTGGGGCTGGAACCAGAGGACGTGGGATCACAGCCCAGGAGTGCAGGCTTGGTCCAGGGGGCACGAGCAGCCTCGAAAGCCCTCTGTCCAGAGGACGGCCTGCATCCCAGTGGATACCTGGGTGTCCCTGGAGACAGCCCTTTCCCAGAATTCTCCTTAACACTCTGCACTTACAGCAGAGAAACTGTCTGTTCCCCACGGATCACTGGGACATTAGAAACTGAGCCTCAGTGGCCAGATTTTTGGAGACATGACCCTGAGGCTGAGGCAGAGGGGACATTAAGAGGAGGGAGATGGGGGCTTCCCTGGTGGTCCAGTGGCTAAGACTTGGTGCTTCCAATGCTGGGGGTCTGGGGTTCAATCCCTGGTCAGGGAACTAGATCCCACAAATTGCAACTAAAAGCTCCTGCATGCCACAACTAAAACCTGGCACAGCTAAATAAATAGAGAAAATATCTTTTAAAAAAGAGGAGGGAGATGGGGGCTTTCCTGGTGGTCCAGTGGTTACGGCCCCGCACTTCCACTGCCTCTGTTTGGGGAACTAAGATCCTGCATATCTTGTGGTGTGCCCCCCCACAAAATTGTCAATAAAAAATTTAGAAAAAAAAGAGGGGAGAGATAGGAGATAGAGACAAGCTGGGAGGCTGGCAGGAGGGACCAGGCTGGGGTGGCAGGGAGGGGAACACCCCCCGACCCCTCCCAGCCCCCCGCTGTTGCCCAGTGCTCCCAGAGCAGCCAGTGGCTGCTGACGTGGTTGGCCTAGCCTGGGGGAAGCTCCTCTGTCACCCGTGACCACCCCTCTGTGATGACAGAGATCCCAGCGCCCAGCCTCCCGCTGCCTTAATTACAGGGAGGTCAGGCCCTACCCAGGCAGCTGCAGGCACCAGGCTCCCTGGATCTCTGACTCAGCGGGTGTGGCGGAGGGGGTCTAGGAGTGGTGGATGGGAAGCCTGGACCCCCAGTCAACAGCTGAGCTCAGATCCAGTTCCCTCTACTTCCCACAACCTCCAGGGACCCCAGGGCTTCAGGGAGCTATGGGGGCCCATTGGCACAGAGGCAGTTGAGGTCTTTTTCTTGCTAAAGTGTGATAGGGCTGAAATCAACCACCTGGGTTTCTATCCAGACTCTGCTGCTTACGAGGTGGGTGACACTGAGCTACTGACTCCGCACTTGGGAGTCTTGGTGGTGGAATGGGGCTTCTCCTGGCCTTTCCTCATAGGGTGGTGATGGATTAGATGGACCACGCTGCCACAGGCCGGCAGGTTGCCATAGAGATGCCGCTGCATCCACCCACTCACTCTCTCTGTGCCTGCCACGCCCAGGCTGGGCCAAGCCTGGGAGCCAGACACATAAAGGAAGAACCAAACCCAAGGATCTGAAAGCTAGAGGGGAATAAAGTGAGGCTGGAGGAGGGGCCAATCTGCTCAGCAGAATCAGAAAAGCTGCACAGGGCTGCCCTGATAGTCTAGTGGTTAAAAATCCTCCTGCCAATGCAGGGGACACACGTTCGATCCCTGGTCCGGGAAGATCCCACATGCTGTGGAGCAGCTAAGCCCGGGCGCTGCCACCACTGAGCCCAGACTCCAGAGCCCTTGCTCTGCAACAAGAGAAGCCACTGCAATGAGAAGCCTGAGCACCAGAGTGAAGAGCAGCCCCCACTCACCACAACAAGAGAAAGTCCTCATGCAGCAGTGAAGACCCAGTGTTGCCAAATAAGTCCATATCTTTTAAAAATAATAGTAAAGAAAAGCTTTGCAGAGGAGGGGCCAACTGAGCTGGACAGACAGGGGTGAAGAGGTGTTCTCCGGGCAGACGCTAGTAAGGGCAGGCAACACCATTGCGTGGACTAAGAATAAGGCAGGAGACGTCCAGCACTCCTGGTGGTATGGAGCGTTCAGGTTCTCTTCTGCTCTGGGTTCTGATTTTCTAGTTAAACTCTATGTCCACGGCCAAATGGAGTCCATAGTCTTGCCCAGTCTGGGGCTCTGAACTGGGGTGGAGCCTGACCCCAGGCTCAGACCCTGTCCCACCCTGCATGGCTCCTCTCCAGAACACAGACCAATGTGGGCTGGAGTCCACTTTGGAGCATCCTGGCTGGTTTCTCAAGTGAGGACAGGTAACCCTGCCTGGGTCCAAACTCCAGCTCCCTGTTTACCAGTTGGGTGACCCTCAGCAAGTGATTTTACTTCTCAGAGCCTCCATTTCCTCACCTGTAATAGAAGTAAGGAGAGTCCCTGGAGGGCTGGTGGGAGAATTAATGAGTTAATACAGGTAGATCTTAGAACAGGGCCAGAAGAAGCGTTCGGTAAAGCTAAAGTTGAGAGTCCTCACCACAGCCTTCCAGGCCCTCCTTATCTCATCTCTCTCCCTCTCCCCTCCCCCTAGCCCAGACTTACAGGTCTTTTCTTTGAACTGCCCCAGGGTCTGGCCATTTCCCCTGATAAAAGTGAAATCCCCCTAAATCCTCGCTATCCCCGCTCTGTTCAGGTCCCTCACCACCTCTCTGAGATATCAGGTCCCCTGCCCCTCCTCTCACCCCACTCCTTGCTTTAGTTTTCTTCTTGGCCCTTTCGATAGACATCACCTGACATTATTGTTGTTGTTCAATAGCTAAGTTGTGTTTGACTTTACAACCCCATGGACTGCCGCATAGCAGACTTCTCTGTCCTTCACTATCTCCCAGAGTTTGCTCAAATTCATATCTACTGGGTCTATGATGCCATCCAACCATCTCATCCTCTGTTGCCTCCTTCTCCTCCTGCCCTCAATCTTTCCCAGCATCAAAGTCTTTTCCAGTGAGTTTTCTCTTCACATCAGATGACCAAAGTACTGGAGCTTCAGCTTCAGCATCAGACCTTCCAAGGAATATTTAGGGTTGATTTCCTTTAGGACTGACTGATTTGATCTCCTTTCTGTCCAAGGGACTCTCAAGAGTCTTCTCCAATACCATATCTGTACGCTTATTTGCATCTTATCTGCCAGCTCCTGCTTTCACATAAGCTCCATGGTGCAGAGAAGCACTTAGAACAGTCCCCAGCTGGCCCACCTGAAGTGGATCCCCACTAAACACGTGTGGAAGGACCAAGTGTTAGCTGCAATGGTTATTTCCCCCTCCTGCCCCCTGTCTTGATAATCAGCCCACCACCCAGGACCTCTCGCTGAGTTCCAGGGCTCCGCAGACCCAGATACACTCGTGCATCTTCCTGGTTATCTGCCTGGACTGGGTTCTCCCTTCTCAGTAAGGGCTGGGCCCCCAGGATCAGCCAGCAGGAGGGAGACCGGAGGGTCTTCTACTTGGGGACGGGGGGCTATACTGTGAGCCTGCTACCCTTTCTGCACCTCACACCAACTTTTCCAAAAAAGTTTTCTCAGTCCCATTTCACAGATGGGAACACTGAGAGGCTACAGTGAATTCCTGAGAAGTGGCAGAGCTGGGGTTCAAGACCTTGTCTGCGAGATGAGAAGGCCCTACTGGCCCCACTGTAGCACCTAACAGGCCCTCCCAGCTGAAGGAGAAAGAAGCTTGTCTGAAGGATGTGACAGGCAGGCTCAGAGGTGGGACATGGGACAGGGTGGGCAAGAAGATAGAGCAGCCTTGGGTCCGCTCCCTGGTAGCCCCACCTTCCATCCTGGGCCCCTTCAAGCAGCTGCCATCTCCTGCGTTTAAGGAGAGGGTCACTTTGCTTTTTTGGTTCAATGGCCATGAAACTGAGAGCTGGCACCTTTAAATAAGTTCTGAGCCAGCCGGCAGGGGACAAGGGCAGGTTACAGGCAGGCCCTGTCACTGGCTCCACTGGGGCAAGGAGGGTCTCCTTCTGATGACAGGACCCCCTCCCTGCATTCTGGATCCCTCTCAGCATTGTCCTGGGAAACCAGGACTCAGAGAAATGAGACACAACCTCACATCCAGGAAGGGGCAGGAGCAAGGCCCAAACTCTGGGCCCTCACACCACCCCGCGCTGCTGGGCTGGATTAGAAATTCGAGACCTTTGCTCGTGGTGCGTGGGAAGGTTAAGTTGCTTGCCCTCGGTGGTCACACAGCGGATTCCAAGGCCCCGACTAGCAACCGCATTGCACTGTGGGCTTCTCGTCCTGCAAATGTGATGCTGAATTATCATGAAAGAATCTCAGATCTTTCCAGGAAGAAGCAAGCCCTAGATAAATACACGGAGTTAGGGGGGTTTCCCAGGCTGAGGGGACGTCAGGGATGGTGGCCTGGGGTCCTCAAAGTTCCTGACGTCCTCAATTTTGTGATGAGCAGTGGGGCTCCATATGGGACATCCTGGTTGCTGGGTGCCAGGGTCCTGCCTCGGGTTCCAGGAAACCCTGGAGACATGGTCACACCCTGCCTTCCGGCAGCAGGGATCAGACAGGCTGGCACGATGTGAGGCGATCTTCAGTGGCTGGCAAGGATACTGCTCTCCATCCGCCTCCTCCGCCAGCCCTCAGAAGTTCCCCAAGTGCCCAGTCACTGCCCCAAGAGGATCCCAGGCTTCCCAGAGCCCCAGGTTGGAGGCTCATCCAGTGCATACCCCCGAGGGGGCAGAAATCTCTTCCATGACATCGTTGCTCCAACTCTGCTTGCTTACCTCTCAGGACAGGGAGCTCCCTCCCTCTCAGGAAGTCAGTTGCCTCTAATGCCAGGTAAGGTCCTCTCTCAATGGAGTCATGCTGTGTCGTCCCCATGCTGTTCCACACTGGTCCTGGCCTCGGGAGGAACGCCTGTGACCCTCAGAACCCCCCACATGAACTCAGCCCTCTGCACTCCACCTGACCCACACCCCTCCCCATGCTTCCTGGCTAGTTTTCAGGTTTTGTGGTGAGTCAGGAAAAAACCCAAGAAGCCTGGAAGCATTTTACCCATTCGGCAATGACGGCAGCCATGCAATTCAGCAAACTTTCGCTGGAGACTGTGCCAAGTGCTGGAGACACAGAAATGAATCAGAGTCCCTGGATCTCCACTAGGATGGGGGAGGGAGGGCCGGAAGGGACGCCCAAGGCATCAGCCAGGAGGTTTGGAAGCAATCTTTTAGGATGGCTAGTTTTCCAGAGGGCTTCCCAGGTGGCTCAATGGTAAAGCATCCGCCGGCCAAGCAGGAGATGCAGGTTTGATCCCGGGGTCAGGAAGATCCTCTGGAGAAGGGAACGGCTACCCACTCCAGTATTCTTGCCTGAAGAAGTCCGTGGACAGAGAAGCCTTGGCGGACTATAGTCCATGAGGGGTCACAAAAGAGTTGGACACAACTTAGCGACTAAACAACAAGTTTTCCAGAAGGAGACAAGGGGAGGGAGAGATGGTTGGATGGCATCATGGACATGATGGCTCAATGGACATGAGTCTGAGGAAACTCCAGGAGATAGTGAAGGACAGGGAAGCCTGGCATGCTGCGGTCCATGGGTTGAAAAGAGTCAGATGTGACTGAGTGACCGAGCAAGAGACAAGGGGAGGGACAGAAAGAGCGAGTAGGGTGGAAGGACCTGAGAAAGCAGAGGCCAAGTCCTAGGCCCACTGATGAGCCTGGAATACAAGGTACTAGAGACGCAGACATAGGGAACAGACGTGGGGACGCAGGGGGAAAGGGGAGGGGTGACGAATGGAGAGAGTAGCGCTCACATTTATACACTGCTGTGTGCAAACAGCCAGCGGGAGGCTGCTGCGAAGCACGGGGAGCTCTGCTCCTGCTCTGTGACGACCTGGAGGGCTGGGAGGGGCTGGGGTGGGAGCGAGGCTCAAGACGGGGGACATGTGTATACATATGGCTGATTTGCGTGGTTGTATAGCAAAACCCAACATAACAGTGAAAGCAATTATCCTCCACTTAAGAATAAATAAACATACACATTTTTTCAAAAAGTACTATGTATCAGGGGTCAGCAAACTTTTTATGTAAAGGACCAGATGGGCCATATTTTTGGCTTTGCAGGCCACACAGCCTCTGTTGTAAGACGACCCCGCCCGACTGCCAAAGCTCTGAAGCAGCCGTGGACAATACATCAGGGAGTGAGCGTGGGCTTGTTCCAACCACAGCTCTACTTGTCAACTCTGAAATTTGAACTTCATAGGATTTTCTCATGTCATGAAACAGTATCCTGCTTTTGATTATTTCCCAGCCGTTTAAAAATGTAGAAAGCATCCTTAGCCCGCAGGCTGTCCGAAAGCAAGATGGTGGGCTGATGGCCCACAGGCTGGAGTTTGCCAACCTCTGCTGTACAGAGGTTTGGGAAGACTGGGAGATGAGGCTGGAAAGTTGGGTGGAAGAGGGTCTGGACTCTCTACCCAACCCAACTGCCTTCAACCACTGCCTGCCGTCAAGAAGCTAGAAAAATGTGTGTTTAGCTCAAGTGCTGAAACATACCTAGGCACAATGGCCCAATCACACAGGAAAACAACCTGACGGCTCAGACGGTAAGAGTGTCTGCTGACAATGCGGGAGACCCGGCTTTGAGCCCTGTGTCGGGAAGATCCCCTGGAGAAGGAAATGGCAACCCACTCCAGTACTCTTGCCTTGAAAATCCCATGGACAGATGCTACAGTCGCAAAGAGTCGGACCCGACTGAGCCACTTCACTTGACAAGCTGATTGGTTAAAGTCAATAAAGAAGTATACAGATTAATAAGGAAAGTTCCCCTCCAATGCCACTCTGTACGCTAGGGATGATGTGGTGAGGAGGTGGGTGAGTGGGAGTCCAGCCGCCTTCCTATGCACACGGACGTGGGCACACGGACACACACACACATGCAACACCACACACGGCTCATCCTATGATTGTC
Organism: Capra hircus; assembly: GCF_001704415.2. Taxonomy (NCBI): domain Eukaryota; kingdom Metazoa; phylum Chordata; class Mammalia; order Artiodactyla; family Bovidae; genus Capra; species Capra hircus. The sequence goes on along the minus strand of NC_030818.1, from coordinate 92,063,705 downwards.
TTATAATGTGCTCTTGTCGCTTGGCAGTTCAGCCCTGAATCTTCCCATCTCCTCTCTGATTTCTGCTTTGGCCACCGAGTGCCGCGTGGTGCTGTGCCCCCATGCACCCAGCGGTCCTTCACTGAGGGACATCCAGGCTGGCCCCTGCTTTACGTGATGACAAGCACACCCATCTGTTTCTGTGCACCAGCGCTGGGACTTTAATTGGAGATATTTTCAGAAGCACAATTGCTATGTCAAAAGGCATGAGAACAAAGACAAATATATATCATTTACAAGTGGACTCAGAGAAAATGATACAAATGAACTTATATACAAAACAGAAATAGAGCCACAGGCATAGAAAACAAACTTATGGCTGTCAAAGGGGGGAGAGAAATAAATTAGGAGTTTGGGATTAACATATACACAGTACTATGTGTAAAATAAACAAAAAGGACCTATTGTATAGTACAGGGAGTTACGCTCAATATTTTTAATAACCTATTAGGGAAAAAAATTTGAAACCGAAAAAAAATATATATGTACACGTATAACTGAGTCACTTTGCTGTATGCTTGAAAGTAACACAACATTGTAAACCAACTATATTTCATCCACCCACACATCTATCCATTCATCTATCCACCCTCCAGCCATTTACCCTTCCAACCATCCATCACTCAACCATTCATCCACCGAAGTACCCATCCTCCATCTATCCACCCATCCATCCACACACACCACTCACCCATCCATCCACCCAAACACCCACCCACTCATCCACCCCTCCATCCGCCCACCTGTCCATCCGTGTGTTCATTATCTGTTGAGTAGTGAAGGTGGCTTGAGTCCTCTGGCGGTGGTGGTGAATGCAATCATATTCCTGCCTTCTTGGTCTTCACTGTCTGGTGAAAGATGGTCTACACATGCCAGGTACCGAACACAAGAGGGAAAAAAAAAAAAATCCCTGCTTTCCAGGATTCATATTCTAGTGGGTGATGATAAGGACTAGTGAGGAAAATAAGGCAGAGTGAGGGGCCAGCAAGCCCTGGGAGCTGCGGTCGTGTGCACGGTGGTCAGGGGAGACCTCTAGAACAGAGCTCCAGAGCGGTGAGGGAGGGGGCTGCCCACATGCGGGGGGTGGGAACAGCCGGTGCAAAAGTTCCGAGGTGGGGGTTTTCAGGAACAGCCAAGGAGGCCAGCATTGGGGTGAGGGTGAGGGAGCAGTCAGTTCCCTGAGGTCCTGCAGGCAAGGGAAGGCTTGGCTGTTACTCAGAGTCAGGAGGGGGCCTGTGGAAAGTCTGGGGTAGGGGGGCTGGCTGCTGGGTTGGGAATAGACAGAAGGGGGCCAGGGCTAAAGCCGGAGAAGGGTCAAGAGGTCACCAAACTTGACCTGATAAGAGATTCTAGGCCAGATGGTTGGGTGGAGGTGGCGAGTGGGGTGGGAAGGGGTGTCCTTGAAGGCAGTGGTGGCGGTGTTTAGTCGTTAAGTCGAGTCTAACTCTGTAGCACACCAGCCTCCTTTGTTCATGGAATTCTCCAGGCAAGAATATTGGAGTGGGTTGCCATTTCCTTCTGCAGGGGATCTTCCCGACTCAGGGATCAAACCCTTATCTCCCGAGTCTCCTGCATTAGTAGGCAGATTCTTTACCACTGAGCCACCAGGGAAGCCCTCTTTGAAGGTAGCCAGAGGCTTTCCTCGTGGACTGGATGCCGGGTGGTGAAAGGTATGAAGGACGACACTGAGATTTGGGGCCTCATGAACCAGAGCAATGGGGACAATGGAGGAAGAGCAGGTGGAAGAAGGGGGTTTGAAGCCTGAGCTTCATCTGAACAATGTGAACTGGAGCTGTGTATTAGCCATGGAGTGGAGAGGTGAGGAGCAGTCTACAGGACAGAGCCTGGACTCAGGGGACAGGTGCAGGCTGAAGATGGAAACATGGGGCTGTTAGCACACGGGTGGGATTGAAAGCCTGGATGCCAGCCCCAAGGGAGAGAGGAGATGGAGTAGAGAAGAGGTCTGGGGCCCAAACCCGGGGTGCCCCAGCCTTAGAGGGTAGGGAGATGAGGAAGAACCTGCAAGGGAACTCAGAAGGAGCAGCCAGCGAGGAGGAGGAGGAGGTGGGGACCTGGGAACCAAGGGGGAGGACTCTCGGCAAGGAGAGCATGAGGTGATGCTGAACAGCTGAGTGAGCTGAGGACAAACACTGAGCACAGGGTTTGCAAACGCACTGCAGCCCAGGCAGACATGCGGGGAAGCCTTGGTGACTGTGGGTGCCCCAAGGAAGGGCGCTAGACCCGGGAGGGCTTCCTGGAAGAAGGGGTGTCTAAACAGGAGCCTGGGGGACACAAACTTGTTCACCAGATAGCCAGGGGATGCCCAGACCAAGGGATTAGCACCAGACCAAGGAGGAGAGACCATCATAGCATGTTTGAGGAGCTGAAAAGTCTGGCTGTAATATGGGGTATGGGGAGGGTGAGAGGTAGACCGGGTGAGAGTGTTATCCTCACAGGACCCTAGAGAGGTCAGCAAGGCAGATGGAGGGGTCCTTGATAAGAGACAAGGCTTTGGTGATTAGGAGACGGGGTGGGAGAGGGAGGGAGAGGGTGGTGCCCTGGGGAATGGGGAAGCAGAAGGAGAAGCAATTTGGGGAAGGATGATGGATTCAGAGAAGTGGAGGGTGCTGAGGACAGTCAGTGGGGAGATGTCTACCATCAGCGAGGCATGTGGGCTGGACACTGGGGTCTGGGAGGTGACCGCATGCGAAGGGAGGATGCTGGGCAGAGCTGGGTAAAGCCACACACCCGCCTCCTTCCTGGCACTGCTTGAGGTCAGCCTGTGTCCAGCTGCTCTCTGTGTGCTGGGGAGGGGCCCCGGTAGCCACCAGCCAGCATGGCTTATTTTTCCAGGCAGCAGAAACCCAAGGGGACCCCAGTGGTTCCTCTGTCTTGTCCCTCCCCACCTCCTCTGTCCCATCCACAGCCCACAAAGCACCTTTACTGCGTCCCTTTGGGTACCTCAAGCAGAAGGAGCCCCTGCCATTCGACACACACCCACATTGTTTCACAGAACCATAATTTATGGAGCAGGGGCCATCCTGGCCCTGGGAAAGCAATGATGACCCAGGCAGACCCGCCTTAAGGGGCCCCGCGTTCAGTGGGGAGAAGCGAGCAATCAATACACCATTAAAGTCAAGTGTGGTTAGGGATGGGGCTTCCCAGGTGGCGCTAGTGGTAAAGAACCTGCCTGCCAGTGTAAGAGATATAAGAGACGTAGTTTTGATCCCTGGATCAGGACAATCCCTCTGGAGGAGGGCATGGCGACCCACTCCAGTATTCTTGCCTGGAGAATCCCAGGACAGAGGAGCCTGGTGGGCTACAGTCCATGGGGTCACAAGAGTCAGACACGACTGAAACAACTCAGCACACACACATGCGCATGGTTATAGGAGAGGGTGGCCTAGGGGCCCATAGGGGTCACAGGGGCTTCTAGGAGGAGGCAACATTTAAACGATAGGTATGAAGGGTGGGACAGAGTTAGCCAAGGAAAAAAAGGGGATGGAAAAGTGTTTGAGCAAATGGGAACAGCATGTGGAAGCCTCAGAGGGGAGAGAGAGCAGGACAGGTAGGAAGAAGGAAAGGATTCAGGCTGATGGAGCCTTGGGTACCAGGAGGCGGTTGTGGGTTGTGGGGTGTACCAGTGGTGAAGAGCACGGATGTTTTCCTGAGGGCAATGGGGAGCCAAGGCGTGTCTTAAGCAGGCAGTAACTTGTTCAGGTTTACATGTTGGGGGATTTGGAGACAGAGACCAGAAACACCCAGTCTCAGCCCAGAGAGACCCAGGAACTATCATCCAAGGCCAGATTCCCCCTCCTCTCTCTCGTAGCCCCTTGATAGGTGAGGTGGGTCCACACGCTTGCACCCCTCCGGGGACCTTGCACTCACTCCCTCTGGGGACAGGTCCCAGCGTGATTTAACAAGCCCCGTGAGAGCTCCACAGGCTCTGCGAATCCAGTCTGGCCACTGGGGTACCCGAGGGCATTGAACTCAGCGCGGCCAAGTGGCTTGAGCGGCCCCACGTGGATGACGACCCGCAGCTGGCGCTGAAAAGCTCCGAAGCCACCTACGGGGGCGTGTGCGAGCTCTCCGGATGCCACCTGGTGAGGCTGTCGGCAGTTTGCAGAAGAAATCAATCTGTTCATGAAGACGCGCCGTCCCCCCGACCTCCCCCACCGCGACAGCATCCCACTCTCTCCCACTCCCTCTCCAGCCCCTTCCGGGAGAGGCTGAACCTGCCCCGCAGCGCCACCGTGTGGGCGACGCGGCTCAGAACAGCAGGAGGTCGGTCCCCGCTCCAGGTGCTAAACGCAGGACAGAGGAAAGGAAACCCCATCCTGAGCTTGCCAGGCTGCAAGGCTTACCACGTCCAGTTCTCCTTACATTTAACACGTTTATCTCTTCAGAACGGTAGTACATTTGAGGCCTGTTGGTGATTTGTAATTCTTTAAGTGATACATGCTTACTGAATAAATATGCAAACTCCATAGACTGGCTGCAAGGCAAAACTTGACAGTTTCCACCCAGTATTCGAGCCCTCCCTAGCTCACAGACACCCAGAGACACCCACAGATTGCATTTTTTGCAAATAAGCTTCTAGATGTTGACACTCAGAGACACCCACAGATTGTATTTTTGGCAAATAAGCTTCTAGATTTTTTTTTCCTACAGAATAAAAAAAAACCTGTATGTTTCTATTTGTCTCACCTATCTTCCATTTGATTCTCTTTATTTTTAATATACATTTGTGCAAATGAAATCACATTACATGTGCCTAAGTTTTGCCACTCACTTTGTTTTATAAATTTGTTTTTGTTAACTATGGAGAAGAGACAAAAGAATATTTATCTAACTGATGTATAGTATGTGAATCAAACTGAAATGAAGCCTGTGTGCCCATCACCCAATTGAAGAATATTTTTATTACATTGAAGCTTATGCATTACTTTTTTACAGTTAAAAAAAGTATTTTTTCTCCTTTCTCATCTTGGGGGACGGCGCGTCTTCATGAACAGATTGATTTGGTATTTTTTATTGACCCATATCATCTCTTCATTAGCTCATTAGTTTCCCATCCTTTTAGTGCTTCCACTAGAGATTACGACACAATTCTTGACTTAGTAAATTCTAATATACAGCAAATTAGAACAGTACTATTGCCACTTGTGGGAAAATCCAGGAACTTCAGGCCACTAAAATCACCATTTACCCCCTCCTGACTTACACGCTATTGTCATCTGGCACCATCTGGTATTTTAATTCTTTATATATTTCAAACTCTGCAAGAGGATATTGTTATTGTTTTATGCAGACGATATTTGGTGAGATTAACCACACATTGTCTCTCTCTATTTTCCTTCATTTCTTCTCGTGTTTTCAAGTTTCCATCTGGGATCCATTTTTCTCCTGCCAGAAAACCATCCTTTACTAATTCCTTTGATGGGGTAAGCTGGTGACGAATTAGTGGTCTTTATTTGCCCTAGTTCAGTCGCTCAGTCATGTCAGACTCTGCGACCCCATGGACTGCAGCACGCTAGGCCTCCCTGTCCATCACCAGCTCCCAGAGTTTACTCAAACTCATGTCCATTGAGTCGGTGATGCCATCTAACCATCTCATCCTCTGTCGTCCCCTTGTCCTCCCGCCTTCAGTCTTTCTCAGCATCAGGGGTCTTTTCAAATGAGTTAGCTCTTCTCATCAAGTAGCTAAATTATTGGAGTTTTAGCTTCAGCATCAGTCCTTCCAAGGAACACCCAGGACTGATCTCCTTTAGGATGGACTGGTTAGATCTCCTTGCAGTCCAAGGGACTCTCAAGAGTCTTCTCCAACATCACAGTTCAAAAGCATCAATTCTTCTGCCCTCAGCTTTCTCTCACATCCATACATGACTACTGGAAAAACTATAGGCTTGACTAGATGGACCTATGTTGGCAAAGTAATGTCTCTGCTTTTTAATATGCTGTCTAGGTTGGTCATAGCTTTTCTTCCAAGGTGTAAGCATCTTTTAATTTCATGGCTGCAATCACCATCTGCAGTGATTTTGGAGCCCCCAAAATAAAGTCTGCCACTGTTTCCACTGTTTCCCCATCTATTTGCCATGAAATGATGGGACCTGATGCCGTGATCTTAGCTTTCTGAATGTTGAGCTTTAAGCCAACTTTTTCACTCTCCTCTTTCACTTTCATCAAGAGGCTCTTTAGTTCTTCTTCACTTTCTGCCATAAGGGTGGTGTCATCTGCATATCTGAGGTTGTTGATATTTTTCCTGGCAAACTTGATTCCAGCTTGTGCTTCAGCCAGCCCAGCGTTTCTCATGATGTACTCTGCATATAAGTTAAATAAGCAGGGTGACAATATACAGCCTTGACGTACTCCTTTTCCTATTTGGAACCAGTCTGTTTTTCTGTGTCCAGTTCTAACTGTTGCTTCCTGACTTGCATACAGATTTCTCAAGAGGCAAGTCAGGTGGTCTGGTATTCCCATTTCTTTCAGAATTTTCCACAGTTTACTGTGATCCACACAATCAAAGGCTTTGGCATAGTCAATAAAGCAAAAATAGATGTTTCTCTGGAGCTCTCTTGCTTTTTCGATGATCCAGCAGGTGTTGGCAATTTGATCTCTGGTTCCTCTTCCTTTTCTAAAACCAGCTTGAACATTTGGAAGTTCACAATTCACATATTGTTGAAGCCTGGCTTGGAGAATTTTGAGCATTACTTTACTAGTGGGTGAGATGAGTGCAATTGTGCGGTAGTTTGAGCATTCTTTGGCATTGCCTTTCTTAGGGATTGAAATGAAAACTGACCTTTTCCAGTCCTGTGGCCACTGCTGAGTTTTCCAAATTTGCTGGCATATTGAGTGCAGCACTTTCATAGCATCATCTTTCAGGATTTGAAATAGCTCAACTGGAATTCCATCACCTCCACTAGCTTTGTTTGTAGCGATGCTTCCTAAGGCCCACTTGACTTCACATTCCAGGATGTCTGGCTCTAGGTGAGTGATCACACCATTGTGATTATCTGGGTCATGAAGATCTTTTTTGTATGGTTCTTCTGTACTTGCCCCGACTATCTCCATTTCGCCTTCATTATCCAAGGGTATTTTTTTGCTGAGTATGTAATTTCAGGTTGGAAAGAGAGGGCAAGAAAGAAGAGAAAATTAACAGAAAAAGTGGGACAAATAGAAAAGAAAGAGTAACATAGAAGACCTACAGCTGAATAGATCAGCAATTATATTAAGGGCAAGCACATTCACTACTCAGATTGAAAGTCAAACATTACCACACTGGATAAAAATGAATAAAACTCAGCCATATGCTGCTGACAGGAGAAAGATGTCCAGTATAAAGATACAGAAACAAGAACAGTAAAAGCATGGAAATAGTTATGCTATGCAAATAGTAACCACAAATAAACTGGTGTGGCTACATTAATATCAGCAAAAGTAGAGTTCAAGGGCGGGGGGTGGGGTGGGGAATGCTAAAGATAAAGAGTTATTCACAGTGGAAAAAAATGTTCCATATAGCAGACAGATACACCAATGCTAAAGCTGCATGCCACTAGTCATGTCACCTCAAAGGATACAAAGCAAAACTCAAAAAAAAAAACGAAAAGGAAAAAGAGACAGATTTACAACCCCTCTTTCAGTAATTGATGGCACAAGCAGATGAAAATTTAGGTGGAACTTCAGATATCTACAGGAACATCACAGAATTGATGGCCGAACACGTTGGCCTTGGGATGGCGGCCAGGCAAAGGGAGTCTGAGACCATGACCTTTTGTAGACAGGACCCTGCTCCCCGTCGCTGCCCCAGGTGGAAAGATTCAAACCTGGGCACAAGCCTGCTTTCCTCTGAGCTTCAGTCGCCTTGGAAGAAGCCAACCAGAACTGCCTCCCAAATTTGTTGATGTGGGGTGGGGGGCCAGCAAGGGATCGAGGTGGGGAAGAGCAGGCAGGGGCAGGAGCAGACCGGAGTGGGGGTCGGTGGGGGTCCTGGGGTTGGGTTTTCCCAGACGGGGAGTCAGGGGAGAGAAGGGGAGTGGACCCTGGAGATTGGCAGCTGGGAGAGCCTTGGTCATGGAGTCGAAGGAGCCTTGGAAGCCATCCTTGCTGTGTCTCTGGCAGGGTAAGAAAGCAAAGAGCTACAGTGGAAACCATCTCACAACAGCCCACTCCAGTGGGAGCTTGTGGAGGTTCCCTGAACAAGGATTCTCATCTCTTTAGAACACTGTTTCTTACCCACACTGCCGCCTCCGAGGGGTGGGTGTGTGTACGTGTGTGTGTGCGTTCATGTCTTGGAGTGTCTGCTCTGTGTGTCTGGGTGTGGCCCCCCTCACTGCACGACCACTTCCCGTCCATAAATACGGCACTCTTTTCTCCGGGCCTCTGCACGTGCCCTTTCCTCTCCATGAACACCCTTTCCCTTCCTGCTCTCTCATCTTTGCCAGGCCGCAGTCTTGCTCATTCATCAAGGGCAGGTGAAGGAGTCTTCTTTCCCAGGAAGCCTGCCCTGAACATCCCCCGATGGCTGCTCAGGGGACCCTCTGCCCCGCCCCCAATCCTGGCTTCCCTCTCCCCCTGCCCTGGTCCTGTGGGCTGTAACCTCTGGTTCTTGTGTCCATGGGGTCCTCAAGTGTGGGACTGGTTCTTGTCCACCTCTGGGTCCCCAGCACAGGCAGGGACCCCATCAGAGGTCCCCGTCGGCCACACAGAGGCCTGGAAAATGCTTGTTAAATGAATGAATGAACATTAACAACCACTTCTGTGGAAGGGTCTGGAACCCCAGCAAGTCTTCCTTGTTCAACTCAAAAAGCAAACCTGTCAGAGCTGGCAAGCCTCTCAAAGGTGCAGCCAAGAATCAGCAGCGTGGCCACCACCGACTAGGGGAGCTTGTCAGAAATGCAGCTTCCCAGGCCCTACTCCAGACCCACTGGGTCAGAATCTACTTTTTGAAAAGATACTCAAGAGATTCCCAGGCACATCATAGAGTGAGAAGCACGCTCTGTGGACCCCACCTCCCCCTTTACAGACAGGGAGAGACAGCCGGCAGAGGGGAGGGTCTTGCAAGGCAGTGGTAGGGTTGGGACTTCAGGCCAGGTGGCCTCCTCCCAGGTACAAGCTGCTGCCCCCACCCCACCTTCAGCCCATCACCCCTCCACCCACCCACCCACCTCTACCTTCTGGCACACACCACCTTTCTGGTCGGCTTGACCTGAGATGCCAGATTCTTCCCTCTTCTCCGAGAGGTCTTTTACTCCACCTGGTGGACGAAGAACAGGATGGGCTGGCCTGAGTGGCCTGGCCACTTATCTCTGGGTTTAACCTTGAGAGTTGAGAGGGGGATGGAGGGAGGGAACAAGGAGAAGGGGCCATGTGCAGTAAAAAGGCTAAGAGTCTGGGGGACAGAGATGCAGTAAGACACCCGCTATGGAAAGGGCTCAATTCCCGCTGGCTTCGCCACATGCTGGAGGTGCACCACACGCTAGCTTCTGATCATCTCTGAGCCTCCCTTTCCTCGTTTGCAAGATGAAGAGAGTAACATGCTGCCTACCTCACGGGCCATTGTGAGGCTGCCAAGAGATGATGCTGGGAAAGCCCTTAGAACAGAGTCGGGGGCCACGGTGACGGGAGAGTCCCCCTGAGGTAGAGCCCCTGGGAACCTCTCCATCCCTCCGTGCTCCCTGCCCAGGACCCAGTTAACCCCTGAGCCTCAGCCCCGTCACCTTCCCACCCCTCCAAGGAGGCCCTTAGAGACCACCCAGTCTCCCTCTCTTTTCTGAAAGGGAGTGGGAGGCCCACAGAAGAGGCTATAGAAATATCCACTCTCACTGGTGGTGGGACCGGGGGGACGGGGTGGAGGCTGCCAGGCCCTGTCCCTGGTGCCTGGGATCCAAAAGGCTGAATTCTGCAGGGGGAGTGACGTTGGGGGACAGGAAGCCAGGAAAAACACATGCTCTGAAGTCAGACAGATCAGGTTCAAATCTGGCTCAGCCACAGTCCAGTTGGATGAACTTGAGAAGTGACCTTGCAGCTCTGGGCTTCAGCTTCCTCACCTGGAAACGTCCTTCCGGGACTGTTTTGAGGTTTACAGGAGATGGTGTTAAGCACTCAGCACCCAGAAGGCCCCAGGGTCACTGTCGTAACTGACGTGGAGAAGCTGGGAGGCCATGGGAAGGTACCCAGTCACACCCCAGCAGCTGCCACCCCCGATCGTAGGGTGGGGCGGGTCTCTGATTCCTTCCTGAGCAAGGTGGTGGTATCAGGGTGAGGGAGGGTGAGTGGCAAAGACCAGAAACGAGGTTGGAACATGGTCTTGGGCTAAGAAAGAAGGCCCTAGGCTGGGGTCTGCTTTCAACTATGGCTGTTTGTCTGATAGTCAGGTTGGCCCAGGAGAGGAGTTGCCAACCTCCCCAGATGAATTTTAACTGGAAACCATTCTGACGTCTGCTTCACCTACAGGCCCATCAGCGGGAACCCCCCTACCCCACCCAGCTAGATGACCAAGGGTGAGCCCTGGCTCCAAGGACACTCTCTGCAGGTCTGTAGGTAACTTTGGAGCTTGGCTTGAAAAGACGAGTTGGACCAAACCACTGTCCCTCTGAGTTCTGGAAATGGCACACAAAGGGAAGAGGGAGTTAGCAGGTAAGGTGACCAACCCTTCTGGGTTGTCTGATTTTGGTACCCAAGGTCCTGCCTGCTAGGAAACAGACACAGCAGTGAGAAAAAATGGTAAAGAAATGTGAGCAATGCTATGAATATTGATAATAGCTACTGCTGCTTCTTTTTTTTTCTTTGTAATTGGAGGAAGGAAAGGGTGGGATGAATTGAGAAATTAGCATCGACATATATATGCTAGTGATTCTTGAGTGTATACAATATACCAGGTTCTGTGCTAAGAATGTTTTTAAAACTTAAAAAAAAATTATTTTTAACTTGTCATCTTAACCATTTTTAAGTGTATTTTCCAGGGGCATTAAGTACGTTTACTGGGCTTCCCTGGTGGTTCAGATGGTAAAGAATCTTTCTGCAATACAGGAGACCCAGGTTCAATCCCTGAGTTGGGAAGATCCTCTGGAGAAGGGAATGGCAACCCACTCCAGTATTCTTGCCTGGAGAATCCCATGGACAGAGGGAGCCTGGCAGGTTACAGTCCATGGGGTCACAAAGAGTCGTACATGACTGAGCAGCTAATACACACACACACACACACACACACACACACACACACACACACAAGCACAGTCACAGGATGAGCAACTATAGCCACTATCCGCCTCTAGAATTTTATTCAGCATCCCAAGCAGAAAGTCTATACCCATTCAACAGCAGCTCCTCGCTTCTTCTGACCTGTGCCCCTGATAACCTCTATTCTATATTCTGTCTCTATTTGCCTGTTCTAGGTACCTCACACAACTGAAATCACCCAATGTTTCTCCTTCTGTATTCTGGTTTCCTTCACAGTAAACCAGAACACTCAGCATAGTGTCTCCACGGTTCATTCATGTCATATGTCAGAATTCCACTCCTTTTTGATTAAGGCCAAATAATATTCCATTGTATGGCTATATCACATTTTGTCCATCCATTCATTTTTTTGGTAGACTTGGGTTGTTTTTGCCATTTGATTATTGTGAATGATGCTGCTATGAACATGGGTGTATAAATATCTGTCTTGCTTTCAGTTGTTTGGGGTATGTCCCTAGAGTGCAATTTCTGGGTCACATGGTGATTCTATATTTATCTTTTTGAGGGGTTCCAGCCTTTTTCCACAGCATCTTGTACTGAATATTCTTAGTGCCTTAGCTCAGAAAGCTCTGGCAGAGCCGCCCAGGAGGCTGGCCCTGATATTGGCCTAGGTTCCTAGAAGGGGACACTGAGATTCAGTCAGATGAAGTCAAGTGTCCTGTGTCCCTCAGCTAGTAAGCACAGAGCCAGGATTTAAACCCACAGTGAGTGATTCCGTGCGCCTGTATGGCCTGACCCTGGGTTGGCCTGGGTCTCCAGATCCCCTCCAGCTGGAGGGGTTGCCAAACCCAGAAGAGGGAAGTCAGGAGACATGGGGACCCACAGCCCTGCAGGACCCACCCAGCCCCACCAGTTCCTCAGCTCTAGCTCCTGGACGTGGTGGTGGCTGTGGTGGTTTCGTCGCTCAGTCGTGTCCAACGCCATGGACTGAAGCCCTCCAGGCTCCTCTGTCCATGGGATTCTCCAGGCAAGAACACTGGAGTGTGTTGCCATTTCTTTCTCCAGGGGATCTTCCTGACCCAGGAATCGAACCCAGGTCTCCTGCACTGCAGGGAGATCCTTTACCCCCTGAGCTACAAGGGAAGCCTGCACTGATACTGGGCTTCCAGAATGCAACATATCTGTATTTGCCCAGCATTCTCATTTCTGGCCATTAGACACCCCTTCCCCACCATACACCCAGGTGTGTGTTCCTTAGGGAACTCCTAAAATTTCAGTTTAAGTGATCGGATTGATTAGAAATAGATGTGAGACCCGGGCCTAGCCAATCAGTGTAATTCTTTCCACCAGAGATGGTCATGTGGCCTAAACTGGCCCAGTGAACTTGAAGCTGTTCAGGACTATGGTTAAAGCTGATGGGTAGAGAGAAATTTTGTGTTCCTGGGGCTGCGAGAGGGTGACGTTGAGCCAGACATGCTGCAGCCACCTTGTTCCCTCAGGGGGCACCTTTCTGAGACCAGAGCCAGCAGGGTGGGAAGCAGATGGGGACGCAGGACGGAGCTGGATCCAGCTGCACCTGAAGTCAGATCTGAGCCAGTATCTCCTCTTTTCCTTTCCTTTTTGACTTGAGGCTGACTTAGGGTTTCGTCATTTGCATCTCAAAGAGCGCTGATCTGTTTGACCTTGGGGTGTCAGGAGGTTCTCAGCCCCTTGGCTGCCCCACCTGTGCTTGCCTCATTAGCCTCCCTTTCTGTGAGCTGGCCTGAGGAGATCTCATGTGTTCCAACCCAGTTCAGCTAGGGGGAAGAAGAGTGGGGCTCAGCACCGCCTGGGAGGAGCCTAGGATCCAAGAGCCTGACTCGGTGGTTACAGGGCTGGAACTTTCTGTGGAGCCTGGCACAGCATCCAGAAGGCAGGGCTACCCAGGTGGGGTCCTGGAGGATCCACCCCGGGGAGGAGCCCTGGAGCCAGGGGGCTTTTCCCATAAGGTAAAGGGCTTAGGCAATTTGATCTCTGGTTCCAAAGGTCCATCTAGTCAAAGCTGTGGTTTTTCCAGTAGTCATGTATGGATGTGGACTATAAAGAAAGCTGAGTGCCGAAGAATTGATGCTTTTGAACTGTGGTGTTGGAGAAGACTTTTGAGAGTCTCTTGGACTGCAAGGAGATCCAACCAGTCCATCCTAAAATAAATCAGCACTGAATATTCATTGGAAAGACTGATGTTGAAGCTAAAACTCCAATACTTTGGCCACCTGATGCAAAGAGCTGACTTATTGGAAAAGACCCTGATGCTGGGAGAGATTGAAGGCAGGAGGAGACGGGGATGACAGAGGATGAGATGGTTGGATGGCATCACTGACTCAATGGACATGAGTTTGAGTAAACTCCTGGAGTTGGTGATGGACAGGGAAGCCTGGCATGCTGCAGTCCATGGGTTTGCAAAGATTTAGACAAGACTGAGCAGCTGAACTGAACTGAACTGAAAGGGCTTAGGAGGGAAACTTAAATCCTCTGGAGGAGAGACCAGGAGCAAGGCTTCCACAGGGAGCCCCAGCTCAAGGTACCCACAGCCCACCCATAATCAGACCCTACAGCCAGAGAACTGACTCGACTGACAGTCTAAGCCTCTCCTGGGACCAGGGCAGGTCATCGCCCAGTCAGCAGTCTTGGCACCAGCAGAAGAGCTGTCCTGTCTTCAGATCAGGTGTGATGCCCTGTGAAGTGGCCCACGGGGCAAAGGCCGTCACGGAGGGCATCACTCACCTTCAGTCTGTCTTCTTCCCCTGGTTCCCCTCACCCAGCCTGGGAGCAACTTTTTCCTATGGTAGTACTAAAGTTCTGCTTCTCCTGGGAGATTGGTTTGTCTTCATCCTGAGACTGGGGGTTGTGTGAGTGGTTCCACTTCCCTTTTTGTTCCACCTGCTCGGAAACTTAGAGCCCAGGTGTGGCCTCCATAGCAAGACTATAGTCATGCAGGAACCTGGGCACTCGCCTCAAAAGAACTCCCTGCCTCCGTTCCCAAAAGTTAAAACTCAATGAACAACCTACTGTATAACATGGGGAGCTCTACTTAATTCTCTGCAGTGACCTGAATGGGAAGGAAGCCCACAAGGAGGAGATATGTGTATACATACGGCTGATTCATCTTGCTGTACAAAGGACACCAACATTGTAAGGCAACTATATCCAATAAAAATTTATTTGAAAAAACTCAAACAGAAATATCCTTAATCTTTACACTTTCACAATTATACTCCCCCCCTTTTTTGAAACAATACTGTCTTTTCAAACTGTATATCTGAATCTTTCTCATGTAAATAAATTATTTTGCTTACAGTGTCTCTCCTTGGTTTCAAAATGTATACCTTGAATTACTTCTCAAATCCAAATTATGAGTCTCCCTCCTCTATGCACTCCAACACGGTTTCTGGAAAGATGCAATGACTGTGTGTGTGTGTGTGTGTGTGTGTGTGTGTGTGTGTGTGAAATCCTGCATTGTACCCAGGTACAAATAACCTGCAAAGCTGTTCGGATAAGAACTAAGATGACTGATCACTCAGCCATGCCTAGAGGATGTTCTTTCATTGCTTTGTGCCTTGAGTGATAAAAGTCATCTTCAAAGTTTCCTGGGTGCGGGGGTTCCCTGTTGGTCCAGTGGTTAAGCATCTGCCTTGCAATGTAGGGGAGAGGTGTTTGATTCCTGGTCAGGGAACTAAGGTTTGCACCTGCCTCAGAGCAACCAAGCCCACTCGTGGCAATTACTGAGTCTGCGTGCTCTGGAGCGTGTGTGCCACAACTAAAGAGCCCACATGCGTGAATGAAAGATCCCGCAGGACACAATGAAGACCCTGTGTGCTGCAACTAAGACTTGATGCAGCCAGTTAATAAATATTTTTTAAAAAGTTTCCTGAGTCTATGTGCTTACTCCACAAGAGTAAATCCTCATGGTCTGTATTTTAACTTCATTTCTGCCTTCATGTTCCCATCCTTGTGTGCCTTTATTTTTTGTCCACATTTGTTTTCTGCTCTGGTTGTATTTTATGCATCCTTGGAAGCTCCCCCAAATCCTTTCTACAGCCAGGCAGGGAGCAAATCAACCAGCCAGCCTACCAACAAGCCGGCTGCAGGACTCCTCAACTTGTCCCTTTGTTCTTCCAGCACCAGCCAGCAGGTGGCACTAAGGTGCTCCCAAAAGTCATACCAGGGTTGAGGCGGGGCAGGCTTAGGTATTGAGTGGACAGTGGCTGCAGATGGAGGCCTTGGGGAATTTAGAGGAAAGGGACTGGGGCAGAATTAATGCATCTCCTGCATTAATTATTTCCAGGCTGGGATGATCCTCAGGCTTCCTGGACTAATTTATGTCACATAAGTATTCTAGGGGGCTTCCCTGGCGGCTCAGACGGTAAAGAATCTGCCTGCGATGTGGGTTCGATCCCTGGGTCAGGAAGATCCCCTGGAAGAGGGCAGCGCAACTCACGCCAGTATTCTTGCCTGGAGAATTCCATGGACAGAGGAGCCTGGAGGGCTACAGTCCATGGAGTCTCAAAGAGTTGGACATGACTGAGTGGCTCTTTTTTTCTTCAAGTATTCTAGGTCAATGTCAGGAGCAAAGGAGAGACTAGCTCAAAGGTGCTCAGTGCTTGGCACATAGTAGGTGCTCAGGAAATTGTGGGGGCCCTCCTTCCCCTACTGTTCTGGAGGAGTGGGTGGCTTTACTCCTTCAGGGACCAGGATGTGGGGCCCAATCTAAGACCATGCTACCACTGCCTTTCTCCCCTGGTATCATGAACCCCCTCTCTGCAGGACAGAGCGGAGGCAGACCCCTGCTGGGCAGGGCTGATCTTTCTCTTGTAGCTGCTCTTTCTGTAATGAGATTCCAGGGGTGGAAAGAGGCAGTAGCTTGTCCCACTTCCCCTTGTCCTCAGGTTCTTCTCCCAGAAGAGGAAGCCAGTGAGAAGGGCACTTTGCCAGGAGCCTGTGCTGTGCCCAGCAGCAAGCCCCAGTGGAAAGAACAACAGACAGAACCTGACAACCAGCCCTGGCAACTGTTGCTCTGGTTCAAAGCTTGGACTTGATGTCAGACAGACCTCAGATTGGAGGTAGCATCTGAACACGGCTGCTTATTGAATTCTAACCTTAAGCAAATTCCTTAAGCTCGCCAAGCCTCAGTTTCCTCATCTGTAAAGTGGAGTGGTTAATACCTACCTCATAAAATAGTCATGAGAATCCAAAGAATTAATGCATATAACGTCCTCAGCCTGGCACCTAGTTCCAGCCAGTGCTGACCATCACTATTCTGCATTTTGCGGAGTCACTTGGGGCAAGCAACTTGGTCCCACAGAGCCTTGTTTTCCTTATTTGCAAAATGGGACTATGGATATCCTCCTCCCTAGGTTATTGGGAGGATTAAGGGAATATAGCCTCTTAATAGTAGCCAGGACCCAAATGATGCTCTATTGTTGCGTGCTGAATTGGATTTCTGTGACTCTGAGGCTGGAAGGAAGCACTCACTGAATCCCTGTACAACATCCCCTCTGAGTAGATTCCTTATGTCTGCTTGAATGCTTCCAGTGATGGGAGACTCACCACCTCTCAGGAAGCCTGCCCCTTCTTTTTCTGTTCGGCTCTGGCTACAACGCCCTTCTTCATGCAGGGCCAAGATTCGTCTCCCAGTAGTTTTCCAACAGGGAGTTGAACGTATTCCAAACCTTAATTTCCCATCACTGACCCTGGGGGCCATAACTAACTCCTCACTTCCCTTCCCCATGACTTCTGCTAAATGGATTAGTCCTCCAGGCTTTGCACAATTAGATTCTGGATCTAGCAAGCAGGGGAGGGGAAGGATGCAGTGGGGGGGAGGGGTGCAGTTGAGGTTTCCTGCCTTTAAGGAGGGCAATTAACTGCTTCCCTGCCAGGGCTGGGGTGGCCCTGTCGCCCTGGTGACCAGTGTGAGAGGTTGCTTCTGCTGGGACTGGTGACATCACATTCAGGGATGACGTTCACGGAGCCACTGTACACATCATGGCTGTCTGGCCGTGGTCAGGGCGGCGCCCACTGGCTGCAGATGGAAACTGAGGCTCAGAGGGGAAGTGGCCACACGGGGAGCTCAGCCTGCACATGAGTTCATTCATTCATCCATCCAAATGTTCTCTGAGCCCTTACTCAGCACCAGGTGCTGTGCTGGATGCTTGGGATGCTGCAATAAATGAGACAAAGACATGATTTTCTACAAAGATAGTGGTAAAGATCAGCGAAGAGGGAGACTTAGAGGAGATCACTTACTCTCCTTGCAAACTGGAAGGATGGCCTGTTCATTCACCCATCTGTCCATCCATCCATTCATCCATCCAATCCACCAACATGTACGGGGTGTCTAAACTCAGTCCAGTGGTTGAGACTCCATGCTCCTAATATAGAGGACAGGGGTTCGATCCCAGGTTGGGACACTAGGATCCTGCATGCTCTACCTGGCAGCCAAAAAAAAAAAAAATTTTTTTTTACATAAAGTAAAATTAGAGGTCCCCAGAATTCAGAGATGCCTGGAATCAGGACATCAGTTAATTTGTGTGATGCAGAAACCTCTCTTTTCTTGGGACTTTGGGGGGCCTTGTACCCCAGCCCACGTGTTTCATAGTGACAAACTCCACCTTCCACCTTGGGAGGTGGTGCCCATGACCTAGTCTAAGCCCAGCAGTGCTTTCCATGATCAGCTCAGGAAAAGACCCATGACCTACGTCAGGCTCATCGAGACCAACAGGTTTCAATCCCAGGACTTTGATTTGAGATAAGGAGGAAGATGGCAACCCACACCAGTGTTCTCATCTGGAGAATCCCATGGACAGAGGAGCCTGGTGGGCCACAGTCCATGGGATCACAAAAGAGCTGGACACAACTGAGCGAGTAACACACACAGCGAGGAAGAGCACTCTCCCTCCTGTTGGTCTTGGTGTTGGGGTGATGGGAGCTGCTGGGGGTTACACCAGGGAGCTGGAGAACAGATCTAACCCAGGCCGGGTAGGCAAGGGCCATCGACATTGTTCGAGTCCTGAATCCATTTATGCCTGAAGCCGGATCTATCTACCCTGTGAGTTGTTTTTTGTTTAAGGTAGTCTGGGTATTGCATCATTTTCAACAGACGAGGCTGCCTGATTCCAGCACAGTCCTCCTCCTTCCAGCTGACCCCGGGCAGGCATCGCGGTCTCTGGTTTCTGTGGCTGCCTCGCCGCCTCCTGCCCACGCCTATCCCCGCAGTCCCTGACTCTGCCTCCCCGCTCTCAAAGATGAAGGCTGCCTCTCTCAGCCAGCCTCAGGGAGTCAGGCCTCTCAACCAAGTTCAGTTCACGGCAGCCTAGCTTCATCCTCCAGTCTCATCTCCGTCCCAGAACTCGAAACAGGAGCCTTGTCACTGAAAGTCCCTTCCTTGGGCAGTCCCCTGAGGATCCTGCCTGCTGAAGATGCTTTCTATCTTGGTAAATGCCCCCTCCATCCCCACAAGTCCCTTTCGCTAGAAGTCAGCCGGCCGCCTCCTCCCTTCACAGAGTTTGCCTCCAAATACTTTTCAGAATCCACCTCTCGTCTTCCCTTCTGAGGCGACCCTGGTTCAGGTCCCAACACATGTCAGCTTGACTTTCCCATCAGCTTCCTCATTGAAGTGTCCTGGCCTCCAGTCATCATCTTCAATGGAGGTCCACCCTTTGGGACTTCATAGATCCAGAGAAAAGAAAAGTGAGTCACTTAGTTAGTCACACTCTATGTGACCCCACGGACTGTAGCCTACCAAGCTCGCGCATGGAATTCTCCAGGCAAGAATACTGGAGTGGGTTGCCATTTCATTCTCCAGGGGATCTTCCAACCCAGGAACTGAACCCAGGTCTCCCGCGTTGCAGGCAGACTCTTTGCTGACTAAGCCACCAGGGAACCCTCCAGAGAGAATTCCTTCAGTTGAGATTCAGAGAGAATTCTTTCAATTGCCAGCTTGGGGTAGGGCAAGAGGGAATACTTCTGGCTGTTATATTTGGGGAGCAGAGCAGGGAAAGGGGGCTAAAGTCCCATCACTCAGACTGTATGTCCCTTACTTTCTCTTTCAGTCTTCTTCTCTGCTGTGCCTGACACTTGTGAGTCCTTTGTGACTCAGTTCCCCTGTCCTGTGCTGTGCTTAGTTGCTCAGCCATATCCGACTCTTGGCGACCCCATGGACGATAGCCCTCCAGGCTCCTCTGTCCATGGGGATTCTCCAGCCAAGAATGCTGGAGTGGGTTGCCCTGCCTTCCTCTAGGGAATCTTCCCAACCCAGGGATCAAACCCAGGTCTCCCACATTGCAGGCGGATTCTTTACTGGTCTGCAGGTGGTCATTTACCCCTGTAAGACCTGAGAGACATCTTTCTGCGTCTAGGCTTCCCACCAGACCTGGCCCCTCCATGACCTGAGCCTCTGGGATGCTCAGGACAAACTGACTGTCTCCTCCTTTGTCTCTTCTCTGAGGGCACTTCATTTTTTCCTAATTTTTTTCTTTCGGTCACACCCTGCGGCCTGTGGGATCTTAGTTCCAGGGAACCTGAGTCCCCTGCGGTGGAACAGTGAAGCCTGAACCACTGAGCCACCAGAGAAATCCCTCTGCATGCATTTCAGATTGTAGCTACCTCTCTGTTAGCATCCCTTCTTCCAAAGGTTTGTTGAGGTCTTCTTTTCTGCTGTGCTCCTGTCCCAGCTTCGTTGTGATCATGAGCTGGTTTATACCTGCTCTTACCCTTCACTGTCAGTTTCAGGGCCTGAGGAGGGACAGAGGGCAGATACCTGGGCTGATACCATGTCCAAGTGGCTGTCAATCAAAGTCCTGCCTCCCACTGTGTCCTCACCCCCTCCTACCTGGCTTCTGCCCCTGCCCATCCCTGGAGCACACTCCCTGGGTCTCTAGGACCAGGTCTACAGGATCACTTTCTGTTCTCACATGACTTAACGGCTTGGTAACGTTTGACCCTCTCAAGCTTGTTCTTGTTTGACTCTGTCCTGCCTTAGATTCTTGGGGGGACACAGTGTCATGAAGACCCTTCCTGTGTTTCTCCAAACCTCTGCCGAAGCCTCTGGATCTAATTTTCTGGCTTCTCTTCCCTCTGCTTCCTCTGAAATATTATTATTTCTCAGGGGTCCCTTCTCAGCCCCCATTCCTTCTTACCCTAGAGAGTTTCCCTGAGGGCTTCCTCCCTCCCCACAAATTCAGAGGTTTCCCTCCAAAAGCTGATCATTTCCAAATGCTGGCTCCCTGCCCTGATCCCTCACGTGGATCCAGATCCCATCTCCAGCTGTGTCCCAGACCCCTCTTCTTGAGAGGCCTTATGTCAAAAGCTGGCCTTGGCTTTTCCCTCCTCCTGAATCTGTTTCTCTTCCTAGGAAAGGCCACCATCTTCTGTTTAGTTGCCCAGAAACTTGGGTGTCATCCTTGACCATCCTGTTTTCTGTTTCCACACTCAACTGCTCACCAAGTTCTACTACTTTACCTCTCTAATAAATCTCTCCGTGCCCATCCACACTTCACCCCTAAAGCTTCTCTTCACTGGTCTCCCTGTCCCCTGCATTCCACACTACTGCTCACCTCCTGTTAAACAGCAAATTTCACCAAGCTGCTAATGGCTCCCACGACTTAGGAATTAAGTCCAAATGGCCCCCAAGGCTAGAGTTGCCAGATTTAGCACACAAAATACAGGATGTCCAGTTAAATTTGAATTTCAGATAAACAATCTTTTTTTTTTTTTTTTTTTGTTTAAGTGTAAGTATGTCCCACTTACTATCTGGCATCTGGATCCTTTCCACACCCCAACCTCATTTCTTGCTATGCTGTATTTCACATCTGACTCTCAGGCTAGACCGAACTGTTTGAACTTGAACTCCTCAGCTGGAAGAGACAGCTCTCACCAATAAGCTCTTCTTACCTGCTGCCCCCACCCCGAAAGGCCCTGTTCCCTTCTTGCCCTGACCAGCCTCTGCTCACCCCTGGGGTTCCCTCCTCTAAGAAGGCTCTCTGCTCCCTCATAACTGCTGCTCACTCACTCAGTTGTGTCTGACTCCTAGCGACCCCGTGGACTGTCCATGGAATTTTCCCAGGAAAGAACACTGGAGTGGGTTGCTATTTCCTCCCCCAGGGGGATCTTCCCAACCCAGAGACTGCATCCACGTCTCTTGTTTCTCCTGCATTGGCAGGCGGATTCTTTACCCACTGGGCCACCTGGGAAGCCTTCCTCAGAATAGATTTGGCTCCTTCCCTGAGTGGCCAGAGGCCCGTTTCCCTGGACGGCAGCACTTCATCGGCTGGCTTGTCCCCTTAGTTGGCTCTTTTTCTCTCTGTTGCCGACAAGGAGCCGTCAGCAACTCTGTGACCCACATCTGGACCAGCCCGCATGGCCCCATCCAGCTGGAGGCTCCCGGGGGCCTGGAGCCTTGGCTGAGGCCCCAGCTTTCTTTCTGCTCTCTTGGCCTGGGTCCCAGTCTGTTGGTTCACACTCCTCCCTTGCTTGAATTCCCATGAAAAGTGGCCTCCACCCGTAGCCCCCTGCCCAGGACTAGATTACAAGATGCTGAGACAATGGAGGCGGTGAGCCAGATTTCTATCAGGCCTGCCTTGCCATCCCCCGCAGCACTCGCCTGTGCATCTAGGGGTCAGATGCTGACAGCAGAGGTCATAGAGCGCAAGGCTCACTCACACCGGGCCTGCCTGCCCCTGTGGGGGTAAAGGGGAGGGAGCTTGGCCTTAAAGTTGGGACCCTGGCTTTGAATCCCAGTCCTGACCCTTTCGAGCGCCATGCAGAAAGGCCAGATGAGCACACCCCCTCCCCTGGTGCCTCATTTTCTTGTCTGTAAAGTGGGGACAGCAAGGAGACCAAACCAGTCAATCCTCAAAGAAATCAACTCTGAATATTCATTGGAAGGACTGATGCTGAAGCTGAAGCTCCAATACTTAGACCACCTGATCCAAAGAACCAGCTCACTGGAAAAGACCCTGATGCTGGGAAAGATTGAAGTCAAACGGAGAAAAGAGTGGCAGAGGATGAGATGGTTGGATAACATCAGTGACTCCATGGACATGAATTTGGGCAACCTTTGGGAGAGAGTGAGGGAAGTCTGGAGTCCTGCAATCCATGGGGTTGCAAAGAGTTGGACACAACTTAGCGACTAAACAACAAAGTGGGGATAATAATGTTTATCTCACAGCATATGCTGTCAAAGAAGTGTGGCTAACACATGCAAGGGCACACAGCAGCAAATAGGATGCGGCTCCGGCCTTCGCTTGCCTTGCTCAAGGCTGGTGGCTGCAGGATGCTGGGACCAGAGCGCTCCTGGCAGCTTTCTTTCTTCCCAGCGTCACTAACAGGGTATCACTAACCAGTCTCGAGGAGGAGGGCTGTTAGAGCCCACTCTCCACCCCCGCTCTGGCTCCGTTCAGCATCTCCACTGTGAATCAATAGCCCAGGTGAGCACAGAGGAGCTGACAAAGCAAGCTAAAGGTGAGGACAATTAAACAGAGAGGCACAAGGCTAGAGGACAAAGCGGTTGGCCGGGAGCTGGAGAAACCAGGGCCTCCTGCCTCCTCCAGTTTGCCTCTTTCTCTGTCCCAGCACCCTTCAGATCCCAGAGGAATGGGCACTGTGGCCATGTGGTCTATGCTGACTCAGCTTCCACCTTGGTGGAGCAGGGTCCCCCATAGACATTCTTGGGACATTTCTCAGCACTCCTTACTCTTCATCCCATTTATTTATTGATGTCATTATTTATGTCTCAAACTGTCATGCAAAGAGAAAAAAAGAATGGGAAAAAAATTAAGGGAACAGAATATTCAAAACTAGGAATTCCTTGGTGATCCAGTGGTTAAGACTTGGTGCTTTCACTGCCAGGGGCCCGTGTTTGATTCCTGGTTGGTGGGGGCTAAGATTCCACAAGCCATGGGCTCAAAAAAAAAAAAAAAAAAGAGAGAGAGAAAAGAAAAAAGAAAACAACCCAGAAACTGTAGGACAATTACAAAAGGTCAAACACATGTGTAATGAAAATCCCAAAAGGGAAGAAAGAGGCAAAGGAGGAGGAGAGATTTTGGAAGAAAGAATGGCTGAGAATTTTCCAAAATTGATGACAGACTCTCTCTGCCACCTGCTTCCAAATTGTGAGCGCCTTGAGGACAGGAGTCTGTCAGTTTGCAAATGATAATAACCGAAAATGTTTAGGATGACATTTAAGAAGTGTTTTTTAAAAGTTACATGTATACACACAGCCTTTCATTTCCAACTTCAACACATAAAGACCTCAGGAGGTATCATTTCCAGCCTTGCAGGAAGACCAAACTGAAGAAACTGCAAATCTTGGGTCCAACAGAGAACTGAGTTCACAGGGCACACCCTTCCTGAAAAACTGGACTCAGGGGGAAAACACAGAATCACAACCTGATAAGCCTCCCCAGGGGAGCCTCTGGAGCCGTAATGGGCAGGAGCACTCCTGATGGTAACTGATAGATTGCTGGAGGCTCAGTGTGGACCACGTTGAGAGTTTAAAATTCCTAGATAAAATATATGTGGGCTTTAGCTCCAGGTTTTATCTCCAGGTTCTCACAAAGAAGGCTAGAGAGAAATTCTCTCTCACTTCTAGAAGGAGCAGAGGAAGAGTCACTGTTGTTTAGTCGCTAAGTCAAGTCTGACTTTTTTGTGATCTCATGGACTGTACCCTGCCATTAGCCTGCCAGACTCCTCTGTCCATGGAATTTCCCAGATAAGAATACTGGAGTGTGTTGCCATTTCCTTCTTCAGGGGATCTTCCCAATCCAGGGATCAAACCCAAGTCTCCTGCGTTGCAGGTGGATTCTTTACCAATGAGCAACAGGGAAGGAATTGACCACTTTTCAAATACACCTAGGTCTCTGTCTGTAAGGGAGCCGTGTGGTGCCAATGATAAAGATGCCAGTGCATCCCACTGCATCCCACTGCCACTGTGGGTTCAACCCCTGGATCGGGAAGATCCCCCGGAGAAGGAAATGGCAACCCACTCCAGCGTTCTTGCCTGGAGAACCCCGTGGACAGAGGATCTTGGCAGGCTCTAGTACCATGGGGTCTCAAAGAGTCAGACCCAACTGAGCATGAAAGCACAACACATTTGTCAGTAACAAAGGTCTGCCTCCAAGGAAAACTGCTTTACAGAGTCTTATCTGATCTTGGTAAAGGGCAGACGTCCTGTCTTAAATGGGAGTGAGGGAGGAGCTAAGAAGCTCACAGTTCAGGAACTTATGCAGTGCACGTGTGCTCAGCCATGTCCAACTCTTTGAGATCCCATGGACTGTAGCCCTCCAGGCTCCTCTGTCCTTGGGGTTTTCCAGGCAAGAATATTGGAGTGGGTTGCCATTTCTTCCTCTAAGAGATCTTCCTGACCCTGGGATCAAACCTGAGTCTCTTGTGTTTCTTGCATTGGCAGGCAGAATAAAGTCACAGCCCAGCCACTCAGGCACACTACAAAAATGGAACAAACAACTGGGATTTAATCGTAAGACTACAGAATGCTTCCCTCCCCAGTGCCATAGCACACGTCAACAGGTCAACTATTGTTTAGAGAGCTGCAAGACAAAGATGCTATTTAAGATAGACTTCTTAGGGAGACTCAAAGACAATAGGAGAGAAAACAGCAAGGAACTAGAAGAAACTGAAGCCTCTGGCACCTATGGCTGCAGCAAACCTGAAAGACAGCCCTGCTTTTAGCGAGGTTAACATAAAACTTCACACTAAAAGCCTGGTTACCTCAGTTCCTAGTACCAGATACCTCATGGCCAGCTTTCAACAAAAAATTACAAGCCTTGCCAAAGGACACAAAACAGCCTGGTATGAAGAGACAAAGCAAGCATCACACCAAGACTCAAATATAATGCAAGATTTGGACTTGTCAGATAAAGTATTTGAAGCTATGATTAACATATTAAGGGGATTAATATGGAAAGAGTAGGCAGCATGTAAGAACAGATAAATAATGTAAGCAGAGGAAGAAATTCTAAGACTCAGAAGGAAATGCTAGAAATCAAAATCACTGTAACAAAAATGAAGAATGCCTTTGATAGGCGTATCAGTAGACTAGATACAGCCAAAGAAAGAATTGATGAGTCTCAAAATATGTCAATAGAAGCATTCCAATTTGAAATGCAAACAAGAAAAACTCTGTCACTTGTATTCAACATAGTATTAGAAGTCCTAGCCACCGCAATCAGACAAGAAAAAGAAATAAAAGGAATTCAAAATGGAAAGAAAGAAATAAAACTGCCACTATTTGCAGATGACATGATACTACACAAAGAATATCCTAAAGATGGGACCAAAATACTGCTAGAGCTCATCAATGAATTTAGTGAAGTCATGGGATAAAAATACACAGAAATCTATGATACTTATATATTTATAACAAATGATTAGGAGGAAATTAAGAAAACAATCCCATTCATAATTGCTTCAAAAAGAGTAAAATACATAGGAATAAATCTAACTAAGGAGGTAAAAGTCAATACACATATTCAAGGCAATCCCTACTGAAATGGCAAAGGCACGTTTTCACAGAACTAGAACACACAATTCTAAAACTTTAGTCCGGAAATACAAAAGGCCCTGAATAGCCAAAATAATCTTGAGGGAGAAGAACAACGTTGGAAGTATCACATTCCCTGGTTTCAAGCTATACTGCAAACTCACAGTAATCAAAACAGTAGGCACACAAATAGACACATAGATGGATGGAATAGAACAGAGAGTCCAGAACTGAACCCATACTTATATGAGCAGTCAATCTTTGACAAAGAAGGCAGGAATATACAACGAGGAAAGACAGCCACTTCAATAAGTGGTGTTGGCCAAACTGGACAGCTACACGCCAAAGAATCATCTTACACCATGCACAAAAATAAATTCATAATGAATTAAAGACTTAGATGTAAGACCTGAAACCATAAAACTTCTAGAAGAAAACAAAGTCAGCACACTTCTTGACATTGGTCTTAGTAGTATTTATATATATATACATGTGTCAGGCAAGGCAAACAAAACCAAAAATAAACAGATGGGGTTACATCAAACTCAAAACCTTTTGTACTGCGAAGAGTTTCCCAGGTGGTAAAGGATCTGCCTGCCTATGCAGGAAACACAAGAGACGCAAGTTTTATCCCTAGGTTGGGAAGATCCCTTGGAGGAGGAAATGGTATCTGTCCCAGTATTCTCACCTGGAAGATCCCCTGGCCAGAGGAGCCGGGCAGGCTACAGTCCATGGGGTTGCAAAGAGTCAGACACGGCTGAGCAGCTGAGCACACAGGAAAGGAAACCATCAGCAAAACAACACCCACTGAATTGGAGAAGATATTTGCAAATGATACATCTGATGAGGGTTTAGTATCTAAAATATACAAAAATCTCATACAACTCAACACCAAAAAACAAACAACCCAGTTAAAACATGGACAGATGATCTGAAAAGACGTTTTTCCAAAGAAGACATACAGATGGCCAACAGGCACGTGAGAAGATCCTCAGTATCACTAATCATCAGGAAAATGAGGATCAAAACCAAAATGAGATATCGCTTCACATTTGTCAGAATGGCTATTATTTAAAAAAAAAAAAACTGTTGGTGAGGTTGTAGAGAAAAGGGAAATCTGTATGCAGGTCAAGAAGCAACAGTTAGAACTGGACATGGAATAACAGACTGGTTCCAAATCAGGAAAGGAGTACGTCTAGGCTGTGTATCGTCACCCTGCTTATTTAGCTTATATGCAGAGTACATCAAGCGAAATGCCAGGCTGGACAAAGCACAAGCTGGAATCAAGATTGCCGGGAGAAATATCAATAACCTCACATACACAGATGACACCACCCTTATGGCAGAAAATGAAGAACTAAAGAGCCTCTTGATGAAAGTGAAAGAGGAGAGTGAAAAAGTTGGCTTAAAACTCAACATTCAGAAAACGAAGATCATGGCATCCAGCCATGTCAAATAGATGGGGAAAACATGGAACAGTGACAGACTTTATTTTTGGGGGGCTCCAAAATTACTGCAGATGGTGACTGCAGTCATTAAATTAAAAGACGTTCGTTCCTTGGAAGAAAAGCTATGACCAACATAGACAGCATATTAAAAAGTAGAGACATTACTTTGTCAACAAAGGTTTGCCTAGTCAAAGCTATGGTTTTTCCAGGAGTCATGTATGGATGTAAGAGTGGGACTATAAAGAAAGCTGAGCACCAAAGAATTGATGTTCTTAAACTGTGGTGTTGGAGAAGTCTCTTGAGAGTTCAACTGCAAGGAGATCAAACCAGTCCATCCTAAAGGAAATCAGTCCTGAATATTCATTGGAAAGACTGATCCTGAAGCTGAAACTCCAATACTTTGGCCACCTGATGCATGGAACTGACTCATTGGAAAAGACCCTGATGCTGGGAAAGATCGAAGGCAGGAGCAGAAGGGAACAACAGAAGATGAGATGGTTGGATGGCATCACTGACTCAATGGACATGAGTTTGAGCAAGCTCTGAGAGTTGATGATGGACAGGGAAGCCTGGCATGCTGCAGTCCATGGGGTCACAAAGAGTCAGACATGACTCAGCGACTGAACTGAACTGAGAGAAAAGGGAACCCTTGTGCACTATTGGTGGGAAAGTAAATGTCTATATCCAGTCAAACTGTTTCCCAAAGTTGCTTAATTAGCTTTGTTTCTTCCCCCTTTGCCTTCTGCGGGGTGCTGTTATTTCATTTGTCATACAGTTGAGTTTATCTGTTACTGTTTGAATCACTTTGGGGGTTGTCCTTGCACCCTAGTTGCTTCTATTAATTAGCTTTAGAGTATGTGAAACATTGTCAAGGTTCTGTGAGTCAGAGCTACACAAGAAGACAAAGAAATTCCACTGGTCTTTCTCTTCACCACCTTATGTGTGCTTCTCCTTCTTTCTACCTTGTTTGCACCTAACCCCTGTAGATGGCCAATCCCATTAGCCTCTGGTTTATCCTTACTGTATTTCTTCTGCTCAAATGAGCAGACATATATATTTTCTTATGTCTCTTTTAAAAATATATTTATCTTGAAAACACTCGGTCAACATTTCTATAATGTAGATTCCAAGCCTGAGATTTCTGCTGTGTACTGTGTGTGTCTCTGCAGAGCAGAGCAGCGGCTCAGTGAAATGATGAAGAATGAATGAATTCTTGACTGCACACTAATGCACTGGGTGACTTAGGGAAAGTCTCATCATGTTTCTGGACTTCAGTTATTCCAACTTTGTAGGCAAGGGAATGCTCTTCCAGCTCTGATGCAATAGCACACTGTGACGAATGCTGCAAAACATGCAGATCCACCTTGTTTTATTGCACTTCACAGATAACTTTTTTTTTGTACATTGTACATCCAACCAATCTATCAGGGCCATTTTTTTCTAACAGCATTTGCTTGTTTCGTGTCTTTATGCCACATTTTGGTGATTCTCTCAACATTTCAAATATTTTCGTGATTTTTATATTTGTTATGGTAACCTATGATCAGTGATCTTTTTAATCTATTTGTTCATTTATTTTTGGCTGTGCTGGGTCTTCACTGCTGTGTGGGATTTCCTCTAGTTGCAGCGAGCAGGGACTACTCTCTAGGTTGTGATGTGCGGGCTTCTTGTTGCAATGGATTCTCTTGCGGCAGAGCACAAGCTCTAGAACCCTTGGGCTTCACTAGTTGCAGCCCAGGGGCTTGTTAGTTGTGGCTTGCTGGCTCTAGAGCTCGGGTTCAGTTGAGGTTGTGGCATAGTAGGGGCTTTGTTGCTCTGTAGCCCATGGGATGTTCCCAGACCAGGGATCCAATCCTGTCTCCTGCACTGGCAGGGGATTCTTTACCACTGAGCTACCTGGGAACGCCCTAAACGACTACTCAACGCACAGATAAGTCAGAGACTTTCTCCATCACGGCTTCTCAGCTCTGAACTAGGCTCAGTGACTTTCCACGGAGGCTGCTGAATTGCCTGAGCTTATGTCAGCGTGCAACTGTTTTTTTTTTTTCTTACAACATTCACTGACATCCTGTGTATTAATTCTTTGGACTACTCCTTAACTTATGTCACTCTTGGGTTTTCAGAGGCAGTGTGACCCAAGAGGATCTTTCTTCCTAGGGGCAAAGAGGCTTGCAGCCTGGAAACCATCCACTGACCAAAAGGGTGATTCTGACAGCGAGGACTTCCGGCCCTGAAATTGCTGTCAGAATTGCAGGTTGGGGTGGCAGGACCTGCCTGGCCCCCTGTGTGTCACACTTGGTCAGTGTTGCTTCTTGTGGCTGGTTTGAGAGCTAAGACCGTCTCCTTCCCCTTTTCACGTGGGCTGAGGGAATTGGTCTTCACTGCCTTTCGTTTGGTTCAAGAGGCCAGGGCTAAAAATGGTTTCACTTGTGCCTACTATCAGCAAATGTCCCCTGGCTGCAGTACAGGAAATATACAAAGGCCGCAGCACGAAGGAGGCTCTCTCTGGACACATTCTTTTTGATGACGTGCTCCCTGGGCTGCTACCTTAAATGACTCCGGAGGCTCTGTTCATATAGAAAGAATACAAAGCACTAAGGAGGCTGGTCTGCTGGTCTCCGTGCTGGTAGAGTTCCCTGAAATCCTGCAGTGCAGGGGCCCTGGTGCTGCCTCCATCCATTTCCTGAGCCGAAAACCCAAGGCTTAGTTCCACTGAAAATCAGGGAAAGGGAGAACTTTAAGAAATCCTCTGCTTCCAAATTCAGGCAGTTCCAGCATTTTTCAAAAGGTTGGCAGGAAAGTTGGCTGTTGTTGTTCAGGTGCTAAGTCATGTCCAACTCTTTGTGACCCCATGAACTGCAGCACACCAGGCTTCCCTGTCCTTCACCATCTCCGGCACTTTGTTCAAACTTATGTCCATTGAGTCAGTGATGCCATCCAACCATCTCATCCTCCGTTGTCCCCTTCTCCTCCTGCCTTCAGTCTTCTCCAGTATTAGAGTCTTTCCCAATGAATCAGTTCTTCGTACCAGGTAGCCAAAGTAGTGGAGCTTCAACTTTAGCATTAGTCCTTCCAATGAACATTCAGGGTTGATTTCCTTTAGGATTGAGAGGTTTGATCTCCTTGCATGAAATTTAGTACCAAAAATATTATTTGAAAAAAGAGAGAGAGAAATGTCCCAATCAGGTCTTTTCAGAAAATCCCAGGTTTGGTAAAATGGAACAGAGTCCTTTGCTACAGGACTTGTCAGAGTCTTTCATATACTGAAGACTCTGTAAATCCAAGAGGAAGAGGTGGACTGTGGCATTTCTTAAATTTATTTCACTATAGAATTTCCTTTCCCCGCCTTTTTTTGGGAAACTAACGTTTCAGGAAGCATACTGGGAAACTTCCGTGCAAGAATATGTTATCCCCCCAAGTCAGCTTTCCTCAAGAACAATGCATTAGTGAAATGTAAAGTTGCTACAGCACCGGGAACCCATTCTAATCCCCGAGGAACTCTGTGTGTAGCAGAAATTTTTATGGCTCACAGCCATTCATCCCACAGACATGTTGAGAAGCAAACTCTAGGCCTCATTGCAAGCTTAGGCTGGGGATATCTATCAAGAACTAGGAAAAGTATGAGATTGTGTCCTGCTTGTGAGCTACTGTGGGTACCTGTAGGAAACGCAAGAGTCCTGGGTCAGAGACAAAGGACTTTATTACTCACAGCATGGCAAGTGAGTATATTAGTGTATTTGTATACTGATCAAATATACATACGTTTGCATGTTTATATACACAAACATCAGTATATTTGTCCCAGTGAGTCCCACGGGGGTAGGATGCTTGGTTTAGAAAATAAATACAGAGGATACCTGGTTAAATTTGAAATTTAGATAAATGATAAATGCCTTTCTTTAATTTATCTCAAATATTGCATGAGACATATCTATACTAAAAAAGTAGTGACTGGAATTTCCCTGGCAGTCCAGTGGTTAAGACTCTGCGCTTCTACTGCTGGGTTCCATCCCTGACCAAGGAACTGAGATCCTGCATGCCTTCCCGTGTAGCAGATAAATAAATAAGTAGCCATTGCTTATTTGAAACTCAACCTTACATGGGCATCCTATAGTTCAGTAGGCAAATCTACACACATCCAGTTGGATACCTCATATGCGGTGGGTTGCAATACAAGAGATGAGCCCTGAGCTTTGAGAACCCCAAACCTTTTCTTTTTAAAAATATTTATTACATTATTTTTGTCTGTGTTGGGTCTTAGTTTTGTCTCATTGGAGTTCTTGGGCTTACTTACCTGCGAGGCACCCGGGATCTTAGTTCCTGACCAGGAACCCATTCCCTGCATTGGAAGGCAAATTCCCAAATGCTGGACCACCAGGGAAGTCCCAGAGAGCCCCAAACTTCAATAGTGGGCAGGAAGCATGCCTGCCTTTCGATTCAGAGACAAAGACTCTCCATCATCCAAGGCTGTTCACCGTGCAAACGTTCTTAAAAAGATAGTCTGCAACAAACAGCTGTCAGTGTCTCCACTTTCAAGATCTGAGACACCCATGGAGATCTGACTCCCAAAATATCCCAGGTATGGGGAAGAGGGGATGGCTGAGGTCTCTCTCCTCTGGAGTCAGTTTAAGTGCTCGTCAACGGGGCTGCATTCTACCCATTTCTCTTGCTAACCTCCCTCTCCCTCCTCTAGTTACAGTCTGTCTCCTTTGCAGGAGGAAAGGGGGTTATATGATAATTCAAGTTCAGTTCTAATGAAATAACAGATGGCTGCAGGAGCTCCCTGGTGGTCCAGTGGTAAGGACTCAGCACTATCACTGCCAGGGCCAGGGTTCAGGGAACTAAGATCCCTGCAAGTCACACAGAACTCCCCCCCGCCGCAAAAAAAAAAAAAGAGAGAGTGAAAGATGGATGAGAGTGCACGCATGCATGCTAAGTCACTTTAGTCGGGTCCAACTCTTTTGACCCCACGGACTGTAGCCCTCCAGGCTCCTCTGTCCATGGGATTCTCCATCAAGAATACTGGAGTGGGTTGCCATGCCCTCCTCCAGTGGATATTCCCAACCCAGGGATTAAAGTCACATCTCTTATGTGACTTATCTCTTATGCATTAGCAGTTGGGTTCTTTACCGCTAGTGCCACCTGGGAAGCCCATGAGAGTACATAGTCTCCCCCTTTCAGTTCATCCAGCAAGTGTTTGCCCAGTGCCTACTGTGCATGGTCCAAGTGTGAGGGTGGACACTGGAGCTGCAGTGGGGCAGGAGACTGACCGGATCCCTGCCCACAGGGAGCTCACAGTCTAATGCATTTGAAAAGGGGAGCAAGAGGAAAAATGACCTCTCCTTTCTGAAAGGAACAGCTCCAGAGGCAAAGACCCTGCTCAGTTCTCTGCCTGGAGGCCTCACTGCGGCCACGTGGGCTGCTCTTTGCTGCCCACCACCTCATGTGTCTCTATTTCCTCGACTTTGCTCCACTGCAGCTGCTGCCTGGCAATGTCTCCCCTCCACCCCTTGCCTCCTGCTAATACCCTGTTTCTGTTTGGAAAATTTCAGCTCAAATCCTGCCACCTCCATGAACCTTCCTCAGAATGATGCTCCTCTTTTTTTTTTTAATTATAAATTTAAATTTATTTATTTTTGTATGTGTTCCAATAAAACTTTATTTACAAAAGCCTGACGGTAAGCTGAACTTGGGGGCAGGCCATAATTTGCCAATGGCTGTCCTAAAACCTGGAGAGATTTACATAGCCATCTGGAAATAGTGATATATACAGCCTGTGATATATACAACTCAAGACTTGTTGATTTGTTCATTCCATTAATCTTTTTGTTTGTTTGTTTGTTTTTATTGGAGGATAATTGTTTTACAGGATTTTTTTGTTATATACATATATCCCCTCCCTTTTGAAACTCCTTCCCATCTCCCTCATTCTAGGTTGATACAGAGCCCCTGTTTGAGTTTCCTGAGCCATATAGTAAATTCTTGTTGGCTGTTTTACATATGGTAATGTAAGTTTCCATGTTACTCTTTCCAAACATCTCACCCTCTCATCCCCTCTCCCCATGTCCATGAATCTATTCTCTATATCTGTTTCTTCATTGCTGCCCTGTAAATTCTTCAGTACTATTTTTTAAGATTCTGTATATATGAGTTAGAATACAATATTTATGTTTTATCTTTTTGACTTACTTCACTCTGTATAATAGGTTCTAGCTTCATCCACCTCATTAGAACTGACTCAAATGCATTCCTTTTTATGGTTGAGTAATATTCCATTGTATGTATATACCACAACTTCTTTATCCATTCTTCTGTTGATGGACATCGAGGTTGCTTCCTTGTTCTAGCTACTGCAAATAGTGCTACAGTGAACAATGGGATATGTGCATCTTATTCAGTTTTGGTTTCCTCAGGGTATATGCCTAGGAGTGGGATTGCTGGGTCATATGGTGGTTTTATTCCTAGTGTTTTTTAATCTCCATACCGTCTTCCATAGTGGCTGTGTAAATTTACATTCCCACCAACAGTGCAAGAACATTCCCTTTTCTCTACATCCTCCCCAACACTGTTTGTAGACTTTTTGATAAGGGCCATTCTGACAGGTGTGAGGTGATCTCTCATTTTGATTTGCATTTCTCTAATAATGAGTAATGTTGAGCGTCTTTTCATGTGTTTGTTAGACATCTGTATGTCTTCTTTGGAGAAATGTCTGTTTAGGTCTTTTCCCTCCTTTTTGATTGGGTTATATGGTTTTCTAAGTTGTATGAGCTGCTTGTATATTTTGGAAATTAATCCTTTTTCAGTTGTTTCATTTGCTATTATTTTCTCACATTCTGAGGGTTGTCTTTTCACCTTGCTTAGAATTTCCTTTGCTGTGCAAAAGCTTTTAGGTTTAATCAGGTCCCACTTGTTTACTTTTGTTTTTATTTCCATTACTCTAGGAGGTGGGTCATAGAGAATCTTGCTTTGATTTTTGTCATCGAGTGTTCTGCCTTTTTCCTCTAAAAGTTATATAGTTTCTGGTCTTACATTTAGGTCTTTAGTCCATTTTGAGTTTATCTTTGTGTATGGTATAGGAAGTATCCTAATTTCATTCTTTTACATGTAGCTGTCCAGTTTTCCCAGCATCATTTATTTAAGTGGCTGTCTTTGCCTCATTGCATATTCTTACCTCCTTTGTCAACAGTAAGATATGCATAGGGGCATAGGTTTATTTCTGGGCTTTCTATCTTGTTCCATCGGTCTATATTTCTGTTTTTGTGCCAGTACCAAACTGTCTTGATGACTGTAGCTTTGTGCTATAATCTGAAGTCAGAAAAATTGATTCCTCCAGCTCTGTCCTTTCTCAAGATGACTTTGGTTTTTCAGGGTCTCTTGTGTTTCCATATGATCTTTATTTTTAATTGCAGGATAATGAAAAGACGCTTACTCCTTGGAAGGAAAGTTATGACTAACCTAGACAGCATATTAAAAAGCAGAGACATTACTTTGCCAACAAAGGTCTGTCTAGTCAAGGCTATGGTTTTTCCAGTAGTCATGTATGGATGAGAAAGTTGGACTATAAAGAAAGCTGAGCACCAAAGAACTGATCCTTTTGAACTGTGGTGTTGGAGAAGATTCTTGAGAGTCCCTTGGACTGCAAGGAGATCCAGCCAGTTCATCCTAAAGGAAATCAATTCTGGGTGTTCACTGGAAGGACTGATGTTGAAGCTGAAACTCCAATACTTTGGCCACCTGATGAGAAGAGCTGACTCATCTGAAAAGACCCTGATGCTGGGAAAGATTGAGAGCAGGTGGAAAAGGGGATGACAGAGGATGAGATGGTTGGATGGCATCACCTACTCAATGGGCATGGGTTTGGGTGGACTCCGGAAATTGGTGATGGACAGGGAGGCCTGGCGTGCTGCGGTTCATGGGTTGCAAAGAGTTGGACATGACTGAGCGACTGAACTGAACTGAATTACCATATTGTTGGTTTCTGTCATACATCACATGAATCAGCCATAAGTATACATATGTCCACTCCTTCTTGAACCTCCCTCCCACCTCCCACACCATCCCACCCCTCTAGGTTGTCACGGAGCACCAGATTTGAGCTCCCTGCTTCATGCAGTGAATTTCCACTGGCTATCTAATTGTTGTTGTTGTTCAGTCATGCAGTCATGTCTGACTATTTTCAGCCCCATGGACTGCAGCACACCAAGCTTCCCTGTCTCTCTCCATCTCCCGGCGCTCACTCAAACTCACATCCATCGAGTCAGTGATGCCATCCAACCATCTCATCCTCTGTCATCCCCTTCTCCTCCTGCCTTCAGTCTTTCCCAGCATCAGGGCCTTTTCCAATGAGTCAGTTCTTTGCATCAGGTGGCCAAAGTATTGGAGCTTTAGCTTCATCATCAGTCCTTCCAATGAATATTCAGGACTGATTTCCTTTAGGATATACTGGTTGGATTTCCTTGCAGTCCAAGGGACTCTCAAGAGTCTTCTCTAACACCACAGTTCAAAAGCATCAATTCTTTGGCACTCAGCCTTCTTTATGGTCTAACTCTCACATCCATACATGACTACTGGAAAACCCATAACTTTGACTATACAGACCTTTGTTGGTAAAGTACTGTCTCTGCTTTTTAATATGCTATCTAGGTTTGTCATAGCTTTTCTTTCAAGGAGCAAGCGTCTTTTAATTTCATGGCTGCGTCACCATCTGCAATGATTTTGGAGCCCAAGAAAATAAAGTCTGTCACTGTTTCCATTGTGTCCCCACCTATTTGCCATGAAGTGATGGGACCAGATGGTATGATCTTCATTTTTTGAATGTTGAGTTTTAAGTCAGCTTTTTCACTTCCCTCTTTCATCAAAAGACTCTTTGCTGCTGCTGCTGCTGCTAAGTCGCTTCAGTCGTGTCCAATTCTGTGCGACCCCATAGACGGCAGCCCACCAGGCTTCCCCGTCCCTGGGATTCTCCAGGCAAGAATGCTGGAGTGGGTTGCCATGTCCTTCTCCAATTTGTCACCCTGCTTATTTAACTCAAATGCAGAGTACATCATGTGAAATGCCAGGTTGGATGAATATAAGCTGAAATCAAGAATGCCAGGATAAATATTAATAGCTTCACATATGCAGATGATACCACTCATGGCAGAGAAAAAGACTCTTTAGTTCCTCTTTTTTTTTTCTGTGATGAGTGGTATCATCTGCACGGACATGACTGACGTGACTTAGCGTCTCCATGGCTGCCCTGCAGATAGGTTCATCAATACTATTTTTCTAGATTCCATATTTATGTGGGTTAATATGCAATATCCCTTTTTCTCTTTCTGACTTACATCACTCTGTATAATAGGCTCAGGGTGCATCCACCTGTTTAGAACTGAGTCAGAATGATGCTCCCTTGCTTCACGCTCCCACCTGGGTTTCAGCCTCCTTTTGAGCACTGTGGATACATAACCTGCTCTGAATCAGAAATAGAGGGAGGGGCCCTGAGCCTGGACTCTGAGGTCAGACCTCCTGGGTTCCAGGACAGGCTTGGCCGCCTTAAAGCTGAGCCACCCTGTGAAAATCACCCTGGCTCTTTATCTCTGCTTCTCTCATCTGTCGAGAGGGGTCTCAGTGAGGATTGAATGGGGAAAGTCAGGACAAAGACCCAGCATAAAGCAGATGCTTGACCATCAAGTGTGAAACTGAACGCTGGTGAGAAGCTGCTATCTAACACAGGGTGTTCAGCCTGGCACTCCGTGGTGACCTAGAGGGATGGGTTGGGGGGAGGGGAGGGAGGCTCAAGACCAAGGGGATATACATATAATTATGGCTGATTCACCTTGTGGTATAGCAGAAACCAGCACAACACTGTAAAGCAGTTTTCCTCCAATTAAAAAATCAATTCAAAAAATTGCATTATTTTTTTTTAAATGTCACAGTGAAGATGATTATGACAAACTGCTTTACCTTCAGTTTCTGTTGATGCCTCACAACAGCCCTAGCTGGCAAGTATTATAACTCCCACTCTACAGATGTGGAAACTGAGGCTCAGAGACCTCAAGGGATTTGCCCAAGCTGTGCTAGCGAGTGCTGGAGCTGGGTCTCAAACCCTAGCTGGCCTGACTCCAGAGTTCATGTTCTTCCAGAAACAGAAAACCTATGGGGCCTGGGGGCCAAGGTAGCTGAGGACACTGGTCATGGCTTCTGGAAGGCGAGGAACCATGAACCCAAAAGGTGACGATTTTCCATCCTAAGGGGCTCCATATGGAACTCTGGTTGGCTCTGTCTAACACCTTTTCTTGCCGCTCTGCAGGTCCAACGTGAAAGAAATGGGCCATCCGCAAGATGAGTAGATAGCTGAACCTCTGGTTGTCTTGGCAATGCTGTTCCCGACCTCCCACCTCCACCCTTGCCAAGATTTTCCCATAATAAGTCGTTCTGAGGCTTCGCAGAACACAGGCAGCTGATTTCCGTCCACTCTGGCTCCGCCTCCCCATCCCGCCCGCTCCTGTGTCCTTGCTCCGGGGCCCCCGGATGAGTGCTGGAGCTGAGCCCTGCTCCAAGGCCTCCTGCTTGCATGGGACTGGTCTGTTCACTGGAGAGTCAGGACCCTGAGTGTCCTGATGCCGAAGGGAACTGAGGGCCATGCCTGGAGCAGCGGTGGGCAGAGGAAAGCGCTTGACTTAAGCTGGTGGATACAGCCTGCCCCTGATCCCCTCAAGGCATCCCCAGGGACCGATGGCCTCTCTCCTTCTCAGTTCTGCTGACAAATATGGACTCCTCAACTCTCTCTGGCAGCAAACTCTATCCCATCTCCTCTCTGCCAGTTCAGTTCACAGCAGCCACATCCCTTCTCACCCCTCATTGACAGGAAGTCTTGAATCATACTTTTGTGTTTCCAGGGAACTCTGAGGATGCTGTGGGTGTCTTGTCGCTGCAGCCAACAGACGGCCTCATGGCGCTGCTTGGCCACAGACCTCAGTCTGTCTGCTTGGGCTGCCCCATGTGGCCAGGGTTCTTGTTCAGGCCACCGTGACCCACCCAAGGTGAGGCGCTCCACTGGCAACTCACCCCCAGTGTGGTGAGCTCATCCACCTGTGCATGAGGCCCCAACCCTCGGTGCCCACACCCCAAAGCTCTCTGGGGCAGGCAGAGGGGGACTTCTGCACTTCTTAGCACCCTGTCCCCCAGCCTTCTCCCCAGTCCCAGGAACCCACCCAGAGGGTCGGCACCTTCCTTTTCTCCCTCTACAAAGATTAAGAGCGTGTTCTGTCCTGTTTCTCTTCAGGAGACTTACCACGTGGACCAGGGCCTTGGAAATGCACTCAACTTTCAAACTCTCCCTGGACGGGAGGGTGTTCAGGCCTGGCTGAGGGTGGGGCCTCCCCTCATTCCTTCCTGAGCCAAATAACCTCTCCTCCCAGCACTCACAGCCTCTCGTATCAGATTGGCAAAGGAGGCCTCTCTCCCCAGCCTGGAGAAAACAAAGCTCAAGTTAAGCTCTCCCTATGGACCAGCTCTTCATGCTAAAGACAGCATCCACAGCCAGTGGCCAGCCCCCACAACTCCCCTGAGAGGTGGGGTTCATGAATCCACTTTAGGGATAGGCCAGCCCTTCCGTGATGGACTTCATCATAATCAGAAAGGCTGTCATTTGCCAAGTGCCTATGAAACAGCTCACATGTGGGACGCATGTCTCAGATGGCACTGCCCATGCTGGAGATCTGCGAAAATCAGTCCAATGCTCTCTACTCTGATTGTTTTTGCTTTATGGCCACACTGGATCTTTGTCTTTGTGTGGGCTTTCTCTAGCGGCAAGCGGGGGGCCACTCTTCATTGTGATGCACCGGCTTCTCATTGCGGTGGCTTCTCTTGTTGTGGAGCACAGACTCTAGGCTCATGCGCTCCGTAGTTGTGGCACACGGGCTTAGTTGCTCCTTGGCAGGGTGTTTCTTCCCAGATCAGGGATCGAACCCATGTCCCCTGCGCTGGCAGGCAGATTTCTCTCTACTGCACTGCCAGGGAAGTCCACACCCCAGCTTTTCACCCTAATTTTATAGTACCTGGAGGTCGAAAGCTTCTGCAAGCTTACTGCTTTGTGTAAGCTAAACTTCTTACACAATTTGACCCAGAATGTAATGACCTCACACAATGGAAGTTTATTTTTCTCTCATGATAAGATCTAGGAGTTTGGTTCCAAGTTGGTGGGGTAGATGTGGGGTGCAGGCTGCTGATGGGTCTGCCATTGTCAACACAGGGACCCTAGGGTCATCCCACAGACAGAAAGGGGACAAGCAGGGTGGGAGTTTTCGGGACCAGGCCTGAAATGGCACTCATCACATCTTATCATCTGCAACTCCATCATTTGGCCAAACCTAACCTCAAGGAGGCTGGGGAATGTAGGAAGCTGTGAGCCCAGGAAGGAGCAGCACGGATGTCATGGACTCAGTGGTCTCTGCCAAACCAAGCTTTCTCAGATCCTTAGCTTTTCCCTCTTTGCTTGTGATCTCTGTTTCGTATTGAAGTGAAGTGAAGTCGCTCAGTCATGTCCAACTCTTTTGGGACCCCATAAACTGTAGCGTACCAGGCTCCTCTGTCCATGAGATTTTCCAGGCAACAGTACTGGAGTGGATTGCCATTTCCTTCTCCAGGGGATCTTCCCAACCCAGGGCTCGAACCCAGGTCTCCCGCACTGTAGACAGACGCTTTACCGTCTGAGCCACCAGGGAAGTCGCCTCAAACAGGAAACTTAGTTCTCTCTGAGTTACACAAATACACACACCTACAGGTACACTCTGTATCAAGCATTGGTGGGATTGGCACATGTTACTGATAATCTGGAGGTAGAGAGGGGGTAGTGTTACAAATAGCTTCTGGGAAGAGTGGAAAATCTTCATTATCCTAAAGCTCTCCTTTGTCCAACCCTGCTTGTCTGGAAGTGGGCTGGTCCCCCCTCCTCATGCTGGCTTTCTCCATTTTGCTGGCCTTCTCCCCTGCTTCTTCCTCTCCCTCCACCTCATTTCTTATTCTTCCTTTCAAGAAATCCCAGTCCCAAACAAAGCCTTCCTACATCTTATCGTACCCAACCTCATGAGTCTCTCCAAGAAGTTTATCAAGATGTTTCCCCCAAAGACAGTTTCCAGCCCTTAAGAGCTTTGTTCACATTCTCGGTAACCCCTGGAGTAGGTATTCTTACCTTAGTTGATACTTCGGACATCAGGAGAAGCAAAGAACTTGCTTAATTAAAGATCCGATATATAATAAACTCCCCACTTGGCCAGTAGACTTGACTTGGGGGCCGCAGGCTATGGGCTAAGTGTAGCTAAAGAAAGACCCTGACATTTCTTAGGAGCTCTGTATGGTCCTAGGGCTTGATATGTCTTATTTGAGCTGGAATCCTCCCCCGCCCTGATCCCGCCCTCTGCAACTCCTGCCCCCTTTTCACAAAGAAAGTGAGCATCAGAGACAGAGAAGCAACTTGCTTGAAGTCAGCAGCAGGCCGGACAACCCTTTCCTGCCCAGGTAGTCTCCCCCTCTGGGGGCAGAAGCCTGGAAACCTGGATGTTAGCTCCAGATCTGCTCCTATTTGCTCTGGGGCCTTGGCTACACCCCTTGCCAGAGTTAACCCAGTGGGACTGGATTCAGCAGTTTCTCCCAGAGCAGATGCTCAGAAGGCCAGGATTCTACCTCTGCCAACTGTGCTCAAGCTTCTCTAGCCAAGAGACTGTCCTGCTTTTGCAGGCTCAGTTTTGACCCCAGGTTGTAGGCTCATGATGGGCTTTATAGGAAAGGAGTTTGTATTCCCTGTCACCCCCTGACCCCACATCTCCTCCCGCCAGAGTTCCTCATGTAACCAGCAACCTGAGAACTCTGCTGGCCCCAGACTGCTTTCCAAATAACCGAGAGGGCTAAGTTCCTGAGGAAGGAAGGGATTAGACAAATAAGAAGCCAATCCAAAAGCTTTCTTCTTGTTCTGGTCTTGGGGAGTAGCACACGTTCAGTGCTTCAGGATGTCCTCTCTCTGGCTTCCCAGTGCCTCTCCCACCTTCAGACAGCCAGAGCAGGGACCTCCCTGG
Organism: Capra hircus; assembly: GCF_001704415.2. Taxonomy (NCBI): domain Eukaryota; kingdom Metazoa; phylum Chordata; class Mammalia; order Artiodactyla; family Bovidae; genus Capra; species Capra hircus. Next base: position 92,022,453 of record NC_030818.1, on the reverse strand, counting down.
TGCTCCCGTGGTTAAGCCTCTGTATTCCCAATGTAGGGGGCCTGGGTTAGATCCCGGCTCAGGGAACTAGATCCCACACTCTCCAACGAAGACTCAGCACAGCCAAACAAATAAATAATTTTAAAAAGTAAAACAACCAGAGCACTTTGCCAAGGGTGACCAATTTGTCTCGGTTTGCCTGGGACTTGTCTCATTTTTCAAACAGAAAAACTAGCATTCCAAGAACACCTGTTCACTCCTAGGCAAACTGGGAGGTCAGTTTGCTCTTACCTTTAATATTTTCTTCCTTAAGAATAATATACAATTATTTAAAGTACATATGGACTAAAAAGAAATTTTTAGAACAGAAAGGTGTATTTTGTCTTTGTTTTTCATATATGCCTTTATTTTATTATGTTGAAAAGGTGCCATTCAAAACTTGATTAACTTGAGATAGGACTTTTGTGTTTATCCTTTTGATAGTTCAAAGGAACTGCACCAGAGTTTTCTTATTTTTACTCAAACAACTGTAAATCATACAGGATTTCTTTCATATCGGTTGCAAATTTGAAAACTATTCCCAAGCCTACATGCTTACTATTGCATTCAACTTTCCTGATAACTATTGCACAATTATCTTTTTTATATAAAATATTATTATAACAAAGTTGTTTGGATTTTAAAAGCAACTTACCATACAGCCAGAGTTAGGTGTTTTTTTTTTTTTGGTAATGAACTAAAAAAAAAAAAAGAAGAATGGCTTGGGCTTCGCTGGTTGTCCAGTAGTTAAGAATCCGCCTGCCGATGTAGGAGTCATGGGACAGATCCCTAATCTGGGAAGATCCCACGTGCAGCAGAGCAACCAAGCCCACTGACCACAACTACTGAGCCTGCACCCTGGAACCCATGATTCATGAGGCCATGTGCGGCAGCCGCTGGAGCCCAGGTGCCCTAGAGCCTGTGTCCTGTAACAGAAGGCATTGCAATGAGAAGTCCATGTACCACAACCAGATGTGGTCCTGCTCACCGAAACCAGGGAAAGTTGGGACAGCAACCCAGCCAAAAATAAATAAATAAATAAATGATTTTTTTAAATTACAAAGCTTAGTGATTGAGAATGATTAAGAATTCAGTCTCTGGAATCAGATGTACAAGGACTGAGTCCTGTCTCTGCCCCTTATGGGCTGTGCATCACTGGACAAGTCATCACTCCCCCTGGAGTCTTAGTTTCCTCAGCTGTAAAATGGAGATAATAAAAGCATTTGGCTTCAAAGGGTTGGTGTGAAGATATACTGAGCTGGTGTTTCGTAATATATAGCCCCCAGGGTCACAGAGAAGATACAGACCTAGCCTCACCCGTGAGCATCCGATAGACTGAGATGGGTGAAGGAGGCTGGTACTGAGTGTCCCTGGAGCACGAGGAGGGGCTGGTGAAGTTGGCCCAGGGGATGACAGAAGACTCTTGAGGGATGGAGAGACATTTGAGTGGGGCTTTAACGATAGACAAATAGGAGTTACTCAAGAGGAGAATGGATTAAAAAAAAAAAATAAAAAAATAAAAAATAAAATAAAAAAAAAAAAAAAGAGGAGAATGGAGAAGAATATTCCCAGCAAAGGAAACAGGCTGGGGAAGTGCGTGTCTGTTCAGATTCAGCTGAGCTGGAACTATGTTTCTGGAATCTCCTCTGGGTTGGGGTTGGCCGTAAGAAAACTTTGCATGAGGTTTGGGAAGTGCAAGTGAATGTAGCCTTGTTTGTGGTCAGGTGATGAGGACAGAAACTGTTGCAGCTCATGAAGGCTGGCCAACATCTACTGGCTCTCTCTGTGTTTTTTTTTTTTTTTTAATGGTATGATGCAGCAGGCAGGCCCACACCTGCTCCAGCTCTCTTTCTTCTTCTTTTTTGAGTCCTCATTTGGTTTCTTATAAAGTCATTGAAAGCAGAGTATCTCAGAGTCACTTTTGTGATTTTGTTAAGAAACTACTACATGGCGTAAAATGAAAATTTTCTTTTCTTTTTTTAAACTGAATTATAGTTGTTTACAAAGTTGTGTTATTACTGCTGTACAGCAAAGTGACTCAGTTATACATATATACACATTCTTTTTTTTATTCTTTTCCATGATGGTTTATCATGGGTTTGAATATAGTTCTCTGTGTTATCCAGAAGGACCTTGTTTTCCTTCAGTTTCTTCTGCGTCTTTCCGGTCAGTTTCTTCAATGAAGACTCCACTTCTGCAAGCCAATCACGTGATGGAAGCTAGAGGCCAGGATGCGAGGAGAGACCACGTGGGTTGGTTTGCTCCCGTGAGAACCAGCTTCCCCTCGCTCTCCTCAATTCCTCATCATTTTCCCTCTCTGCTGCCTGCCCTGCTGGCCTCGGATGCAGCAGTAGGCGCAGTGACCATCGCGATGTGCAAACGATTTGCGCGCTGTGCCCCTCTCATCACTGCATCAAGTCAGCTCCCTGGAAGACACGGCCGTTCTCTCCCACGCCTAGTGGTTTTGCTTCTCCCAATGAAACCTGACTGATACCCTGAGTCCTGTGTGGCTGGGAGTTGGAGAACTGGCAACATGGGCAAGGGAGGGGGAGGGGGGGTGACAGAAAATGAGGATAGAGAGGTTGGCTGGGGTCCGCGGACTTGAAAGGCATAAATGTCTGGGCAGGGGGCTTGCAGTTTATCCTGCTGTTATTGAGGAACCATGGGAAGTTTTTGCGCAGGAAAGTGATGTGGCCAGATGGGCACTCTCTCTATAACATGCTTGATTTCTTTGATCATATGTTTTTTATGAGCCAAGCCCTGGGTTGGGTTCTGGGAGAGAAAAAGAGAAGGTCAGACATGGGTCTCACCCCACCCCCACCCCGCCCACACACATACACCCCCCCATCCCAGGGGCTTGTAGGCATATATGAGTTCATTCTCTCATGTGCAGAAGGAACTTCAAGGCAGAGAGTGGTCAGAACCACAAGATGAGTGCTGGTAAGGCAGCGTATTTCCTCAGTTAGAATATGACTTTCTTAAACCATATTTCTTTTGTACTTCCCCTTCCAGGGTTGAGTATATAGCCATTGCTTCTTGGATCGACTTGAAAAATGCTAGTTCTCACTTTGTCAGAAGGAGATAAAAAACCAAAAACCCTGCAAACTTAGGGATTTACACTAAGCAAACAGAGGTTTCAAAAATTGTCTTGTCTCCCCTTGTCTTCATTTACCTAAAAGTGGAGGTGAATCTGGTTATTAATGAGGGGGTGGGACAAAGAGACCATCAACTCTGTGTCCAGGGGTCCTGGCTGGTCAGAGTTGGGGTTCAGATGCCTTAGTACGTAGGTCTAGTTAGGCGATGTCCTCCACCCAGCCACAGGCTATTGTACCCACTGATTCACGCAGGGCTGAGGCGCTGTCTGGGAGGGGCACCCGTGTTCAGACATATGTCTAGGCTCAGACACATGCAGGGGTGTGTGGCAGAATGTGGTGGAGGAGGGAGGGACCGACTGTCAAGGAAGGGACAAGGGACTTGGGGACTTCCCTGGTGGTCCAGTGGTTAAGAATCCTCCTACCAATGTAGGGGATAGGGGTTCAATCCCTGGTCTAGGAACTATGTTCCACATGCTGTGGAGAAAGTAAGCCTGTATGCAACAACTCCTGAGCCTGCACGCCGAGGGCCCGTGCTCTGCAACAATGGAAGTCACTGCAAAGAGAAGCCACACGCTGCAAATAGAGTAGTCCCTTGCACTGCAGCTAGAAAAAAGCCGGCACAGCAGTGAAGAGCCCGCACAGCCAAAGATAAGTCAGTGAACATTTAAAGGCCAAGGGACCTGATGTGGCACAGCAGACTCAGCCCCAGGGCCAAGGAGGGGGACCCGGGGCCTTAGCGGCCATTGTGGAAAACCGCCAGCATCTTCCTGGTCCTCCTGGGAATGCAGGAGCTGTCTCTCTAAACTCCATAACATGTGAGTGTCCAAGAAGCCCTGCTATGGGGTTCCAAGACAGTGTGCAGCCCAGAGAGGAAAGCGCTTTCTCCTTTACAGCCACAGGCAAACCATGGTGGCATGGTGAGGCCTGAAGTGTGGGTGGCAGTGTTACAGGCTGGACTGTGGTGGCCTTGGAGCCTTGGAGAGGATGGGGGGCTGGCCGTATCAGATGATGTCTCCTGCTCAGCTAGCAGCAATGTCACCTTTGGCATTAGTCACTGTCTACTTCTGAGAGCCTTGGCCGTGGCAGTGACATGGAGTGGCAGCCAGGACTGACTCCTCAGGGACCACATCACACTCCTTGGAACTGGAGTTCCTGTGTGAGCAGGTAGGTTTCCAACTTGCAGAACTGAAGGCCAACTGTTAGGGGGACGTTGTTTGTATTCAGAGTTGGCAAGATCTGGGAACGTTCGATGATACCAAAATAAGGATGGAGTGGGTAGAAGGATGGTAATCGGATGGGTAGAGAACTGGAAATCTCTTAGGGAGGAGGAGATTGGTAGGATTTTGTGGAGCCTGGCAAGGAGATATAATACGTGGCTCAGACGGTAAAGAGTCCGCCTGCAATGCAGGAGACCCAGGTTCAATCTCTGAGTTGGGAAGATCCCCTAGAGAAGGGAATGACTACCTACCCCAGTATTCTTGCCTGGAGAATCCCATGGACAGTGAAGGCTACAGTCCGTGGGGCTGCAAAGATTCAGACACACTGATCCACTAACACTTTCACTTCGCTTCAGGAGTGGGGGAGGACCACAACTCCCTGCAGAGCTCGGATGGTGGGAGGAGCTGGAACCCATGGAAGAAAGCCATGCAGATGCAGATTCCCCTTCAGCTCAAGGAAGAACCTTGGAGAGCGAGATCCCTTCACGTAATAGTGAGTACCTGGCTCCGCAGGATTCTGGCAGAGGTGGGTGATTCAATGAGGAGGATGCTGAGAACCTGCAGACTCTAAGCACTGGGTCTCATGAACCAGTCAAATAAAAGTTTGAAAATTATTTTTGGTATCAACACCAGAAAAGGGAGGAAGAACACACACATATGCCTTCCCAAGAGAGGATTTATTAATCATATACCCAAAAAACATGTAAGAAAATATAATTTATGTATCCAGTTTCTGTCGCCACAACAGAGTATCATAAAGCAGTGAATATGAAGAAATTACAACTGGAAACCACAGCCTGGATGTGCCTTAGAAACATAATATCAAAGGGGAAAGAAGACTCACAAAAGACCTGCCACATGATACCATGTATATAAAAGTTTCAAAATGAAGCTAAACCAAAGAATATGTTCTTTAGGGGTGGATACATCTGTGAAAAGACTATTTTTGAAAAGTGAAGGCATCAGAAACACTGCTTTAGGTAGTGATTACAGCGGGTGGGGAGGAAGCCCCGAGCTGGAGCAGGGAAGCACACAGATGACCTTGACAATATCAGCAACTTCTAGCATCCTAATGCACGTGGTTGAAGGACAGACATTTGCTTCATTGCAAAGCTTTGTGACTTCACAGTGTAACATATATTGGGCTTTCCTGGTGATCCAGTGGTTGAGAATCTGCCTTGCAATGCAGGTGATACAAACTCCATCCCCTGGTCCAGGATGATCCCACATGCCTCAGGACAACTAAGCCTGTGTGCTACAATTACTGAGCCTGTGCTCTTGAGCCTGGGAGCTACAGCTACTGAGCCCATGCGCAGCAAATACTGAAGTCCAAGTGTGCTAGGACCCATGCTCCACAAGAGAAGCCCCTGTAGGGAGAAGCCCGCACACCACCGCCAGAGAGTAGCTCCCACTCTCTGCAACTAGAGGAAAACCCCTAGCAGCAGTGAAGACCCAGCACAGTCCAAATAAATAAATACATACATAAATAAATACATTTTGTTTTCAAAAAGAAAAATGTGACATATATTTTTGTCTGTTTGATATTTGCAAAAAACAAACAAACAAAAACACCATGGGCTATATTCAGAATTATGCAAATATGTATATACATGTATATATATGTTTAAACTTTTTTTTTTTTAGTCCTTTCATATTTGGCAGTTTTTTTTACAGCAGCGATTGAAAAAAAAATGTTTTAGACAGAATTCTTTCCAACTGGGCATCGACGTTGACAGTGACGCAGAAACAAAGTTGAATGTTGGACTTGTTCTAGAACTTGCGCTTCGCTCAGTCCTTTTCAACCATCCAGTGTCACCTGAGTATGTGGAAACTCTTTTGCTCACTTGTGCAAATGCAGGAAATTGAGGAACCATACCTCTGGCTGGAAGCTTGCAGCAGGCAGACTGCAGGGCTGGCTGGGGATGCTGTGCAAGCGGAAAATGGGGATGCAATTTGGAGTTTGGAAAGTGTGGTGGTGGAAAGGCAGAGTGGTGAGGAAAGGGGTGAGGGGAAGGATTGCTATAAATGAACTTCAGGAAGGTGAGACTGTGTATCTTTCCTGCTCTTAGGATGGGGGTAGAGTCCACCCTGTGCTCTGGTTCCCCTCTGACCATTACTCTTTGTGGGGTGAGGAGTCTCCAGGGCCAAGGGGACATGCTTTCTCAGAGCTTCCATCTTCCCCTTCTTGGAACCACATCCCTGGTACCTGGCATTCTCTACCCAGAGGTCCTGGGGCCTGCCTCCTGAGGGCAGACCACGCTGGCCCACACTAGCCAGTGTGCACAGGCCTAGGACCATGATGGCTGTGCAGCGACCATATGCGGACACGGTTTAGAGCAAATTGTGCAGGTAGGCGAGGCCCCTATGGTGGTTGATATGGAGCCGTGGGTGGGGACAGGAGGAGAGGAAAGGGCTGGGAACCTTCATTGGTATTCTCATGCCGCTGCACAACTTTTATGGAGTGGGGAGCTGTCCAAGGCTACCTGCATGTCTAAGATTGTCCCCATGTCTGTGAGCCAGTCCCAATAACGTGAAGACAGGATGTGGGATTGAGAGACCACTCTGGCCAATGTGCCCATGTCAGAGGTTTCGGGGGACAGGGGCAGGGATACTCCACGTGCCTGTGTTATCTCCTGACCACAACATAGGACGCTTAGGCATGAACTGCTCTGCAGGTACCGGCTGAACATGGCTCAAGGGTCCTAAGCTCTAGGCTCTCCCTGGCTCTGCCACCAACCAGCTTGGACAAATCAGCTCCCTTCTCTATACATTGAAGGTGGAAGATACCAGGAATCTTGGCCGGTATCAGGGCAAGGAGTATCTCAGTGGAGGAACCACCATCCACCCAAGTGTTCAGCCCCCTGGAGTCACCTCTCTGTGACTCTGGTCCGCCCTGTCTCTTACCAAGATGACTGCACCCAGCAAGCTGAGCCCGTTGCCCTCTTCGTACCCCATCTCAGCTCCATCCTGAAGAAATATCCCAGCAGCAGCGATATGATGGCTGTGGTAGGCAACCTCTAAGATGAACCCCCCTCCCCTGCCCCAGAATTCCCACCTCTAATATTCATTTCCTCACAGAGTCCTCCCTCTGAGTGTGAGCTGAAACTGGGAGCTTGATTCTAATGAGCAGAATATAGAAAAAGTAAAAAGTGATGGATGTCCTGTCCAAGATTAGAGTACAAAACCCCTGTGACTTCTATCATTCTCTTGGTCTTGGAGGGAAACCGGCTGCTGTGTTGTGAGCTGCTCTGTGGAGAGGCCCACAAGACAAGGAGCTGGGGGAGGTGTCCAATCAACAGGAAGGGAAGAACCAAGACCCTCAGTCCCGTGGCCCGTGAGCAATCGAATCCTGCCAGCAAACCCTTGGGGGAGCTTAGAAATTGATCTAACAGGCCATCTCCCAGTAGAGATGGCAGCCCCAGATGACATCGTGAGTCCAGCCTTCAGAGAGATCTGGGCCAGAGGCAGGCAGTTAAGCTGCTCCTGGCTTTCTCACCCCAGAAACCGTGAGACAATGAATGTTTGTGCTTTTAAGCCACTAAATGCTGGAATGCTTTTAAAGCAACAACAGTAACCAATCCTTCCCTTGCCAAACCTGATGGTCCCTGGTCTTCTACATGCCCCCCTCCCTTTTTTTTTTGCTACATCCAATCTGGAGAATCCCAGGGACGGGGGAGCCTGGTAGGCTGCCATCTATGGGGTCACACAGAGTGGGACACGACTGAAGTGACTTATCAGCAGCAGCAGTCCTAGTTGCAGCGCACGGGATATTCACTGTGTCCTGAGGGATCCTTCCTTGCACTGTGGGCTTCTCTCTGGTTGTGGCACTTGGGCTCCAGAGAACACAGGCTCAGTAGTTGCAGTGAGAGGGCCTAGTTGCCCTGTGGCACATGGGATCTTAGTTCCCTGACCAGGGATCTGTTTCTCCTGCTTAGAATCTCTGCAAAAATGGGGCTGTTGCTTCTCCACCACTGCATCTCTGAAAATTCAGGGCAATACCGTGATCAGTATCTACCAGCATTAACAACCAGCAATGCTAAAGAAGCTGAAGTTGAACGGTTCTATGAACACCTACAAGACCTTCTAGAACTAACACCCCAAAAAGATGTCCTTTTCATTATAGGGGAATAGAATGCAAAAGTAAGTCAAGAGATACCTGGAGTAACAGGAAAATTTGGCCCTGGAGTGCAAAACAAAGCATGTCAAGGGCTAACAGAGTTTTGCCAAGAGAACACACTGGTCACAGCAAACACCCTCTTTCAGCAACACAACAGAAGACTCTACACATGGACATCACCAGATGGTCAATACTGAAATCAGATTGATTATATTCTTTGCAGCCAAAGATGGAGAAGGTCTAGAGTCAGCAAAAACAAGACTGGGAGCTGACTGTGACTCAGATGATGAACACCTTATTGTTAAATTCAGACTGAAATTGAAGAAAGTAGGGAAAACCACCAGACCATTCAGGTATGATCTAAATCAAATCCCTTAAGATTATACAGTGGAAGTGAGAAATAAATTCAAGGGATTAGATCTGATAGAGTGCCTGAAGAACTATGGATGGAGGTTTGTGACATTGTACAGCAGGTGGTGATCAAGACCACCCCCAATAAAAAGAAATGCAAAAGGGAAAAATGGTTGTTTGAATAGGCCTTAGAAATAGCTGAGAAAAGAAGAGAACTGAAAGGCAAAGGAGAAAAGGAAAGACATATCCATTTGAATACAGAGTCCCAAAGAATAGCAAGGAGAGATAAGAAAGCCTGGCTCGGCTATTAATGCAAAGAAATAGAGGGAAACAACACAATGGGAAAGACTAGAGATCTCTTCAAGAAAATTAGAGATACCAAGGGAATTATTTCATGTAAAGATGGGCACAATAAAGGACAGAATTGGTGTGGACTTAACAAAAGCAGAAGATATTAAGAAGAATTGGCAAGAATACACAGAAGAACTATACAAAAAAGATGTTCATGACCCAAATAACCACGATGGTGTGATCACTCACCTAGAGCCAGACATCCTGGAATGCAAAGTCAAGTGGACCTTAGGAAGCATCACTACGAACAAAGCTAGAGGAGGAGACGGAAATCTGGTTGAGCTATTTCAAATCCTAACAGATGATGCTGTTAAAGTACTGCCCTCAATATGTCAGCAAATTTGGAAAACTCAGCAGTGGCCACAGGACTGGAAAAGGTCAGTTTTTATTTCATTCCCAAAGAAAGGCAATGCCAAAGAATGCTCAAACTATCACACAATTGCACTCCTTTCACATGCTAGCAAAGTAATGCTCAAAATTCTCCAAGCCATGTTTCAACAGTATGTGAACTGTGAACTTCCAGATGTTCAAGCTGGGTTTAGAAAAGGCAGAGGAACAAGAGATCGTATTGCCAACATCCATTGGATCATCAAAAAAATAAAAGAGTTCCAGAAAAACATCTCAGTTCAGTTCAGTTGCTCAGTCGTGTCTGACTCTTTGCAACCCCATGAATCGCAGCACGCCAGGCCTCCCTGTCCATCACCATCTCCCGGAGTTCACTCAGACTCACTTCCATCGAGTCCGTGATGCCATCCAGCCATCTCATCCTCTGTCGTCCCCTTCTCCTCCTGCCCCCAATCCCTCCCAGCATCAGACTCTTTTCCAATGAGTCAACTCTTTGCATGAGGTGGCCAAAGTACTGGATCTTCAGCTTTAGCATCATTCCTTCCAAAGAAATCCCAGGGTTGATCTCCTTCAGAATGGACTGGTTGGATCTCCTTGCAGTCCAAGGGACTCTCAAGAGTCTTCTCCAACACCACAGTCCAAAAGCATCAATTCTTCAGCGCTCAGCTTTCTTCACAGTCCAACTCTCACATCCATACATGACCACTGGAAAAACCATAGCCTTGACTAGAGGGACCTTAGTCGGCAAAGTAATGTCTCTGCTTTTGAATATACTAACTAGGTTGGTCATAACTTTTCTTCTAAGGAGTAAGAGTCTTTATTGACTATGCCAAAGCCTGTGACTGTGTGGATCACAACAAACTGTGGAAAATTCTTCAAGAGATGGGAATACTGGACCACCTAACCTGCCTCCTGAGAAATTTGCATGCAGGTCAAGAAGCAACAGTTAGAACCGAACATGGAACAGCAGTCTGGTTCCAAATTGGGAAAGGAGTACATCAAGGCTATATATTGTCACCCTGCTTATTTAACTTATATTCAGGGTACATCTTGTGAAATGCCAGGCTGGATGAAGCACAAGCTGGAATCAAGACTGCCGGGAGATGACAGGCAGATGACACCATCCTTATGTCAGAAAGTGAAGAGGAACTAAAGAACCTCTTGATGAAGGTGAAAGAGAAGAGTGAAAAAGTTGTCTTAAAACTCAGCATTCAGAAAACTAAGGTCATGGCATCTGGTCCCATCACTGCATGGCAAATAGATGGGGAAACAATGGAAACAGTGATAGACTTTATGTTTTGAGGCTCCAAATTCACTGCAAATGATGACTGCCGCCATGAAATTAAAAGATGCTTGCTCCTGGAAGAAAAGCTATGACCAACCTAGACAGCATATTAAAAAGCAGAGACATTACTTTGCCAACAAAGGTTCGTCTAGTCAAAACTATGGCTTTTCCAGTAGTCATGTATGGATGTGAGAGTTGGACTATAAAGAAAGCTGAGTGCCAAAGAATTGATGCTTTTGAACTGTGGTGTTTTGGGAAGACTCTTGAGAGTCCCTTGGACTGCAAGGAGATCCAACCAGTCCATCCTAAAGGAAATCAGTCCTGAATATTCATCTGAAGGACTGATGCTGAAGCTGAAGCTACAATACTTTGGCCACTTGATGCATTGAACTGAGACTCATTCGAAAAGACCCTGATGCTGGGAAAGATGGAAGGCAGGAGGAGAAGGGGATGACAGAGGATGAGATGGTTGGATGGCATCACCAACTCAATGGACATGAGTTTGTGTAAACTCTGGAGTTGGTGATGGACAGGGAAGCCTGGTGTGCTGCAGTTCATGGGGTCACAAAGAGTCGGACAGGACTGAGCAACTGAACTGAACTGGTGGGGACATGGCCCTTACAGGATGCAAGTACTCCTGGGACAGATACATGTCCATTCAGGGACCCTGGAGCAGTGCTTCTTCAAAACAAGAGGCCTCTTTCCCCAGTCCTGCCCATGCCTGGGCTGGAGACATAGATTGCCATTGCCTAGCTGGGCTGGACACTGCACAAGCTTACTGGGACCCTCGTGGGTTCATTTCTTTCTTTCTTTCTTTTTTTTTTTTTTTTGAGATTTTTTTTGTTATGGATCATTTTCTAAACTCAACTGAATTTTTTTTTAAGGTTTAGCTATTTTTGTTAAAGAATTACAAGGCACTTGAGGAAACTAGCAGTTACTTTGACTCATCCACTAGTCAGAATAAACTTGTATCAGAATAATGAGATGTTAGTCTGCTACGTAAATCTCAGAAGCTCTTTGTAGCCTCTTTCCCAACAAAACTCTTTATTGAACTTGTTACAAATTTGCTCCTGTTTTATGTTTTGGTTTTTTGGCCACAAGGCATGTGGGGTCTTAGCTCCCTGACCAGGAATTGAATCCACACTCCTTGTAATTGGAAGGTTAACTGCTGGACCTCCAGGGAAACCTCTGGAGGGTTGTTTGTTACAACCACCAAACACATAGTGACTTCAAACACAGACACATCTATTATCCTATGGTTCTGATGTCCGCAGTCTGACACGGGTCTCACTGGATTAAGTTCACGGCATCGGCAAGGCTGTACGGCTTTCCTGAAGCTCCCGGGGACAGTCCGTCTCCTCGACTTTCCAGCTCCAGAGGCTGTCAGCGTCCCTCGACTTATGGCTTCTTCTACCCTCAGAGCAGAGATGAGGGTTTGAATCCTGGCATCGCATCACCCCAACCTCTCCTTCATTCCTAGACCTCTTCTGCCTCCATCACCCACGTTTAAATATTCTTGTCTTGGACTCACCCAGATAATCTAGAATTTTTACATCTGATTTTTAAGATCAGCTGATTAGCAACTTTAATTCCATCCACTGCCTCCACTCCCTTTGCCACATAATGTAACACACTCACAGTTTCTGGGATTCTGACCTGGATGTCCTCAGGCGCTGGTATTACTGCTTGCTGTTCTTAGTAATTGGGCTTCCCTGGTGGCTCAGAGGTTAAAGTGTCTGCCGGGTTTGATCCCTGGGTTGGGAAGATTCCCTGGAGAAGGAAATGGCAACCCACTCCAGTATTCTTGCCTGGAGAATCCCATGGACGGAGGAGCCTGGTGGCCTACAGTCCATGGGGTCACAAAGAGTCGGACACGACTGAGGGACTTCACTTATTCTTAGTAATTAATTAATTAGGCTGCATTGGGTCTTAGCTGTGGCACACAGGATCTTCGTTATGGCATGTAGGACCTTGCGTTTCAGTGCACAGGCTTAGCTGCTCCGAGGTATGTGGGACGTTTGTTCCCAGACCAGGGATCGAACCCACGTCCGCTCTGGTGCAAGGTGGATTTTTAACCACTGGGCCCACCAGGGAGGTCCCAAGGAGGCCAGTATCCTGCTTCCACACCTTGTTGTACTGCAGACTCCAGGGCCCTTGCAGCAGACAGGGGTGGAGTCAGAGGCTCTGGAGTTTGTGTTTTACCCCTGGGGCAGTGAGAAGGCAGGAGGTGGGGGCTGGGGGAGAGCAGAGCAGGTGGGGCTGATGGGGAGTGGGGCGGTTTCCTGGTTCCTCTCACCTCCAAAGAGCCTCCTTCCCCTGCGGCCTCAACAGCTGTCCCCTCCTCCCACCAGCTTCAGGCCCAGGTGGACTCCAAGGTGGGTGAATTAAAACTCAGGCCTTGGGCGTGTCTCTGTTAAGAGCAGAACTCCAGACTTCCCAGGTGGGTTCTTCTGACTCCTGAAAACTTGCTTGTCTGTTTTAAGGTCCGTGTCACCCTGGTCGCCTTCAGGCTGTTGAAGAGACCCCGGTCTTTGATGCAACTTGTGGCAAAAGCCATTCCGATGTGTGTCTCTTTGCGATCCTGAAATGCCTGCATTCTGAGTCACATACAGGTGTCGAGGAGAGCCTGCAGGGGGCTTGTCAGAACCTGCAGATGAATTCCAGTGGGAGCAGGGATGTCGCAACCAGATGGAAAGGAGGCATTTTGTCAAGAGAAGAACTGGAGGAGACGACTGATGATCTGAATGGGAAGTTATTGTTCAGTCACTAAGCTTTGTGCGACTCTTTGTGACCCTGTCGACTAAAAAGATGCAAGTTAAGTTTTAATTGGGGCAAAATGAGACCTGCAGCCTGGGAGATCGCTCTGAGAGATCGCTCTGAGAGATTGCTCCAAAGAGGCAGTGGGGTAAAATCAATATATAAGATTTTGGTGATGGAGGAGGGTTCAGGGTTGGGAACTCATGTACACCTGTGGTGGATTCATCTCAATGTATGGCAAAACAAATACAGTATTGTAAAGTAAAAAAATAAAATAAAATACATAAAGAATCTTGAAGACAAGATTTTGGCGAAGAGGCAGTTCAATACCATTAAGCTCTCCTTTTACAAAAGGTTTTCTGCTAGTTAGGAAGATGTGATGTCACCATGAAGGAATTTAGTGCCTCTTAGATATGAGGAGATTTAAGGACTGAAATAATAAAACCTGTTCCTAAAACATCCAACTATCTAAAGACCTGTCCTACCAGATTCCCTGGAACACAGAGCATCTCGCTACACTTCCTCAGGGGCTGTTGAAGGTCAACAGCTACAGCAGCAGGGGATTCAGTCTCCCTAAAGGCAGATGGCAAAGGCCCCTGATGTTCAGTCACTGGCAAAGCTCTCAGCAGGTGCCAATTTGGAGTTGACAAGTGCTTTTCTGGATATGGCTTCCTGGTGGCTCAGAGGATAAAGCATCTGCCTGCAATGCAGGAGACCTGGGTTCGATCCCTGGGTTGGGAAGATCCCCTGGAGAAGGAAATGGCAACCCACTCCAGTGTTCTTGCCTGGAGAATCCCATGGACAGAGGAGCCTGGCGGGCTGCAGTCCATGGGGTTGCAGAGTCAGACACGACTGAGTGACTTCACTTTTGCTGTCACTTTCTGGATATGAGGAGATGCAAGGATTGGGATCATGAAATCAGTTCCTGAAAATATCCAACTCTCTAAAGACCTGTTCCACCAGTTTCCCTGGAGCGCAGAAACAGGCAGATGGTAAATGCCCCTGCCATTGTTCAGTCGCCAGCAAATGCTCTGGACAAGTGCCAGTTTGTAGCTGATAACCTCATGGACTGCAGCACACTAGGCTCCCCTGTCCTCCACTATCTCCTAGAGATTGCTTAAATCCATATCCTTCGAGGCGGTGATGCTATCTAACAGTCTGATCCTCCACCACCTCCTTCTCCTTTTGCCTTCAGTCTTTCCTATCATCAGGTTTTTTTCCAATGAGCCAGCTCTTTGCATCAGACAGCCAAAGTATTAGAGCTTCTGCTTCGTGATTCCCTTCATGAATCACAGCCTTGTCTTGGCGAAGGGGCTTGTGTAGCTCAATGAAGCTATGTGCCATGCTGCACAGGACCACCCAAGATGAATGGGTCATAGTGAAGAGTTCTGACAAAACGTGGTCCACTGGAGAAGGAAATGGCAACCTGCTCCAGTATTCTTGCCTGAAGAACCCTATGAATGAGGAGTGAAAGAAAGTTGCTTGCTTAGTCATGTCTGACTCTTTGTGACCCCATGGACTATATATAGCCTGTTAGGATTCTCTGCCCATGGAATTCTCCAGGCAAGAATACTGGAGAGGGTAGAAGTTCCTTCTATAGGGGATCTTCCGCACCTAGGGATTGAATCCATGTCTCCTGCATTACAGGCAGACTCTTACCATCTGAACCATCAGGGAAGGCTCTGCCCAACCCCACTAGGCCTCCTCTGCTCTAGAGGCCACACCCCATCCCCATCTTCTGACCTATTTCATTGGCTCCCTTTCAGGCCACAGGTGTGCTGTTCTTCTTGTCAACTCAGCCTTTGATTATGCTGTTCCCTCCTGTAACACTCTTCCCTCTCTCTTCCCTCTGTTACTTTCTACTCATCCTTCAGAAGCCAGCTTGTTGCAGAGAAGTCAATTCTGATTCCATGCTAGAACTGTTTCTTTGATTCACTTTTCGTTGCTTTTGTTATTACAGTCATACATAGCTGACTCAGAGCACCCTACCACTCTGCCTGGCTGTTAAACTAAAGTGCCTTTGTCCAGCTCACAGAGATATAATCTGACCCTGCTCACCTGTGAATGGCTACAAAAAATGAAGAGATGAACACACCCCTTTCCAAAGGCTGGCCCTTCCCAGAGATGTTTTGCAAGATGAAAAACCCTTTTTACTTTCTTCTTCACTTTGTTTCCCTCTCCATTCTGCCGTTTGACTTTAGAGAAGTAATGAGAAACTTCTCTCTCTGGCTCTATAAAAGAACCTGAAATCCAGACCCAGATGAGATGGTTACTTTGACAAATTAGTCTTCCATCTTCTTGGTCAACTGGCTTTCCAAATAAAGTCATACTCCTTGCCTCAACACTTCTAGGATTATTTGGCCTGTCGTGCAGTGAGCAGAGCAAGCTTGGACTCAGTAACAAGCTGGGTCATCACACCTTCAGGAAAGTGTTCTCTGTCCTCCTGACACACATCCGGATTTCCCCACCAGAAGCCCTCAAGGGCACCCCAGACCCTTCTCACATCCTGCACTTCTGTTCCAGCGTCTTTTAGACATTTTTTTTCTGCAGTCGTTTCTCCTTGGTTTTCTCTCCCACCAGTTCATAAGCTTCATGAGGGCAGGAAGTGAGCTGGCTTTCACTCAGTCACTGCATCCTTGGATCTTCATGTAGTGCCTGGCACACAGTAGGTGCTTAAAGAGTATTTGCTGAATGAAGGAAAGGGGATCAAGACTTGTGCCCTCTAAAAATAGAAGATGCTTCATTTGAGAGAGTGAGGCTTCCATCATCAGGAGCATTCAAGTACAACTGGATGTTTGTCTGGAGGGTACATATGTGTAGAGAGGAGTCAAGCAGGAGATGTATGTACCAGGTGAGCTTTCAGATCACCTTTGATCCCAAGAAGCTTGAGACCTGAGGAACCCATGATGAAGTGGCTGGCTGGTGATTGTCTGAGAGACCCACACTGACACCTGGCTCAAATCTAATTCACTTTTTAATCTCCCTTTATAGTTGCAATATTCAAGTCTAAGCATTTATTTTATGATTGGTGTAGTGCTGTGCTCAGTCAAGACTCTTTTTGACCCTGTGGACTGTAGCCCAGCAAGCTCTGTCCATGCAATTTTCCAGGCAAGAATACTGGAATGGGTTGCCATTTCCTTCTCCAGGGCAGTTTTCCCGATCCAGGGACTGAACCCGTGTCTTTTGCATCTACTACATTGGCAGGTGGATTCTTAACCACTGTGCCACCTGGGAAGCCTCCTGATTCTCTTTTTAAACTATGAAAACATATCATTTTCATCTCCATTATTCATTTTCTCATCTTAAGAATGGGATGATAATAATTACACCCCAACCCATGGGATTACTGTGTGTATAAAAATGCTGTCCTGATGTTCTCAGTTGGGTTTCCTAGAAGCAGAGCCTGGGAGGGGCTTCTTGAAAACTTGATTTATTAGAGGCATGTTCTCAGGAAAAGCACGGGTGGAAGGGTGGGGTTGCGTTGAGGAACACAGTTGGGGCAGAGATAGAAAGTAATGAAAGGATGTGGTCTTGGCTGCTGATTTAACCTGTCCCTCAGACTGGTTCCAAATAGGAAAAGGAGTACGTCAAGGCTGCATATTGTCACCCTGCTTATTTAACTTATATGCAGAGTACATCATGAGAAACACTGGACTGGAAAAAACACAAGCTGGAATCAAGATTGCCGGGAGAAGTATCAATAACCTCAGATATGCAGATGACACTACCCTTATGGCAGAAAGTGAAGAGGAACTAAAAAGCCTCTTGATGAAAGTGAAAGAAGAGAGTGAAAAAGTTGGCTTAAAGCTCAACATTCAGAAAACGAAGATCATGGCATCCAGTCCCATCACTTCATCAGAAATAGATGGGGAAACAGTGGAAACAGTGTCAGACTTTATTTTGGGGGCCTCCAAAATCACTGCAGATGGTGACTGCAGCCATGAAATTAAAAGACACTTACTCCTTGGAAGAAAAGTTATGACCAACCTAGATAGCATATTCAAAAGCAGAGACATTACTTTGCCAACTAAGGTCCCTCTAGTCAAGGCTATGGTTTTTCCTGTGGTCATGTATGGGTGTGAGAGTTGGACTGTGAAGAAGGCTGAGCGCTGCAGAATTGATGCTTTTGAACTGTGGTGTTGAAGAAGACTCTTGAGAGTCCCTTGGACTGCAAGGAGATCCAACCAGTCCATTTTGAAGGAGATCAGCCCTGGGGTTTCTTTGGAAGGAATGATGCTAAAGCTGAAACTCCAGTACTTTGGCCACCTCATGCAAAGAGTTGCCTCATTGGAAAAGACTCTGATGCTGGGAGGGATTGGGGGCAGGAGGAAAAGGGGACAACAGAGGATGAGATGGCTGGATGGCATCATGGACTCGATGGATGTGAGTCTGAGTGAACTCCGGGAGTTGGTGATGGACAGGGAGGCCTGGCGTGCTGCGATTCATGGGTCGCAGAGTCAGACACAACTGAGTGACTGAACTGAACTGAGCTGAACTTGGGGATCTCTGAAGCATGAACTGTATCATCTTCCAACAAGAGGGCTGACTTTCTATAACCCAGACCAGTCAGGAGTCATTGGTTGCTGGGTTCTCTGAGAGGGACCTGACCTCCCAAGCAAACAACTTCCATTTGGCCGAGGATAAGAAGAAGGCAGCTAGACTTTAGAAGCCAATCCTGGGATTTTCCCAGTGGTCAGTAGTTAAGACTCTGTGTTGTCAATGCAGGGGGTCTGGGTTGGATCTCCGGTTAGGGAAATAAGATCCCACATGCCGTTTGGTGTGGCCAAAATATACAGTTTTTTAAACAAAAGGGGAAAGAATAATGGATGACATACACTTAAATATGATTTTAAAAATAAATTTTTTAAAAAGCCAAGTGCACCAGTGGGCGTGAAGGAGACCTGGGTGGACTCCGGAAACCTCCACTGTACATGTTCATGGTCACTGGAACGGGAAGGGCTTGACCTTGGTATCCTATCGTGTTGTCAAGGAAGTGGAACCTTCCAAAGTTTCAGCAGCTTGTCCAAAGCCTAGTTATTCCAAGAGTGGAAGTAGACCTTGAATCTAGGGTGTCTGCCTCCAAATCTCTTATCCTTTAAACAATCCTGCTCCCAAGGCCGAGGCTCCCCTGGCTGGGGGAGGGTCTGGCCAGTGGGGGATCTGGGAGCCCCCAGAACCTGGAAAGAAAGGAGCTCCCACCCCAAATACTCAGCATCAATGTGTCAACCAGTCTCAGTAGGGCTCTTGCAAACTCACTCCTTCTGGTTCCCACAAAGGAAGTCAACATGGTCTGGTGAGTGAGAGCTGCTAATAAAAGCCTGCCTGAGCCCCCACTGAAGTGCAAAGGGGACTGACTGACTGTGTGAACCACAAGCCTTTCCTGACTGCAAGGAGAGAAATCAAGCCCGGGGCTACCAGGCTTCCTGCACACACGGACACCTAGGTGCACACCCACCCACAGCACACGAGCATACACACACCACACACAGTTGAACACCAAGATGCCTTTTCAGGCACCTCGCTTGTAGGCAGGCTCATGGCCACCCACAAGCACCCACTTCCTCACACTCAGCCCTGCAGCCGCACACACGGAAACACACTCGCACACTTACAAGTGCAGACACAAAGTTACAACCCACATCCAGATACCAATATGCCTCCCCACCTCACCCCCATCACAGGTGCACATTCAGAAGAACAGAAATGTACACACAGCCACACATGCGTGTGACTATCAGGGTCACTCAAGGAGTCACACGTACTCTAGAGCATATTCTTTCAGTGATCAGATACTCCTTGTGCAGTGGATGTCAGTGGTAAATAATCCACCTGCCAATATGCGAAATGCCAGAGATGCAGGTTCAGTCCCTGGGCAGGGAAGATCCCTTGGAGGAGGAAATGGCAACCCACTCCAGCATTCTTGCCTGGGAAATCCCATGAACAGAGCCCAGCAGGCTATAGTGATGGAGTAGCAAAGAGTTGGACATGGCTAAACTACTGAGTGCCCACCCACATGGCTAAACTACTGAGCGTGCGCGCACACACACACACACATATGCCGATTTGTCTAGACATGCAGGTACGTGGACACACGGACACACGTTCAAGTATCTCCACCCACTCACACACACACCGATTTGTCTAGACATGCAGGTACATGGACACACGGATACACGTTCAAGTATCTGCGCACACACACACACACACACACACACACACACAAAGACAGACACACACATGTACACGCCATAGATAACAAATACACACAACCATTTCCCTCCCCCCAGCTTTACTGAGATATAACTGACCACACACAGTCTGATTTCTCAGTGAGTGAACATGCCAAGCGGTGTAGTTTCTTGAAACATCTTGCCTCGGTGTTCTCTCCCCGCCTCCCCCTCCCCCATCCTTTTTCCCACTCCTGCTCTCCTCCCCCTTCATCTCTCCCCTCCTTCCCTCTTCTCCCAAAGTCTGTGTGTAAGTTCAGTTGCTCAGACGCATCCAACTCTTTGTGATCTCATGGACTGGAGCCTACCGGTCTCCCCTGTCCAAGGGATTCCCTAGGCAAGAATACTGGAGTGGGGTGCCATTTCCTCCTCCAAGGGCTCTTCCCTGCCCAAGGATCGAAGCCGAGTCTCCCGAGTCTCCTGCATTGGCAGGCAGATTCTTTACCACCAATGCCACCTGGGGAGTCCCCTTCCCAAAGTCCATCTCTTATTTTTCTCAGGAGATGGGTGGCTACAACCCTGTTACAGTTGTAAGAAATGCAACGTGAAAATCTTGTGGGCCTGGATTTCTTTCTTCCCTTGTGTTGCTCTGGTGCTTTTTCTTTCTTTCTCTCTGTTTTAAATTGAAGGACAGTTAATTTACAATATTCTGCTCGTTTCATGTGTACAGCAAGGTGACTCGGTTATGTATACATAGATTTTCAGACTCCTTTCCGTTATACAATGATTACTGCAAGATAACGAACAGCAAAGTTCCCTGTGCTCTACAGTAAATCCTGATGGCTCATCTATTCTATATATAGCAGTATGTATCTGCTAACCCTGTGCTCCCGATTCTTCCCTTCCCACCCTCTTTCCTCTTTGGCAACCATAAACTTGCTTTCTGTGTCTGTAAGTCTGTTTCTTTTTTGTAAATGAATTCATTAGTGCAGTGTTTTAGACCCCACATCTAAGTAATATGGTATAATATTGGGCTTTCTGTGTCTGACTTACTTCACTTAGTTTGATCATCTCTGAAAGAAAGTGTTGGTCACTCAGTCGTGTCCGACTCTTTGCAACCCCATGGACTGTAGCCCGCCGGACTCCTCAGTCCATGGCATTTTCCAGGCAAGAACACACTGGAGCGGATTGTCATTTCCTTCTTCAGGGGATCTTCCCGACTCAGGGATTGAACCCAGGTCTCCCACATTGCGGGCAGAGTCTTTACCATCTGAGCCACCAGGGAAGCCTTGACCATCTCTAGGTCTATCCATGTTACTGCAAATAGAATGATTTCATTCTCTTTTATGGCTACACGATATTCCATTTTATATATTTACATCTTCTTTATCCATTCCTCTGTTGATGGACACAATCCACCCTTTTTCTTTTGCTCAGATCAACCTGACTGCCTTTGGCTGAGGGTAGGGCCAGATGCTGATGATCTCAGAGGAGGCGGGTGCTGAGTGGGAAGGAAGATTAAAATCTGTCCTGGAACCCAGAACTTGAAGAATTTGGTTTTAAAGCTAGAGGGACAAGGAAGGGATCTAGTTTTTGGCCACGGGCTGCACCCTTTTCCCCAACTATCAGACCCAATCCCCTCTCCTTAGGAAGAAAGTCTTGAGGCTAGGGAAGAGATAGAAACTTGCTTAAGCACGGACTTGTACCCAGGTCTCTGTATCCTGTTCTGAGCAATTTTCCTCACACCAGCCACACCAACTCACAGTCAAATGGCTGGATGATAAAGATGATGGTGGTGGTGGCGATGGTGATGAAGGTTGTGATAATGATGGTATTGATAACGATGGTGATGGTGATGACGGTGATGGGGGATGATTATGATGGAATTACTGGTAGTGATGAGGGTATTGACTCACACACAGTACCTACTCATGCCAGGCTCTGTTCTACACTCTTAAGTAAATTATTACTTTCACTTTGTCCATGAGGCAGCTAAGGCACAGAAAGGTGACATCACTTGCTCAAGGTCACACAGTAACGATGCCTGGTAAGCTCAGAGAAGACAGTGCCTTGACTCAAATGCTGCACAGGCAGGATGCCAGAGCAAAGAGAGCCTGGGGAGACCCATCCACCCTCTGGGGTCTCTGTACAGATGGGGCATCTGGAGCCCAGGGGAGGGGCCCTCCCCAGGTCACACAGCAAGAGTCTCCTTCAGGGAGAGTTCCAATGCTGACGCTCAACCA